>NW_024429204.1:15812019-16445886 GCF_017639785.1 Mesocricetus auratus | reverse complement strand
TTGCCTTGTTGAACAGGGTTGTTTTGGCTATCCTGGGTCTTTTGTTTTTCCATACAAAATTGATTATTGTTCTTTCAAGGTCTGTGAAGAACTGTGCTGGGATTTTAATGGGGATAGCATTGAATCTGTAGATTGCTTTTGGCAGGATTGCCATTTTTACTACATTGATCCTACCTATCCATGAGCATGGGAGATCTTTCCATTTTCTGAGGGCTTCTTTAATTTCTTTCTTTAAAGATTCAAAGTTCTTACGATACAGGTCTTTCACTTGTTTGGTTAGCGTTACCCCAAGGTATTTTATGTTGTTTGTGGCAATTGTAAAGGGTGATGTTTCTCTGATTTCTCTTTCAGCCCTTTTATCATCTGTATATAGTAGGGCTACTGACTTTCTTGAGTTGATCTTGTAACCTGCCACTTTGCTGAAGGTGTTAATCAGCTGTAAGAGTTCCCTGGTAGAGTTCTTTGGGTCACTGATATAAACTATCATATCGTCTGCAAACAGTGAAAGTTTGACTTCTTCCTTCCCAATTTGTATCCCCTTGATCCCCCTTTGTTGTCGTATGGCTATAGCTAGAACTTCAAGTACCATGTTGAAAAGGTATGGAGAGAGTGGACAGCCTTGTTTTGTTCCTGATTTTAGAGGAATTGCGTTGAGTTTCTGTCCATTTAGTTTGATGTTGGCTGTTGGTTTACTGTATATGGCTTTTATTATGTTTAAGTATGTCCCTGTTATCCCAGATCTCTCCAAGACCTTTATCATGAAGGGATGTTGGATTTTGTCAAAGGCTTTTTCAGCATCTAGTGAGATGATCATGTGATTTTTGTTTTTCAGCTTGTTTATATGGTGGATTACGTTGATGGATTTTCGTATGTTGAACCATCCCTGCATCCCTGGGATGAAACCTACTTGATCGTGGTGAATGATTGTTTTGATGTGTTCTTGGATCCGATTTGCCAGTATTTTATTGAGTATTTTTGCATCAATGTTCATGAGGGATATTGGTCTGAAGTTCTCTTTCTTGGTTGTATCTTTGTGTGGCTTGGGGATCAAGGTTATTGAAGCCTCATAGAAAGAGTTTGGCAAAGACCCTTCTGCTTCTATTGTGTGGAACACTTTGAGAAGAATTGGTATAAGCTGTTCTTTGAATTTGTGGTAGAATTCTGCACTGAGGCCATCTGGACCTGGACTTTTTTTGGTTGGGAGACTTTTGATGACAGCTTCTATTTCCATAGGGGTTATAGGTCTATTTAAATTGCTTATCTGTTCTTGATTTAGTTTTGGCAAATGATAGCTGTCCAGGAAGTCATCCATTTCCTTTAAATTTTCGAATTTTGTGGAGTACAGGTTTTCAAAGTATGACCTAATGATTCTCTGGATTTCCTCAGAGTCTGTTGTTATGTCCCCCTTTTCATTTCTGATTTTGTTAATTTGCGTGTTCACTCTCTGCTGTTTGGTAAGTTTGGACAAAGGTTTGTCTATCTTGTTGATTTTCTCAAAGAACCAACTCTTCGTTGCATTGATTCTTTGTATTGTTTTCCTGGTTTCTACTTTGTTGATTTCAGCCCTCAATTTGATTATTTCTTGGCGTCTACTCCTCCTGGGGGAGTTTGCTTCTTTGTGTTCTAGAGCTTTTAGCTGTGATGTTAATTCTCTGGTATAACTGTTTTCCTGTTTCTTCATGTGAGCACTTAGTGCTATGAACTTCCCCGTAGCACTGCTTTCAAAGTGTCCCATAGGTTTGGGTATGTTGTGTCTTCATTCTCATTGAGTTCGAGGAAGTCTTTAATTTCTTTTTTTATTTCCTCTTTGACCCAGGGATGGTGCAGTTGAGCATTATTCAATTTCCATGAGTTTGTAGGTTTTCTGCACTTTGTGTTGTTGTTGAATTCTAATTTTAAGGCATGGTGGTCTGATAAGATGCATGGAGTTATTCCAATTTTTTTGTAGCTGCTGAGGTTTGATATGTTGCCAAGTATGTGGTCGATTTTTGAGAAGGTTCCATGTGGTGGTGAGAAGAAGGTATATTCTTTTTTATGTGGATGAAATGTTCTATAGATATCTGTTAATCCCAGTTGGGTCATTACTTCTATTAGACCCTTTGCTTCTTTGTTGAGTTCCTGTCTGGTATTCTTGTCTAGTGGTGAGAGTGGTGTGTTGAAATCTCCCACTATAACTGTGTGGGGCTTTAGATGAGATTTAAGTTCTAATAATGTTTCTTTAACGAATGTGGATGCCTTTGTATTGGGGGCATAGATGTTCAGGATAGACACTTCCTCTTGGTGGGTTTCACCTGTGATGAGTATGTAATGACCTCCTTCATCTCTTTTGATTGATTTTATTTTAAAGTCTAGTTTGTTAGATATTAGGATTGCTACCCCTGCTTGTTTCTTGGGTCCATTTGATTGAAAAATTTTTTCCCAACCTTTAACTCTCAAGTAATGTCTGTCTTTGAGGGTGAGGTGTGTTTCTTGTATGCAGCAGAAGGAAGGGTTCTGTCTTCGAATCCATTCTGCTAGTCTGTGTCTTTTTATGGGTGAGTTAAGGCCATTAATATTGAGGGATATTAATGACCATTGATTGCTCATCCTTCTTCGATTTGCGATGGTTGTTGTTGGTGGAATTATGGGTGGAATTTCGCCCCTTTGTTCTTTTGGCTGTTGGTAGAGAGGGATTCTCTAATGCTTATGTTTTTCTGGTTGTAGTTAGCTTCCTTGGGTTGGAGTTTTCCTTCCAAAATTTTCTGTAGGGCTGGGTTAGTGGACACATATTGGTTGAATCTAGTTTTGTCATGGAATATCTTGTTTTCTCCGTCTATAGTGATTGAGAGCTTTGCCGGGTATAGTAGTCTGGGCTGGCATCCATGGTCTCTTAGTGTAGGTAGAATATCTATCCAGGACCTTCTGGCTTTCAGAGTTTCCATGGAGAAATCAGGTGTAATTCTGATAGGTCTGCCTTTATATGTTACTTGACCTTTTTCCTTAGCTGCTCTTAATATTCTTTCTTTATTCTGTATGTTTGGGGTCTTGATTATTATGTGGCGAGGGGATTTTTTTTTGTGGTCCACTCTATTTGGTGTTCTGTAGGCTTCTTGTACCTTCATTGGCATGTCTTTCTTAAGGTTGGGAAAGTTTTCTTCTATGATTTTGTTGAATATGCCTTCTGCCCCTTTGAGGTGGATTTCTTCTCCTTCTTCTATACCTATTATTCTTAGGTTTGGTCTTTTCATGGTGTCCCATAATTCCTGGATGTTTTGTGTTAAGGATTTGTTGGATTTAAGGTTTTCTTTGGTTGATAAATCCATTTCTCCTAATGTATCTTCAACACTTGAGATTCTCTCTTCCATCTCTTCTATTCTGTTGGTAATGCTTGTATTGGTAGTGCCTGACTGTTTGTCCAGCTTTTCTATTTTCTGCCTTTCTTCAGATTGTGTTTTTTTTAGTGTCTCTATTTCAGTTTTCAACCCTTGCAGCATTTGCATTGCTTCTTGCAATTTTCTGTTTATCTGTTCGTCCGTTTGTTGCCTTTTATGAATTTTTTGGTTTGTTCTTTCTTCCATTTCTTGCATTTTTTGGTTTGCTTTTTGTTCCATTTCTTGGATTTTGTGCTTTGTTTCTTCTTCCCTTTCCTGCCTTTTTTGGTTTGTTTCTTCCTCCATTTTTTTCATTTTTTGCTTTGTTTTTTCTACCATTTCTTGCATTTTTTGCTTTGTTGCTTCTTCCATTTCCTGCCTTATTTGGTATGTTTCTTCTTCTAATTCTTGCATTTTTTGCTTTGCTTTTTCTTCCATTTCTTGCATTTTTTGCTTCATTTCTTCTTCCATTTCGTGCCGTTTTTGGTTTGTTTTTTCTTCCAATTCTTGCATTTTTTGGTTTGTTTTTTCTTCCATTTCTTGCATTTTTTGGTTTGTTTTTTCTTCCATTTCTTTGAGGGATTTTCCAATATCCTCTTTTAGGGCCTCTATCATTTTCATGAAAGTGCTTTTAAGATCGTTCTCTTCTGCTTCCTTCGCGTTTGAATATTGGGGTCTTGCTGGTGTGGAGTCTCTAGAATCTGGCGGTGTCATATTTGTTTTTCTGTTGCTGACTGTGTTTTTGTATTGTCTCTTTCCCATCTCTTCTTTTAGTGGGTGCAGAAAGAGCCCCTTCCTGGTCTGGGGACCAGAGTTCCCTTTGGTGGGTGCTAGTAAGTCCAGTAATCTGGTGGTTCTTCTATGCCTTGTCCAAATGCTGGTCCGTGGGTAGAGAAGAAGAACAGGAATCTGGGGCGCTTAGCCTCCTACCTGGTCCCCTGGACCCTATGCTGGGTCCTGTTGTACCTGATCCGGAACAGCTACTCCCCTGGTCTCCCTGGTTCCTGTAGTTTCCTGGTCTCTTTGGTGGGAGAGAAGATCTGGAGTCTGGGGTGCTTGGCTCCCGCCGGGATTGGGAGCTCTGTGCAGTTCCCAGGCGATCTGCAGGCTCTGGAACTCAGGCTGGGAAGCTGGCCTGTTTACCTGATGATGCCAGAGGGACAGCTACTTCCCTGTACTCCCAGCCTCCTCTCCTTTCCTGGAATCGTTGGTGGGAGAGAAGATCTGGAGTCTGGGGTGCTTTGCTCCCGCCGGTATTGGGAGCTCTGTGCAGTTCCCAGGCGATCTGCAGGGTCTGGAACACAGGCCAGGAAGCTGGCCTGTTTACCTGATGCTCCCGCCGGGATTGGGAGCTCTGTGCAGTTCCCAGGCGATCTGCAGGCTCTGGAACACAGGCCGGGAAGCTGGCCTGTTTACCTGATGCTCCCGCCGGGATTGGGAGCTCTGTGCAGTTCCCAGGTGATCTGCAGGCTCTGGAACACAGGCCGGGAAGCTGGCCTGTTTACCTGATGCTCCCGCCGGGATTGGGAGCTCTGTGCAGTTCCCAGGCGATCTGCAGGCTCTGGAACTCAGGCCGGGAAGCTGGCCTGTTTACCTGATGATGCCAGAGGGACAGCTACTTCCCTGTACTCCCAGCCTCCTCTCCTTTCCTGGAATCGTTGGTGGGAGAGAAGATCTGGAGTCTGGGGTGCTTTGCTCCCGCCGGGATTGGGAGCTCTGTGCAGTTCCCAGGCGATCTGCAGGCTCTGGAACACAGGCCGGGAAGCTGGCCTGTTTACCTGATGCTCCCGCCGGGATTGGGAGCTCTGTGCAGTTCCCAGGCGATCTGCAGGCTCTGGAACTCAGGCCGGGAAGCTGGCCTGTTTACCTGATGATGCCAGAGGGACAGCTACTTCCCTGTACTCCCAGCCTCCTCTCCTTTCCTGGAATCGTTGGTGGGAGAGAAGATCTGGAGTCTGGGGTGCTTTGCTCCCGCCGGGATTGGGAGCTCTGTGCAGTTCCCAGGCGATCTGCAGGCTCTGGAACACAGGCCGGGAAGCTGGCCTGTTTACCTGATGCTCCCGCCGGGATTGGGAGCTCTGTGCAGTTCCCAGGCGATCTGCAGGCTCTGGAACTCAGGCCAGGAAGCTGGCCTGTTTACCTGATGATGCCAGAGGGACAGCTACTTCCCTGTACTCCCAGCCTCCTCTCCTTTCCTGGAATCGTTGGTGGGAGAGAAGATCTGGAGTCTGGGGTGCTTTGCTCCCGCCGGGATTGGGAGCTCTGTGCAGTTCCCAGGCGATCTGCAGGGTCTGGAACACAGGCCGGGAAGCTGGCCTGTTTACCTGATGCTCCCGCCGGGATTGGGAGCTCTGTGCAGTTCCCAGGTGATCTGCAGGCTCTGGAACACAGGCCGGGAAGCTGGCCTGTTTACCTGATGCTCCCGCCGGGATTGGGAGCTCTGTGCAGTTCCCAGGCGATCTGCAGGCTCTGGAACTCAGGCCAGGAAGCTGGCCTGTTTACCTGATGATGCCAGAGGGACAGCTACTTCCAGACACTGCTTTTTGTAGGAAACAAGTGTATAGAGTGTAAGTAAAAGCAATGACAGGTTTAGCAATTGTTCTTTTTCTTCCCATTTTCTTCTCAATAATGCTACCATCCAGAAGTATAAGAAAGGGTTAAGATGTAAGAACATAAAATACTCAAGTTTAGTTCCAAAGGTTTAGACACACCTTTGATATCTGCCAGATGGGCCTTTGAAGTGCGAAACAGGAACAGATCCCTAAGGGAAGGCTGACACACAAGTCCTGACCTGTGAATTAATCAGAGAAACCACTGGGTGTGAATAGATGGCGCTTTTGTAGGTGTGGTTGGTGTAGGCTGCTTAACCAGGGTGGTCTCCGTGGAAAGAGAAAGCAATAATTCACTTGGGACCCTGGCAGACAAGCATAGGGTCAGTCTCTCTGAACCATCACTAAACGCAGGTGAGAGGCAAGTTATAAATCACTCACTATGGAAACTTATGCTTTCCAAGACTTTCCATGTTATGCCCTGTGATCTCACAACTGAGCTTGTCTTTGGAAAGTTAAACCCTTGGTATTTAAGCTGCACAAAAGCAGACTTTGTTGACTTTGTTCACTCTTGCATAGCCAGCACCACAAAGAGTGTCTGGAATAGCTTGTAAGTGTCTCATAGGTATGCATTTTATTTGTGTTTAGTTATTTGTGTACTAAGGTTCATATAATCCAGACAGATTGCAAAAGATGAATATTATTTTATATTATTCTCTACATTTTACATAAACAGCATACAAACTTAGGCACACACATTGAAACGCAAGTTCCCCTTTTTTTAATGCTTCTCAAGTACACTAGCATAATCTGAACTGTGAGCTGAATTCCTTATCTGGTCATTATGAAAGCATCAGAGACCTGAGAAATCAAAAATCTGAATTCAAACTATGTTATTCATAGAACTGAGAAGATGAGAAAAGGAGAAAGGTCTATGTATACTCCCCACAGGTGTCAGGATATCATGGCCCTCTTGAGAACCAACAGATGGGGACTCAGAAAGGAATGTTCCTTCAGGAACCTGAGCCTAGAAGGAAGATAGAGATGCTGTAGAGAAACAGAAGAACCAGAAACTTCAGAAAAAATTCCTGGGTCTAGCATTGGCATAAGTAACATCAGTCACTATGTAATGCTCATTCATCCCAGAGAATGATCATTTCATCCAAGTCCTGATCACTTTCAGATTTGTAATCATCCCTTATTGTTGAATGAGTCTTGGTAAGGGTTGAATATAATAACTAAGACTGAATGTCCCCCTAGTCTCAAAATATGAACATCTGTGTCCACTTTAGTTTCCTTTGAAGAAAAAAGTGTGATGCTTCATTTTTCACACTGTGTCTTAGAGTTCAACGTGAAATTTAAAGTATGTAGAAAGAGTGAAGAGAGTATATTGTATACTCATTATCCACCATCATCCTTACCCATCATCAAGACATCAGTTCATGTCATCTCTATTTCCTAACTCTCTGCACTATATTGATCATTTTTATTTATCAGTTTATTAAGACATAACATTTAAGGTCCCCCATTATAAGAAGGTGTATTTGTTTTATTGATATCCATGGGAGACCTGCCCTTTTCTGAATAGAAATGGAGGAGGGATGGGTGCATGGGGGGCAGAGGGGAGGTTGGAGGAGGGACTGGGAGAAGAGGGGGAGGGAAACTGTAGAAGGAAAGAAAGAAAGAAAGAAAGAAGGGAAGGGGGAGGAAGGAAGGAAGGGAAGAAGGAAGGAAGGAGGGAAGGAAGGAAAAAGAATTAACACAACACATAAGAAGATGTATCAATAGTTTCTAGAAAATGTGCAAGTTGTATAAATATCACAATGAATTTTAAGACATTTTCATCACACCAAGCTTCCCTGTGTTCATTTGAAGTCACTCTGTATTCCTATCTGCCTCCTCTGAATATATAACATGTAGAGAACTGGATAATGCCTAATCACTTGCTTTGAAATTTCTGCACCTAGCATAAAGTTCTTGAGTTTTGTTCAGGGTGTACCTGTATGAGTAGTTCAATCATTTCCATTGCTAAGTATGTTCAGTTCTCTGACCACTTGGGGTTTTGTCTATACAGTCACTAGATGTTGGGAATTTACATTGCTTGGGGATTTTATATTACAATAATGCTACAGACATCCATTGACTATTATTTTGTTTTTCCTGGGCAAGCATTTATATGTGGAATTTTTATGTGATCTGTTGTGAAAGGATACCCTCAAGTTCAGAGGAAACTTAACTACCATACAATATTGAGAAGTGGGAATATTAGAAGGTAAGGGGTCTTGCCTTTATTAATGAAGTGAGGTTGTGATCAAAGGAAGGTGAGTTTATGAAAGTGAGCTTCCCTCATTCTGCACCTGCCATGTTCTCTTGCCATGTGTGCCTCACCAGGTTGAGGGCTCAGGCTTCAACTTTCTATCTCCCAGGACACTATATCAAGTAAACTTTTAGTATTCATAATTTTTTTAGTTTGTGGTATTCTGTTATAATAAGAGATTAGGATACATGGTCACATTATCCAATTAAGAAAGTAGAAACCTGTTTCCTAAAATAGTTGTAGCATTTTGCATCTGTAATGTGAAAGTGGTCTAGTTTTCTACATCCATTATAACCCTTAATTTTGGTTCTTTTTTATTATAGTCATTGTGTTGTATATAAAGAAATAGTATGCTTTTAATTTGTATGTGCATAATGAATAATGATTCTGAGTACTTGGTCTTACAGTTTTATTTGTCTTCTCTGGTGAGAAGAGTAGTCAAGTTCCCTCCATCCCTAGTGAGTTCTTTGCCTCCTTACTATTGAAACAACAGCATTCTTTATATATTTTAGACCCAATTTCTTTTTGAAATACATACTTTGTAATAGTATGCAATACTATGTAATAATATTTCTTAAGATAGTCCCTTATATTCTTAATGCTGTCTTTTGAGCTCCCTCTGAACCTAGATAGTTACACTATCTACTCAATTGATACAGGCAAGGGGACTAGTTTTTTTGTAGTTTAAGCTCTGAGAAATTACTGGGAACCAATTTCACTTTTCTAAAGACTGGACAAGCACCTGAAACAAAAGATTTACCCACCTTCTGGGTGGCCTGCTAGAAGGAAACAGAAGGCCTTTGTCAAGCAAGGATGTGTGGGTTCAGAGCAGCTGTTGGGATTTTGACAGCAGTTCAATGGGATTTGTACATCTATTTTGGGATGTTTAACATCTCCCAATTCATGAACATGAAATTTCTCTCTACCTTTTTAGCTTTCTTTTTATTCCTGTCACCTAAGTTTTGTAGTTTGCAGTGTTAAACGTCTTACATTTCTTTTATTAAATTTATCCTTAAATATTCTATTATTTGTGGGGCTATTGTGAATAGAATTGTTTCCTAAATTTTATTTCCAGACTGTTCATTGCTATTATATAAAATTACAATTGATTTTTGTATATTGATTTTGCATCCCATGACCTCATGAACTCATTCATTATTTCCAACGGCTGGATTTTCTGTGTAGAAGTACATGATTTCTTTCACACATATGCTTGTATATTAAAATTTAGGGCATCCTAATTTTAAATTAGACAAATGAGAATGCTCTCAGGTTCAGTCCTAGAAAAGGAAATACCTAATGGGAAAAGCTTTCTGAGCAAACTTGGGTATATCATCGCTTGGGAGAGTACGCAACATTTGCTTCATTTACCTATGAAAGACAACCAGAAACCAAATTCACTGAAACCTTTGAGACCTTCCTAAGCACAGAGATCTACATAAAATGCCTGTGAATATTCTAGTTCCTATGGCCTACATAGTCTGAGGCCAAAACCTCACAGAAAAGATGGGCCATACATAGTCTCCAACTGTGTCTGGAAGTTGCCAGGTGGTGGCAATTCTCAGGTGGCACTTTTGACTCTTTCTCTGGGAAATGGGAAGTGTTGGGACTGTATGAAGATGGTAAGACATGCCACCTTAGTTTCTCTGCTTCTAATTAGACTTCTATTTTATTCTCTCTATCTCTCTCTGTCTCTCTTGCTCATTCTCTCATTGATAACAAGTTTGTACTATATAGCCAAGGCTAGCCTCAAACATCTCTCCTCCTTCTGCAGTCTCCTACATGTTGAGATTGTAAGCATGTGATACCATAGCCGCATCGTTTTACAGCCAACACAAAGGTCTTGTTGATGCAGGAAATAAGCTCTAGTCAAGGAGACTAGTACCAAAGCCTGTGGTGGCTGCCTCCAGGAACACTTTACTGATTGAATGAACATTCTGGACTCAAGTTATCACTTTGAAGTTTGAGTCATCTCATATCTCTGAGCCTCTGTTCTTTCTTCCAAATATTAGAAGCATAATAACACCCCCACCTCCACATAGACATGTAGGGTTGCATCAGGGATAGAGGAAACACATTCTATAATATTCCCTGAGAGTTCAAAATGCTAAACAAGTAGTAACAAAAATACATTTACCCACTGCCTCCGTGCTATGAAACATGGTCCAGGTATTGATATTTAGAGGCTAAATTTATGACCATTTTTCTCAGATATTGTTCTCCCAAAGGGTTTTTTAAGTTGTAACAATATAGGTTCTATTTTTATAGAACTGTGTAATGTCAGTTTCATTTGTATGAAAAGAACTTGGCTTTTTCCTTCCTTCCTTCCCTCCCTCCCTCCCCCCCCTCTCTCCCCCTGAGTGGGTCCCTGCACAAAAAAGTGTTGTTGTCATGGCTCTAATTGCTTTATTTGCTTCCATCTGACACTCTGTGACTCCCTGTTTCCCATACCCCAGCCTACCCTAGTACACAGACAAACCTGAGCTTGACTCCTCTTTTCCCTAGTGCCCTATATCCAATCAGTTAAGTCTATAGATTCTGCCTCCTTAACATCACCCAAATCCATCCACTTCTCCCCACCCCACCTGACACGCCTCCATTTTAATCAGTTATTTCTCACCCAAAACTCATGACACAGTCCCCTACACAGACCCTCAGGGGAGCCTGTGTTTCTCTTTATCTCCCTTCTTTTCTCTACGTTGCAGCCAGAATGTCCTTCCTGATGTGCAAGTTATATCCCGGAATTCCCTGCTGGAAACTGTGATTGTCAGAATAATGCAGATCAAATCCCAGACTGCTGAGCCTGGCACACTTGCCTGCTTCTCCCTTTCCTGCTTTTATTGCCCTTTCACTCTGACAATTCCTAACTCTGCAGTAGGATCCTGCTCTACCTTCTTGTCACCTGCCACTCACACATACTGTCTCCAGCACCTGGAATACGTTCCTCAAATATTCTTCCAACCTGCTCCTTTCATAAGCCCGATTCCCAATTACAGCCCATAATACTGCCCCCTCTTGTGAAAACCCTTTCCAGGACTCCTAAGCCTGGGCTAGATGCTCCCTGCTGTGCCCTTATTATCCCCCTTATTCATTCATGCTTCAGTTTCCCTATTTGTTACTATGGCTCCTCACGTAGATCACCATCTCTCTGAGGACATGGATGCATACTTATTCCTGTTATAACCCAACAGCAAATGCTGCATTCTTATCCTGATTTCTTCTAATTGCCTAGATACTGGGAATATTGGTTGCAACAACTCAAAGTAACTTGCCAAACTCAGAATTGCCCTTGCTTGCAATAAACGAGGTCTTACTCCCAGAGGGTGGGCCACCAATTATTAGATGGCATGAGCATACAAAGACTTGAATTCCTAGGTCTCTATTACTGGGATAAAACATCATGAACAAAAGCAGCTTGGGGAAGAAGGTTTATTTTGCATTATAGCTTGTAGTCCGTCATCCAGGGAAGCCAGGGCAGGAATTCAATACATGAAACCGGAAGCAAGAGCTGATGCAGAGGCCATGGAGGAGTGCTGCTTACTGGATTGTTCCTCGTGGTTTTCTCAGCATGACTTTTTTTTTTTTATAATGGCCAGCACCAGCAGCCTAGTGATAGCTCCACACACATTGAGTTTGATCCTCCTGCATCAATCATCATTAAGAAAATGAACCATAGGCTTGCCCCACATGCCAATCCTGTGGAAGCATTTTCTCAACTGAGGCTCCCTTTTCCAAGCAGACATAAAAGTATCCAGTATGGTCTCCTTGCCTTTTTAGGACAGCTCTCAGATACAAAGTTTCTGCCAGAATTGAGTAGGCCTTGGCTGCAACTGTGTTGTGTTTCACAGTTCTCCCTGTACCATCTTCCCAAGAATGTTATTCTGTGATACCTTCTGTACATAATTCATTATGTCCTATCTCAGATACTATTTCCAGGGAATCTAGTATAAGACCATCTTAAAATATCGTCTCTGGAACATAACAGACACTAAGTAAATATTTAACTTATAAACACCCAAAGAGGTAAATGGGTAAACACCCTTTGAGGTTAATTCTAAGTATGAAAAACTTGTAAGACTTGACTGCCTACTTTTTTATGATTTTTTTATTCTTTTTTTTAAATTTAGATAAGAAACAAGGTTGCTTCACAAGTCAGTTCCAGGTCCCTCTCCTTTTCCCTCCCCTCCTTCCGTGCCCTCCCCCCATCCCCCCCCCCGTTATCCCCTCATTTCTCCAGGGAGGGTGAGGCCCTCCATGGGGGTGTCCATAGTCTGTCATTTCATATAGGGCAGGGCCTAGACCCTTCCCCAAGAGTTCAGGGTGAGAGTGCACCTCACATTGTTCTATGGGAGTCCAAAGTCCGTGTGTATACTTGGGATGGGTACTGATCTGCTGCCCAAGGCTCAATAGATTACCTAGGCCTCCTCACTGACACCCAGATTCAGGGGTCTTGATCAGTCCCATGCTGGATTCCCAGGCTGATGCCTGGGATTCAAGAGTTAACCTTTGTCTGGTCAGCTGTTTCTGGGGGTTAAACCAGCCCAGTCTTAATCCCTTTGATCATCAGTCCTCCCTCTTTGATACTGGCTTTCTTGAGTTCAGCTCAGTACTTAACCAGCCACTAAATGTAGTTTCTGTTTCCCAGACTCTCTGGCCATAGGATTGTAGGCTGGCACTCCCCAGATCTATGTCTAAAATCCATATATGAGAGAGTACATGCCATGTTTCTCTTTTTGTGACTGGGTTACCTCACTCAGGATGGTTTCTTCTAGTGTCATCCATTTGCCTGCGAATCTCATGATTCCATTATTTTTTTCTGCTGAATAGTACTCCATTGTGTAGATGTACCACATTTTCTCTATCCACTCTTCGGGTGAGGGACATCTAGGTTGCTTCCAAGTTCTGGCTATTACAAATAAAGCTGCTATGAACATAGTGGAACAGACATCTTTGTTGTATGAATGGGCATCTTTTGTATATATGCCCAAGAGTGGAGTTGCTGGGTCTTGTGGTAGGTTTATTCCCATTTTTCTGAGGAATCTCCATACTGCTTTCCCAAGTGGCTGAACCAGTTGGAACTCCCACCAGCAATGGAGGAGTGTCCCCCTTTCACCACATCCTCTCCAGCATAAATTGTCATTGGTGTTTTTGATTTTAGCCATTCTGACAGGAGTGAGATGGTATCTCAGAGTTGTTTTGATTTGCATTTCCCGGATGGCTAAGGATGTTGAGCACTTTCTCAAGTGCCTCTCAGCCATTTTAGACTCCTCTATTGAAAACTCTCTATTTAGTTCTGCAGCCCACTTTTTAATTGGGTCCTTTGCTGTTTTGGAGACTTGCTTCTTGAGTTCTTTGTAAATTTTGGAGATCAACCCTCTGTCAGATGTGGGATTAGTGAATATTTTTTCCCATTCTGTGGGCTGCCTTTTTGTCTTGCTGACTGTGTCCTTTGCCTTACAGAAGCGTCTCAGTTTCAGTAGGTCCCATTTATTAATTGTTGATCTCACTGTCTGTGCTACTGGTGTTATGTTCAGGAAGCTGTCTCCTGTACCAATTCATTCAAGGGTACCACCCACTTTCTCTTCTATGAGGTTCAGTGTGGCTGGATTTATGTTGAGGTCTTTGATCCATTTGGACTTAAGTTTTGTGCATGGCGATAAACATGGATCGATCCGCATTCTTCTACATGCCAGTCTCCAATTATGCCAGCACCATTTGTTGAAGATGCTTTCTTTATTCCATTGTATATTTTTAGCTTCTTTGTCAAAGATCAGATGTTCGTACGTGTGTGGGTTAATACCCGGATTTTCAATTCGATTCCATTGGTCTACCTGTCTATTTTTGTGCCAATACCAAGCTGTTTTCAGGACTATAGCTCTATTATAGAGCTTGAGGTCAGGGATGGTGATGCCTCCGGACGTTGCCTTGTTGAACAGGGTTGTTTTGGCTATCCTGGGTCTTTTGTTTTTCCATACAAAATTGATTATTGTTCTTTCAAGGTCTGTGAAGAATTGTGCTGGGATTTTAATGGGGATAGCATTGAATCTGTAGATTGCTTTTGGCAGGATTGTCATTTTTACTGCATTGATCCTACCTATCCAAGAGTATGGGAGATCTTTCCATTTTCTGAGGGCTTCTTTAATTTCTTTCTTTAAAGATTCAAAGTTCTTACGATACAGGTCTTTCACTTGTTTGGTTAGCGTTACCCCAAGGTATTTTATGTTGTTTGTGGCAATTGTAAAGGGTGATGTTTCTCTGATTTCTCTTTCAGCCCTTTTATCATCTGTATATAATAGGGCTACTGACTTTCTTGAGTTGATCTTGTAGCCTGCCACTTTGCTGAAGGTGTTAATCAGCTGTAAGAGTTCCCTGGTAGAGTTCTTTGGGTCATTGATGTAAACTATCATATCGTCTGCAAACAGTGAAAGTTTGACCTCTTCCTTCCCAATTTGTATCCCCTTGATCCCCCTTTGTTGTCGTATGGCAATAGCTAGAACTTCAAGTACCATGTTGAAAAGGTATGGAGAGAGTGGACAGCCTTGTTTTGTTCCTGATTTTAGAGGAATTGCGTTGAGTTTCTGTCCATTTAGTTTGATGTTGGCTGTTGGTTTACTGTATATGGCTTTTATTATGTTTAAGTATGTCCCTGTTATCCCAGATCTCTCCAAGCCCTTTATCATGAAGGGGTGTTGGATTTTGTCAAAGGCTTTTTCAGCATCTAGTGAGATGATCATGTGATTTTTGTTTTTCAGCTTGTTTATATGGTGGATTACGTTGATGGATTTTCGTATGTTGAACCATCCCTGCATCCCTGGGATGAAACCTACTTGATCGTGGTGAATGATTGTTTTGATGTGTTCTTGGATCCGATTTGCCAGTATTTTATTGAGTATTTTTGCATCAATGTTCATGAGGGATATTGGTCTGAAGTTCTCTTTCTTGGTTGTATCTTTGTGTGGCTTGGGGATCAAGGTTATTGAAGCCTCATAGAAAGAGTTTGGACTGCCTACTTTTTTCAAAGTTCCCTTAGACATCCTCTTTGTAGGATGAAGGATGCCATCTTTAGAAGGAACACGGCTCCTTTCTTTATAATCTGGCTCAGAATGACACAAGCAGAGAGCACTTAAGGGACATAACTTTACTCTGTGTATTAGTGGGAAAGAATAAAATGTTAATTTGCAAATTATAAATCAAATAGAAAATAGTTGCTTTTCATTATGGTCTTTTTCTGAGTGTTAAAATAACACCCAGAGCTAGTTTTATGTTATTCAAAGATGTTTTAGGTTAAGTCTTTAGGGTACCTTTTAAAAAGACAGAGGACACATCTGAAGATGCTACACAGACTGAAACACCTCAACATTCTCATGTGACAGCATTCATTTCCTGGGATCTAAAGGAGTCCCCTGTTTGTACAAATACAAGATGTGGCTATGGACTTAATGACTTGAACTTGGGGGAAATTTCCTAATGAGGAAAATCAAGATGGATCATGGAAGTTCACTGGGCATGGCTGGGAGACTAGACTGAGCAAATGCATGTATAAAGAATAGAGAGGTCAGGTTTGAAACTTGATATGCTCAAAGTTGAACATCTAGCCAATGACTGACTTCTTAGTCACCATAACCATAGAAATGCAAACAGAGGTATTTGCCTGAGCATGAGTGCATACACACACACACACACACACACACACACACACACACACAGACTTTGAGATATGTATGTTAGATTGTCACCAAAATTTTGCATCCTATGTGACAATAACCACTTAGAACCCTTCATTACTCTGAGGGGGTTATTGTGGTTTGTTTCATTTTTATGATATATACATAAACCAACATATCAGACAATTCTGAAACCATGGTTATTAGGAGGTCAGTGTGGGAGTGAGAAGAGACAGGGACACCTTCATAAGGAATGAGTCACTGAACTTGATGTATTAAGTTATAATCAAGTAAGAAGACTCAGAGAAGAGGCACCGTGATAAGAAAGACCTTCCACATGTACAAACCAAGAGAATTTCGTGACCTCAATCCAAATTCTGCTGATTAAAAAAAAACTTTTAGACTGCTGTCTGAAAAAAAAGAAACAAAAGTATATATATATAAATTCTCCTAGGACCTCCTTATGAGGAGACTGACAGGGTTGACTGCAGGGCTTATTTTAACAATAGAGTGATATCACTAAGAAAGGCATTCTTAGAGATTTGTGTGGTCATTGAATACAAGATGCTTTAGAGGAGAGTGGCTGGAGATGTGTTAAGCAACCGCTACTATTTTTCAATTTCAGTCCTTATCAAATGTAGAATGAGGACAGCGGTTGAGGGATGAGGAAAGGGATGTCAATAGAGCCATTGATGACAATGGAATGGATGAACACATTCGCTAACTCACACTAGCTTTTGGAAGGATGAGAAAGCAGAAGGATGGAGATGATGCAATCATGATTTTAGCACACAGGTGACCTCTGTGAGCATCTATCGGATGGTTTTCAAGCTCTTATGGGGCTGCAGAACCATCAGATATCAAAATTTCAAGGACAGATCTGAACAGGAAAGCTCAGGGGCAATGTGGGTGTCCATCCAATGATGGGTAAAAGAACACAGAAAGAATCTATGTCTTTCACACTGAGAAATTTTGGAAGAGAAAATTTTTAGAACAATCTAGATCTGAAGGAAAGAATTTGGAAATATAGACTTTATGACAAAAATAGAATTTATTCCACTTTTAATATAGTCCCAAACAAATAAGTTTCGGAGGAGAAATATCTCACAGAAATAATTCTGGGGTCTTTGTTGGTAGAAATACCCATTCAGTAAGATGTTAAAAGCTGCATCTTAGAATGTATTACTTGAAATCAATTCTTGGCTCTATCAAAGCCATGAACTCTGTAAAATTTATTATATTAAAATTAAATTAGGAGACTGATACATATTGGCATTTCATTGTGAAGATTAACAGATATTCCATAGAAAAGGCTTAGTCCAAGACCAAACACAGGGCAAGCAACCGTTAATGTAGTCAAAAATACACTGCATACCAAGCACTGTAGTCTACTTTGTTCGACCACCAGCCCCCAAATCATGATATGGAGACGTGCTAATAATTATGCTTAGCCTTAGCATAGCCTTCTTTCACTTGCTCTTATAACTTAATTTGACCTGTTTCTATTCATCTACATTTGCCAAGAGCTTTTTACCATTCTTTCATTCTGTATTTCCTACTTTCTTGCTTCCCCTGTGTCTGGCTGGCTGGCCGGCTCCTGGCATTTCCTTAGTGCCTTTTTCTTTCTTTCTTCCTTGAACCTAAACTCATCCTACTTTCTCTCCCTGCCTGGAAAGCCTGCCTATTCCTTTTCTGCCTAGCTATTGGCCATTCAGCTTTTTCTTAGACCAGTCAGGCGCCTTAGGCAAGGAAGCTAAAATAGCAACACATCTTTACATAATTTTAAAAATACAGCATAAACAAACACAATACACCTTCACATAGTTAAACAATTATTCTGCAACACAAACAAATGTAACACACCTTTACTTAGTTAAGCAAGTATTCCATTCCACAAAAAATAATTACTGGGTTGATACTGAGAGGGTGGCCTGGAATAAGATACTATTAACATTTTCCCATAATCACTGATGCAACATACCTAACTCTTAATTTCTACTACAAGAATCTTAACCATGTTACCGCTTTTGGAAGCATACAGCATGTCCATTCTTAGACATTTCACGGAGTGGAGCCTGTTCTTTGTCATTTGGGTTTGGACTAGATTTCATTGCTTTTAGCAGGTAGGACTTGTGGCTTCCTCTTTGCTCTCTCCAGTCACTCTTTTAAGAGGGGACAACTATGATTTTGTGAGGACATCCCCAAAATCTCACAAAAAGATCTCTGTGCAAGGTTTTGAGTCTTCCTGTCAACAGTCAGAACTGACTTCAAATATGAGGGCAGCCAGTCTGGAATGGAGGCTAAGCCCTCAGATGAGCACAGACAGCCCTGACAGAGAGGCTAACTGCAACCTCACAAAAGACCCAATGACAGAACCACACAGCTGATTTATTTCCATTTTACTTTCGTGTGTGTGTGTGTGTGTGTGTGTGTGTGTGTGTGTGCGCGTGTGGTATCATACCTCCTCCATGAAGTCATGCATCATATTCAGAGGTTGATGTAAGCTATCTTCCTCAATTGCTTCTCCACTTTATTTTTTAAAAGATGTCGGCACACTGACTTTATCATGTTTGTGAGGCTGGCCAGTCACTGAGTCTTCAGATGACGTCTGTCTTTGTGCCACCTGGGCTGCCATGCCTGGCTTTTATCTGGATGCTGGGGAACCAAACTTTGAAACTCACGATTGCCTAACAAGCAATTTACCCACTGAGGTATCTTCCCAGCTCCTGACTCTGACTCCTTGAGCCACAGAAACTGTGTGAGATGATAAATTATTCTCCACCTGGAACTTTCATATTTCAGGATAGTTGGTTATATATGCACATACCGTCTTTCAAAAACACCTTATAAAAATGGACAATTGTTCAGTTAGGATATAGTACATAGACATAGTCAGATCTTGAGTCCAAATCTATGTTTTCAAGGTCCAGCATATGTCTACTTTATCTCTGTGTCCTTAAAAGGAATATGTGGTAGAATAAAGCAGTTCCCATAAGGAGCCAGGACCTGGACCAGTCTTTGTTATAGTGTATGTTGTTTTCTTTTTTTCCTGAAAGGAGCCCAGAGAGTAAGAAGAACCCTTGGAAAATTGTATGTGGATTCTGGGTGACTATAATAAATATGCCCCTGCATCACCCAAGACCCCTAACAAAGATTACTTTTTAGCATTAAAAACTGTGGAGCAAAATTAGCCCATAATGTCCCCGAACACCTAACATTTATATTTCCACCCCCACAGAAATACTTTTCAA
Source organism: Mesocricetus auratus (assembly GCF_017639785.1). Lineage (NCBI taxonomy): Eukaryota > Metazoa > Chordata > Mammalia > Rodentia > Cricetidae > Mesocricetus > Mesocricetus auratus. The sequence goes on along the minus strand of NW_024429204.1, from coordinate 16,426,755 downwards.
ATGCTGCATTTTTAATACCCCTATAGCACAGTCTGGAAAAGGCATATGGGAGGCAACAGTCTCTGCTGTAAGTGCTACTTTTCTTGTCTTTCTAGACACATTTTCAGTGAGCTGTGGGCTCGCCTTCCCAGCTACAGACTAAATCATAACCTATGTCTCATTTTTCTTTTCCCTCTTTGCATTTGTGAACATTAGGATCAAGCCTTAGATCACGCCTTCAGATTTATGAAGACAGTGATCCATCATCCACACCCGAGGAGATTCTTTGCCTACCTCGGACTGAATTCTCTCAGAATTTTACCTTCTGACCACCGTTAGACCTGTTTTTCTCATCTTGCACCACAAAAGCCCAACTCCCTTTCTACTTTTTCCAACAGCATAGCTAGGAGAACATACATGGTGGGGGAGGAAAGAGGGGAGGAGGGAGAGAAAGGGAGAGAGACAGAGAGGAGAGGCTGCTGGGGTTTTGATTTGCAATAGTCTCCTAATCTTCATGATTATAAGCATGGGCATGGATGCCATTATGTACACACCTGATATTATGGTGCCAAGCTCCATGTGCTGACTCCAAAACTGCATATAGCAAATCCAATTATATGGAAACTTAGAAGAATAGAATAACATGGTGGGTCAGGCTGACTTCAAACTCAAGATTTTCTTTTCAGCTCCCAGGTGCTAAGATTATAGGCGTGCACCACCATTTCTGGCAAGATATTGTTAAGACTTTCCCTGTAGTCACTCCTCTGTGTACTCTAGCACACTGGGAAATTAGTCTTTAAGACTGCAAATACATTATAGTCCATTGTAAAGCATTTCAAGGGAAAACTTGTTTATTCCTGATTTTCACAGTACACTTTTTACCACACTTATTCTTTTTAAAAATCAGTTATTAAATAGATCTGACTTAATAGTGACTAACATCCTATGTCTCCTGCCTGAAATGCTGTGTTTGGTTGGAGTGCTGCTGGGTTTTTTGTATTTTTTTCTCCTCTAAATTCTTCCCGGAGTCATTCTTTAAAAGGACCGGTTGAAAAGAGAGCTATGGAATCAGCCATTGTTTTTTGGTTTTAATCACCAGCACTGTTTTAAAGTCAAGAAGCTGGAGGAATGGTAGATGGATATAAAGAACAACATTAGTTTCCATTTCCATCTTTCAAAAAACTATTTTAAAAATATCATTGAAAATTTTTTGCTACATCTAATTGGCAAGACCTGTATCACAAAAACATTTACTTATTCTAAAATACCATCATGATTCATTCATAAGGGAGCAGGAGAGAATGGATGTCTAGAAAGAAATTCACAGGTTAGGCTGATCTGGGTGCATGTGGTCAAATCATCAATACTTGTGCGCTTGTGTTTCCTTAGACACAAGAGCAAAACTCTTGACTCCAAGTTTCGGGTGTCAGGAATGGTCAGTGAGAAAAGAACAAAGCGATTTGCTGGCTCTATGGCTGCCTGGCCCACAACGTCAGTCAATAAACACCTCACTGCTATTCTACAAAGAACAAAGAGCTAGATAAAGGTGATAAGAAGAAGTAATGTTTTGAGAAGTTAGGAGGAAGGGATCCAGGTAGGCCATTCTGCTCAGAAACCACTGGAATTTCCCAGGGAATGAATTTAAACATTTTTGATGTCCAATTTAGTATCCTTCATTTGTTCCTTCCTTTGAGTTTTATGGAGAGCCAGGGCCCTCTGGATAGGATACATTTGAGCTCTTGGACATTTCTCAGTACACTGACAGGTACATCCTATCCTATACCCTCGCTGATAGTCCATGGTCCTTTCTTCCCTTCTCTGCTTGCACACATGTTGTAAATGCCACTAGGAATGCCCTGTCTTCTTCTTTGTCCCTATGATTTCAGTGTGCTTCTCAACACCTGGTTCAGGCATCAGGTTTCTAGGAGGCCCTCTGTTAAGGTTGGGGTCTGAGCTGTTTCTCACAGTCTCAAGATTTGAATGCTTGGTACCTGTTGAGCCTGTAAGAAGTAGGGTCTGTCCAGCAGAGACAAATCATTGGCCTCTTAAGGGTTATAGCTCTCTCTGATTCTGGCCCTTTCTCTTCATTTCCTGTCTGTTGATACATGACGATGGAGTGTCGTTTCTACAATCCTACCACCATCTCGTCTCTGCTATGATGGACTAAAGCATCCTTGAAACCACAAGGCAAAAGAAGCTCCTCCTCTGGGAAGCTCCTATTGGCCGGTATTTTGTCACAGTGATGAAAGCAGTCAATATCCTTATATGTAGTAGTAATTCACTCAATACATTATTCTTTATGACTCATGGTCCCTTTGGCTATTCCAGTGAGGACCACCGTCCTCACCCCTACACCCAGAATCTAGACAACTCTAACAGTTGTCGCAACTTAAAACATCTGCTTTGTTGAAGCTTCTTTGCTTTTAGTTTGAACCACATAAAATTGGTCTATCTAGTGGCTTTTTATGTCTCAAATTAGTATTCCCTTCACATCTTCTCACACTAAAAACAACTAGCCGACACACTGGTTAGAAGAGATATTAAAGGCTTGAATTAAAATGAATTTTTGCATTAACAACATAGTCCAGTGATTTAAAAGTTTAATATCACCCAGATCATTAAAATTTGAAAACAGCTAATAATTTCAAGCTTTTGCTGTGGAGTTTTTAAAAACCCTAAAGTGATACTTAGATACATGTGTTTATACAGTCATGTGTGAAACCATACGTAGTGTCTTTCCTCTGGCTTTCTTTTCCATTTCATTCCTTCTAAAAAGAAACTTGATGCTCTGATAATTTAATATACATTCAGCCACAAGAAGGAAGCTGGATTGCAGTTCTGTCCATATTGTCAATACTTGATGGCCTATTCGGTTATAAAACTTGTCTTCTTGTGGGCTCTGCCTCACTAGATAGGTCTACTTCTATTGTATCTGCAATGAGTGACTTTGGTTTGATTTGCACACACTTCTGTAGACTTAGAATTAAAGTAGCATCAATGGTGTTTAATGGTTACATGAAAGTAGATTTTCAAAAATCTGCGCAAAGTTAATTACCCCACAGGAGGACTAAGCTTGCCCTCGGTAACCAGGAAACAAGAACAAAACCAGGTGTGCACATACCCCCTCTGAAACAAAACTGATAAGAAAGTCTTTCTGGTGATCAAGTTGAAGAAAAGTCAGTGGTGATGACGGGAGAATCAGAACTCCCAAATTGCTTCCTTAGAGTTCTTTTGCAAAGAATCTTAAAAGGAAACATAAACATGGAGGGTGGACCAAAAAAAGTGACTGGATTTCATCACAACAGGCAAATGTGAGCTCAAATCCTTTAAAGTGTTAGCTCACTCTGGAGATTCCCAAGACCATTGGCTTATCCCTTCTAGGCATAAGTGAGTCTATATTTTTTGGATATGGGAGAAAACTACCGAGGAGTTTAATTTCATCAGTATCTGCTAGGTCAGAGATTCGGCCATACACGTGATTCCCTTTTATTCAAGGTCACGTTGAAAGAAAGTGAACTGTGCAGTGTTACTTGTAAGACTATCACGGGAGGTCAAGGGACTCCCTGGCCAGGAACGTTAACAGAGAGCCTCTCACTTTGGAAGCCAGCTGTCCCATGCTTTGGTGCCCTCTGATGTAATCCCATCAGTCCCTTAAGGATGCTGCCTTTGGGAGATTTTAAAGCCACTCTCTCTGCATCCGTCTTTACCCTGAGAACAACCAGGAGGATCAGAAGCCGACTGTGCTGCTGGGATTCCCTACAACCCAAACATTACGGGATGCATAGGAGCAACTTTCAATGCACCCTGTGCAGCAGGTCCCTGGCTCCGGAGGGAGGGGTGGGGGTGGGGTGACACCGCTGCTCTCCTTGCTGAACCCGAATGACGAGGGTCCAGTGGCCCAGCAAGAGGACACAGGACCCACTCAGTCGCCCACAGCCCTGTTTTTTGCCTGAAGACCTCTAGGTGCCCAATAGCTTTCTAATTGACAGCTAAGGTCTGTCTCAACCGCGGGTCCCTCCTCTCAGAGCCAAAAGAAACCAGGCGCATGGCACTCTGGGAGATGTAGTCCTCTCAAATGCCAGCACTCTCAATATTCCCTCACAATGGCCCCAGAAAAGAGGATAACCAGTCTGGTGCCAAGGAATCGACATCTCCAGTCTCATTGTGGCGTCAGAATTGAGCTCCAAGAGCCGCTTGGGCGGCTTCTCGGGTGGAGGCCGAAGAGAACGGACTACAACTCCCAGGCTGCTTCGCGCGGAGCAGGAGCCGGCAGCTCGCTTTGCGTGACCGCAGCAGGTTGGTCCTGGAGCAGATGAGCGCAGAATATTTAGGCGAAAGCGAGAGGAGGGGGGGAGCGCGGGGAAGGAGGAGTACCTCGGCCAAGAAAATTATGCATGCGTTAGGCAAGCTCTGAGAGAATGGCTGTGGAAGGTAAGGGACGCTTGGGGCGTTTTAAGCTTCCCTCTTAACCCGCGCACCCCAATCCACACATCCCTGATGAAGCCCGGAGGGGAGGAGAGAAAGAGGGGGTGGCGGCGAGCGGGCCCCTTCCCCCTCGAACCACTTGGTACTCACCTGAGCCCTGCAAGGCCAGGAGGCACTCGCCTTTGAGGGACCCCTTAGGTGCGCGGGACTTCAGGCTAGGAGAGGAAGCAAAGAGCGCGCTCTCCGTCCTGAGCAACCGACTGGAAATGGGTGGGAAAGCGGGCAAGTCCAGAGCGCGGGTTCAGCCCTGACTTGCCCCTTTCCCTGCCAGCGAGGGTAGGCTGGGTGGGCACCTGGCTGGGGATGCTCGCTTTGCCACCCAAACCTGGGAGAAGACCCTAGCCAGGTGCGTCATCCGGAAGGTGGGACCGCCACCGGGGCGAGGACCCCTTGCTGTGCGTCCCCAGCGGGGGGCTGCAGCAGGTATTAAGCCCCTAGAGTGAGGGCGGCTTCGCACCTGTTTCCCAGCAGGTCCTGCCCAGGGTTAGCAAAAGTTCACCGCATCCAAAGTGTGGCCAGCCGCTTGGATTTGGGAAATTCATTTCTTTGAAGACTGCCTTCCTCTTTCCTCGAGCGATTTCTGAACTTCTAATTTGCCATTTTGATTGCACAGACAGAACTGCCTCTTTGGAACTTTCTGGTTAGGAGTTGGGTCAGGCAACTTTGGAGGGATCCGAGGTTTCAAGACACCTTCCCTTACTTTCGAGCGCACAGACTTGTGGTTCAGGGTAGATCCTAGGGGGAAAGGGACACGTGGACAAGAAGGGTTTCTGATGTCAAATCAGTGCCTCTATAAGGAGATGAAATAGGAGTGCGGGGTGACAGGGGGAGCCTGCCTTCACTGCCAGACTCATGGTTTCTGAGTGCACTTAGGGCTAGAGGGGACCAGAAGTAAGAAAAAGGAGGCATGGCTGCCAGCTACTTCAGGTTGCTTGCCAAAGGGAAAGGAGCCGGACAAGAACAAGAAAACCCCACAGGGTTCTTGCTTCTGCCTGGCCTCTCAGCCTCAGGAGACAGAAGGTGAACTATTCTGATCCTTAATTTAAATAGCAACAGCCAAGCTCACACATTCAACCCTTGTAAACTCAGGAATGGTGGCCTCTGCGCCATCTCAGGATTAGAGTCTCAGCCTTTACTTTCAGTTTCCTCAAATGTACCAACAAAAACGAGGACCTCCCCAACATGCAAAACCCTGCCCTTCTTTCAAGTAGTCAAGTAGGTAAGTAGGTAACACACAGGTAGAGAGATAGGTAGATCCATAGACACATGATAGATTATAGGTAGATATGGACATAGATGATAGATAAGTACATAGATGATAAAGATGGAATACAAATAGATAACATAGGTAGATAGATAGATAGATAGATAGATAGATAGATAGATAGATAGGTAATAGGCATTCCACAGAAACAGAAAGCCAACATAGAATCTACCAGTGAGCTTGAGAACAAAGTCTGTTTATCTTCTGCCACATTTTCACCTTACCCATCAGGTGACTTGATTATGATCTCTCTTTTGTGTCCCCAACTGAGGGACACTCCCTCCCACTTGTTGGCAGTCCATGGTGTTCTTAAACACAAGTTCCTGTTCACTCTGAGAAGCATATAATTGAATTAGTCATATTTCTTGCCTTGTGGGAGATTGCATCGGTAAAATCAGACCTTACCAAAACAAGGAATCTGAAAAGTTCTCGTAGATGGCTTCAATGAGCTTATTGTGTGTCCTGGTGACTTCCTTGACTGAAAAATCTCTGTAATAAACAGGAGGCCTTGGCCCTGAATCACAGGGACTGGAGTAGATGGGTGAAGGAAGTGCTTTAAACTTTCTCTAGGAAGGATTCCTACCTGCAGTTTTTGCCAGGAAAGCTCTTTCAGCAGGAAGTAGGCCCTTCCTGGATACTTCCTTTTGGTCCTTCAAGGCTCAGGAAAGATTTCCTCCAGGAACCTATTCCAGACCTTTCACGCTTCTGTCTGTCCAATCCAAGGGGACCCCCTGCTCTGATCTGCGGTACCACAGGGCTTAAATCTACCCTACACTCCCCCACAATATGTCTCTTGCCAGACTCAGAGGTGTTGGAGGGATAGAGACCATAAACTCTAGTTTTCCAGGTATTAGCAAAGACCTTGGCCCATAGCAGGTCCTCCAAAACTGCCAGTGGATTTGCACAGCAAACATTTATAACTGACTCCAAAAAGGTGTCCAAATGCCATAAAAGGGAAGTTTTGAAGTATTTATTCAAGGAAGGGTCCTCTTCTTCAGCCTCAATGTTTGAAGACTCAAAGCTACTGTTTTCATCTGCTGCTCAGAGTGGCATTGACCTCCTAGTACCTGATGGCACTCTTAGAATTGTGTGCCCTTGGACCATAAAGGTGCTAAATGTCTTACTCTGTATAACCATCACATACAGATGTCCCAGGTCAAGACCAAACATTGACCAGTTTATACATGCTCACTGAGAAATAGTGAGTCAGGGAAAGAGGAATCTTATCAGAGGAACTGGACAGGAAATCAGTGTGTGATAACATCTGGGCTTCCATGTCTCTGTAAGAGAAACCTGGGCTTGCTACTGTTTGGTGATTGGGAATAGTGTAGACAGGTCTCATAGAAGGGTGCCTAGAACATAGTCTAACTATAAACGTTGCTTGTACTCACTGCCATCCCTCTCCTTTAAGAGAAAGTCCTACTGCTTAACACCTGCTTCACACCCTCATGTTTTACTTATTCATGCCAGACACATTCTCTAATTAGTGACGAATTAGAAGGCTTTTATAACGCGTAACCCTCCTCTTAAGTAAACTTGAGCTTGTAAAAACTGTTAATTGCAAGTAGGGCCCTTACTCATTTTGCTGAATGTGTGGCTTCCTATTTAAGATGCAAAAGGGGGCCCTTTGTTTAATGTTTTATGACTACTGTGATACACACACACACACACACACACACACACACTCACCGCATATATCATGTTGAATTTAAGAATGTCCTATTTGTTTCTTAGCCTAATTGTGGCCTAGTTGTGGCTTTTGCTTTGCTTTGCATTTATGGGTGCCTGGGCTTTTATATATCTGCCTCAGATATTAATGTCTTTTGTTTAGGTCTTGTGTTTAGCCCAGTGTGTAGCCTCTATGAATAAATGAATGGATGCATGGGTGGATGATTGACAGGTGATCAAATACTAATTGGCACTATGAGTTGTTTTATTTCTGTACTTATCCCCAATGGGATAGGATACTGTAGTGTGGTCTGCATTGTGTTGAGATTGTATTATCATGCCGACTCTTTTTAAATGGAGAAGAAGGACCTCTAGTCACCCATCCTCATGGATAGAACACACGGGCAGTTCTACTTATTGGTGTGATTCTGTCCATCAGAAACAAGTTGTAATAATATGCTGGAAAAGGAGGAAGATGGAAATTCGTTAGAGCAGGCAGTGGTAGATTTGTCTCTGTGGTCTATGAGCAGTGCCTGGCACATAGAAAACAATGACTGTTTCATGAATAAACAAGATTCCTCAGAGCTAGAGAAGAAGAGTGTTTCTCCCTGTCCTTGGATCCTTCTCTACTCCTTTATCCTTAGAGCTTTTTGACAAAGTGGGATGAGTGAGCATTCTTCTCTCCATGTTTCCACGGCAGGCAGGTCAAACAGAATAGCTCCTCTTAAATGGCAAGGAAATGACTTGCAATTTTCAGCACTAGAAGCTCCCCTCCCATCAAGGAAAGTATTTCAAATGGAAAGCTGTGTGCTCTAAATGACATCTATGATCTGAAATTTCGTTCTTAACTGATGGTACATTTGTCGAGTGACTTCTTACCAGTCATTCAGATTCAGTAGTTTTTCTGAAGTAAGAAGGAAAACACTGCTTGGGAGAAAAGGTAATAACTGGAATAGAGGAAAAGAACAGACACTTGTAGCAAAGAGAAGCAGACATGAACTAGTAAATGCAGACTCTACCTACCCACCCTGATTGGAGAACTAAACCCCTAGAAAGGAATAACAGTATGAGATAACAATGCCACTGGATGAGATAATAAGTTCACACTGCTCTGTGGGTGAACTTACACTTGTAGAGGCACCCCCCTCTCTCACTGACAGACTGAGAGCAGTAAGAACTGACACCCATAGCTTCCAGGTGTACCGCAAATAAGAGGAGAGCGGTCCAGAGTGACTTTCACAGGCATGCGCAGATTACTATCCCCTGTCTGCCCCTCCCCACCCACCCCTAATAGGAACCGTGACTGGAAGAAGAGAACCATTCTAATGAAGCCTCCCTGTGCCGTGAAATGGGGAGGTGGCTTCCCTGCCCTGTATGCCCTTCAATGCTATCCCACCTGGTCTTTTACAACTTCTTTTCATTCTGTCTTATGTGTAGTCTCTGAATGAATGGAGGAGACACGAGTGAATTGCTGAGTGGGATTATGAATTGTTTGTATCCCATACCCGCCTTCATGCTGAAGAGCTCCCAACTCTGTTCCCCCGTGGAAGGAGCAGTGAGAAAGTGAACAGGCTTCCCTAGGTTGTCTCAATGCCAACTTTCCCAGCTCTCTTCCAATACACATGCCATCCAGGCTTCCTTCTTTCTTCCTTTTTGCTTAGCTTCATTTTGTTTTCCAGTCCATCCCATCTGAATTACCTGTTGATCGCTGTTTCTGGAAATAAGAATGCTGGCTGTTACTCATCACTGAAAATTCCTGGGGAGTGGCTCCATGAATAAGAGACAAGGCCTCAGAACCCTGACTGGAAACTTGCTGTGGCAGCGGCTCCTGCCACTCCCATTGAACTTGCTGCTGGGCTCTCTCCTTCAGTCTCAGACGGGGCTGGGTCCAATCCCGCAGTTGCCTAACATAGCCCAGACCTTCCTAAATCCTTTCATCTTGCCCTCTCTTCCTCATTGGCCTTGCTGCTCTCATATGCCAGAATGAATGAGGGCAGGACTAAAGAAGGGAGTCAGTGGGGTTGAGGGAAGTGCTGAGTCACAGTGGTTGCTGTGGTGACATGTCACAGAGAGAGGTCACTGCAAGTCTGAAGCCCATACTTGAACTCAGAAGATTTGACTCATTAGGAGAAGGCGGGGGGGCAGTTGCCAGCTCTCAACTGTGGTCCTTAGACAGGTTTTACATGTCTGGTGATGAGCAGTAGAGTGCTGTCCATATGGGCAAAGAACTATGCCAGATATGGTGGCAGAAGTACTGAGGAAGGGACCTAAGCCTATTTCCCTGCCTACACCTCTCCTACCTACAGTTTGGTGAAAGAGAAGCCAAATGCACTCAGTGCTGTCTGTAAGTGCTAAATAAAATTACAAGCAACAATAACGTGGGAGGTCTGAGAACAAACGGGGTATTTAGGGGCAGGCTAATGGAGGAGTAGCAGCATTGAGTGAGCCTTTCATTAGGATTTATGGGTGGGGTAGTGGGTAAAGGGCATGAGACATGTATGTATAATGACATATAATGTGTTCTTCCCGATGGGGTTTCTCCCTAACCCTAGCAGAATGGCTATGGACAAGAAAGTGGAAGGAAGAAAGGGCTCCCAAGTCAGTCCTAGTATATTCTTTTCCCTAAGGGCTCTGTCGTTTGCTTTGCTGAACTTCAGCGCTCTCCAGCCCATCTGGATCAGTGGAAACCACAGGAGCCAGTGAGAGAAGCTGGGCTCTTGTAAATCGTGCTGGTCCCTGCCTGATTTCCTGAAGTGGAGTAGAGCAGTGCCACCCTCTCTGAGCTGGCTTCTAAGAGACATTGTGGCTATATTTAGTCTGGCTTTGCTAAAGTGTGGGTACAAGAAGCTGCTCGTACAGCTCGCCTCCTCCAGTACAGAGAGGGATGGCACAGCTGCTGGTGACAGGGGTGGCCCGCCTCATTGCCTCCCACAGCCGACTTCCCATATCTCTGAGGCCCGGAGGAACAGGTTGGCAAGTTGAATTTCTTTGCTCCCTGCTGCTTCGAGGTTGCCTTGCTGCCGGGGAAGGTATTTGTGCTATTCTCTTCAGCACATCCCAGGTCTCCAGTGATTTGACAGATCTCTGTGGACTGCTTGATGAATGTGGTCCTCAGTTAGCCTTGAAACCTGGGACTGAATAGGGCTCAGGCCGGTTCTTAAGTTCTGCTCAACCTCCCCATCTTGTGTTTGTCATGGTGGGGCCTTGAGCAGCAGTGGTGGTGGCTTTAAATGTGCAAGTTGTGTAGCTAGACAGGCCGAGCAGCTATGCAGAGGAGCAGAGGACCTTCAGCGTGTGTCTGGGCAATGCATGTGGCATTATCTGTGGTTCTTTAGTCCATTAACCCAATGGGCGTACCAATAGACATGACCTCATAGGCACATTAGGAGTGTGGCCTTCATGTCAAGGGCATGTTTAAGACTCAGTCTGGCAGTTGCTCAGTGAGTACTCATGGAATGCTGAGCCATGTGCTGGAGATCAGGCTGTCTATATCTTCCCTTAGTTTCCTGTCACACTCAGGAATGCGTCTAAACCATATCTGGTAGTAGAATAGTAGATATCTAAGTAGTATGATACCAAAAAGTGTAAGTGATGCATTATAAAATGTCTTTAGTTGAAAACATATTTTGATGTCTTCATAACCAGATGATATACATATATACAGGGTAACAAAAGCATACAAATGTATTGGCTTAACTTTTCCTGGGGAGACATGAAAAGATATTTTTTTATCCCATGAAGCGCACCAAAGAGATGATTCCATACCTAAGTGAGTTTTGGGGACCGTACATTTACTTGGGGTTGCTTACAGGGACATGGGTAAGGATTCATCTAAAGGAGCTTGAGCAACTTAAGAGCAGTTGCACCACCGGAGAAAAGATAGAGGAGATGGGCCTAATAAGGTGCTCCGGAATCTCTTCCGAGCCTTGTAAGCCTTTTCTCATTTGAACACGGAAAGGATAGTGGGTCTAATCCTGTGACAGTCATGTTAGTAATCTGAAGCTGCTATGAGATTCAGTATGGGAGCAGGCACACCTGGCCAAGGACAGCGTCCCACAACAAGAAGCCATTGTTCCAGGAAGCTATTCAGTAGAGAGCCATCTCTGACCTGAGTATTCTCTCCCCCAAACGTACTTAAGAACAGCAGTTTTATACGTCTCCTCTCCTGTCCATTCATCACCCAGATACATGATATAGAGGCAGAACAAGAGAAATTCTTATCTTTCAAAACAAGAAAGATGTCAATGGACTGTATGGAAAGGACATTGGCAAGCTGGTCAAATGTCTGTGTCCTAGTTAAGACTTGGGTTAGGTCAAATAACCTTTCTACAGCACAAAATTTGCAACAAGCTTGGCTTGGTAAATGCCCAAGAGAAATATGAGAACTTTCTAGAGGCTTAAGTAACATCTTTGGTGAAATAGGATATCCTAAAATATTCTGGGAAAAAATGATCTTTCTCAATTAGGCTATGAAAATTCAAGTGTGAAATGAAAGATATTGTCCTCCTGGCATAAATCTTGATGGAGAAATTATTTAACAAGTATAACGTAGATTCTTTTTCTGTTCTAAGGATTAACACATTCTTATAATTATAGCCAAAATGTGTTTGAAGAGGACATAAAATAAACTTACCTTCTCTTTCCAGAGCAAGTAGTATCATTCCAATTGGGTCAGTATTATTTTCAATACTCTAGTCTTCATTTGAAGGGTATTCATATTCTCCCATTCTCTCTCTATATAGATATAGATATTTCTTACTTATTTTTTGTTCTGTGTTTTATGATTTCATGTTAATATTTTAAAGCTTTCTAAAACTTGGATGTTTTAGGTGAGATTTTTATACAGTGAGATTGTATTAGTTCTCAGCCTTTTAGAAAGCACACATACTCCTGTAACCACAGTATTATAGAGGTCTAGAACAATTCTAACACCTTGAAAAGTTTGTTCATGCCTTTTACCCGTAGCCCTTGACAACACTGCTCTGGATTGTGTCCCTGTGAGTTTCCTTGTCTAGAATGTCACATAATGGTATCATACATTTTGTAGCTATTCAAGACTGGTACCTGAGCAATACCCTGTGGAGTAGAAATACTGACTTTTATTGAGGACATGTGAATTGTTTCCAGTACCTGTGGTTGTTAGTGAACCACTACAAATAACCACCTACTGTGTGTGTAAATAAGAGTTGGGGCTTTTAAGTTACATAAACTGTGCTCTTATGTAACTTAAAAAGCAAGTGTCTCAGGAGCAGGGAAGAGGGCTCATGTGGGTAATGTGCTTGCTGCACAAGTGTAAGGACTTGAGTTCGAATCCCTACAACTCATGTAAAACCTATGTGTGGTGGCCCATATCTGAAACCTCAGTCCTGGAGAGGGAGGAGATGGCTGGCCCTGGAGTTCATTGGACCAGTCTCGCTGAAATGACAAGTCCAGGTACAGTGAAAGGCCACCTGGGGACAAAAGAAAAGGAAGACATCCGATGTGAACTTCAGGCCTCCACATGTACACACGGGTGAGCATGCTCACAAATATGTACATAGGCACAGGCATAATCCTCTCCTCAAATTTAAAATATATATATATAAATTTGTTTAGCCTTGTATGAAACTGCTAAACTGTTTCCTAAGGTAGCTTTACTTCACACATAAGATCTTTGGTTTGGATGTTTGCTCTGTGTATTAATCATCTCCTGATAATGGAGACCTCACATAAGTGAGAGACTTAGACTAATATGTATATGCTGGTTGGGGAGGATTAGAAGTGGACAGTTGTATGGCTATGACAAGTATACACCCCAGACTTCACAGTGGATATAGCTTAAAAATGTCACTAACTTTAGCATCTAAAGGAGAAAGGGCCTACATTTACTTTTTGAAGACATTATGTAAGAAGTTGTCATGAAGCTCTGCAGTTGTGTTTGTGAGAGCAATCATAAGAGAACATGTCAAAGTTGGTTTGTTTTAGGGGGAAGTTGACAGGCACACAGACAGGAAAGAGAGGCCTTACAATCTGAGTACAGGGGCTAGAGAGACAGTTCAGTGGTTAGCAGCATGCTGCTCTTACAGATAACTGGAGTTTGGTTCCCAGCACCCATGATGCATGGTTCACAGCTATCTATAACTCCAACTCTATGGGATCTGATGCTTTCTTCTGGCCTCCTCAGACATTGCTGTTATATGCATAATCCCCCCACACACAATTAGCAACAAAATAAAAATAAAATCTTTGCAAAAACGAAGGTTAGAAAGAGAAGGAAACAATTTCCTGTCTCTGAGTAGATTGGTCTTCCCTGCCAAGGTGGAATAGTTCTATCTGAGAATAGTTGGACTTCATCTTGTGGCTCACAGGAAGGTTAGCTGCTTTTACCATGGACAAACATTGAGGAAGGGCACAGGCTTGTGTTTTGCAATGAGAACTGAGTCTCTCATTAGCTGTTCATTTATACAGTATGTAAAGTAGTTGTTTTAACTGCAAAAGCTACACATTCTCAGCTAGGAAGCGGTTCTGGCAATAGAATTTCTTCTGAATTAGCCACAGTCATGGAGTCAAGGCGTGGATTTTCTTAGTATTACTATTGGGATAAAATGTCATAACAAACAGCAACTTGTTGTGGAAAGGGTTTATAGAACAGTTCATCATCTATAGGGATGAGGGCAGGAATTCAAGCAGGACAGGAACATGAAGACAGGGGCTGAAGCAGAGGCCATAAAAGGTGCTGCTTACTGGCTGGCTGCACATTGTTTGTTCAGCCTGCTTTCTTATATAACCCAGGCCTACCAGCCAAGGGGTGACCCTACACACATCAATCACTAACTAATAAAATGTCCTATATGCTTGCCTGTAACGCGAACTTCTATGGGGACTTCCTCAGTTGAGGCTCCCTCTTCTCTGATGATTCTACTTTGTGTCAAGTTGACATGAAACTAGCCATCACACCTGACCCCTTGTCAACCTGACACATAAACACATCACTCTTCACTTAGAACCTTTCCTTTCTCATTTATCCCCAAGATGTGGCATTAAAATTAATATCACACTATGAAATTACACTACCGACAGTGTAAACAACAGTGTCCAATGTCTGAGGTGCATTCATGACTTTCTGAGCTGCACCAAAGACGTTGGATCACTTCTTTGGATCCACCCTCTGCAACACACACTGCCTTCCTTCCAGGCTCCGGTTGGATCCACTTCACCGCTGCCAGTCTTGTTAGTGGTCATCTCTTGGCACACATATCTCCAAAATGCTTAGTTATCTTGCTGTAACTAGACTGCACTATCTGAAATAGTGTCTCCTGGGCTTTTATAGGTGAGATAGGTGATCCACATACACACCCCATCTAATTCCTGAGGGGATTTGGATCCATAACAAAACACCACTACTCATCTGCCAAAGTGGGTTTTGTGAACACATTTGCCATCTCCCACGATTCTTGCATTTTCTTCACATTGTATCATTTTTCTGTTGGCATATCACATTTTGGTAGTCTGACTTTAGTTTACTAGTTGTCTTTTAGAAACCTTAGTGATTTACGATGGACACTATAAAAATAGGATACTCTAGGAAACAGAACCTTCATCCAATGGCTGATGGAAGCAGAGGCAGACACCCACAGCTAAACACTCAACTGAACTCCTGGAACCCAGTGACAGAGATGGAGGACTGATGAGCATAGGGGTCAAGACTGGGCTGGTTTAACCCATAGAAACAGCTGACCTGAACAAGGGAGAGCTCTTGGACCCCAGATTGATGGCTGAGAGGCCAGCACGAGACTGATCCAGACCCCCTGAATGTATGTGTCAGTGAGGAGGCCTAGGCAATCTATGAGGCCTTGGGTAGTAGATCAGTATTTATCCCTAGCACACAAATGGACTTTGGGTCCCCCTCCCACAATGAGGGATGCTCTCTCAGCCTGGACTCTTGTGGGAGGCTCTGCCCTGAACGAAATGACAGACTCTGGAGATTCCCCCATGGAGGGCCTCACCCTCCCTGGGAAACAGAGTTGGGATTGGGTGGGGGTTTGGGGGGCCTGCTGGAGGGAATGGGAGAGGAGGGGAGGAAGAGGGAGCTGGGTTTGACATGTGAAGCAAGCTTGTTTGTAATTTAAATAAAAATAGGATACTAATTAGATTCTGACTTGGACACTTCTTGTAAGTTGTTGGAGCAAATCTCTAATAAGTTGTCATAATCCTTACTCATTACACTTTTGCTTTACATGGTTTTCACATGTAGCATCATGTCCGGGCTTTGGGGATATATTAGTTTTGATTTATTTAAGCTTGCCTGAGGATTCAGAAAACAAAGTCAGCCACAAGCCATTTAATTCCAGGGCTCAGGATTAAGAAGTAGATCTCTCATAGTTCAAGGCCACACTGAGCTACACAAAATTGATCCATTCCTAAAAGGAACCAGCTGACACAAAGGTGATCTCAGAACCTGGGACCACACTCTTTTATCTCAGTCTTAAGGAAGTATAGAATACAGGAGGATGGTCTAAGAGCTAGCATTCAATCTGAGGATTAGTCTCTAGCCATGTTGAAGACAGCATAGCAGTCTGAGTGAATCTGAGGAACAGTGAAGTTGGGAGCAGTTTGAGGATCGCCCTTTTGTTCTGAGCTGAGGTAGAGGTGAGAGCTAGTGGCTGGCTGCTTTACTTTTCTGATCTTCAGCTTGAAGTTTTAATACATCATAAACAATATATCACAACATGGGCTGTTATTACTGTGGATTGTCTATCCTGCCATCCAAGTTGACCTGTGTGTCCTGCATGTAATTGGTGAAAATTTCTGTTTTTTCTTGGACAATAGGTACTTACTATGTGCCTTCTATAAATTATACCTCGTGAATATTGTATAAAAACTTCTAGAGCTGATGAGTCTTTCCCTCCTGGATATTAGTTGAATCAGGGGTTTAAAATTCATACTCTAGCCAGGTGTGGTGGCCCATATCTTCAATTCCATTACTTAGGAGGCAGATTCAGGTAGACCTTTGCGAGTTTGAGGCCAGCCTGGTCTATATAGTGAGTTCCAAGACAGCCAGAGCTATATACACAGTGAGACCTTGTCTTAAAACAAGAGCAAGATTCATGTTTTAAGTGTATCAGAACCAAAACAGTGGAACTTGGGCAAAAGAGGCCATGAGAGCAAACTGTACCCTCTTTCTTTGTATCAGAGCAAGCTACTATGCTCGCACAGATGCATCTCACATCACCTTGCCTTGTATGTTTTTGTTCTGTTGTTTAACTACTATGGAAAGGCTGGACATAATATGCAAAGACAAAAATACAGTAAGGGAGAAGCTGTAGTCAAATGCAATGGTTTGAATGAGAAATGGCCCTCATAGTGTCAGGTATTTGAATATGTTTGTTCCCACTTGGTAGTACTGTTTGGTGAGGGTTTGGTGGTCCAGCTGTGCTGGAGGATGCCTGTCACTAGGTGCATGGAGTCACACATACAATTGTCCTTGAAAGGCCTGTGTCTTAGGGTTTTCAGTTTAGAGTCCATGCCTCCTGGTGCATGTGTGCTTTTCAGTTCCTGAGAAACTGAGGCACTCCCTCGGGCAGTGAAGCCTTCAGGCCAGCTGTGTATATCTGTATTCCTTAGAAGGCAATGAAAGATTCAGAAATCTGATAGGACAATTAGTCTTAAGCATTAACCTTGTACACCTTGTATGCCTTGCAAGGTATACCCTGGCAACTACCATTATACTCTGTTTCTGATAAGGATATAAAAAGTCTGATTGCTTGGTTTAAGCTTGTCTCAGCCTCAGTCTTACTGAGACCCTTGCCTCCATCCCATGCATGCCTGGTTAAGATTCATTTCTCACGGGCTGTATCAGGAGACTCAGGTTGGGTAAGTAAGTGCTGGAACTTCCAATTAGTGACTTGCTTTGAGGTTAAAAAGATATCAGCGCTTCCAGGTTGCTCTCTCTGCTTCATGCTTATGGTAAAGGAGATGAGCTCTCATCTCCCTGTTACTGTGGCCATGCCTGCCAATTCCCCACTTTGATGGACCCACATCCCCCTAGAACTGTAAGCCAAAATAAACTCTCTCTTCTATTAGTTGCCATCCTTGGTCATGGTATTTTGTGACAGCAACAGAATAATACGTAAGATAATAGAACAATAGAAAGGGGAAAGGGAGGGACAGCTGTTAGAAATGTTTTCTAGGGGAAAAGAGCCAGGATTTGGGATTATTTAATTGTAAGGAACAGTTGATATGTAATTAACCCCAACTCTTCAGGGGCTCTCCACTGACAATAACCAGAGTCCATGTTCCCCAGTTTCAGGGCCCTCCAAAAGGGCTGTGCCCTCTTTCAGGGTTCATACTTCTGTGCTAAGGGTGGGGATCACAACAGACCTTGGATTTCTCCTGTCTGTTCTTACTCCTTCCCTGTCGAATGCCTTACCCATATGTTCACACACTGCCTTTCTCACATCCTTCTCTGCACACATCTAAGGCAAAAGACTATTGGGCAAGGGCAGTACATGCGATACGGGAAGTCTGAAAGTGCAGAATTCCAGAGGCGAGAGAAGGAGAGTTTTCAGGAGATGGGAAGAAGCAGCCAATGACGTCCTCTACCATGCCCAGTGTCAGCGTTTCACGATGTACAAAGTCAACCAATGAAAGTGCTCTGGGACCTACCTACTGCTTTGGCAAGGAACAAAAGGGTTTGAACTCAAATGGAGAAAGCATATCTACATCATGAAAATTCAAGAAGTTTTTGGGCATCAAAGGAAAAATTATTCTTCTCAATGTGTATGTGTGTTCATACATGTGCACATGTATGTATGGAGGCCAGAGAACAACTTCAAATGTTGTTTTTCAGGAGTCATCTACCTGATATTTGGGACAAGTATTCTGGTTGACTTGGAGGTTGCCCATTAGGCTAGGCTGACTGGGCAGCAAGCTCCAGGGATCTGTCTGTGTCTGCCTTCCCAGTGCTGGCTTTACAACCACACCACCTTGCCTGTCTATTTTTTATATATACATGTGTTCTAGTGATCAAACAGATTCTTGTTTTGCATGGCCAGCACTTGACTTACTGGGAATCTCTTTAGTATAAGGAATCTATTTTTGATTTACTTGGATGGAAATGGGAAGAAGAAACTGTGTGATGTGAAAAGAATGGATAATTAGTTATAGTGAACAAGATCAATGTCGCAGGGATCATAAGCATGGCCATAAACTGGAAGGAAGAAAACAATGGACTATGCCTGGACCCGAAACAAGATGAATTGGAGGGCTTTGTTTTGGTAGGAAATACTTGAAAGCAATGTTTTCTAATAGTGCATGAACTAACTTAATGAAGAGTTAATATTTGAAGATACAAAAGGATAGAGAGGATTATTTCCATTATTTCTGGAAAGGACAGATGGTAGATGGAGTCAGTAAAGGAATGCTGTAATTGGAAAGCTAAATTCATAGCTACTAAAAAGTTAACCTCTGAGTGATGCGATATGCACTGTTCTAAATGTCATACATGAACTTACTCCTCTTCATATTGATCCTGTCAGATAGGAAACCACTATCATCCCCCGGTAAAAAAGGACTACAAAAGGCTGGCTTGTTTGTGCATAGTCACATAGTGTGTAAGCAGCAGCTGCTACTGGAACTAGGAAAATGATCATTCATTTTACTACTTAATAATGGTTGGGGCAATACTAAATTATGATACAATCATCTATGTAATTTCTTTTCTTTGTTTTCATTTTACGTGTATGGGCATTTTGCCTACACATGAGCCTGTGTAACACAGGCATCCCTGGTGCAGAAGGAGGTCAGAAGAGACCACACGATCCCCTGGAGCTGGAGTTGTAAATGGTTTTAAGTTTCCGTGTGAGTGCTAGGATTCAAATTGGTACCTCTGGAAGAACAGCCAGTTCCCTTAACCTCTTTAGCCCCTACATTATTTTCTTTTAAAATGGGAGTTTTTGACAATGTCTTGTTTCTTTATTCTGCAATAACTAAATAGAACACGGATGGAGCAAGAAGGCTTCTTGTTTTCAGGTACAGGAGGAGAGACACTTTCCACTGTCTTCCATTTTTGTGTGGCGGGTCATCCTTCACTGCTGTGACTTAGGAGTGACTGTGTCAACCATCAGGATGATCCTACTGTCTGGGGATGAATTAATGAAACGAGGGCAAATAGGAGTAGAGGCAGAAGGAAAGGTGAAACAGAAGTTGAGAATAAACCTGGCCAACTTTACTATTTCACCTGGATAGAAAGTCAATCTCTATTTCCTTCTCTCTCCAGGGCACCTTCCTGCTCTCAGCTGCATTAAAATTTGGTTTCCAGAGTTCTAAGGCCTCATCTCTGCATGTTAGGGATGAGTTTCCAGCTACTACTAAGCAGCTCCTTGGAACTCCTGCCTCCCTGTAACTGGCCTTTCCTGGCCTGTCTCTAAATTGAATGCCAATAGCTGGTTGCTTTGGCATCCATGTGTTTTCGGGTCTTACTGAAAGACCATCATTGTTAAAATCACATAGGCAGGTTTCACGGGGCACAGAGATTTCCAAAGTACTGTTTCTTGTTTGAGCTGTGGATGATCAGCTGGCAACTAGGGCAGAACTCAGGCTTCATTTTCACAAATAATGGTGAAAAGAGTCCCTGGTTCAAAGTCATGTCAGTTGGTGGAAAGCTGAGATTTAGAACTGGGGGGCTTAATTCTTTTTATTGTGGCTTCTGTGGAAGGTGATCACATAGAGTCCACTTTGGAGGAGTTTGTAAGTGGGGTATTAATCCTTGTCTATAGAATTTGTATTATTATTTTAAAGGGATCCAGGATTTGTTTTAAATTAAGGACATAGCAACTAGAACTCGTGATGGTGGGAAGGAGCCTAGTTGATGTCTCAATATGATGACAGATTGAACTCTTTCTTCCTAACTTTAAAATTTTTATTTTTTGTTAATTGATTTCTAAAGCTTCTGAATAGCCAAACTAAATTTAGGTTACATTTTAAAGTTTGTTCTCCTGAATATTAAAATCTTCATAGTTTCCATATGGGAGAAAAGCATCATAAAAAGACAAATAAGAAACTGACAGTAATAACTAGCATTATAACAGCTTAGCTTTTAGACACTTGTGACATTAACAATCAGGATACTCTTTGGCCAGTAAGCACTGGTTAATGGCCAGTAGCAGTTCTGAATAGTCTTATGAAATGAATGTTAATATTATTTCCATTTCTCCCATGAAAAAATAAGCACCAGAGAAAGTAAACATTTCTCAAAGACCACCACAATAGAAAATGATGGCTTTGAGAATTCTAACTTCTTTGCATAGCTTCAGTGTCTGCTTTGTTGCTATTAAACGTATCTGCTACCCAGACATACCCAATATCTCATCCAAGGAGAATTAGCATCCTTTGGACTTAATATGAACAAATAACTATGCCTCAAGTTGCACATGCCAGTCTAGTACATCACAATAGTTGCTGATAAAAATGACAAAAGTATTATCATTTCTTCGCATGTATTTGAGTGTTAGGGGTTGATTATCCTTGTGCCCCTTAACTGTAGCACTTAATGAGATCAATGATGGGGAGTCTGAAGACAGAAAGAAATATTGTCTGAATCATGGAAAGTATCATCACTTTCTGTTTGCTCAGGGCTGTTGGGTGTTTGTGGTCATTGCTAAAGTCATTGAAAAACACATGGATTGGTCTGTAACGAGAAGCTTTTTCTTTTGAGAGAAGCCTTCCCGCCAGCCTGGTTCTAGAGCCGCATCAGTCCCAAATAAACACACAGGAGGCTATATTAATTATGAAGCTGTTGGCCTTGTTTGTTTCTTACTGGCTAGCTCTGACTTAAGTAATTACCCCATAATTGTTAATCTAACTATGTCTCTTACTGGAGAAGTTTCCGGACTTCCTACCCCATGGCGTCACATCTCGACTCTCCTTGTGTTTCTCCTACCCAGAGTCCTTCTGGACTCCTAGTCCCTCCTATGTAGATTCCCTATTGGCCAGACAGTGCTTTATTGACAAATGCACAGGACTTCCCCAACATCTCCTCTTTTCTGTTTAAACAAAAAGAAAGGTCTTAACTTTAGCATAGTCAAATTATATATAACAGAACAGTTATCAAGTAAGAACACAGTTACAACATTTTTTCTATCAACATTTAGTAAGATTTAAAGAAAATATCATCTATCTCATTCTTGTGAGTCCAAAGTCCTATATGTAGCTTATCTTTTATCATAACTAAGGAAAACCGAATTTCTTACAGTTAGACACTAAGGGACCACTGTGGTTAATACTTCTAAGCAGGGTTTCCTTTGTCTTTTTTAGAAGTGATAAAACATAGCTCATTATTTTACATGGAAATATAGACAGATATTCTCTATATGCCAGGAACTGTGACTTGGACTTTCATGACGTCCCAGGGTTAGTTTCCCTGTTCTAACATACTGGATCATACTTTTGTTTCCACCCTGGTTCTGATGGAGCACATCCCCTAGCCTTCCAAAGTGTAATGAGCATTCTTCCCACCAGCCGCATCAACCCCAAATAACACACAGAGACTCTATTAGTTACAATACTGTTGGCCAATGTCTGGGCCTTCTTATTGGCTAGTTCTGTCTTAAGTATTAACCCATAACTACTAATATATATATATATATATTTCTGTAAGGTCTTATCTTACCGAGGATGCCAGGCTTATGTGTCCTCGCTTTCTGGGATCCCATGGTGACCCTCTACTCTTGACTACATTTCCCAGACTCTTCCTTGACTTCTAGTCCCACCTATCTTGCTTCCCTATTGACCAAGAGTGCTTTATTTATCAACCAATAAGGCAAACATACACAGAAGGACTTCCCCCATCACCAAAGCCTCCCAAACAAGGGGAAGCACACATGGGTGGTGTGCTTCAGAGACCTTCCTCATTGGAAAGTACTTTCATTCTGCCTTTATGCAGAATGATTAGTTTTTGGTTTTTTTTGAGTTGGAAATTTTCTTCCCGTACAAATTGGAAAGGTTTAGCATTGGATTTCCAGTCTTAAAAACAAGAGAAATCTGAATCCATTTTGGTTCTTGATCATTTATTATATGAAATATGTTTTTACTTCTTGAAATTATTATGTGTTCTCAATAATCATGATGTTCTGGAATTTCAAAGGCAGCGCACTGGTACAAGTCTGTTTTCATTTGTTGTGTGGGGTATATTGATCTTTGAAATTGGAAACATGCCATTCATTTCAGAGCTTTTTTGAATTATTTGGTTTACTTTTGTCTCTTTTTTTTGTAATTTTTTTTCTTTTTTGTTTTTCCAGACAGGGTTTCTCTGTGTAGCCTTGGCTGTCCTAGAACTCACTCTGTAGACCAGGCCAGCCTCGAACTCACAGAGATCCACCTGCCTCTGCCTCCTGAGTACTGGTGAAAGTAGGGAACTTTTCTGTAGGTGTCAATGGTATTTATTGATTCTCACAAGCTGATCAGTTGCATTCAGGGCAAGGGAGGAGGTCACTTATATGATAGCATTTGGGTCTTTTTTTCTTGAGCTGGTTACCTGGAGAAAGTTCAGTATTTGAATTCTGACACCTGGATCCAGAGTTCTGTTTTTTGTTTGTTTGGTTTTGTTTTTGTTTTTTGCATCCCCTTTATTTCCTTTCAGGTATTTTCATAGCCAAATGTGTTTTATCATGCTTATTCTATGAAAGTCAACAACCTAAATACATATATTGTAGTTTTGGTCACTAAAGAGGATTCTTTTAAACACATTTTTTCTATGAATTTTATGATGCTTTTTTAACAGATGTATTCGAATTCATAGAATAACTGGTGCCTAGCAGATGTTTTGAAAAATAATTGTTGATTCAATTCAGATCTTGTTAGCAGTATCAGGTTTCTGAACAATATATAGTGGGATATAGGATAAAGCCCAAGTTTCATAACCACCTTTCTTGTGCATTTGACAAAAACGAGCATGCCAGTAATATTCAGTCTTAAAAGAATGTATCTGTTTGTGGAACTTCTTGGACAAGCACTTATCGTCTAATATCTGAGGTTGGGGAATGTATTTCAGAGAAACCAATCATAGTTGACCTGTAAAGGGCATGTAGAAGGAGAGTGTATGAAATACCGAACTGGTAGACTCATGAATCCTCTGTGTATGTATGCAGGAAGACTGCAGCTCTTTGAATCTTGATTCCAGCATTCGATGTGATAACTGCTCCCAGAGACCTACGCCATCTGTCCCTTTGTGCTGAGTTGCTCTTTTTAAAGTTGGAATGGAGGAGTATCCCCAGGGGCTAGTAAACAGCTGTCTCTTTCCATCCCTACTAGTCTCCTCACCCCTCTTTCTGCTTCTATCCAACTGTTTATCTTTAGAGTAGAAAATGGGGCCAAGAGCTCACTATTGCTTAACTTGCCTCTTTGGGAGAGCCAATTGTCAAACAACAGCTCAGCCATGGGTCTGCTCATGTTATGTAGGAGAGTGCCTCTTGTCCTTCATTGTGAGATCTGAAATTCAGCTCTCAGGGAGGGATTTATGGCCTGAAGATCCCCTGGGAAAAAATAGACCAAGAAGAGAAACGGTATTGAAAAATAAATGTCCCTAAACATTTGAACTTCTGGTAGTAAGATGATCCCACACTAGTCTTATTTGTTAGTAGATGAGTAAAGAAAAGAAGTTTGTATTCAAAATGGAAAAATAAGGAGAGTTGAGTGGCTGGAAATATTTAGACAAAGACAAGACAGTCAATAGTCACAGAGGAAAAAAATATTGTATTTGGCTTTATAGCTACATTGTATGTTTAGACCAGAAAATAGAGTTTACAAACATAAAGTTTTAAGAATATAATCTACTAGATGCTTGTCTAGTGCAAGGTAATATTAGAAATTCAAGAATTTTGAAAAATTATGCAACATGGCAGTATTAACCTATTTTAAATTAACAATGTAAATTACATGCCTATTTTATAACTCCTTTGGAAAGAAAAAAAGAAAAGATTATCCATGGATTTACCTTCAGAATACAGCCACTATGAGTATTTGTCATATTTTATTCTAACCTTTTCTCTGTTGGGTTTTGGTTTTGCATAGCAGTCATAAGACATTTTGATGGCTTTTTAGTGCAAATCTTTGATCTTTGGTTGAAGTTGACTGTGGTTGTATTCTGATAATGCATGCCTGTGATGTCTTCTTTTCTTATCATGAGGCTGAATAAGCAATGCCTTAGTTCTTGGCTTGCATAAATTCTCTATGATGCTTTTTAACATGAAACACTGTTGAGATTAGAAAGTGAATAATCCTTAGAGGAAAGAAAGGGAGTGTGTGTTTCACAACCACTTAAAAATAACATATCTGAAAAAAATAACCAGAAGAACAAAAGTGACTTGGGGGACATGTGTAAAACATAGATAAGACTTTAAGTTTCTTCAGACGGGAAAGAGTCTCTCTGTGGCTGTAGGACACATTATTGATGTTTGGTAATATTTATTACATTTTCAGTCATTATTATATTTAAAGTGATTATTTCCATGCCAAAAGAAATGAGTCTTCATACTTAGAAGCAAGAAAAGGAAACTGTAACAAAGACACTGCTGAACCCCAGTTGGAAATCCTAGTCTTGTCTATGTCATCCTGTTATGACCTACCTAAACCTCTCCAAGTACCATCTCCAATAAAAAATGCTGCTGCACAACCATGCAATTTTCAAGGGTTCCTTTTATAAATGACATACTGTGACTCAATGAATTTAAGATGCTGAAACTGAATGTGGAGAACATGAAGATCACAATACATTGGTTCCCTCCCATGTAGTCAGATTTTCTTTGGTCTGCCAATTCCCAAATAGTGACATGGAGACTTGTTATTAAGAATTAAAACTTGGCTTTAGTTTAGCCTTGTTCCTAACTAGTTCTTATAACTTAAATTATCCCGTTTATATTAATCTACATTCTGCCAGGTTACCTACATTATGCTTGTTACCTCTCCTCCATATTACAGTCCAATGACTTTCTCCACATCTCGATGGCAATTCCCTGCTTCTCAGATTTCTACCCAGAATTCCTATCTGTGCCAGGAAGTCCAATAGCTATTGGCCATTCAACTCTTTACTAAACCAATCAAAAGGCATGTTAGGCAGATTAGGTTAAACAGAGATACATCTTCACAGTGTACAAAAGGATTATCCCACAACACCCCCATTCCCCATATTCTGTCAATTCCCTCATTTAACTCCTCATTTTTCTATGCAAATCAGTGGTCAACAAATGAAGGCCTATATAGAATTCTCTTGCAATATATTTATCCTCATTAGTTTATAAATTGTTGTTTTGGTACCACAAAAGTCAGGTTCTGCAGTTCTCACAAATGGTATGATCTTCAGTGTCTAAACTGTTTACTGCTTGTTCCTTCATAGAAAAGGATTTTCAACCTGGGATCTAAACAGATGACCTGCAAACCCCTCAACATCTTGACTACCCATGTTCCATCTTTGGCCTTTATCTTTTCACATCTGGAGAATCCAAAATCCTCTAAACTTTGCCAATTTCAGTTTTTCACTGCAAAGATGTGTTCTCCATAGAGATAGGATCAGTTTCTAAGTCTTGAATCACCAGATTTTTTTTCCCATTTCAAATCCTGCAGAGGCATCCAGTTCTGCTATTGATAAAAATCCAAGTCCTAACCTAATACAGGAGATGAGAACTGCCACACTGTGCCAATATCTGAAGACTTTTTGACCCCAAGAGACTAGATTTTGTTTAGCATAATATGTGTTATATGGATTTTAAGGCTTAGGAAATACAGCACAAACCTCAAGGCTCAGGTTGGCTTCCCTTTCTCAGATATGTTCCTGAAGATTTAGACTTCAAGAGGCTTGATCCAACTTTCTCATTGTGTCTCCTGGAATATATGATGTCAGTGGGCTTTTTTTCAAAAGCCCACTCTCTGCCCTTGGCTTGTTCTGTGGTATACTCATTCTTGGTGTTTCTCTCCCTTTTTTATGAGAACACCTGCCATATTAAATTAGTGACACACACTTAGGACCTCATTTAACCTTAATTAACTCTTTCATGGTCTCATGTCTAACATATTTCTGATGGGTGCCAGGGCATTGACATGTAAGTTGTTTGGGATGTAGTTCAGACCCTAATACAAATGGATTATTTGATTCCATGATGAAAGCTAGGGTTCCTTTTCTCAGAAAAATACATTTATAGAAAAAACTTGCATATGATTATAGGCTTTACAGTTCTCTGTTAAGCAGGGATATCATAAGCAGTCTTGTAGATGGAAACAAACACCAGAGAGGAGAGACAGATGCTTGAAAGAAAAGGGGCACCCTATTCATTCAATCTTTGTTTCAGTAACTGTTCATTAGTGCTGTTCAGGAGGCAAGTACTATGTTAGGGTTATAACACTTCAAGAACCTTTCTCTTATCACTCAGAGCTTTTGTTGTGGGGATCAGACAGAAAGAAAACAAGCATATAAGCCATTCACTATAGAGACCACCAATTACTGTGTAGATGCCTGAGAAAGAATAAAGGGACTAGGCTATTGTCAGGAAGGTTCGTTCTTACTATGCAACTGATGTTTAAGAGGTGTGAATGAACTGAAATCAACTATACCAGTGAAAGCATGGGGTTTATTCTTGATAAAGGGCTTTTGTGGCTTAAATTAATGTCACCCTGCAGAGTCACTTCCTCTTAGACCAGTTGCTTGTCATATTCACCATTGCTGATGGGATGTAGTGCAGACCCTACATTTTGAATTTGCTGTGGTTAATAGTGGCAAAATTAACTTCTTTGATTTGTGTGTTTTCCTTTTTTATTTTCCTTGAAAATTCTAGGTCCTGGTTTCCAAAGGGTCTGTCGTTTCAAACAGCTGTGGCTCTAAATTCATTGACTTTATCAGATATTGGTAATTGTTGACTGTGGACAGAAGTTTTTGTCCTGCCCAGTCCCGAAGCCGTTAGTCCCAAATAAACACAGAGACTTATGTTAATCACAAACTCTTTGACCAATGGCTCATGCTTCTTATTGGCTAGCTCTCTCTTAATTATCAATCAATTTCTGTTAATCTATATATGTCCATGGGGTCTTGGCTTATTGGAGAATGCTCAGGCATCTTATATTTCCAGAAAGCTGTAAGACATCTCTCTTGAGACTCACTCTCTGCATTCCTCTTCCCAGAATTCTCCTACTCTGGTAGCCCCACCTATACTTCCTACCTGGCTGCATGCTGCCTGTCCATTGGCTGAAACAGCAATAAGAGAAACATATATTCACAGCATATAGATGGACATGCCCCCCATCAGTGGACCTTAACCTGAGGATGGAGACATGGAGCCAGCACTAGTTGCATGGAAAATGAAGAAACAAAAAAAATTCATCATGTGTAGCTAGTTACTAATCACTCCCCTGGGGGAGGAGGGTGAGAAGGTGCAGCATCAACGGCACAGACACTGGGAGTCAGGTCAAAGGGAAACAGCACACTCATGTATTAACAGTGGGGAGGGCCTTATATATACCCTCCTCCCAGCACCCAGGCTGTGTTCCAATCCATTGATGTTGCCTGGTTGCCCCTCTTTGACTAGGCACAATCAGGACCTCTGACAGAGCCTGTGGCTAGACCCTCATGCAGACTCCAGGTTGGCCCATTTCTCAACCTTGTAGGCCTTGTCCTTCTATATACCCACTCTTTTTTATGTATTTATTTCTTGGGTGATCAGTGGGAGCCAGAGTCCTTTGCTCCAGCTTTGTTAGCCCTGCCTCAGGAGGACTCAGTAATTGTACTTGCCTGTCTTAGGTTGGCCTGCGGAACAAGCTCTTACACATCATTGACTACCAGCCCTCCCTCAAAGAGCATCCATTCCTCGAGACCTGCCAGGATGGGTTTTTTTTGGGGGGGGGACGGATTTCAAATGACTAGATATGTATAACTTCCGGGCAGAGGACTTCAAGAGGGATACCTAAGAACCATTAACATCCAAAGAGTTGCCTCAATTGCTTCCTTGCCACTGTCAAATATGCTGCAGGAGACATTTAAAGAAAATAAGGATTAACAATACTACCCCACCAATTAAGTCATAAGTAAGCATCCAGGAGGGATGAAGCAGCCTTTGTATATTATGCCTAACTTTTCAAAAAATGAAGAGTCAAAGGCCATAGCCTCTACCGTTACCTGATCTAATTGAACATTTTTCATGTGTTTGCTGTAATGAATAATATAGAAACTTAGTTGACCATGGGCCCTTGGTATATTTAGCCAGATCCTGGTGTGCTACACTAAAATTCCTCATCTCAAAAGGTGTCATACAAATAAGAAAAAGTTATTTAAAAAGTTAGTTAAAGTGCCAATTTTTTCCTCTAATAATAAATAAATTTGTTTTGGGTGCAATGAGAACAAGAAGGGAATATATGCATTACCCATCCTGGGTTATTCCCTCCTTGGTGGAAGCAGGTACACATCTCTTACCACAACCCATATTGGTATCATTGGTAGTCTGAGGAAAAAACACAAGCATACCCTTGCCCATGGGTTAGTGAGGGGTCTGGCCGCTGACATTGGAGGGAGATAGGATCTCTCCATTGTACCTTGGCAGAGATGTCCAGTGCTTGAAGGCTGGGCTGAGCCTCTTGTCATCAAAAGTGAGAAAGTGCACATGGAAAAGGACCTCTCTTAAGGCCAGATGAGGCTCTCTCCTTGCCTCTGTCAAGATAGTCCTGGCCAACAGCTCCTTAAGAGCTCTGTTGGTCCTCTCTACAATGGCTTGACCCTGTGGATTGCAAGGGAAGATAGTGGCATGGGAAATCTTCCAGGACCCCAGAAAGTCATTGAATTGTTGAGAGGCATAGGAGGGGCCATTGTCAGTATTAAGTGACCAAGATACCCCCATAACTACCATGGCCGACTTAATGACCTTGATAACATTGACACAGCTCCCCGGAAAGGTCAAGGGCATAAACAAAAGAGGAACAGGTATCTATTGTCATATGAACATGTTTAAGATTGCTAAATGTGGCATCGTGTGTAACATCCATTAGCCAGATGGTGTTAGGCAACAAGCCCTGGGGATTAACCCCTGTGCATTGAAGCCGTCCTAAGGGGGCAAGTTGGGGCACAAGTGGCACATGCCTGGGAGAAATGTTTAAAGGCAAAGCAGTCTCTATCTTGTGGTACCAGGGGAATTTGAGAAAAGCAATCCTTAATATCTAAAGCTAAAATGGAGGAATAGCACTAGGGTGGGAGAGGCTTGGTTGCATAGACCCTATGTTTTTCTGTTTGATCGTTAACTGCATAAAGATCCTGCAGGAGGTGGTAGCATCATTGAGAATAACAAATATGAAGGTATTATGTTTACTTGTGGATGGTTCTGAGTGTCCCATCTTTAGCTGTTCTGCAACTATTTCCTTTAGTATTGACAGCTTGGATTCAATGGTGGTCCATTGTTCCACCTAGATGTCTTGATTCAGGAGTCATAACAATGGAATAGGAGTAGGAGACTCAGAAATGGTGGATTTCTAAGGGACAGTAGCCCTTCGAATTGGTGGTGTGACTCATGCATAGGATCACAATTTGCCAAACCTGTCTTCTCATGGACCCAAAGGTCATAAAAGGAACTATTGTTAATAGTTAAGATAATACCCATATCCCCAGGATGTCTCTGCCCCAGAGGATTCTTCGTACTGTAGAAATGATAGGGTGAATGGCTCCCTTGTTGCCATCAAGGTCTTTCCAATGGACTGTACCAGAGGTAAGATTTGAATTTTGTTGGCCTTCTACTCCAATGATGGGAGGGTCAGGTCTAAATTTCCAATGGGGGAAGTGGAGTACTTCCATTTCTGTTAATATGGTGATATCTCTACCGGTAACCACTAAGCCTCTAATAGCTTGTCCATCAAGATAGAGAGGGTCAGTGTTAAGAGAAGCTTTTTCTTTGCTAGTCGCTTTGGTTTATCCCCCGCCAGTCGCCTGGGCTCTGCCGCATTGTAGTCCCCAAATAACACACAAGACGCTGTATTAATTATGAAGCTGTTGGCCTTGCTTATTTCTTACTGGCTAGCTCTGACTTACGTAGTTACCCCATAATTGTTAATCTAAGTATATCTCTTACCGGAGAAGTTTCCGGGCTCCTACCCCATGGCGTTACATGTCGACTCTCCTGTGTTTCTCCTTCCCAGAGTTCTCCTGGCCTCCTAGTCCCACCTATCTAGATTCCTATTGGCTCAACAGTGCTTTATTGATATAAGACTTCCCCAACATCTCCTCTTTTCTGTTTAAACAAAAAGAAAGGTCTTAACTTTAACATAGTCAAATTGTATATAACAGAACAGTTATCAAGTAAGAACATAGTTACAATATTTTAGCAGGATTTAAAGAAAATATCATCCATCCCATTCTTGTGAGTCCAAAGTTCTATATGTAGCATATCTTTTATCATAACTAAGGAAAACTATAATTATAACTCTCTGTCTTCAACTCCATGAAAGACCACAGAAGGATAATATATAAACACTAGAAATGACAGAGACATCTTACTGCCTGGACAGTCACCCGAAGTTCCTCTGTAACGTTGGGGTATCCATCTTCAGCCCATAGGCCACAATGTGTCCAGAAGATTTCTCAGCAAAGCAGGAAATTTCAAACTGTCCATCTGCGTTGGCAGTCTGTTAGTCATTTTTCTTTGTCTTGCAGAAAGTCTCTTAGACTCTTTCATGAAGCAGGAACCCTGTAAGACTGAGTTCAGCAGTCACTTTCCTGTGGGCCCTGCATGTCCAGATTATACAACAACAGTCAAACAGTCTAGGCAAGAGCAGTTTCTTGCCCAAATGTCTAATCTTGACATGTTGAAAGCAAACTCCATAACAAGTTTCTTCGATGCCCATCTTCCTCTCAGACATAATTGATGCTGCCAGGAGCAGACATTTCTCATTGTCAAGAAAAACCCTAAACCATTTTAAATGCCATTTTCTGAAGGTCTTTGAGAGGTTTGAAGACTGTTTATCTATCTCAAATATATTTCTGTATATCTAGAAAACCTAACTTACCTAACTATAAATTCTGACTACTATAAGTAAATATCTATAGTCTGTATTCAATTATGTATTATGTTTTAAAAGATCAGTATAAGCACAATACTTAATCAAGAGGAGAAATATAAGCATCACAAAATTGACCTTGAATTTGTATCAATAAATGAAAAACAATACCCATACCATAATTCCCCTTTTTACCATTAAAAAGAGATTGGTTGTGATCATTAACCAATTATAAACAATCCCATTTAAATTAAAACAAAGATTTATAAACAAGATGGGAATTAGGACGTCGCTCATTCCAAACTGCTTCGTGCTGGAAGGGGACGCTGTTTATACCATGGGGATAATGATAAAACTCAGAAACCTGTATAAGTCCTTATTTTCAGCGTCTGTAAGGCTGTATCATCTTAGCTGTTTCAGTTGTTGGAACACCTGGTCCACTGCTTCTGGGGGTCTTGGTTCGTCAAACCACAGAAGCCTAGAAGGAATCCTCAGCTTTTCATTTTCTGTAGAAACATAAGTAAAATCTCCTTTCCTAAGTAACATATCATTATACTTAAATTTTGAAGTCAAGGCATTTTTAAAAGATATAAGTTGAATTAATTCAGCAGCATTTATAATCAAGTGTATTTTAGCAGTTGTTCCTTCCTGAGCAAGCAAAAAACTGAAAAACACAATAGCATACAGTATCCAGACTCTCTGTGTATTTTCCATCTTTACGTGGTTTATTTAATTATCTATTATTATTATTACTCTATTTCTTTCACTTTTATTTATTTTTCTCTGAGACAGGGTTTCTCTTTGGAAATCTGCCTGCCTCTGCCTCTGGAGCAATTCCTACCGGCATGAGCCACCACAGCCGGCTTCTTTATTTTCTCTCTCAATCTTACGTATATTTTTAAACACATTGTAAACCTTCAGAGGTTTTTCTTCATCCAAGTCTGACTTTACTGTAAATCTTTGTTTTTCTGGCCACGTGTCTTATCTGTAAAACCGCGGCTGTTTTAAACTGCCGAATTTTTTCAAGATGGCGGGCGTAAGCATGACTCCAGCTTACCGCCTCAGTCCATGCTGACCTCCAGCAAAAGCTGCCACTTCCAGCTGTCCGTACAACTTTTCAATTGTTAGCAGAGTCTCTTAAAACAACCTTGCTGGGTTTTTTTTTCTTTTTATGCCGAGTCAGGAAGACTCCAGTAAGCGAGCCACGTGAATCTCGGCTTGTCGCTAGCAAAATAGAGCCCACCTGAGAAACTGCTGCTACCAAAAATCTGTGCTTCTCTCCATTCTTTTGTTTCTAAAATTCCTTTAAATCTTTTGTTATTTTGTGTGGAAATTCAATCCCACTCCTGACAACCATTCTGTAAAGAGAAAACTTTTCCTTGAAAGAATCCTTCCCGCCAGCCTGGTTCTAGAGCCGCATCAGTCCCAAATAAACACACAGGAGGCTATATTAATTATGAAGCTGTTGGCCTTGCTTATTTCTTACTGGCTAGCTCTGATTTACGTAGTTACCCCATAATTGTTAATCTAAGTATGTCTCTTACTGGAGAAGTTTCCAGGCTCCTACCCCATGGCGTTACATGTCGACTCTCCTGTGTTTCTCCTTCCCAGAGTCCTCCTGGACTCCTAGTCCCACCTATCTAGATTCCTATTGGCTCAACAGTGCCTTATTGACATAAGACTTCCCCAACAGGTCAGCATTGGGGAGCATGCAAAAACTGGGCAGTGCCCTGTAGATTTTTGGATTATCAGAGCCTCCTCTTACTGGCAGGGCTGAGGAGTGCCCTGCCTGGAGTTTAAAGGGGCAGATGCTTCAGCAGGCTGTGATCTATAACCCTTTACCAATGAAATCCCTAAATGTATCTGGAGTATAGGGTCCTAAGTTTTGCCCAGGGGCAGTCACACCACAGATGGTCTGATTTGCTGTATCCCTAGCATGATGTGTCTGCTTTGGGGCCCTTGGCTGTGTCATTGACGTGCTGCGTGTCTGCAAGGAGGGCATCCAGGGAAGCAGTGAGGGCAGTGATGAGACCATTACTGGGGTGAAGATCTCACGTGGGCAGTACCCACTTATAAACGTCCTTACTGTAGACCACTGTGACTGCATTGGGTGTTGGAGCATTAAGCCCTTCCCAAACCAATTGTTTGATTAATATTTCCCTAGTGGGACCCAGTTCTCTCTGCTCCACTGTCTCATTGGCCTGCCCAGGAAAATCAGTAAAAAGTTCCCCTGGCTGTTGAATAAGATTACAGAAGTAAGCATGGTTCATGCCCTAAGAGCTTCAGAGGCCAGGTGAGAAACCTGTTGGTAGTAGAGCCAAAAAGGAGGCCTCAGATAAAGTGAAAACAAGGACTCTAAGAGATGTTCCGTCCCTGGCTTTTGATAGCAACAGCAGCAGCAGCCGTGGAGGCAAATGGCAGGGTAGCTAGAATTTTTCTCAAATGAGCTCTGTGTTCTTGACTCCCCCTCCCTGCACCTCCATTCTTAAGGATCCAGCTAAATAGTAACAGTTGGTGTTTACAATGTTGTAATGGCCATCATATTGAGAAGTGACTAGATGCATATTTAGAAATAATTTACACCACCATAAAGTAAATTGCTAATCTTTTAGAGTGGATTCTTTAGACTTTTGCTGTTTGCTTTTGTATGCCAGCCAAGAAGACATAGACCAATGAGACAACTGCTAAAATACTTCAGAAACATCATCTGATTTGAAAAGCTAAGTGGGATTATAAATCTTTCTTAAACACACTATCATGTTCTGTTTGGTGGTTTTGTTTCTTTGGTTATCCTATAGCTCAGCATGCAACTGTATGCGATTAAAATGTCCATGGGATACATACCCACTAGGGTTCAGCTGTAGGGTAGGAGTATTAGGGCTTTGGAATATATGCTAACCATCACCAATTAGTTTCCCTGGCGGACTTAGCATATAAAGGGATGCCCTTTAAATTACGATGTCTTGAAGCATCATCACTTAACGCAAGCAATGTGGTTGTTTTGAGAGTCCAGAGTGAGGAATTGAGGTATAGAACACAATAGAACTGTATCATCATTTTATGAAGGAAGCAGAGATCTAGCCCAAGGCCTGTTTGTGTTCAGCACATGTTCTACTGCCAAGCTACACTCTCAGTCATAAGCAATGACACCCTAATATGCATACCTCATCTTGAAGGATGCTCATGTAGCAGAATATTGAACTTGAATGTTGTTGTTCTGTGTTTATTCATGCATAGTATGGAAACTACAAGAGCTAAGTTCTTTTTCCTGCTTGAAATATTTAATGACTACATAATTGTTCAGGGAGAAAGGATTCCTTATTTCTTATGCTAATGCCCAGCGCCCTACTTGCTCAAAGTAATGACACCTATATTATTATTTTTCTGTCAAATTTCTATTACCCTTCTTCTCAGCTGAACATAAGCTGGGGCCTTAGACTTTCTAGAGGCTATGTTGGTTAGTTTAGTTAAGTCTTCATAAACTGGGGTCACTTAGGAAAGGAAAACCTCAATTGAAAAATTGATCCCTTCAGACTATCTTAGAATCATGTTTATGGGGGTATTTTCTTGGTTAATGGTCAGTTTCGTAGGGCCCAGACCATTGTGGGAGGTGCCACCCCAGGACAAGTGGTCCTGCATTGTATGAGAAAGTCTGAACAAGCCCCGAGGATCAAGCCATAAAGCAGTGTTCCTCCATGGTCTCTACTTCAGTTTGTGTCTTGAGTTCCTGCCCTGGCTTCCCTCAGTAATGGACCTGTTAGCCACATAAACCTTTCTTCCCAAAACTGCTTCTTGTCAATGTTGTCTCCCTGTACCAGAGAAGCAAACTATAACATATGTCCCATCATAAGCCTCCTTCCCCACTCCCTCCATGATTGATTTTTTTCTTTTCTTTCTCCCTCCTACCGTCCCCCCACACTGTCCTGGAACTTACTGTGTAGACCAGGCTGTCCTGAACTCACAGAGATCCACCTGTCTCTACCTCATAATTGCTGGGATGAAAGGTATCTTCCACCACAGCTGACCTTCCTGTCATAATTTCTATTAATATACTTTAGGTTCCAAGTGGTTTTCTCTTCTGTACAAACATCCATTCCCCAAACTGCACCCTTTTTAAAACGTTTGCTTGGTGGCTTCCTATGATACGTACTTGGAAGCCTGACTTCCTCTTCAGACTAATTTGAAATATGAAGTTCTTATGAAACCTTTCCTGTTTTTCTTTCTTTTCTTTTCCTTTTTTTTTTGGCTTGGAAGAATTCCCCTGGCATTTCTCAGTTTCCCATCTTGTCCTCAGTACTTTTTGTACACCTCTTACTGCTGCAGATATCTTTTTTTTTTTTTTTTTTGCTCCTCTGTAACTATTGGTCAGCTTGCCTTTCTGTAATAGTGTAACTGTATTAAGAGTCTGGGCTTTTAGAGACACTTTTAAAATGAGAACACACATACTTTCTATAGTTTTTTTTTTACAAGCTTCAAACACATAGGCATATAAGACACACCTACTATTTCTAGTCTGATGTCATAAAAGACTCAGTGAACCCCCAAAACTGCAGGGAGAATGATGGGAGAAGGAAAGCAGGCCTGGCCCTGTGGCCATTTTTTGAGCAGAAGACACAAAGAGCAGACTACTTTTCATTTTGCTGACGGCCTATGACAGCTTCGCCCCCACGTTCCTGTCTTGTCTGGATCGGTTTTGGGGAGCTGCCTTTTTAGGAAACTGAGCTTTGCCAGAGCTGGTTTATCTGTGAACCCCAGTTCATCTCTTTCTCCTTCCAAGATAATCTTGGTTGTCTAAAAGCTTTAACAGGAAAATATCTGTGATTTGTGACAGAAGCAACCAGGCTGGGGAATAGATTATTCAATAAAAATCTGACAATTGTCTGAAGTAACTAAACAGGAAGTCACTTGCTTCTACAAAACCATGTTTGAAATGTATATGAAAAAATAATAGGCAGGTTACAAAATCTGTTTCATTTCAAAGGACCAAGTGTTTTATATCATCCCTTGTTAAGGCATTATCATTTTCTCTTATCTTTATGTAGATATGACTACTTCGATGATTTTAAACAACTCTTAAAACATGATCTCCTAAGGTAATTTCTGACTTCATTTTTTCCCCTTCAGTACCATCAAAGTAACACTTATAGAACTAACAGGTTGATTTTAAGACAGAGAAGCCACTGATAGTCCTCACACTTGGGCAGTCCAGTAGCATTCTATATAATGATGAAGATGCTTAGTAATGTGCACTGAGTACAGCAGCCATAGTCACATGGCACAATGGAGGGAAGGAATTTGAAATTGTACTGATATAAGATTAAGTCAGCTGCTAACTGTTGTCATGGTACTAGTTTCCCCTCCTGTGATCTTAACCATGTTGCTTCAAATCTTTGGGTCTACCTCCTTTGAATATCCCTGCACTGTAGATGAAAAGCTATCTATACACATCAATCATTTACTGCTTATTTCCCCCTTTTCAAAGTACCAGGTAGTAACAAGTAGAGAGCTCCTATGCTAGGGTCACATTTATTTTTTAATTATCTGGTTCTACTGTTGGAGTTACCTCGCCATACAGAATGAGCTCCCACAAGCTAACTCATGCACCAGAGAGTAGTACTCCATTGTGTAAATGTACCACACTTTCTTTATCCACTCTTTAGTTGAGGGGCATCTAGGTTGTTTCCAGGAGTGTATATGTATATAATATATACATATAGATGATATAGACAGGTGATAGATAAAGACATAGATATAGCTATAATAAGAGTCACAACATATACCACAGCTGGAGTCTCCACAGCTGGTTATTCCAGAGTTCATGGGTTTCCAAGAGCTTGGTTCAGCTGTCTCTGTAGATTTCCCCGTCATGGTTTTGACTTCCCTTGCACATAAACTCCCTCCTTCCTCTCTTTGACCGGACTCCCAGAGCTCAGCCTGGTGCTTGGTTGTAGATCTCTGCATCTACAATTCCATCAATTACTGGATGAAGGATCTATGGTGACAGTTGGGGTATTCACCAATTTGATTACAGAAGGCCAGTTCAGTCACCCTCTCCCCAGCTTGGAATCTTAGGTGGGGTCTTCCTTGTGGATTCTGGGTATTTTCCTAGCAACAGGTTTCTCTCTAACTCCATAATGGCTCTATCAGGATATCACTTTCATTGCTTTCCAACTCCATCATTCCTCAAACTTGACCATCCCATTCTCTCATGTCATTATCTCCTATCCCCTCTCCTTTACCACCCCCTCACTCCCACTTTACCCATGTAAAGTGTAATTTTTCTTCCTAGAGTGATCTGTGTTTCTGTCTTAGGGTCCTCCTTGTTACCTGTATTCTTTGGAGTTGTGGATTGTCGTCTGGTTATCCTTTGTTTTAAACCTAGTATTCACTTATGAGTGAGTACATACTGTGACTTTTTTTGTTTGTTTTTTGTTTGTTTTTTTTTCTTTCAGTCT
This sequence comes from Mesocricetus auratus, assembly GCF_017639785.1. NCBI lineage: Eukaryota > Metazoa > Chordata > Mammalia > Rodentia > Cricetidae > Mesocricetus > Mesocricetus auratus. The sequence goes on along the minus strand of NW_024429204.1, from coordinate 16,388,913 downwards.
GTGTTACCTCACTCAGGATGTTTTATTTTCTTGTTCCATTCATTTGCCTGAAAATTTCATGATGTTATTGTTTTTACTCCATTGTATAATGTAGGAGGAAGCCTGTATGCCGCCATTAACCATGTGACTTACTAGAGGCGCATACAGATGAGGTAATAAAAGAGCGGTTTACCACACCGCTAACCACACCCACTTTAGGCATGACTAAAGACGTATACGGTAAAGACGTATACGTACGTAGGCGGTGAACTACGTCACTAGCCAGGCCCACTTTTGGGCATGGCTAGGGGGTGTTACGGGGGAAGGCATAAAAGACAGCACACAGGAAGTCTTGGTCTCTTTTCCCGGAGTTCAGCTTCCGGTTCGGCAGCGGAAAACTACTTGGCTCTTCTGGGTTACTTGTTTGGTATCTTGTGAGTAATTTCTACAATAAATACTTAGTTTTACTTTCAGTAAGTGTGTCGCTTATCGTTACAGCGTCATTTGGAGCCTCAGTATAAATATACCACATTTTCTCTATCCACTCTTCAGTTAAGGGGCATCTAGGTTGTTTCCAGGTTCTGGCTATTACAAATAATGCTGCTATGAACATTGTTGAGCAAATGTCCTTGTGATATGATTGAGCATCCTTTGAGGTATGTGCCCAAGGGTGGTATCATTGGTCTTGAGGTAGATTGATTCCCAATTTTCTGAGAAACTGCCATACTGATTTCCAACATGACTGTACAAGTTTGCACTCCCAGAAGCAGTGAAGGTGCACTTTTCCTTCATATTTTTGATCTTAGCCATTCTGACAGGTATAAGATGGAATCTCAGAGCCATTTTGATTTGTGTTTCCCTGATGATTAAGGATGTTGAGCAGTTCTTTAAATGTCTTTTGGGCATTTGAGATTGTTCTGTTGAGAATTCTCTGCTTAGATTTGTACCCCCTTTTTTCATAGGATTATTTGATACTTTGGTTGTGTCTAGTTTCTTGAGCTTTTATATGTTTTGTAGATATTCTTTGCCTTATGGAAGCTTTCAAGTTCCAGGAGGTCCTATTTAATGATTGTTGCTTTCAGTTTCTGTGCTACTGGTGTTATATTTATGAGCGGTCTCCTGTGCCAATGCTTCCCACTTACTCTTTTATCAGGTTCAATGTAACTGGATTTATGTTGAGGTCTCAGCCTTAATGTGGAGAAGGGTGTGTGTGGTCCTACCTCAACTTAATGGGCCAAGCTTTGTTGATTTTTCCATGGGGGGCCTTATCCTTTGGTGGGAGGGTGGCCTGGGGGGAAGCAAGGGGTGGGCGAGGAGGGGTGGGAGGGAAAACTGTAATTGGAATGTAAAATGAAATTAAAATAAATAAAAAGGTAGTGTTTTATCGTTACTTGTGACACCATTCCTCAACTCCCAAAATATATATGTGTATATATGTGATATAAATATACATGATATATAAGCATTTGTGTCAGTATGTGTGTATGTACATATGCATATATAAAGCTTTTCTTTACACTTCTTGTTTCTCAGCTGAATTTCACTTTAGTTTGTATTTTTCACTAAGGAATGCCATTTATAATTCTTTCCTTTAAAACAGATGATCAATATCTTTAACAGTTATTAAAACTTAGAGTTCCTAATGTTGTATCTCCATGGAAGGAGGGTTGTGGAATACAGATAAAATGTAGGTATTCATTAAATTCATGTTAGATGTCAGCTGCTTTATTAACATCTTGTCTTACCAACATAATAACAATGAAAGGGTAAAAGGTAAAAGGATATTATAATTCCTGTTGTATAGAACACATGAGATGACTGCATATTTAAATGCATATATTACAAGACAGTAGTAGAGCTTATATTTTACTTGTTGCATTGAATGAAGATGAGTAAATATGTCAGTCATATTTGTATATTTGTAACTGTAATTAAAGTTTATTTAGTACCTTTATTGTTTTTATTAACATTAAGTTAACCCATATGCAATAAGCAACATGTATTGAATGCTAATTTTTCAATTTACAAAATATCACACAAATTAAAACAAGGCACCCAGCCTTTTGACCCCAACAGGGACTTCTAAACCTTCTTTAAATAGTCCTTATTCCCTCCATTTTACTGCCCAATCTATGCACTTAACCTTTTAATTTGGTTATTATATTGTTTCAGCTGTCACATTTTAATTTGTTCTTTATTTTGTCTATTTCTTTAAGGGAATTTTCTATTCCTTCACTGGAGCTTTCTATCTTTCCCATTTGTGTAAAATGTAGCATCTTAGTTATGGTTTTCTATTGTTGTGAAGTGATACCATGACCATAGCAACTCTTATAAGGAAAACATTTAATTGGGATGGCTCCCTTACAGTTTCAGAGGTTCAGTCCATTTTCGTCATGATTGGGAGAATGACAGCATGAAGGCACAAATGGTGCTGGAAGAATAGCTGAGAGTCCTATATCTTGCAGGCAACAGGAAGTTGACTGAGACACTGGGCAGTAGCCTGAGCATATGAAACCTCCAAGTCCACCCCCACGGTGACAGACTTCCTCCAATAAGGCTATATGCATCCCAACAAGGCCATGCCTCCTAATAGTGCCACTTCCTATGAGATTATGGTGATCAATTACATTCAAACTACCACTAGTAGTTTCTCACTGAAGTATGTTCATAATATCTGCTTTAATATCCTTATCCAATACTTTCTTGTAGTCTTGATGGTGGCATCCATTAATTATCTTTTTTTTTTCATTTTGTTTGCGATCCTTTTGATTCTTGGTTATAGGCAGTTTTGTTTTCATTGAAATGGGTATTTTCATGTCATGTCAGGAGAATCTGGATCTCATTGAAATTATCTGTTTTTGTTTGAGGCCTTTAACCTGACTCTGGACAAGGGGATGGGGTACAAGGTAGCTATTACAAGATGGAGTTAGAATGCAAGCTACCATCACTTGATACCTGAAGGTGAAACCCTTCCTTATGGAAAAATGCTAATCAAAGTCCTCCCTGTCTAGAAAGTTTCCTCTTGATACTACCCTAAGAAGGAGGGTTCAGATCTTGCCTGGTAGCAGGGCAAGTCCACCCTTAATATATCATTGTAATTGACACTTTGTGGGTGAGGAAGTAACTTCATTACTAGTTTATAGCCCTGAAAATTGATCTTTGTGTTTGGCCCCCTGCGAAATCTGCCTTCTTGATATATTGGGGTAACTTGTTTCAACTGAGTTGAGGGTGGAAGTCGTTCTCCTCAGTTTTTTCTTGAAGGGATAGAAGGGTTACATTGCTTTCTCTCAAACCAGAGTAGGAGAGTTATGTCTAAATGTTTTCCACATTTCTAGGCTCTCCCTTTCCTGATCCTTTGCTGCTGAGTTTCAGTCATGTCTCCTTGCCTAGGCTCCTTCAGCTCTGAGTCTTGTATACATGAGGGAAAGATAACGGCAGGAATTCATATCCACACTTTTCCTCTAGTTGGAAGATCTTTATATGGTCTGCTTTATCTCCTATTCAGTGTTATGATTGTCTTACTTGTAGTGCCATCAGTCTGGGTTTTATTTTATGGAATAACTTTAACGACAAAACAGAGTACAGCACCTGTGAACAAGCATCATTTCATAAATCGATAATACATAGTGATTGGACAACTTTGGTTCTATCTATTATTTATTATCTATGTATCTAGTTCTCCATCCATAGTATGAAATAGGCTTCATATACCATTGTTAAAAATATTTTAAAGTGAAATGATGTAGATAATTTGTCATGCCCACAAAAAGATCCCCACATCTGTTCTCTAATAATTTAGGTACCTCAGTATTATTGACCATTATGTCCTTTTTAAAAGTGAGAATATTTAATATGTTTGCACCTCAAAGATTGTCTAAACCTTTCCCCTCGCTATTTACTGATAATAAAATACTTAAATATTCTTTTAATATCTATTATATTTAGACTGTCTACTCCAGATATACTGGGTAAGATGGGTGGATATTTGATGTAGTCCTTACAATTAGGTAGTCTTTGAAGAATGGCATTGATTGTAAGAATCTATTCAACAAAGATGAAATTGTCTCTGTAGACAAAAAAGAAAAGGCAGAGTGGGTGTTTATCATGTGCTTCAGAAGGGACACTGTCATCCCATAGCTGCATGTGGTGTGAACATCTGGCTGGGATTAACAGTCATCTTGGCCCAGCTCCAAAAAATCACATCAGCATTGCAAAGGCTACCATTGTATACATGGGTATTGTCTTAGGGGTACTATTATCGTAATGAAACACCATGACTGAAGAAACTTGAGGAGGGAAGAATTTATTTCCAGTGAAGGAAGTCTAGGAACTCAAACATGGGAGGAAACTGAATTTAGAAGCTGATGTAGAAACCATGGAGAAGTGCTACTTACTGGATTACTCATTATGGATGGTCAGCCAATTTTCTTATAGAACCTAGGACCATAAGTCCAGGGATGGAACTACCCACAGTGGACTAGGCCTCCCCCATCAATCACTAAGAAAATGATCTTCATACATCCCTACAACCAGGACTTAGGGAGCCATTTTTTTCAGTTGAGGCTACTTTCTCTCTAATGATTCTAGCTTGTGTCAAGATGACATGAAACTGTCCAGCACAGATGAGGACAACTGGTATGTTTTGTGAGTCTTCATTCTATTTCTTCTCTTTTATTTTCATTGATGGGATATCTTCTTCCTTCTTGGTCCTTTCTTCCATGGAATAAAAGCCCTACGTATTACTGATTGTTTGGATGCTCTGAGGATGGATACATCCATTGTTCAGTGCTGCTGCATTACTTTTCTGATTATTTATATTTCAGCACCAGTACAGAGAAAAGGAGTTTTGCTTGTGTTTACAAATCTGAAGCTTCAGCATGTGTGTGATAAGCTAGATTTAGCTCACTAGAGGAGAGTTTTGTAAATTACATTCTGGTTCCTCATATTCTGCCTCAAGTGATAAAATTAGGCACACCTTGAATTGCCTGGGGGTAGGGGAGAATGAAATTGATTAGAAGATGGCCTGCAAAGACCTAGGGATTTCTGAGTGCTGTTTCTAGGGTTTAGGGATTGGCTTCTTGTACCCCAGCATTGTTGAGGGAGGTTCCTCCTCCTTTTTACTCTTTTGGGGGCCCACCAGCAAGCTCCCAAATAATCACATACAGATGCATGGATTCTTATTCTTATTTATAAATGTCTGGCCTTAGTTTGGTTTGTTTCTAGACAGCTTCTATTTAATTATCCTGTCTACCTCTGTTTTTACCTTTCTCTTGCTTTTACCTTTCTCTATTTTTGTATGTTTTGTTTCCTTCTTACTCCATGTCTGGCTGTATGGCTGAATCATCGGCCCTTTCTTTTCTTGCTCCTTTATCTCTCTTTGTTCTTTTTCTCCTGTTTCTTTTTTCTGCCTGCCAGCCCTGCCTATCCTTTCTCCTGCCTTGTACATTACTACTGTGCTTATCCAGCTTCTGAGTCATGATGAATGTATGAAACCTGGACCATAATGTTTTCCTAGGGCCAGTTTTGCATTTTTTCTCCTTTAAGAAGCAATAAGAAGTCATCTATTGTTGGTTAAAATGAAGTAATACATTTTACAAGTCACATAAAAATTATAGGCGATTTGACTCACAATCATTTTTCTCATGTGCTCTGAAGACCAAAAGTTAGTATTTAGGGACAAAATCTGATTCCATCAAAGATTTCAGAGCCAGTGTGACTGTTTGTCTCTTGGCTAGCTCTCATGTATGTAGACATTCTAGACTTCCCTTGAATTCCAAGTAAAAAGAAGAGGGCAAGCTTGTATCAAATTATGGCCTTATTTTTCAGTTCCAGTATTTTTCCCTCTCCTCAAACTCCTGCTGGTGTCCTCTGCACTAGCATCTGCCTACAGACACCTGTGGCTGTAAGGGCAGCTGGGAAATTGAAGAGGGCTTTGAAGCCCTATTATTGGAGTGGATGGAGTGGCGAGTACTGGAAACGTGTTTGCATTCCAACGTGTCTGCAACAAGGAGAAGCAGAACCTGTGTGATGGTCAGATTATTTATGCTAGAAAGTTACCACTGAATTTTAATCCAGAATGATTGATCTATAGTTATTACTTAAAACGATATTTGTAGGGCATCTACTCTGTGTATGGTGTATGAGGAGGGTGTGACAGAAGGGCTGTTTTCTTCAGGGACTTCATCTCTACCTGGGAACAAGACAAACACATGCAATTTTAAACAGGCTACCTCAATTCTAGAAGCTAATAATAAGGATTGCAATATCTTTATTTATAAGATCATTCATTCACTTGACAACATTCATTGGATACAGCTACTTAGGCCTTTTTTGGAGGACAAAAATGAACAAGAACATCTCCATTCTGCAGATGATAGTCAAACATATCGAAATAGCTCTGTATTTCTGTCATTTTGAGAATTGGACAGGTATTCTGGAAGCAACCTTTATTTGCTGTTCTGAAAAATACACGTTATTCAAAAGCCAACCACAATGAGTAGGACTGAATCAGAATCATTCCATCACGTTTAGCCTTTTCTTTAAACAGTGACTAGATATGTACTGTTACATTGGTTATTCAGCCAGGCACTGAGTGTGTAAAGCTCAATAAAATGTAGTAGTTCTCCTGGGAACTGTTGGTAGCCTAGGCAGGCATGTTAGAAATATTTGCAATGCATAGCACATACACACAGAGGCACATTCTGATCTTCTAATAAGAAAAAATGTGAATTGTCAACATTGTTTAGATAAATACACTGAATGCAAGCTCAGTTAAGGCCTCACAGTGGAAAGAAGAAGACAACATGAATACTGCCTGGAGGGGTTATCCACTCAAATAATGTCAGAGAGGCCGGCAAAGGCAGAGACGCACACACAGTACACCCTACGTCAGTGGGGGTGATGTGGTATATGTTGTGACTCTTATTATAGCTATATCTATGTCTTTATCTATCACCTGTCTATATCATCTATATGCATATATTATATACATATATATAATTTTCATTATATATCATTGTGAGGATACAAAATGATCCTAGCACTTCCTTGTTTGTTACTGTCACCTAAGTCACATCTAAATAGCACTTCTGGAGGTACAGCTCTGAAAGGAACAAGCTTGCTTTGCAGCAAGTGGCAGCCCAGCTTGGTGGAACCTAGTGTGGAAGTGATTCCTTTTCCAGAAAAAATTTTTTAAATTATTTTTTCTATTTAAATTACAAACATGCTTGCTTCACATGTCAATCCCAGCTCCCTCTCCCTCCCATCCTCCCCCCTCAACCAGACTTCCCAGCCCCACCCAATCCCCACTCTGTTCCCCAGGGAGGGTGAGTCCCTCCATGGGGGATCTCCCAAGTCTGTCATTTCATTCAGGGCAGGGCCTAGGCCCTCCCCCAAGAGTCCAGACAGAGAAAGCATCCCTCATTGTGGGATGGGCAGCCCAAGTCCATTTGAATGCCAGGGATAAATACTGATCTACTACCCAAGGCCCCATAGATTGCCTAGGCCTCCTCCCTGATACCTACATTCAGGGGTCTGGATCAGTCTCATGCTGACCTCCCAGCCATCAGTCTGGGTTCCAAGAACTTCCCCTTATTCAGGTCAGCTGTTTCTGTGGGTTAAACCAGCCTAGTCTTGACCCCTTTACTCATCAGTCCTCCCTCTCTGTCACTGGATTCCAGGAGTTTAGTTCAGTGTTTAGCTGTGGGTGTCTGCCTCTGCTTCCATCAGTCACTGGATGAAGGTTCTGTTTCCCAGACTCTCTGGCAGTGGGATTGTAGGCTGGCACTCCCCTGATCCATGTCTAAAATCCAAATATGAGTGAGTACATACCATGTTTGTCTTTTTGTGACTGGGTTACCTCACTCAGGTGGTTTCTTATAGTGCCATCCATTTGCCTGCAAATTTCAAGATTCCTTTTATTTATTTATTTTTTTGCGCTGAATAGTACTCCATTGTGTAAATGCACATTTTCTCTATCCACTCTTCAGTTGAGGGGCATCTAGGTTGCTTCCAGGTTCTGTCTATTACAAATAATGCTGCTATGAATATAGTGGAACAGACATCCTTGTTGTATGAATATGCATCTTTGGGGTATGTGCCTAAGAGTGAAATTGCTGAATCTTGTGGTAGACTGATTCCCATTTTCCTGAGGAATCTCCATACTGATTTTCAAAGTGATTGTACGAATTGGCACTCCCACCAGCAGTGGAGGAGTGTTCCCCCTTCTCTATATCCTCTCCAGCATAAACTGTCATTGGTGTTTTTGATTTTAGCCATTCTGATGGAAGTCAGATTGTATCTCAGAGTTGTTTTGATTTGTATTTCCCTGATGGCTAGGAATGTTGAGAACTTTCTTATGTGTCTCTCAGCCATTTTAGACTCCTCTATTGAGAATTCTCTATTTAGTTTAGTCCCCCCACTTTTTAATTGGATCCTTTGGTGTTTTGGAGACTTGCTTCTTGAGTTCTTTGTATATTTTGGAAATCAGCCCTCTATCAGATATGGGGTTGGTGAACATCCTTTCCCATTTTGTGGGCTGCTGTTTAGTCTTGTTGATTGTGTCTTTTGTCTTACAGAAGCTTCCATTTCAGGAGGCCCCATTTATTAATTATAGATATCAGTGTCTGTGCTACTGGTGCTATGTTCAGGAAGGTGTCTCCTGTGCCAGTTCGTTCAAGGGTACCTCCCACATTCTCTTCCAAGAGGTTCAGTGTGGCTGTATTTATGTTGAGGTCTTTGATCCATTTGGACTTAAGTTTTGTGCATGGCAATAGACATGGATGTATCTGCAGTCTTTTACATGTCAGCCTCCAGTTATGCCAGCACCACCTTTTCCAGAAAAATTCTAAAGTGTTGTTGAGCTGTTTTTCTTTCCTTATGTGCGCGCGCACGCACACACACACACACACACACACACACACACACACAGACTCCATATATACAGAAACATTAATGCACTAGTTGAGAATAACAATGAGGTTACTGATGAAGAAAGCCTGAAGCCTTTGAATAACAATTCCTTGCGAACTTTGCTTTCTACTCTTTGATGATGTATGTATCAAGTGACAACGAATATACTGGGCTTTTTGTTGTTAACTTAGTTTTTAAATTGTTATTGTGGTAAGATATAATTTAAGCTCTTGTAAATATCCAGTAGTATAGAAGAAATTCACACTAAGTAACTGTAACCACTGCCAATCTGCAAAACCTTTCATTATCCCAAACTGGAACACCAAGCACCTAAAAAGCCCCCTATCTTCTTCCAAACCACAGCCCCTGGGTAAAAATTGTTTTACTTTTGAACTTTGTGGATTTTACTGCTCTAAGTACTTAATATAAGTGGATTCATGCAAGTGTTGTTCTAAGTACTCATACAGTTTTTGCCTTTTTATTCGCTTTTGGTTTCCTGAGACAAGAGTGAAGTCTGTAGTTCAGGCTGCCCTGAAATTGCTTATGAAGCCTAGGTCTCAATCTTGTGACAATGCTGCTGCCTCAGTCTTCCCAGAGCTAAGATTGCAGACTTGAGTAACTACACAGAGCTATGTCCTTTTATGACAGGCTTGTTTTATTTAGCGTAATTCCTAAGTGTTCATTCATGGTGTATTCTCTCTCCAGATCTTTATGTTTAAAGCTAAATTATAATTCCATTTTATTTGTCACACTTTTTACAGCCCTTGTTCAACCCACCCACATTAGAATTGTTTTTACCTTTTATTTACCAGTATCACTCTTATTTTTTGTCATTCCCAGCATGAACCCAGACTTTCATATTTTCTTAATATTTTTTAGTCACTCTTTGTAAGATCAACTCCCTTGTTTGGGAAGCCAACCTTCTCACCATACATGTCAGCCAAGACATCTTCCTCAGCAATAATGTTTTGTTACACTGTCTCATACAACTGCTGTCAGGAATTGAATGCCCAAGAAGATATGGTGGATAGATATTCCACCACATGGATGTGTCTGCCTCCCCTACCATGGCTGCAAATCCTAGGAGGGCAGATACATACCATCCAATATTTATCATCATTGTCTCCACTCCCAGATCTCAAGCACAGCATATGATACACATTTAAGAAAAGACACATTGGTTCAAGTGTAGAATGAACAAGAATTCCCCTGTCTTACCTGGTCATGCCTTAGATCAGTAGGAAAGTTTTCTCCACTGGTAAAATATTTTGTGTTCCAAGTATAAGCTAGTCTGTAAACAAGAGGCATGGTATAGTTTCTTGACTTTCTATACACGTAGCCCTATTCATCACGCAAATACTTAAATCTTCCGTAGCTGTTCCGTCCTTGACTGCAAGCCTAGGGTTGATTTAGTTTTTTGCTCTTGGACTTATTTGTCTAAAAATATATCTGACAGGCTTTGCTTTGTTCTCACTGAAATTGCATGTCCCTGAAATTTACAAATCAAGTGATGTTCCAGTGGCCTCTTCTAAGGTGTGACCTTCATCTCTGCTCATCATGTACAAGAGGCGCCCCCTTTTGCCTTCTCATTTCTGTCTTCATCACAACCCTTGCTTGTTTTCACTGAAGCTGTTTATGCAGTTTACTGGGCTCAGCTGCTCAACGGTCATCTCTGAGACATCCCCCCCTTCATGCGTCTTTGCTTTCCTCAAATATCCCTCTGCTTCACAGGTTTCTAGTCATTGAATCAACGTCACAGAAAGTTTGAAGTCTTTACCTAAAGGTTTTCCAGCTGCGACTGTTATTTAATGCATTGGCATCAAACACTTCAAAATGAAGAGTTAAAATCCAAAATTTATCTTACAGCCTCATTGTTAAGAGTAATTAGCATGGAAAATGGTGTTAAGATTCCATTTTGAAGGCATCGCCTTCTTTCAATGTGCACCTTCCCCTCAAGGGGAAGCCAGATGAAAATTTAGAGTAATGCACTGGTAGAATAAAACTTCTTTCTAAGGGAGGGACCCATGGGAAGAGATGAAGGGAGTATGGGAGTCTGATTTGATGGGAGGCAATAGGGCAAGAAAATCTGAGGTGTTGGCAGCTCCCGGCAGTGCAGTAATATTCCCACACCCTGAACTTCAATGCAGAAAGCAACAGGGGATCATGCTCGAGGAGAAGGATCAAAGCTGGGCATTTTCCTCTCTCTCATTAATGCCTCATTCCATCCCATGTGAATCTGCTATCTCCCTACAGAAACACACCTTTCTAGAATAATCACAATTTTAGTATATGTAATTGAATATTCCTTTTAAGAGGGATAGTCTTTGGAGATGTAGAAGCTGATTGATATTAACAGTAATTAGTTTCATGCTCTCACAGGGTCTATTTCTAGCACTGTAATTTCAACATTGTAGTTTGTTCTTCAATATTCGTTCTATCCCAACTCTATTGAGTAGCAGTAGTAAATGCTTGGGAAACAGAGTGCAGTTGAATCTCACTTGGCTTAAGTTCACTGTGGTCACTTCAAGGGTTTCAGTCGAATAATGAACATGTTACTCTCTTTCAGCTGATGGGAAAGGACTAAAACTTAAAGGATGATTTGAGGAAAGAGCTATGCCTACATTCTCTCTTCTTCAAGTTTATTACCTGAAGCATGTAGCTCAAGGGTCTCTCTGTAGAGGATAAAGCTGATAGCAGCATGGAGAGGAGTGGGGGGGGGGAGGAATCAAGGTCCTTTAGGGGACTCTTGAGCCACAAACTGGACTGTCCTGGGACTTGTACTTTGAAAGAACTTTCCATTATAAAAGCTTATGAGTTTCTTTTCTATTTAATCTATTTGGATATGCTCATCTCTAATTTAAAATCATGTGCATTCCAAATGATCCTTGACCTTTGTGACCTTCTGCAGACACCTGAGTGACCTTTTGTGACCATAACCCTTTTGAGCCTCATTTCCCTTATCTGAAAAATGAATATAATTATGTCTGGCAGAGTTTTTCATGAATATCATTTGATGTTCAGAAAGAAGCCTGAGGGAGGGCGCATAGACTGATACTTCCTGAGTGCTTAACATTGGGATGTGACTGTTCACTGCTTTTAGGAAAGAGAAATCCACTAATAATTTCTATATAAAATGGTAGGAAATCGCATGCCTATGATATTCCTTTCAAGCAGATGGTGTAGATTATTGGATATTTATTTTGCATGGTACCTGGTGTGCCAGGGGAAGGTCATAGGTGTAGAGATGAAAGGGGGATTAGAAAAAGGGACATAAAGAAATCATATTAAAGGCAAAGCTTATAGGCTGAGTAGCAGTTAGGAGAATAATGGAGAACATTTTAGGCAGAGAAACAGGTACAGATGTTTGAGTGGGAAAAGGTCTTGGTGAAGAGAAAAAGGAAATAAGTAAAAAAAGCATGGTGACCAAGGATATTGGATGTGGAAAGACAAGCTGGAAAGATCAAAGAAGACAGATAACAATGGGATTTGTGGGACAAGAAGAAGGATTCTGAAGTATCTCGGTGTGAAATGAAGCCACTAGAACACTTTAAGTAAGGGCATTTTATGACATGATATACACACATTTATGTTTACGGGCCTTAAGGGACAAGAAGAAGCAGACGAATTTGGTTGAAGTCTGAGGGTGTGATTCCTGTCGTTGTCTACAATGGGGACTGTTGAGATGGAACAAGGATGCATTTGAGCAGTTGTTTGACTTCTAGTTAATGGCTTTGTTGATAGATGGGAGAGACTGTGGTGAATCTTGGGGAGTGTGAAGTCACACATGACTCCTCAGCTATGGGGAAATCCAACAGACAGGTTTTGTCATAGGAAAACTGAAGTTCAGTTTTGAACGTCTGCAGATTCTGTGTTTCCTGTATCAAAAGCCATGGGAATCAATAGTACCTGTTAGTAAAAAGGGGAGGATGGCAGGAAAATGCCTTACCTCACTTCTATTGGGAAGTATTCTCTCAATGTGGCCTTCCCTATAAAATAGTCTTCAAAAGTCAGTGAGAGGAGTGGGAACCACAGCCTGGCTAGAGAGGCTGGGAACAGGTGCAGGAGTACAGACTTGAAAAGGTGACCAAAGAGGAAGAGTAACAAGGGGGAGGTTAAAGACGATGGAATATGGGAGATCATTAGTGAGTTAATGTCCTAACGGAGATAAAAGGGAGGTTTTAGTGTTTGACTTCGAGCCAGCTGAGATCAAAGATCTAATGAATTTAAATATTATGGGTTTGCAACAGAGAAATCTGAGATACTTTATTATGACCCGTCCTAAAACACATGCACATATATGTGTGCATACATGCAGCTATGCAGAAGCGCGTGCAGTGGTGGTTTATGGGAGTTTGTCTAAAGGAATATATGATTCTCATAACATTCATTGCTATTTCTTAGATAACATGGGTACATAGGAGGAGCTTATACATATTTTCCAAATAGATATACCAAAAGCTGAGCCCCAGGTTTTATTGGTAGAGTTTGTCATTTCAGAGACTAACATGAGAAGTTATAGCTATTGGGCTTGAGTGCCTTGTTCCCCACGCCTTCATCTTTTCTTCTCTTTCCCGCAGCAGTGATGACTTTTAAAAGTCATGAGTTCACTTGTCTGTACAGTTCTTGGAATGTTCCACCTGTGTTATTTAATCCATATGGAAGATCCTGCCATATAATGACAGTTTATGCACACGCCCAATAAATATAAGTTGAATGAATATAAGAGGGTCGACTGAGTAGATGGATGTTTTGTGAATAGATGACTTCAGTAGGGTGCTGGCAGTAAGAAAGGTCTGGGTGAAGGCAGAGCAATAAACCAGACTGCAGGGTTGAAATAGCTCAATGCGAGGCAGTAAAGCCGTTGCCTGGTCTGGTGCTCCATCTGTAATGTGAAGATTAGTAAGGTGCTCAAAGTAAAAGTCTTTGGAATCCAGGGGTTTGGATTTACACTTCCAAGCTCAAGATTTCCTACAATGCTGTGTTCTTTCTTCACCCATATTATTTCCTACAGCCATTAAACCACCTCTCAACTCCCAGACACCTTGTTTCTTCCCACTTAGGCCTGACGAAATATTTTCTGTCACAGACACTTTCTTTGTATGATGCGTTTTCTGAGATCTATTTGTTCGTCTCTCCTAGCTCTCCACTGTGGTCTGAATCCTCGGGGTATTGATCACCCGACCCATGCTGAAGGAATTAAGCTGCAAATAGAAGGAGAAGGGGTAGGATCTCAATCCATTAAAAACAAAAATTTCCAGAAGGTGCCTGACCAAAAAGGAACCCCCAAGAGTCTGCAGGGAGAAGCTGAGACAGTAAAGGTGAGTCCTTCGCCAACTAAGCACTGAATGTCTAAAACTGTGGCGTCCCAAAGCCCTGGTCCAGCCACAGAGAAGAGCTGATGATGCTTCTGCCAATGGCTGATGTATCTTTGCTAATAGTAGTGCTGTCTTGCTGATAAATGACAGTGTTGACTGCGTTCCCTTTGGCTGAAATTAAAACACATGTACAGCTGTCCCGTAGTATGAGCCTGTGGGCCATGGGTCATAGAAAAGACCTTTTTTCTTTTTGCATAATTTATACAACCTTTACATACATTTAATGGTCTCCTTCTATAAAAGAATCCTAAAATCTGTTTCCCCGATTAGGATGAGATGAGCTGAGTAACTGAGTTTGTGTCCTTAGGTTTTGCTGACAAAGGCTGCTAATGAAATTAACTGAGTTTTGTAAAGTATGTGCATATATGGTGAATTGAAAGGGACTCTTCGTGTAGGGACTTATTCTGTTTTTAATCATTTTATGAAGCATAGTATAGTAAACATTAATTAATGAAAGATACAGCTGGTCTATTTTGTCTTTTTAGTCTTTGGCCTAAAGGTAGGTGCCATACAACTGACAAAGTCTGTGTTAAAAGTGTATACCAGCCGGGCACTCGGGAGGCATAGGCAGGCGGATCTCTGTGAGTTCGAGGCCAGGCTGGACCAACAGCCTCCAAAACAATACAGAGAAACCCTGTCTCGTAAAAACCAAAAAAAAAAAAGTGTATACCAAAGAGTGGGTGGGATTCTGAGGGTCAAGGAGTTTTGGGGTGAGAACAGTCTCTTATAAAGGCTTTTTCTTTCTTAGAAGTCATCGTTTGCAAATATGGAGACCCACAACCAGACATAAAACACAGAGAGAGAGAGAGAGGAGGAGATGGGGGAGGGAGAGAGGAGAGAGACCTTGGTGCACTCAGCCATAAATGAGATGTTTCCATCAAGTCTCTTCCCTCAGACCTCAGGGAACCCAACAGAAGAGGAGGCAGACAGAGTGTGAGAGTCAGAGGGGATGGAGGACACCAAGAAGACAAGGTCCTCTAAATCAAAATAAGCAAAGTTCATATGGACTCACAGAGACTCAGGCAACATGCACAGTGTCTGCACCAAGTCCTCTGTGTGTATTATGGCTTCCAGCATAACGTTTTTATAGGATTCCTGAGTGCGTGAATGAGGTTCTCACACCTTCTCTTGGACTCTTTTCCTTCTGATGGTTTGTCTTGTCCTACTTTGATGTGATTGTTTTATCTTACCGTACTTTGTTTTGTTAGATTTTATTATTATCTCTTAGAAGCCTGCTCTTTTCTAATGAGAGTCAGAAAGGGAGCGGCTCTGGATGGGAAGGGAGGTGGGGAGGAGCTGGGAGGAATAGAGGGAGTGGGAAACTGTAATCAGGATATATTACATGAGAAATCTATTTTCAGTAAAAAAGGGGAAAGCCACTGTATGGATTTTTGTGTGAACTGGGTGAGGATATCCATGCCAAGTGTTGAAGATGTTCATTTTAATTCTCTTATTGGAAATTGGGGGAATTAATCTTGCTAGACATTTGGATCATCTCTTTGTGGACTCTATAAGAGAATTTCCATTTGTGTTTGTTGAGTGAGACAGCATGGGCAAACCTTAGAAAACAGAGGTAATAACCCAAGGACAATCAGAAGTAGGAAGGTCATCTGGCTGTTGTACCATGATCCTCTTACCTCTCCCCCAAATCAGATGTGTGTGTGTGTGTGTGTGTATGTGCGCGCGCGTGCGCATGCGTTAAAATGTGATTTTGTTTGTGATTTACCTGCAGTTGTGAATAATGACCATCATTGCTTCCTCTCTTCGGCTGGATAATTAAAAACTGATAACATTACTCATGTATCTCTGAGTGGGATGTAAGAAGTGGTGAATGACCAGTGAGAAAACTATTGGAAACTCTTTGCACTGAATATTTTTATGGAGAGAAATAGCCCCTTAAAGGAAATTGCTGGATGCTCTAAGTTTTGCTTGTGAGCAGGGTTGGCAATAAGTGAGGTTAACTATGACATCCAAACTTAATCAATCTCTGGTGCTACATAGGTATCCACAATATCCAGGAGAAAAATGCTCTCAGGGCCTTACTTTACTCTGAAGATAAACAGAACTTGTCTGCGTTAAAGGATGCCTAAAATATTAAAAATCCAACTGGGAAAAAGAGAAAACTAATTCTTGCTCTTTTGTTTTATTTTAATTCTAATGTAATTGACTATTTCCAGATTTTACCTCTGTTCTTTAAAAATAGTAGCAGAAAATCGATTCAGATCTTACATGGCTTGATTACTTCTGAATTAACGGTGAACGTGTGATGTTCTGCTTCTGCAGAAAATTGTTACAATTCCAGAAATTGGCCCTCTTGCTTGGTAGAGCCCTTTGTAAGTTGCCTTGCTGAGAACAGGCTTCTCTTAAAACTGAGGATCCAGTATGCATCTTTGCAAAACAAAAGACCACAGTTAGAAACTATGTTCATTAAAGTTTGCCCACATCATCTACAATAAAAGCCCAAAACAAGGAAAGTCTAGGGTTTTTAGATGGACGTTTTAGCATAAACAGAGTAGAAATTTCAAAGAAGCACGAACAGAATTTCACAGTTCAATTTTAAATTCACAAGAATGTATCCATCTCCTCATTGAGGGCTAGCAGGTGAAGATGGTTGCTGGAGAGATGGAGTGACAGTAGCCTCAGATGATAACTGCAGAAGCAGTGGTATCAAAACCTGGAGTCTGCCCCTCAAGAACTTCAGACTGGTTTAGTGCACACACAGACACTTTCTTCTCTTCTGTTGTTTGGAGAGGGCCAGCAGAACTGTGAGCCATCTTCTCTTCTCTTCTTCACCTTCTCTTAACTTAACCAATGAACCTCTGGCCCAAAATACTTGCATGTAAAGCCACTCAGCGGTGTAAATGGGCACGGCTTTCCTGGAGGATAGCTTAATGGTAGTTCCTAACGTTTTCAGTGGGTGTGATTTTCAGACCAATGAGCTTCTTTCTAGGAATTTATCCCAAGGGAACAATAAGATATACAAAGGTGGATGCAGAATACTGATCAGCCCAACACTGTTTATTACATGAAAACATTGAAAATACATGGATTCATAGCACACTAAAGAAGAAATATGTGTTGATGTAGTGAAAGAGGGTATATCCTACTAAGGGTTCAGAGATGCTTATGTATTTATGTAGAAAGATACAGGTGATAATATTTTAAATTGGGGAAGACATTTTATTTTGTTTTTTATTTATTTAATATTATTTTCATTATATTTATTTAAAGGCTCTCCCGGATTTTTGTATTCATAGTTTCATTG
Source organism: Mesocricetus auratus (assembly GCF_017639785.1). Taxonomy (NCBI): domain Eukaryota; kingdom Metazoa; phylum Chordata; class Mammalia; order Rodentia; family Cricetidae; genus Mesocricetus; species Mesocricetus auratus. The sequence goes on along the minus strand of NW_024429204.1, from coordinate 16,371,384 downwards.
TGATTTTTTTTCCTATTTATTATTAGTAGTCTTCCTTTTAGGCTGCTGAATTTCCTTGTGTGGCTTCTATACCTGCTGCTAAGTTGCTTGTCAAAGGAATGAAGCTTCTAATGCCTGCTGATGACTTTTTATTTGTTGAAAAAGTGAGTTTTCCATCTTGTGGCTTGAGTTTTAGACAGCAATAATGAGGTATTCACTTTAGATCTCTGTCTAACTGGGCTATCCAAACTCTGACTAGCTGTTCCTTTACCATTACAATTGGCCATTCTGGTGATTGATTTTTGACCTGTTTGGCAAGTTCTTCCATGTATATTCCCTAGACTCCACCCAGGGAACCCTGTTGTAGCTCTCTGTTGTATCTCTGGGCTCTGTCACAATGAATTGAGCCTGTTAGAGGTGACACCAGTCCTTCGGTCACCATCACCTGCTTCATATCCCCAAATTCATGTTGTGAGCTTTGTGACTCTAGCTGACCAAAATCCATCATCTTCAGTTTCAATTTTTTCTTTAATATAAGCTTTAGACATTAATTACTGTCTTAAGATTTATTTTTTTTAATCTGTGTGTGTGTGTGTATCTTTGTAGCGGTATGTGTATGTAAATGAAGATGTCACAGGAAGGCAGACAAAAAGCACCAAGTCCCCAGATTTTGGAGTTGTAGCCAGTCTACATGGGCACTAGGAACTGAATCTGCAAGAGTTCTCAACCACTGAACTCTCTCTAGCCCCATTGTTAAATGCTTTTAAGCAATGCTGGAGCCTGTGTAAGTGTTGCAACATGAGTTTAATTGAATTATATTTGTATCTCTTTCATAATTAAAAGATATATAGATATAGATCCCCCCTTCAGGGTTCAGGGAACCCCATAGAAGAGGAGGCAGAAAGAGTGTAAGAGCCAGAGGGGATGGAGGACACCAAGAAAACAAGGCCCCCTAAGTCAACACGAGCAGAGCTCATAGGAACTCACCGATACCCAGGCAGCATACATGGGGCTAACACAAAACTGTGTCAGTCCCTCAGCATATGTATTATGGTTTCTAAGTCAGTGTCTTTATAGGGTCCCTGAGTGTGTCTCTGACTCTTGCCTTATCTTGACCTATTTTCCTTCTGATTGTTTGTCTTGTCCAACTATTGTACCATGAGTTCTAATAGGTCTTAATATTAAAAGCCCAGAGTCAGATATAGGGGAAAATGCTGAGAGATTAAAGAGAAGAAGCAGCAAAACCACAGCCTCCTTACCTACTCAACTTCCCAGCCCAAAAGAGACTGAGCTCCTGTCTCCTCCTGCCTTAACACTTCCTCTTTCCACCCAGCCATATCACTTCCTGTATGTCTGTACAGACCTCCAGAAATCTATGGTTAGCTAGTGGTTAGCTCCGCCCTCTGATCTTCAGGCAGGCTTTATTTGTTATGCAAACAAGATATCACCACAATTTCTGATATATAGTAGTCTTTCTTTTCATTTCTTATATTTTGTTTTGGTATATTTTATTATTATCCCTTAGAAGCCTGCTTGTTTTCCAATGAGAGGCAGAAAGGGAGTGGATGCAGATGGGAGGGGCGATGGAGAGAACTTAGAGGAGCAGAGGGAGTATAGACCATAATCACCATATATTATGTGAGGAAAAATATTTTGAATAAGAGGAAAATATTTGTGCTGTGTGTGTGTGTGTGTGTGTGTGTGTGTGGATTTGTATGTTTATGATTTTCTCAATTTTGGGACAATGTTTAAGGGTTTTCTCTCTTAGAAAGTAATGTAGGGACAACTGGTTCTAATTTTGCCACCACCTAAGCAGGTAATCAGTAACATGCTGCCTCTAGCTCTCATAAAGGAAAGAGAAGCCAACAGAGTACTCCACTGTGTCCAAAAACATATTCTGTGAAGTTTTCATTTTAGGCCACAGAGCTGAACACAATTGAAATGTGTCTCTATGAGAGATCCTTATCAATGTGAGTCCTCGGAATTCCCTTGAGTCTCTGGGAATCTTTGCCAAGAGGACATACCGTCCCTGCAACAGCAGTTCCAAATTCAAGGTCCAGAAACAATGTTTTAACTTTGTAGGGGACAGTACAAGACAAGAGATAGAATAGACAAGCATTTCTGCTTCACGGGGAGGTCCAGAAGTTCTTTGAAGGAACCATTGTTATAACTAAGACTTTTGATGAGGATGGCTCTCTGACACAGTAAAGGTGCAGCCTCTTTCTCGGCCGTCTTCTGCACCATTCTAATCATGTAGCATATGGGCATGTGATAGTTTCTGCAACTAGTGACAGTTTCCAAGGAAACAAGCCTGTGAGTGGCAGATCCTGCAGACTGGCCCAGCACTGAGATCAGTTAGCCGTTTCCTCATTGAAGGAAGGGTACCTCATTGATCCCGGGTAGTACTTGACCTGTGCTATGAAGTATAGGAAGACTCAAGCACACATCAGTGAGGAGGGGTGTATCCTTAGTGTTGAAACCTAAGCATCGTGGTCCAGATGTGGCAGCAGAGATACTCCAGTATGTTCAAAAGATGTCTCAGAGGGTTGGGTTTGTAAGGTGGAATCCAAGGCTGGATAAATGGGTGAGGGACATGTGTACAGAACTTGAGTAAAGGGTATGGATTTGTTGTCAAGAGAATTATCCAAGAGAGGTGCCACTAGGAACTGTGGCAATGGAATTTTTTAATTTTTTTATTTATTTAAATTAGAAACAAGCTTGCTTCACATGTCAATCCCAATTCCCTCTCCCTCCCCTCCTTCCCCTTACCCCCAGACCCCACCCAATCCCCACTCTGTTCCCCAGAGAGGGTGAGGCCCTCCATGGGCGATATTCAGAGTCCTGTCATTTCGTTCAGGGCAGGGCCTAGGCCCTCCCCCATGTGTCCAGACTGAGAGAGCATTCCTTAATGTGGGATGAGCACCCAAAGGCCATTTGTTGTAAAGAGAAGCTTTTTCCTTGAGAGAAGCCTTCCCGCCAGTCTGGTTCTAGAGCCGCATCAGTCCCAAATAAACACACAGGAGACTATATTAATTATGAAGCTGTTGGCCTTGCTTGTTTCTTACTGGCTAGCTCTGACTTAAGTAATTACCCCATAATTGTTAATCTAAGTATGTCTCTTACCAGAGAAGTTTCCGGGCTTCCTACCCCATGGCGCTACATCTCGACTCTCCTGTGTTTCTCCTTCCCAGAGTTCTCCTGGACTCCTAGTCCCACCTATCTAGATTCCTATTGGCCCAACAGTGCTTTATTGACATAAGACTTCCCTAACAATTTGTATGCTAGGGATAAATACTGATCTACTACCGAAGGCTCCATAGATTGCCTAGGCCTCCTTACTGACACCTACATTCAGGGGGTCTGGATCAGTCCTATGCTGGCCTCTCAGCCATCAATCTGGGATCCAAGGGTTCCCTCTTGTTCAGATCAGCTGTTTCTGTGGGTTTCACCAGCCCGGGCTTGACCCCATTGCTCATCACTCCTCCCTCTCTGTCACTGGGTTCCGGGAGTTCAGTTTAGTGTTTAGCTACGGGTGCCTGCCTCTGTTTCCATCAGCCACTGGATGAAGGCTTTAGGATGGCATATAGGATAGTTGTCAAACTCTTTATCAGGGAGGGGCATTTAAGATAGTCTCTCCACTATTGCTTAGTTTCCCAGTTGGTGTCATCTTTGTAGATCTCTGGAAATATCATTAGTGTGGCTATGGAAATTTTACACGTTTGAATAAAGTAAAAAAAAAAGCCCGTCTTTTGGTCACAACAGCCACATTTCAAGTTTGTGAGGCTCCTTCTTGTGACGAGTGGGCTGCAGATCACAGTCATCACGACAGAAAGACCTTCTGTGAAGGGTCGCCCTTATCTAGGGAAATCCATGGAGTTGTCTGGGAACACAAGCAACTTGAGAGACTGACAAAGGTTGACATTCTCTCTGAACCTTGTCCTTGTGCCTAGGTAGATGCATGTCTCAGAAACACAATTTATCAAAATAAACAAGCCTCTCATGAAAGTAGCATTCCTTCATGCTCTGATGGTTGAAACTCTGCTATCAAACAGAGGCAAGAGGTAGGTGGGTTTCTGAGTTCAAGGCTAGCCTAGTTGACAGAGTGAATTCCAGGACATCCAGGGCTACACAGTGTACACAGAGAACCTTGGCTCAAAAAAAGAAAAAACCCAAAAACAAACACATTTTTGAAAAATGATGATGAAATAGCATCAACCCAGAGGTAGGCAGGATCCTGGTCATGCCTCATCCTGGGATTCTGGTCTGTGTCATCACAAGTGGTATAAACAAACTTTGGGAAATTAGAAAGTCCTGGTTTTTAGAATTAACTTTCTAGGTGTTTAATGGGAATGCTACCTGGCATATTAGACTTCTTTAATATGAGTTTTATGAAGGTAAAAATATTTCTTTTCTTTCCAGGAATGCTAATCCAGGGGTATGTTCTTTGACCATCCCTCTCGTTTCTAGGTCTGTCTCGTACTTAGATTTAGGCAGTCAGCATCTCTGTTTCCTGGTTCAGAAACCTGGTCATTTAAGTGACTCACCAAAATGTAGTCTGTGTTTAATAACTGTGGGAAGAAGGAACTGAAATCTCAGTCTAATAACTCTAAATTCAGGGCTTTGTATTTCCTAAGCATAAAATGAACAAATGATCTATTTATCTGAAAGGAAAACTACAGTCTGTTTCACTTAGGATCCAGCCAACTGGGCACAAGAAGCAGTTAAAATGTTGCATATACTCTTTACTCCTCGGGGAGAAGCACAGCAGATCTTGATTGTTGTATTATACAAGGGAGAAACAATGCCAGCATCTGAATCAGTGAAGAATTGCCTCTCTTGGCTTTGGGATATATTATGTGAATCTTTGGCAGTAGATAGCCTTTTTTCATTAGGCTAATCTTAGATTCAGTTTGAGTTTCTTTGGCACAGACTTAAAGGAACTGGCCTGGAACTTGGTGCTAGAGGCAAGAGAAGAAGAAAGCCTGGTGTTGTGGATAAGCCACAGGCGGGTAGATGAGAATGGACCGCAGGGCAACTGGAGAGATTCATAACAATGAGCAGGAGCCATTAATCTAGGATCAAACAGAAAACTGAAAGAACCTTGACTCAGGCTAAGATGAAGAGGGGAATGTACTTAACCTTGATCATATTACATTGTTCGGCGGTCTCTGAGAAGGTTTGTGACAGTTTGGGGATAGAATGATGTCATTCTTGGCTATCTGTACATCTTGGCTCCAGGAACAAGAGTGTCTCCACATAAAGCTGCCAACCCAGTGTAATGTCACCAATGATAGGAAAGGATGAAATGCAGGCGACACATAATGAGTAGATGTTTAATGAGTTGTCAAAGGGTCAGAGCAAGAGTGGAGAACAAAAATGACTTCATGCTGTTTGAGTCCCAGGTCCCTGCCTCACCACTACATTGGGTATTTGGACAGATCTCAGAAGAAGCCCCAGTAAACTTTGACTCAGAGACTTGTTTATGATTAATGTGTTAAGCTCTAAAAACATTACCATTATATGGTACATTTCAGCCACTGATTCATGGTGTGGTCAACAAAGAGGAGACTCCCAAGAGTGTCTGTTCATCTCATCTACCGGCAAGGGAACTGAGAAGCAGAGACTGAGTATAGTTCCTGCAGACTTTGAGGCTTGGCAGGAGCACAGCCAACCTTAAAACACACTTCTTCCAAATGGGAGATCCATGGTAGCAAATTCGAGACCCATGCAAACAAAACAGTATGCAGCACAGTCATGCAGCCATTGGTTAGTGATACTCTACTAGTGGACTAAGAGTAAATGGAGTGACACTTGAGATTTCAAAATGAAGAGTGGGTATTTAAGAGAGATGGAGCATCCAATAGTGGGTGGGACACAGGGGGTCCAGTCATCTCTCCACTGACAGATTTGATGTAGCTCGGACAGATCCAAGAGGATGGTTTTGAGTTATGGCAGAAATCTGCAAAATTGTTCTGTTTTTCTAGCCTTAAGCACTGGAGATCCATGCAACACCCAAACCTGGTAGAACTAACACTGTCATTACTGGATTGATTTAGATGCCTCAGAATTGTCTCTCTGTATAAGAAGGTTAGTTTTCACGATAGCATTAGGTTCATGCTGCTGTTAGACTGAAAAGAGCCTCAGTCCTTAACAAGGGGCATGTGGAAAACCTAAAGGAATTAACAGGCCTAGCCAGGCCTCCCAAGCGAAGGATTAAGAAACAGATAATGCTGAACTACACAGGGGAGAGCAGGGTGGTATACGATCAGCATTCAAAGAGGCTGGAAGAAAGCAGAGTTGAGTCTTTGACTCATCCTTAGCAAGAGGGCTGACACCAGTGCCTGGCAGTTGACACACACACCTCATTTCTAAGGAGATACAATAATTTATCATCATCATCGTCGTCATCATCTCTCTCTGCGTGTGTGTGTCTGTCTGTCTGTCTGTCTCCCCCCTCTCTTTCCCCATTACAATTCATCTTATTTATAAAATGCATGTCGTTAGTATAGATTTCTCCTTCTTGTTTTGCTTTCCCTAGTCTCCCACGCCGTAGTTGTTGCTGAACTATGAATATATGGACTCGGGTGACTATTTAGAACAGAGATCTGCAAACCTTCTTGTAAATGATCATCTAGCAAATGTCTCTGTATGGTAGACACTGACAGGCCACACAATATTGAGAGGCAGCTTTGTTTCATTGAAATAATAAAGTGCTTTAGACGCAGCTCTGTGTCTTCAGGATGGCTCAGCGTGAGGACAGAACAGCATACCAGAAATGCCAGACTTAACGTGCTGCGTACCTAGAGGTGACCAGAACTCTGTGTGAAGATGAGGATATACATAAGAGCACTTTAAGTTGTCTTAAATAAAGAGATACTCTGGGGTGTTTTTCCTTATTTTTATCAGTGTGCAAAGGGTTCATAGCGTATGTTCTGTTTGAACATAAAGTACAGGAGGTTTATAATTGTTAAGATCAAGACCATAGTAGTGCCTCAATAATTTCGAATTGTACTGCTATCCCTGGTGTGTGCTCTTACTGTTTGGATATGAAGGGTCACCCTCAAATGGTATATGTTGAGAACTTGGTCATCGGTTAGTGCTCTTGGGGAGGTTCTAGAAACACCAGATCATAGGGTACACTTAGATGAAGCAGGTCACTGAGGACAGGTTTTTGGATTGTCATGCCCCTACTCCCTTCCAGTGTCTCTCTTTGCTTTCCTTCTGTCACGAGGTAAACAGCCTGCTACACCGCTCACTCATCCGGCTATGACAGAGGGAAACTTCTCAAGCTGCGACCTGAAATCATTCTTCTTCCAGTAGGTTGTTTGTGTCAGGTATTTTATAACACTGCTGAAAAAAAAGAAGAAAACGGCACACATTGGGGGAAAGAACTATTTCTGCAGTGCTGATAAATTAGACTGGAATTGGATATCATGCTACAAATGCAAATGGCGCAGGCAGTTCCATCTTGTAAGGTGACACGGTAATCTGCAAGTCGCATTTATTCTCCCATTACCTCTTCTCAAGTCCACGCCTGGTCCCCCTCCGCGGCCCTCACACAGTTCCCCCTCGCCATCCCTTTGCCAAGAAGCGCCTCGGTAGCTTCTGTAATGGCTTCTACGTCACTTACTCTTGCTCCCTTGGGACCCAGTCCTCCTCTGGCTGTCACGAGTGGAAGACTCCATTCCCTTGCTTACCATCATTAATACTTTCCCAGAGTGCTTCAGGTGAAAAATCCAAGCCTGTGTCATGGTCGATACTAAATTTCGAAGCTTCGGTCCAGCTCACTTCCTAATGAGTCCAGATTGTTTCCTACCAGGTGCTCCCGTACCAGCCTGGGCTCTCGGCCGAATCCCCTTCTATTTTCTTTAATATGTTGAGGTAACTCTCTGGAGATTATTGGTACTTAAGCCGTCTCTTTTGCCAGGACGCTCGTCCCTTTGATCATTGTGCACTTGGCTCTTTGGTCTAGATCCCACCTCTACCGTGCCTCTTGAAGAAGCTGCTGAACCCTTTCTCCATACCCGCGTTAGTCTCTCAGTTTGGTTAGTCCTCCACAGAAGTTCTGTCCGAAGCCTCTTGTTTCTTTTCTGTGTTCCCACAGGAACTCAAGCTCCATGAGAGTAGTTTGCTCTTGCCCGCTGCTCTCACACCAGTGTCTGCTAATGTGTCCAGCATGTAGTTGGGATTAAGCTGGACACATTAGCAGACACATTGGGATAAGGGAAAGATCGTGTATTGATTTCACAGTTACTTCATTATCTTTAGCTTTTCCTGTAGTAATCTAAAAGTAAATCTCGGGTCCCATAATGGCTGACTGTTTTGCAGGAGTGTATGTCACACTGGTGGATGCAATGTAGCATGATTTACATGGCATACACATGTTACTTGCATAGTCGCTCGAGTAGGCTTCATCCTCATAAAGCCCGGGTCATCCCTCCGTCTAGGTAAGTACCTGACTAAAGACTGTGGCGAACTTCTCAATCTCTATTTCGATGAAGACTCTGTGAACTTCTCAATCTCTATTTCGATGAAGACTCTTCAGCCTTGGGATCAGATCCTGCTATCTTTCTACAATTGTCACTGCAGTTCAACATTTCAGACGACAGAAGGCTTCCTGACAAGTTCTGAGCAGTCAGTGTAAGGATCTCTGAGTCCCCTGGTTTCATCCTTCATCCTCCCACGCTAGTCAGTGTAAAGGGAAACCTTTTCCTTGAGAGAAGCCTTCCTGCCAGCCTGGTTCTAGAGCCGCATCAGTCCCAAATAAGCACACAGGAGGCTATATTAATTATGAAGCTGTTGGCCTTGCTTGTTTCTTACTGGCTAGCTCTGACTTAAGTAAGTACCCCATAATTGTTTAATCTAAGTATTTCTCTTACTGGAGAATAGTTCTGGGCTTCCTACCCCATGGCGTTACATCTTGACTCTCTGTGTTTCTCCTTCCCAGAGTCCTCCTGGACTCCTAGTCCCACTTATCTTGATTCCCTATTGGCCAGCAGTGCTTTATTGACATATACACAAGACTTCCCCAACAAGTCAGTACTTGAAGAAATGGAAAGCAGATCTCCCTTCCCCCCCTTAAATGATGAGGAGTTCTGATTTAAACTGGAAAACTAGGTCAGTGGGCATGGAACAAGTTCAACAAGGTTATTTCCAGGACTGGATGAAGAGTTTCCAAGTGTTACTTTGACAGATCCCCTTACATCCACACTATCATAGCCAGCTGGAACTGCTGTGACAAAGTGCTGTAACCTAGGTGTTACAGCAGTAGCCATCCATTCCTCATAATTCTAAAGCTTGGCCAGGCTATCATCAACATGCCAGACTGTGTGTTCCAGTGAGGGCCCCGTTGGCTTGGCTGGCCATCTTCTTACTGTGTCCTCCCGTGACAGAGTGCAGTCTCATGCCTCCTCCTCTTAAAACAATGCTCACTTTCTATTATTACATCATCAACTGTAATTACTTTCCAGATTCTTCCCCTGAAACTATCAAATCCAGGAAAAGGGCTTCAACATAAAGAGTTTTCAATCCGCAAGCATTCAGTCCTTGACATATACCAACTAAGTGTTTTGGTCATATGCCAAGTATCTATTTTTAAGTCAATATTTGACTGCAGTTGAATATGGTCATAAAGTAGATGCCTGACATACAGTAATAAATCTGAAATGTTAATGCTTTTTTATTACAGCTTAATTAAAATTATGCAAAAGAATTTTACAATTTGGCATCATAGAGCAATGATGATAGTTTCTTAGAACTGTCCCCTATGGTGGTTATTTTATGTTACATATTTATGACACTGAAAATAAACTCTGTCAACTGGATGCCAGTGAAGGAGCAAAATACACTTTCCTCATGCTTCTGTAACAGTATTTCCAGTGGCTATACTCCCACCCCAAGTCATTAAGCTTTTTTTCTATTCATGGCCAACAGTAAGACGTGCAACCTGGATTTGTCATGTTGTTTGATGGTCATGTTGCATTATAGCATTCCCATAAACTAAAGCTTTGGGCCATTCTTGATGATGCTCTGTAAAAACGGGCCCTAAATGGTTTCATTTTTTACTGTTCCTTTATTTTTCTTTGTAGGCAATGTTTTCACAGATTCACAGTTAAACACGGTTCTCATCCTACCCACCAGAGTGTCCTCATTAATACGCAGGTCACGGTGTCACATTGTCGTTACTTTGCCAAGTACCCTCCATTTGCTCACTGTTTCCCTCAGATTATACGTCTGGAACCTTCCAGCATCCTCTTAGGCCCTGGGTGCCGTGTCTCTTAGCTAGTCACTGCTTTCATCCGCTACTACACTTTCCCATGCCCTGGCTGTTCCTGCTTCCGTCCAGGCATTTGGCTACCTCACGGCCTTCATTCAGCTTGCACAGGTGTTCTCCCATCTCCTTCCGAGTTGTTCCCGAGAACATTCCTGAGGCAGTTTTATTGAAATGAAGGCAAACCAGGGCTCCAGTCTCTGTCACGTTATCCTCACATGCCCTTATCACTTTCTAAAAGAGTGTACACTTGGTAATTTATCGTGCTTATTATCTAATGTCACCATGTACTAGGCCATAAACTCAGTGTTCAAGCCCCGAGTGTCCCGACACGAGAGTCACTTGCAAAGCCCAGCTGTTTGATGTTTGAATGAATTCATCTCATGACCGTTACACACTCAGTTTTCACTGGGCTGGTAGAATTTTCCTGTATAAAACAAACCAGGAGATTGCATTTTCTCAATTATTTCTGTAATGTTTGTGGTAGAAAGAAAAAAAGAACAAGCAGCAATAAAAGAAAGAGCAACAATAAAACCAAAACTGGAGTTATTGATAGTGGTACAGTAATTGAATATGTAAATAATCTACATTAGCAAATGTTCATTAGCTGTCCACAAGTTCAGTGCTTCCAAGAAGGTAGTTAAAATGGCATTTGGCTCCTTAGCTTGCAAAAACCCAAAGGTGTAGCCAAATCCTAGCAGGAGATATTTGAACAAATTATCACAACCAAAGCTGAACTTAGTCCCTCTTTATCCTCATAGAATTCATCTCTTTAGCTCCTCAATACTCAGGTCCAGTTTACATGTCTGGCTTGCTTATTATGTAGCTAATCTGTTTGAGGGGCAGGTGTTAGGATAAAGCTTGAAGGGTTCCTTGCGTGGGGGACCATGGCAGATTCCATGGCAGGTGAGGGTGACGGAGGCGGCGGACAAACAGGCCAAGCAGAGAGAGCTTCAGTGAGAAGTTTTATTAGAAAGGAGAGGCATGGGGGAAGGAAAGAGAAAAGAGGTTAAGAGACAGAGAGAGGACAGAAGAGAAGAGGGAGACAGGAAAAGTCCTGTCTGCCCCAGGGGAACAGTGGGAAGAAAGAGCAGGAAGAGAGCTGGAAAAGAGCAGAAAGAGAGGGGAGCAGAGAGAGAGAGAGAAGAGCCTGAAAGAGGGCATAAGTGGGTGGGGTCTGTCTTTTTGTTTTGTTTTGTTTTTTGAGACAGGGTTCCTCTGTGACTTTGGAGGCTGTCCTGAAACTAGCTCTTGTAGACCAGGCTGGTCTGAGGTCTGTCTTTTAAAGGGGTCCTTTGCACCTGCGTGCAGACTACACAATCATGGAACCCTGGGCTGACCAGAGTACTGCCTGAGTGCATTATGCCAAGTGACAGGAACAGGCCAGCATAATGCCTGAATCCTTACAGCAGGACTGTTGAAGGGACCAGACCCTCACCAAACCCCTGCTTTAGTAGCCAAGACAGGCTGAAGAAAAACCCAGCAAGACAAAAAAAGGTCCCTGACTCAGCTACATGTGCTTGCCTGACCTTGCCTGACCTCCTAGTCACTAGGAAGTCAGGTAACCTTCATGTGGCAAGGAACCTATCAGAAATTAACTGGAGGGCTGCGGATGTGCTTTACAGTGCATTACGGTGGCATATCAGTTACATGAAGAGCATAGCAACCACCCTGGGAGGGCCTATAGGCCATAACAACCAGTTGACCAATCAACACAAGATAGGTTGCCCAAGCTCAGAAGCACACCAATCCTGAGACTGTTGCATACCCCTAGCCACTCCCCTTATACACCCTAATAAATTCCCCACCTCGCAGCTCCCTCCCATCCTCCTCCCTGCTCCCATCCTTCTCCCTCCATCCATCATGATGAACAGACTAAGAGCCCTAGTTAAGACAGTTAACTCGTTAAACAATAAAAGACTCTTTGGTTTTGCATCAGAATGGGTCTCTTGGTGATTTGGGGGTTCAGAATTTGGGCACAACACTGATTCAGCTTTTCCTCATATTTTATCAGACAAAAAGGTGGTAAGAAATTCATAGAATTCATCAGTTACAGGTCAGACAAGAAAACATCCGTTTTTAAATATACTATCAAGCAGAATTGTTTGGTAGAGGAAATGTAGTTTCAGTAACTTATTTTAAATAACCAGTAAAGAGCATAGACCCCAGGGACGTTGAGTCTAACTCCTGTTCTTCTCTGCCACTTACAACTATGTCACCTGGGGCCAGGTTCTCGACCTTTGGTGTCTGTGTATGTTGATGTGTCCAGTGGGAATAATGCAATATACCTCATTGGGCTGTCCATAATCTTTGATGCTTACATATCATATGCTTAGATAGACAACGGGCAGAGTCAGCAATATGAGTCTCTATTGTTATCCTTACTGTTATAGCTATTACCCTCAGCACAAGATGAATTGAATATTGCATTTCTAATGCACATGCACACACCCATACTCCACACACAATGGCAAAGGATCCACATTGGCTGCCTTCACTTTGTTTTGTTTGCCCACATAAACTTAATGTTTAAACAATCCTTTACCAGTAGAAGTCCCAGAGACTTTTCATTTACATTCTCAAGAGTTCTTTCTTTTCTGGAAAAGCTGTGGCATCTGGAAGTAGGCATCATAGGTCTACACCAGCTGGGACTGTACAGCTGCCGCTCTTGTTTGATGGGCAGCTCTTTCTCTTTTGCTTCTCCTCATGTCTGGCCCTCCTTACTCATTTTGATTCCTGGTGGTATTCTACCGGCTGTGTAGTTTCTGACCCGTGGTGTACAAGATATTGCCGCAATACAAATGGGGCAGCTGACCCTCTTTCATTTAGTGAGGATGGATCTTACAGTCCTAGAAATACACATGTTCTATGCTCAGTAGTGTATATGAGGTCTGTTCTCTGGGGATGATATATTGTACAAGACAGAAGAGACACCACCTTCCTGGTGTCTGTCTTCTATTAAGACAACTCTCAAGTAATTATTCTAATAGAAAGTCTAATATTTGTTTGGGAGGAAACTAAGGTCTAGAAACTCAGAAACTAAAGAGGGAGTAAGACACAGGAGAGATATAGAGTAGGGGTAAAGAAAATATAAGAATTTTTTTCCTTAGGTGAAAGGTAGATGTTGACAGTAGGCAGTAATAGCATTCTACAGTCATGGATCCTGTTGAGGAATAGAAAGAATGACGTCACAGAAAGATCATGATGACATTGTATCTGTGTTTTTTGGTTTTTAAAGAGAGAGAGAGAGAGAGAGAGAGAGAGAGAGAGAGAGAGAGAGTGTGGTGTGTGTGTTCCACTGTGCATGTACTTAAGTCAGAAGGTGACTTGCAGGAGTCAAATCCACCCTGTGTTCTGAGGATTAAACTTAGGCTGTCAGGCTTGCATGACAGGGACTTTTCCTGCTGAGCTTTTTTCTGGTCCAGGCCTTAGTTTTAAACAGTGCATTAGAAACTGGGGGAAGGGATTTCTGTAGAGGAGGGGTTTACACAGAGAAGCTCTGTGGGTTCCTCAGAGAGGGATTAGAAGCTAGGAAGCCCTGGAACAAGGAGACAGGGCCAGGGTTATTGTAGAGTTACAGGTGAAAGGTGACAGTATCTAGAACAGATCAATACAAATGAGGAGAAATTGGCAAAAGCCAAGTATATTGTGGAAATAGAACTGGTAAGACATGATTAGTTATAATCCACGAGGCAAAGAAAGCAATTAAGGATTGCTGATGAATTTCCAATTTGTTTAGGTAGCTGATCATTAGTGATATAGGGAAAACTGTTAAGAGAGTGAATATTGGGGTAGGAGGAATCAGAATTTCATTTTGACCTTGTTAATTCTTTGATTCATGAGTAGGAAGATGCAAGGGTAATGTTTAACATGAAGATTAGATGTCACTTTGTCTCACTGGGATTTGTGTGTGTGTGTGTGTGTGTGTGTGTGTGTGTGTGTGTGTGTGTGTGTGTGTACTGTTATAAGGTATGTAGAAAATGGGGTTTTCTGATGCTCTTTGTCTCTGAAGCAGTAGACCTTCTTCTATTTCCTGCAAGCCTGCAGCTGCTTTGCCTTCTCTGACTGCTATTTTGCTGTGAGTCATGGACCATGATGGGTTGAGCCTCGGCTGTTCCATTGGAAGGGAAATAACAGAAAGTAAAGGCATTTGCATAGCATTATTAGCTCCTCCCTACTTTTTGACCACACCCTCAACCATGTTGTCTATCAATCACTGCTTTATCAGCTAATGAAGCAAGGAAAATACTTCTCTCTCCTCTCTCTCCTGTCCTCTCTCTCTTTCTCTCTCTCTCTCTCTCTCTCTCTCTCTCTCTCTCTCTCTCTCTCTCTCTCTCTCTCTCTCTCTCTCATTTTTTCTTCTTTCATACAATACATCCAAACTGCAATTTCCCCCTTCCTCCCCTCCTGCCAGCCCCCTTCCCCCTCCACTAGCTACCAGATCCAATCCTCCTCCATTTCCTTTCAGGAAAGAGCAGGACCAGGGTTATCAGCCATCAACCAAGCACTCTCCAAACTAGGAATAAGCTTTCCCTGTGTCCTAGGTTCTGAAGATGTTTGTTTCTGCAGCATAACCAGATCAATCCAACTGGTATCTTTAAAGAATCTTATATGCTTACTGTTACATGGAAAGTTACTGTCACCTTGATGAACTTCGGGGTCAAATGCAATCCCTGACAAAAACCTGGGTGCTCCAAAGATACTCACTATCACAAATTTTTATTTTAACACAAATTTTCTTAAAACTGAAATAATGTAAGTAAATTCCTATTGAAAGAGTTTAAGTCTTCTCCTAGTACCCAACATTTGTTACCAATATGTAGCCGTTCTGGGACCTGCTTTTCCCTGGTGCCCCATTTGGTACTTGCAGGTAACTGAAGGCAATTAGCTGCTGGTCCCACCTACTGATGCTGTGATTTCCTATCATGTCGTGCTTGGCGCTTTATCACTGAGTGTGTAGTACCAACAGCAGGTTGCAGCTGCTGGGCTTGAGAGTCAAAGAGGGATGTTGTATTCTGTGGTGCATGCATGGTGGTGTGTGTGAGTGTGAGTGTGTGTGTGTGTGTGTGTGTGTGTGTGTGTCCATGTGCGAGTGCCCCCCCACCCGTGGTACATTGGAAAGGTGGGGATGTGCCTTAACGTGCTTCAATAGTTATTTGGTGCAGAGAGGCTAGCCTCCTTTTCCCTCCCCAGTGCTCATTTGCATGCGCCCTTTCTTAGTATTAGTGTCAACGTTCTGAGACGCAGTGCTTCTCCTTGAATGACCTCCTTCTCCTCTTGGGCTTACTTGGCTAATATTTATTGGCAACATCTGGAGTTTAGTTATTTACAGCAGTGCTTATTACTGTGCGCCCCGTGAGTCATGGCAGCTTGTAGCTAGCTCTGCCATTTTGTTGCAGATGCTCACTGCCGCCAGACCCCCGCCCCCCAATTCTGAGTCTCCCAGTCATTCCTCAGACAGCAGAGGCTGCACATGATAACGAGAAATTCCAGACAATCCACGGAAAAGGGATGGTTAAAATGCAATAGTCACCTACTACTTCTCATTTTTAAATGAAAATAATATTCCAGGGTAAAGTATTGCTGGTAAAGAAGCCAAATGAATGGCAAAACCCTGAAGTTAACATGATTGCTCTTCATATCCTTCCTGTTTGGAAGGTAGTACTTTGTTCGCAAATCATTTCTCAGATATTTCAGCCGTGGAAGAACAATATTAATGTGTCTGAGTTAATTACTTCAGCTTAAGGGCTTCTTGACCTTTCTCCTGGAGTTCCTTTAAGAGCCTTTCTGGGTTAGAACTCTCCAGGCTGTGGATTCCTGCTCTGGGTGTGGTTAAGAGGTACTGAGAAGAATGGAATGGGGAGGCTCAGGCCTCATCTCCTGCTGCTCAAGGTAATTCTTAAAGTGCCACACCACTCTTTTTCTAAACGCATAACACTTTCCACACATACAGAAGCATACAAAGTAGGTTTGTATGATTAGGGGGAAATTGACCCTGTTGAAGCCCTTCCCAGACTTTTTTTCCTTTAACTTTCTTTTTAAATTTATTCTTTGTGTCTTCCACATCATGCATCCTGATCCCACCCATCTCCTGTCCCCTCCCATTAACCTCTGCCCCGCAACTCCCCCCCACAACACCCCAAATAAAACAAAATAAAATTTACGATAAAAAAGAAAGGAAGAAAGAGAAACTCTTATCACAGAGGCTACAGTGTTCCACTGTGAATCATGAAGTAAACATCTTTACATGAAGGTGCATCGCAAAGAATGATTTGTCTGGTTTGAGGGCCTGGACTCTGCGGCGCGCTATCGACACTGGGCCCTCACTGGGACTCTCCTGGACTACTCCTGGACATCCCATTGCTGCCCTGTGTCATGGAGACCCTGTAGCCCTGGGTCCGAAGGACTGCCCTGCTCCCATCCTGTGCTCCTGCAGATTATGGATGGTGTAGATGTTGGGGTAGGCCAACACTTAATCCTAGTTCTGGGCCTGGGTAGTTGCAAAGTTGTCAACCTGCCTTCATCACCAGGGTGAGTTCTCCAGCGTTGCCCAGGCCAGTTCGCCCCTTGCAGTGATGAGCAAGGAGTGAGGTCAGTTTTCCATTGGCTTTCACATCCTCAGGGGACATTCTTTCTCCCACACCTTGCCCCTACCACCTGTGGTGAGAGCAAGGAAGCTGACCCTGCAGCTTGCCAGCTGCAGCACTAAGGAAAGTGGACATTGCACCTTCCCTAGGCAGTACTGTAGAGCCGACCCTTGAGAGGCTGACCTTGGCAGAGGTGTGGATGAGCCAGACGGATGTGGTGAGCATGGGAGAGCTGTCCCCATCACTCATCTGTCATGTGGCAGCATGGGTGGGGGAGAGATAACCCCCCTCCATACCCATCATGGCCTAGGACACATGGGAACGCTGGCCCTGAGGGCATAAGAGCAGGAGAGCTGCCCCTGCGCTCATTCGCCAGGACAGTGGCCCCTATGCCATGCCTGGGCAGCACAGTAGAGCAGACCTTGAAGGTGTGGGTGTGAAAGAGCTGACCCAGAGGACATGAATGCAGAACTGCCCAAGCCCTTCATCATCCCTGCAAGGGGTGAGCTAGCCAGGGCAATGCCAGAGAGCCCACGCTAGTGATAGGGACCATGGAGAGGTGCAACTACCCATCCCAGAACCAGGATTATATATTGGCCCATCCCCAACATCTGCCCCATCTGTGATCTGCTGGACCATGTGAAGGGACCCAGACCCAAAGCTGCAGGATCTCCAAGAGGAGTCCCAATGAGGGCCTAGCATCAATAGACAGCATAGCAGAAACCAGAGGCAGGTGAGAGAACAGTCCCCAGTATCTGTTATGAGGCTGCATGGGTAAGGGAGAGATCCCCTTCCCACCATGCCCCAGGTGGGAGAGCTGGCCCTGAGGTTCTAAGAGCAGGAGAGCTGTCCCTGCCCCCTCATCAGCTGCAGCACTGGGGACAGTAGCCCCTACACCTCCCTGGCCATTTAAAATAGCCTTTCTGCTCTTGAATTCCTCTAGTATTCTCTGCACATGATTGGCTCTCCTACCTGCATCCTCTTCATTTTCACGCCCTTTCTCTTTTCATCACAGGAACTAGACATGTTTATTGTGTCCTCTGTCTTCAAAACAGCCGTAAAGGTAGTGACCTCTTGGCTTTCTTTACCTTTTCTACAAATATAGCAATTCAAGAAGTGCTTTGGGCTCTCCCATGCCTTGAAAAAAATTGTACAAGGACTCTGTATACATATATACCATTATTTCAGAAGAGGGCATGAGATCCCACCATGGATGGTTGTAAGCTACATTGTGGTTGCTGGGAACTGAACTCAGGACCTCTGGAAGAGCAACCAGTGCTCTTAACCACTGAGCCATCTCTCCGGCCCCTCTCCTCTGACTCTTAAAGACAGCTGAGTCTGTTTCTCAGGCTGTCCTGGCTTCTTTTCTGTTTCTTCCTTGCTATATATATATGTGTGTGTGTTTGTAAATCTGATGATAGTGAAGTTGGTTCCTGATTTTACACATAGTTCTTAATGGAGTATTTCTTTTCAGATATGCTGCAACCCGCAACCCAAATTATTTGACATTGCTTTTAATTACCTTTGTCTTGTTTTATCTTATTTATTTCAGTCTATTTTGAATTTTAGTAAAATTTCAAATATTTTCCTGTTATAAAACAAACACCTAAGATAGATAATGATTTTATATTTTTCCGATATTTTTGTACACTGTATCTACTACATGGGCCTTGAATGTCCCCTTCAGTGTGTGTGTGTGTGTGTGTGTGTTCTAAAATAAGAGACACATAAAGCTATTCATAGATTAATCATTGAAGCAAAGTATAATACCTACTAAGCAAATAGTTCACCTTTTGGAGGTCACCTTTTGATGGACTGCTGTGAGTTTTTAAATGTATTTTTGATTTATTCTTTACGAATTTCATACATGCATACGATGTATATTGATCATAGCCACCTCTTACTCTCCCCCACCTCTTATACAATATAGTGTAACCCTATTTACCCCCATAGTGTAACCCTATTTACCCCCATAGCCCTCTGTTGTTTTCTTCCCATCTGTTTCCAACTAGTCCCCCAGTGACACACAACTGAAGAAAATGACACCCACTCTTGCAGCAACCACTAGCAATCAGAAACTTCCTAGGATGGGGTGGGGCCTGGTGTGGCGCCCCCTCTATCCATGATGGAATGTAGAAGGGCCCAGTATTTTGCAGATATCCACTCGTGGTGTGTGTTCAGGATTCCAGCATCCCAGTGGTCTTGTTATCTGGATACCATCCTCTCCATCTTCCGGCTTACAGTTTTTCTGTTCCCTCTTCTGTAGTGTTCTATGTGCCTTGATAGGGGAGAGGGAACTGGTGTAGATGCTCCTTTTAAGTACCTTAAAAGGGGTTAAGACCGGGCTGGTTTAACCCATTGAAACAGTTGACCTGAACAAGGGGGAGCTCTTGGACCCCAGACTGATGGCTGGGTGGACAGCATGGAACTGACCCAGACCCCCTGAATGTGGGTGTCAGTGAGGAGGGCTAGGTAATCTATGGGGCCTTGGGTAGTATTTATCCCTGGCGTACAAGTGGATCTTGGCTGCCCATCCCACAATGAGGGATGCTTTCTCAGCCTGGGGAAAGGGGCTAAGCCCTGCCCTGAATGAAGTGACAGACTCTGGAGATCCACCATGGAGGGCCTCACCCTCCCTGAGGATCAGAGTGGAGATTGGGTGAGGGTCTGGTGGGCCTCGTGGGGGGTGCGGGGAAGAGGGGAGGGAGAGGGAGCTGGGATTTGCATGCCATGCGAAGCAAGCTTGTTTCTAACTTAAATTAAAAAAAGGAAGGGGAAAAAAAAGGCTGAGTGCTTAACAGTCACTAATTCTCAGCACTTTTTCCACATATGAGTTTCTGTGATGTCACCTTCTGCAAAAAGGGAGACTTCTTTCCCCAGGCTGAGGGTGGCACTAGTCTATGAATATAACCATAAATATTTAGAAGGGAGTTTGGCAGCGTGTCCTTTCAGGGAAACAATGAACAGCGAAGGGTTCTAATTGGGTTTATAGTACTAGATGTGTGTTCCTTCTGGTGAAGAGGGCTCCCATCCCATTGCAGTGTAGTTAATTAACACCAGTAGAATTCTGTCACTAAGGCTTCAGTGGACATATGTCGCCTGGAAGTATTGCAGCAAGCAGGAGGCCACTGCTGAGTTTTCTCTGCCAGTAGCCTGCTTGGCACCTTCCAGCACTGTGAGCATTAACCAGCAGGTAGGGAGACTCCAGCTCACTACTAACTTGATTTCTTTGTGTCCTATAGCCAGTATGTGTGGTGCCTTCATTTCTCTGTATCCTATAATTGAAGTGTGTGGTGTCTTCGGCAGACGGCTCTTGCCATCCGGTTTGGGTGGACAACCAATCTTTGTCTTTTATGGTAGATTTCTTCTTAATTTTAAAGATTTCTGTTTATTCTTTAAGATTTGTTTGTATTTTATATGCAAGGATGTTTTGTCTGCATGTATATCTGTGCATATGCATACCTGTGGTTGGGCTATGTGCATATGAATATAGGTAATTGCAAAAGCCAGAAGAGGGCATCAGATCCCTGGAGCTGGAGTTACAGGTTCTGAGTCACCCAAAGAGGGTGTCAGAACAAACTTCATTCCTCTACATGTGTGATGTATGTTCCTAACCACTGAGCCACTAATCCAGACCTACTATGCTTGATTTCTCTGTTTTTGGGCTGAACATGAACTTGTCCCTATGTTGATTAGCTTTCTTAACCACATTTATTAATCAGGCAGTCTTTTGAACCATAAATTTGAATAATACACTAATTTCTTTTCCCTTTAGTATATTAATTTCATGTTGAGAGTTACAACTTAGCATTTGGCTTCTTTTCTTGAAAAAGACAGTTTTAAGACGATGATAAGAAGTTAGAGCTTTGGACATCTATAAATGGTTTTAACTCCTATTATAAAGTGATCCTTCAAGGACAATATAGATGCAATTTAAAATATAGATGTACTTTTAAAAGTCTGTACTTTCACTGATAGATACATGAAAAGTCTGTATTTGCTATACATTACTAAAAGTTTAGATTTTCATAATATCAGGAGCCAGAGTTTTATTATTCATTAAATGTGTACTTTGATTTCTAAATGTGTCCTCTCTTATATACTGTCTGTGTATACTTTATAGATACTTTGTGAGGCTTAGACACTTTTAGACATTTGGCTAAAAATATTTAACTGTCAACAATTGAAATAATATAGGTATGATAGTTAGGGAAATAAATAAAACTGTGAGTTTGTAATAGCTGACATATCAAAAGCATCACAAATACAGAAGAATAAGGTTTGCTAACTGATTTAAGTGTCTGCATTTTACCTGTATATTTTAACTGAGCATTGTTTGCTTCTTGCTATAACAGAAACTTCCTAAAATTTTCTGGGATAAGAATAGAAAACAAAGTTTTTCTTTTTTATTTTCATTTTTTTAATTTAAATTTAAATTAGAAACAAGGTTGCTTCACATGTCAATCCCAGGGCCCTCTCCCTTTCCCTTCCCTTCTCCCACACACTTCCAGCAACCTCCCCCCAAGCCTCCTCCTTTTCCCATGGAGGGTGAGGCCCTCCATGGGGGTGTCCATAGTCTGTCATTTCATCCAGGGCAGGGCCTAGACCCTCCCCCAAGATTCCAGGGTGAGAGTGCATCTCTCATTATTGGATGGGCACCCAAAGTCCATTTGTATGCCAGGGATAAATATTGATCTACTACCCAAGGCCCCATAGATTGCTTAGGCCTCCTCACTGACACCCACATTCAGGGGGTCTTGATCAGTCCCATGCTGGATTCCCAGCCATCAGTCTGGAATTCGAAAGGTAACCCTTGTCAGGTCAGCTGTTTTGGGGGTTAAACCAGCCCAGTCTTAACCTCTTTGTTCATCATTCCTCCCTCTCTGTCGCTGGGTTCCTTGAGTTCAGCTCAGTGTTTAGCTGTGGGTGTCTGCCTCTGTTTCCATCAGTCATTGGATGAAGGTTCCCAGAATCTCTGGCCATGGGATTATAGGCTGACACCCCCCAGACTATGTCTAAAATCCATATATGAGAGTGTACATGCCATGTTTGTCTTTTTGTGACTGGGTTACCTCACTCAGGATGGTTTCTTCTAGTGCCATCCATTTGCCTGTAAATTTCAGGATTCCATTGTTTTTTACTGCTGAACAGTACTCCATTGTGTAAATATACCACATTTCCTCTATCCACTCTTTAGTTGAGGGGCATCTAGGTTGCTTCCAAGTTCTGGTTATTACAAATAATGCTTCTATGAACATAGTAGAACAGACTTGTTGTATGAATGGGCATCTTTTGAGTATATGCCTAAGAGTGCAATTTCTGGGTCTTGTGGTAGGCTGATTCCCATTTTCCTGAGGAATCTCCATACTGATTTCCAAAGTGGCTGTACAAGTTGGCACTCCCACCAGCATTGAATGAGTGTTCCCCTTTCTCCACATCCTCTCCAGCATAAACTGTCGTTGGTGTTTTTATTTTAGCCATTCTGACAGGAGTAAGATGGTATCTCAGAGTTGGAGATCATAGTCTTTCTTCTAATGTGTCTCACCAAAATATCTTGGTATCGAGCTAAGATTTATGTCTTTGACTCTTCACTTATATATACTCACTAGTTATTCTAACTCTAAAACAAAACGCATATCTCTTTGATTTCCTACTGTTCTTATAAAAATGGTATGTTTAGAATCATATATGATATATGATATATACATACATACATATATGTCAATGCCGTACCATAACTGTGTGGCATGGGGTCTAGGAGAACCAAGCTCTCTGAAATATTCCCTGAAGACTGGTCCTGCTTTACCGCATCTCCAAGCTTGCTTCCTCTACTCTATAATGCCTGCACTACCAAATGTTCCTGTCTTCTGACAGAATGTGTCCAAGTGGGCAGCATAATAGTAGAAATATCCTTGGAAGTCAGTCTTATTTGAGAGAGGTAGTTGCAATGTACCTATACATGTAAGTTCACAATATATTATACCATATAGATGACGTGAATTAATG
Organism: Mesocricetus auratus; assembly: GCF_017639785.1. Lineage (NCBI taxonomy): Eukaryota > Metazoa > Chordata > Mammalia > Rodentia > Cricetidae > Mesocricetus > Mesocricetus auratus. Next base: position 16,348,542 of record NW_024429204.1, on the reverse strand, counting down.
TGATTTCACCTCAGCTCATTCTCAGCCAGATTCTTTAAATATTCATGAATATTCTAGCAATGTCTGACTTGAGAAAGAGTCGCCGAGTAGAGTGGCGGGGGGGGGTTAGGCATAGTTACCTGTCTATAAAAGAAATACCTTATTCTTGCCAATTTCACAAACATTACCCATATGTTTGAATACATGAATCTGTTGGGAACTTTCTGATCTCGAGTAAATGCAGTGTCCTGAAGCTTTTATTATCTATGTAACTGCACAGCATATGTGCCTCTGTCTACCTGTGGGTAGTTAAGTTTTCAAAAATCTATTTCTCTTTTTTTTTAAGTTGTGTGTATGTGTACGTGTGTATGTGAGTATGCATGCATGTGTATGTGAGTATATGTATGTGTGTCTGAGTATGTGTACATGTGTCTGAGTATGTGTATGTGTGTTTGTGAGTATGTGTACATGTGTTTGTGAGTATGTGTACGTGTGTATGTGAGTATGTGTATGTGTGTATGTATGTGTACGTGTGTATGTGAGTATGTGTACATGTGTTTGTATGTGTATGTGTGCTTGTGAGTATGTGTGTATGTATGTGTACTTGTGTTTGTATGTGTGTGTATGTGTACATATGTTTGTGAGTATGTGTACGCGTGTATGTGAGTATGTGTACATGTGTCTATGAGTATGCGTACATGTGTCTGTGAGTATGTGTACATCTGTATGTGAGTATGTATACATGAGTGTGGGTGTCTGTAGAGATCAGAGGCATCAGATTCTTTGACATGGAATTACAGGCCGTTGTGAGCTACCTGATATCAGCGTTGAGAACTTAACACACAACTTGTAGAAGAAGAGTACGCACGTTTCACCACTGAGCCTTCTCTCTGTCCCTGCCATTAGATTTCTGAATCTGAGCTGTGTGAGATCAGTTCCTGAGACAGTTTTAGTACCAGATTTTATTTTAAACTTAGTGTTTTCACATTAAAATGTATTTCAGATCAACAAAGATCATCTAGTTGATTTCAAATCCCATTAGACAAACACACTAAGTTGGTATTTATCTACTTCATTTAGAAATACCTACTTTGTATAGTCATTCAGTAAGTATGGCTTGCTGGACTTCCTACCTGAGTTTGCTAACTTACACACGAAGAGGAGAAGATGCCTGTAATGACAGCAGGCACTTGTAGAGCCCTTATCATAAGCCAAGTGCTGTCTCCAGCACATGTGATATATGGTCATGATGTCTTGCTCTGGCAGCATTGCATGTTAGATAAACTGGAAGCCATCCTTTAACAGATCTCAGGAAACACTGGGTAAAATATGAGCCACATCCTAACAAATGCATGTCAGGCCTTTCGAGGAAGTGAGCAAATCTTCAGGTGCTGGAAACATAAGCATGATGACTCTATGATGTCCTTGACTGAGGGTGGACACTTGGATTTAATGCCACTTGGTGCTTAGAAGTGGCCCTGTAAAAGCAGAACCCTTTGAAAGCAAAGAGTGGATCAAAATGTCTACCTTCAGGAAAGAAAAAGTAAATTGCTATGTCTTAATCTGGATTCTTGGTATGGGAATACATGTAAGAATACCTTGAATTCAAGTGTCTACCCTCTTGCCATGAGTTTGTGAGATATATGTATATTTCCTAAGTGGTCCAGGAGCTACATCACTAGTGATAAAGATACTGGAAATCACCAAGACTGGTAGTTTTACCCAAGTCTCATGTTTCGAATCACATTACTAAGTAGTTACTCCCTGGAACTGGAGTTATAGACAGTTGTGAGCTGCCATGTGTGTGCTGGGAATTGAACCCAGGTCCTCTTGAAGAGCAGCCAGTGCTCTTAACCACCAAGCCAACTTTCCAGCCCCTTTTCCTTTCACTTCCTTTTAACTCTACCTTGACCCCGCCCTGTTGGGCGGGTAGCTTTGTGGCATTCACTCCTACAGTTACTAGACATGCTTCTTTAAGGATCCAGTATATCCATTGCCACATTTCACATTGCAGGCTGAAAGAGGCTTCCTCCTTCTGATAGGGGTGTGTAATAAGCATATTGCTTTGTTTCCCTGGGCAAGAGTGGAACTGCCCTACACCTCACCTGTGCCAGCAGTTGCCCAATGGAAACCAGGAGAGTATTGATTTGTTGACCCAAAGTGTGGAATAGATCTCTACAATAGTCTTAAATTATGATATTAATACTTTTGAAAGCCAATGTGGTTGTCACCTTAGGCTATAGAATTCATGCACTGGTTTGATTCATTAACAAAAGGCTGGAAGTAATACAAAGTGCCCTAGCAAAACATCCTGCTGGCTCCATTGTGCAGGGGTGGAGGAGCTGGGGGAGGAACAGTGCTGTCTTAGGGAAATGAGTTTAGTTTGTTTTTTCTGGCACCTACTCAAGAAGAAAGGAAAATATCAGGAGCAAACTGTGAAACTTGGGAAGGAGTGTTGTCGTTGTTTTATTAGTGTTTTAAACAAAACAACGAATGCAAATCAAGCCTCAAGATAAGCAACATCAGGGCCCTGAAGAAGCTTACATGGAAACTCATTTATAATCAATTGATTTGGGGAAGGACCCTCTGTGGATCTTGATTTGCTTTCTTCTCACATTTGTTGTGTTAACGAATAACAGATGAATGGATGCTAGTGCTTGGTGGCTGTTGAATTATCTTTTTCCTTCATTGTCTCTCCAAATTTCTCATGGGTCATCCTTAGGTGTACACATCTCTCCCCAAAATGCAGTCATGGAGAAGTAAGGCCTGATAGTCAGGACTCTATGGAAAAACAGCCCAACAAAATACCTTATTTAGGTCTCTCTGTCTATGGCAATACATGGTCTTAGAGACGGGCAAGTATGAATACTGCAGAATAGGACCACTGGCTGGAAACCCACAGAGGGCTTGTATTGTGCAGTCACTAGGCAGAATTCCTCCTTCCTTAGGAAACCTGTCTTCACATGTAGCTTTCAGCTATCTAGGTAATAAAAACAAACCCTGCTAGTATGACTGTTAAAATAAAAACCAACCAACGAAAAAACAAAGCTCTTTCCTTTATAGTAATAACTTACTAGTGTTTGGCCCAATACTTGGGTATTATATCTGAGCCAAGTTGACACGTTAGATCAGTGGTCCTCAACCTCCAAATGCTGCGGCCCTTTAATACAGTTCCTCACATTGTGGTGACCCCCAACCATAAAATTATTTTCGTTGCTACTTCTTAATTGTAATTTTGCTACTGTTATGATTGTAATGTAATTATCTGACATGCTGGATATCCAATATATGGCCCCTGTGGGGGTTGCCACCCACAGGTTGAGAACCACCATATTGTATGGATAAGTCCTGCTTTTCCCATTATAAAGCCACTACAGCCACAGTGCAAGTTGCTCGGAAGCTGAGCAGGAGAAGGAATGATGTGTTTGTTAACACAGCCAAACCTGTTTGATTTTTCTTCCAGACATTTTAATAAGAGTGTATATTTGAAGTATCATGTAAATACCTCCAATAAGGTATTGGATGTTTGGAAATTCATATCTCTTTCTCATGTTTGTCCCAGTTGTGAGAGAATAAGTATGAAAATAGGAGCTTGGGGCTCTGCATGGTTTCCTAACATCTTCCTCTCACTAATTTCATCAGTAGAGAAGGATAACGGATGGTCTTGGGTTGTGGCATCTATATCCATTGTAAAAGGCTGCCTCTGATAATCTCTAGTGGGTTTTTCCACTTGAATATTTTACAAATTCTGGATTCTTTTTCAAGTGAGTTACTTATACTACCTCAGAACTATATGCTGGAGATTGGAAGTGACATGCTGATGTAATTGACACATCAAATAATGGCATTCTGGCTGATCTTGCCCAGGACAAAGAGAAAAGTAACCTAGGTGATAATTTTAAAGAAAACAAGTAAGAAAGGGCAGGTTTTAGATGGATACAGAAAGGTACTACAAGTGACCAAAATGTGAGCAATATCCTATCTTGGTCTATCAGTCTATCTCAACATACTCTCTCCCTTCAAAGAACCCCATAAAGACTACAGTCTATAAGCAGACAGCAGGGTGGACAACTGACCATTAATTATGCCCTCATCTATATTGTATATATTCTTGTACTCAGCACTGGCAGGAGAATTCTTGTGTGACTATGGTGGGTTTGGTCCTCGGAGCCATACCTCTTGGGATAAAATGAAGGGTGAAAGTGACTCTGTCTTAGGGACACCAGGAAAAGCCTCACTGAAGTTTTGGCTTATAAATTGGGATGGACGTCCTAGGCATGGAGCACAATAGACCTGATGCCAAGAGTTTCAGCTGATTCTTTTTTTTTTTAAGAAAGTACCCAGAGGCATGGTCAAAATAACTCAGTTGGGAGAGATTGAAGGAATTACCCAGGGATGATGCCATGTTTCAGTTGTCTTTTATTCCAGGTGGCAAACTTGAGCTACCCCTACATTCTCGAATGTTTACTCTGTAGTCTCAAGGGTTGCAGTTCTTTATTCTTGAGAGAGTCTCAAGCAAAAATTCTTCACAGCCAATGGACATTCATTCTCAGTGTGTGTGTGTGTGTGTGTGTGTGTGTGTGTGTGTGTGTGTGTGTGTGTGTGTTCCTTTTTTCTTTTCTTTTTTGTCACATCTCTGTTTTACAAGCGGGTAAAAAGGATAATGATGACTTCAGTGATCTCCGATGATCTCTGATGAGGACCAGCTTTGTAGCTGTGATTGAGTGACTGCCTTTGGTTTTGTGTTTGCTGGGAGCCTCCCGCAAAGCAAACCAATGTGGCCTTCTGTTGTGTTTCCAGGCGCCAAGAACTAGCTGGGCTGGATTCCCGCTGAGTCTGTATAATGTGTTCCTTCTGTCCCTCCCCAAGCTGCAGATCTGCAGGGTTGACATCATTACCTTGAATAGTCAAGCTTCCCAAGTGTTATAAGCAAAGCTGCTTGAATGAAGGCCTGGGCCTTGAGGAGGTGCAGAGGGCTTTGCCTGGGGAGCTCGACACTGTAATTTCATCTCTCTGCTTAAAAAACAAATCATCTGTAGAAATGTTTCCTGATAATTAAGAGAGATAACAAATTCAAACTTGAAGGGTTTTATAAGGCTAATTTATTGCTCCTCATCCCCTATACTGGAAGGAGGTTGGATCATCCATTCACTTGACAACAGGCAGGATTCAGCTTTGCTTCCATCCCAGCGGGCCTCATCTGGATTCCCTGGGAACTGGTGGGGATCCTATGGAGTGAGCCTCGCTGCCATGACTGTTCGATATGGTGTTCTCTGAGAGAGAGCAACCTTTAGAATTCCTTTCCATGCCGGCTCTGGAACTTGCAGGAAACTCTCCCCACTACATGTTGATAGTTTGATGCTACTTCCTGTTGTTCAGGTTTCACCTTAATGTCAGACTGGATCAGTTACTTTCCCATATTCTCTGGTCATGCCTCAGTCTTCTCTGTCATCGTTCATGGGGACAGCTGGTTTTAAGTTCCTTTCATTCATATAGAGTTATGTGGAAACAGAAACACCCACGTGGGCAGAGAGCTCACCTTGTGCACAGCACCCTTCTTCGGGTTGTGTGCACCATCCACAGGCGCCAAGCACATGGCAAAGGTTGGAATCTCTGTCTAGGAATTCTGGGAAATCTAGTGAATAAAAGCATTGAGGTTGTGCACAATCTCACTAGCTGTGTAACTTGGGGGAAGTGACCTCAGTTGCCAGAAAGAAAACCATAGATTACTGTAGTAAGGACTTGTAGCTCTGCAATTCAAAACTGTAAACTTATATTTATGAAATAGGGAGGTATCTTATTCTTACTTAGATGTCACCATTTCATTTGCTAGAGGTTTGGTTTTTGTTTTCCTTTCTTGGGAGCATCAGGATACATTGAATTATGTTATCTTATTTTTTCCCCTCCACTTCAAACACAGAATATGGGGTTTGGAGGAAGTAGTAGACACCATAATTTATCAGTTATAACCATGCCTGAGTGGCATTAGGGTATCTTGACCTGCTTATTTAAAAATATATGCATATACGTACATGTATACCATAAATATATTTATATGGTTTTGTGTCTCCTCCCAGGTATAATGATTTATCTTTATATGTCTGAAGCTGGACCATCTGCTTTGTATCACTGACCCTACATGGTTCTTTTGCAGCCAGCATGAAAGAACTGATAATCGGTGCCTTCACCCATCAGCTTGGCTTTGATTCTATTCTAGATGCTACCTTAGCCTTCCTGTCTCCTTTCTTACTTCCTTCTCTGAACTCACATATCACAGTACCTGACACATTGCATGTTCTCAACCAATCTAACTTCTCCTCTTCATTCCCCTTAATGCTTTCAAAACTAGCAGATAAGCGGAACATGGAGAGGGGAAATGTAGTTGGAGGAAGGCAGGGTGTAGTCACAGCACAGCTACTGAGGTTCCTTTCTTTGCGTTGTTAGCAAACAGGAGGAAATTAAGACTGCCAAGCTCGAGTGGCTTGGGTTATCTCTGCATCATGCTCTTCTTCTTTTGGTTCACAACAGTACCGCAGTGAGTTGCTTTATTCTCAGTTCGAGTTATCAGGATGTAACTTGGGTAAAATCCCAGGGCACCTTTTTACCCTCTTCCACTTGGAGTCTTTGTCACTTCAAGAATCGTGTGCCTAGAACACCCGAACTCTAGCCAGCCCTTGCCAGTTGCCTGTGAAAGGTAAGTGTGGCTCTTATTGTGGAAGCAGATGCCTCTGTGTTTTGTGCCCCACTCTCAAAGTGCAGCTACTGCTATGCAAACTACTGCCTGCTAATGTGTTCTTTAGTACCTTTCCTTGCAAGTGCCTAAGGAAGGCTGTGTCCCTCACCAAAGCCTGGAAGGGGATTGGATTCCTTTTTGTTTCTGGTTTCTCTGATATCATGCATCTGTGATTACCAGTCAGTCTCTTCTTGTCAGATATGTCTCTAAGCCATATGCCACTAAAATTTTTGTAGCATATTACAAAGATATGCTAGATTCATCAAGCATATAAGTGATTGTTAAATTATATAACATTTAGTCAAATATGTGACTGGAAAAGGTGGCAATGGATACTGACATTTGGAGAGCTGATGGGGACTAGCTTGGGCCTGGGTAGGTTTTGGTTTGGGGAAAGTAAGGACAGAGGGTTAGAAGAGATGATAAAAGACTTAGCAAACCAGACCTAAGTGCTTAAATGCTGTTCTGTTTGCAAGAGCCCTAAATGACTCTCTTAATAGGAGCATTATAGGATAAAGGTGATATTTTAGGAAGGGTCATTTGATCCCAGTGGCTTGGTATGGGGAAAAGGAGATAATGGCATGAAAAGTGAATATGATGACTATCCTAGAAATTCATGAATGCTCATGGAAGGGATGAAAGACAAACAGAACTGCAACACGGTCTGTAGGGAGAGTCTTCATTGATGACTGTACATCAAGGTCCCTGAGCTATCTGGGGGAATTTCAGTACGGTGTGAGAGCAAAAATCCAGCTTAAAGAGAAGGTGGGGTTTTGTTTGACTACATCACATGAAATGAAGGTAGCTGATGTAAAGAGAAATATCCACTGTTCATTAGATCCAAATGATGGAGAGACATTAGAGAAGGAGATACTTAACGTGAAAGTTCTACCAAATGCAGTATCCATGAGAAAAGGTGATGGCAGAGCTAGGTGCCCAGACTCTGGGGAATACTTGGTGTAAAACAGGAGGTGTCAAGCCAGGAGTCCACAGGGCTGGAGAATGGATTGAGCCTTTTAAGAGACTTTGTCTCTTGACATTAAGTAGAACATTTTTGGTTAAGGCTTCAGGTTACTATTCAAGCTAGTGAGTATCATCACGGCATCGGTGTCATTCTGGCTTATTTTAGTCCTTTGTAAGTCACAAAATTAGAAAGTTATCATGAGAAGGGAAGAAGAGATGGAATGAGAGGTAACAGAATACATGTAGTAGGGAATTGTAAAGGAATCTGGGGGAAGAAAGGGAGGTTCTTGACATTTTTTTTTTGTTGGGGGAGAAGGACCCAAGCCTATTGGAAGAGCTTGGTTTTCTTTTGTTCTTAGACTGTTCAACTTGATTTTATGCTTTTTTTTACTCCTATTCCCCTCCATTTGCACCCCACCCCCATTTTCCCTCCCCCCTTTCCCCTTCTCACCTTCCCTTCCCTCCTTCACCTCTCACACTACTCTCTTCTCTCCTGCTTTGACCTGCTGTAATGCATAGATACCTGCAGACTTATCTGTGGGTTAGACATAGCGTTGCATGCAAGTTAAAATGAAGGCAGAAAGGAAAATGTAAGCAACCTTGGGAAGTCCAGGGTTGCATTTGTTTATGTTATATGAAGCAGCACTTTGTCCCTCAAAGGCAAATTGATCCTCCTAACAGAAATAAAATGCATTTTGTTAAGTGGTGTTTGCAGGCAGCCTGTCATTACCTAAATGCGTGTGAGCTTGGAAATTAACTTTCACTTATATCCAGTTATAAGTAATCTCATAGAAGCAACTGCCATCAAATTGTCTTTCCTTATTCTCCAATTCCCTAGCTCTGGAGGACCCAAGGAGCCCTTTGTTTTCCTCTGTAGTGATGTTAAAAGACAAAAGCAGCATTTTAGCCTCTCCCAAGGGCCCTTGGTGTCAGAGTCTCTTAGACACCAGACGTTAAAATCTCTATCTAAACCTGCTTTCTCCCTTTTAAATTAATTTTCCATACATTTGATCATGTTTTTTCCTTCCCCGGCTCAATTCCAAATCTTCCCCACACCCACTTCATGTTCTCAGTCTTCCGTGTTGTTCCCCCATTTTTCTCTCAAAAAAGAAACCAAAACAAAAGACAAAAAAAAAAACAAACAAAAGCCAACCAGTTAGACAAAAAAAAAAAATGAAGCACTGTCCACTCCCCCACAAACAATAAAACATGAGGTCTATTTCAGTTGGGAAACTACTCTAGAGCAAAGGGACCGCCCTGAAGTATGGTTGATATACTCAATGACACTTCATTGGAGAAGACTGAGGTATTTCCCTCGCTATGAGTTACAAATTGCAAATAGGTTCTTGGTTAAAGGTTGCACCCTGGGTCTACCTCCCCCTGCATCTGAGATCCTATCTCATTTGGACCTGTGCAGTCCCCATGCATGCTGCCACAGTCTCTGAGAGTTCATATGTGCATCAGTCCTTCTGTGTCTGTTTCCTTGAAATATCACCTATGGCTCTTACTGTCTTCCTGCCTACTTTTCCACATGGGTCTCTGAGTCTGGAGGGGAGGACTCTCATGAAAACATCCCACACAGGACTGAATGCTCTAAAGTCTCTCACTCTCTAAGACTGCATTCTTCATTTAGTACAATGTTGTAAGTGTTTCATGTTTGCGGCAAATATGGGTATTTAAATGTGTTCCCAAAGCATTTAATTATTCATAAAATGATTTAGTTTTTTAATGTGAAATGAATGGGAATATATGTACGTGTTTTCCCTCAGAGAGTGAAAATGCCCAATCATCTTTAAACATCCCAGAGTATATTTGGGGCACTCCTGTCTTGCTATTTGAATTTCTTGTCCTTCCGTTGCTTGAACTAATTTACTTTCCATGCAGCCCAGATCCCCAGTCCTCACTGACCTAGTAGGTCTTCACCCTTTCGTAGAACCAAAATGGACTGCCCTTTGCAGATAGCAAAGATCTACTCCTCTCAACTTTGCTCTGTTTTCATTGTAATGTTTTGCATAGTCCTCTTCAAGAACAAATAATACTCAGAATCCCCTGGAGTTAACTCATTTATTACCCTGATTAATTGGTGCATGTATTTTGCTTGCCATTTAATGAAATAATTATGCGTTTCATCATGAGTGACTTAATATTTTTAATAAATGGAGTTTAACCATATGGAATATAAATCTGGCTGGATGGCCAGTGAGAGCAGCTTAGTACATCAATCTAGTGCCACAAAGCTAAACCCTGTTTCTTTCTGCTGTTTTGCAAATAAGGTTTTATTGACACATAACCATGTATATTCTTTCCCCTACAATGGTAGATTTGAGTAGTCTTGACAGATACTGCATGTTCTGCAAAGTCCCCCAAAACTTATGGTCTTGTATGCTTTAAAATCTGGAATACAAGTTTCCAGTGCCCAAAGATTTGGCCAAGATATCATAGACAGACACTTCAGACTGGCCACAGAGTCCCATAAAATATTTGCACTTTCTGGAAAGAGGATGAACCATATGACCATAAGGATGGATTGAAATCTCTGCGCCTCTCTTTGGTGACTGTATGCCCTTAGACAGAGGCTTAAACTCAGAGACCTGGGCTCATCAGAAAGGTGCACTGATTAACACTGCACTTCCTGGGTCCTAAGGATCTAGTGACATAGCATATATATAGTCTCCAGACAAACCCCTACCCTGGGTTTTCCATGCATGGCTTCATTCTCTGCAAAAGTGGGTTCCTGTGGGTCTAGGTTTATGCATTTCTGCCACCTGAGATGAAAGGAAATCTTGTCTCCACTGCATCAATTCAGCTTCTCAAAAATAATTTCAATTTGTTCTTCTGAGGTCACATGCCCACCCTGGAGCCAGTAACTGCCCCACCAGGGCTTTGTGACTTTATAAAGGGTTGTCTCCCATCAGAAGGGAATGCAGCCCAAAAAATTAATGTTCCCATCTCTGTTCTCTCCTTTGTTTGACCTCTTCATTTTGGTTTTTAGCTCATCTTTGCATTTATTTTAATGTGATATAAAACTTTTCAAGGGCAAAGGCCTGGGACATTCATGGACACATTTTATAGGCCGTACTATAGTGGTGGATATTTAAGGAGCAGAAAGATTCCTTTATGGAATATTTGTAGCAGCAGCTGTAGTTTATTATGTTTCTAGGGCGTATTTGGAATTCTATGAAAGACAGTCTCCAGGATCCTTAATTTCCCATCTTCCTCAATAGGAAGTAGAAATTTTTTCCCACAAAAACAAAACATAGGTGTCTGCACACAACTCATACACACTCAGAGTTGTGTGCAGTTCCTGCTTTCTGGCTATATAGGTTCCTCTCCATTAAGATAATGGTTAGAAATGCAAATGGGGCTGATATTATTACAGATGACCTTGAATCTGCAGAAGAAAAAAATCATAAAGCACTAGCCAACTTTAGTGCTTTATTATAATTAAAAATTACTAATGACAGACCTCATCACTGGTCACAGTACACTGGAGACTTGTATCATGGTGGTTGAGAATCACCACAATGGAAGAATTGAGGTCACCTTGAGGTGATGGGAGATATATATATAATGAATGATGATTCCATGGCATAGGTTGAGTACCTGTGAAATAGAGCCAAAATCTGGATCAATTGAAAGGGCGTAACATCCCTCAGATATAGGTTATCTGTTATTTGTGGATCTATGTTAGTCATTAAGTCTCTGATTGTAAGAACTAGAAAGCCCTCTACTAGCTTAAGGACAAATATAGAAGTTAACTTTACAGTCCTCAGCCAATGAACCTAGAGACTGGTATATCATCATTATTATTGGATAAATATATGACTCTCAAAATAGTGTTGTCTGAAACATAAATCCCATTGGTCCTCAGCAATTACCTGTTCTAAACATCCATTTATCTATTCTTCCATTTTCTCCCTTGCAGGAGGTGTCTGTTTCCCAGTCCAGGAAACAACCCATGAATACCTATAGCTCTTAAGTTTAACTGGTCTAGTTTTAGCCTTGTTGTGAGACTTGATTTCCCTCTTCAATTGCAAATTTTGGAAAAAGATAATATGATTGATTCACTGTGGGTGGCTGGTTCAGCCTTGAGAAGTCGCCCGTGGTACAAGCAAAGGTGTCTGTCAGCCCTTCTCCAGGATCCTGTTGTTCTGTGTTCCTAGTATGGCTAGACATTCCCAGCTTAAAAAACAAAGCATTATAACTGAAAAGACACCCCAAAGTCTCCATTGAGGCTATCACTAGGTAGAAGAGATGAATCGATGTCAAAATGATCTCCCAAAATATAGTATAGTGTTCACTGGTGGCTGAAGCTGGAGCCAGAATAGTTCAACCACTGGTCTTGGGTAGAAGTCAACCCTGTTCTTCTATGGTTCTTGTCAGTCAAGCTCAGGGACAGACAAGAGAACTTAGAACTGTCATTTGAGACCGTGTCAATTTGAGACATCCTTACTTTTGTGATAGCAGCTAGTTGATGCTGAATAATAATGGAATTCTATTCCTGAACTTATGATTCCATCTCTGAGAAAATGCAGAGCTGATCTTGGCAGGTATATCTACATATGATTGGCAATGCCAAGGCAGCTCACATTGCTCAAGCAGGACAGTGATTTGAGTGAAATTTCTTGGCTGTTTTTACTGAGTCTAATAATGATTTAATATGGAATGGATCACTCATGACTCTTGAGAGGTTGGACTTGCTGGTTCGAAAGTGTCACTAGCTTTATAAGCTTCACTAAATGACTTTCCATCTCTGTAATATGGAGTATGTTCCTTTACTCTTCTGAGTTTTAACTTGTCATTTGCAAAATAGAGATAATGACGTTTGAGTTGGAATAAAGAGAATATAGAGGACCACATGGAAGAAAATATTTTTAATCTAAATAGCAGGCATTGAATTTACTTTTATTTATTATTTATAAGAATTTAGGCAAACAAATAGTTAAAACACACCACTTAAACAAACCAGTATATAGATGAATGGAATAAAGGAATAGGCTCTTTGAAGAATTAATTTACTGTGACAATAAATTAACGCATTTAACTTCATTGGTAATCAAATAAGTTCCTTTACAAAATGGGGTTCCTTTGTACAAAATATGAAAAAAAATAAAAATCATTAAATATCTGGTACTGACAAGTACTACAAACAGTGGTCACTTGCTGTTGTGGTTAATAAGAATGTTCTTTATAAAATTTTGTGTTTAAATTTTGACATTACTAGAAGAAAACAATCCTGAGTGAGGTAACCCAGACTCAGAAAGAAAAGCATGATGTGTACTCACTCATGAGTGTGGATATTAGACGTAGAGCAAAGGATAACCATCCTTTAATCCACAACCCCAGAGAAGCTAGAAAGCAAGGAGAAACCAAAGAGAGACGTGCATGAACCCCCCACCTCCCAGAAAAGGGACAAGATCTCCTGAGTAAATTGAGAACATGGTGGGGGGAGAAAGAGGAAGGGAGAAGGGGATGGGTGAGGGGGGAGAACATGAGGGATCAGAAATGTCAAATTGGGGGAAAAACAGAGAAGGAGAGCAAGGAAAGGGATACCTTAATAGAGGGAGCCATTATGGGCTTAACAAGTAACCTGGCATTAGGGAAATATCCTGGAGTCCACAAGGATGACCCCAACTAAGAGTCTAAGCAGTAGTGGAGAGGCTACCTTAAATACCCTTCCCCTATAATGAGATTGGTGACTACCTTAAATGCCATCCTAGAGCCTTCATGCAGTAGCTGATGAATGCAGAAACAAAGATTCACAGCTAATCACTAAGCCCAATTCCTGGAATTCAGTTGTAGAGCAGAGGAGTGATGAGCATGCTGAGGAAACCCACAGAAAGAGCTGATCTGAGCAAGTGGGAGCTCATGGACCCCAGTCTGACAACGGGGGAACCAAACTAGGCCCCCTGAACGTAGGTGTCAGTTGGGAGACCTCGGCAGTCTATGGAGCCACTGGCAGAGGAACCAGTATTTATCCCTAGTACACGAATGGGCTTTGGGAGCCCATTCCCTATGGATGGATACTTTCTTAACCTAGATACACAGCAGAGGGCCTAGGCCGTGCTCCAAATGATGTGACAGACTTTGATGATCTCCCATGGGAGGCCTCACGCTCCCTGAAGAGTAAATGGGGGTGAGAGGGGGAATGGTGGAAGGAATGGGAGGATGGGAGGGAGAGGGAACTGGGATTGGTATGTAAAATAAGATTGTTTTTAATTTAAATAAAAATCAATTTTAAAAATCTTGTGTTTAAGTCATTTTGGCATTACTTCATATGTGTGTGTGTGTGTGTGTGTGTGTATCTTTTAGCCAGTAATTCTGCCTTCAAGTATGCAGTCATATACACAAAAGAATTCTTGTGTTTGTGTGTTTTTGTTGTAGAGGAAAAAAATAGAAACAATTTTTATTAGTAGAATACGTAAATTGTGATATATCCATTAGAGTGAAAATTGGAAATAAATCAGTGTCCACTGTTAAGGGAGTAGACAAACTGCAGTATGTCCATTCAGTAGTAGACTTCTGCAACTTTAACTAGCAAACATTCATAATTAATAAATTATACTGTGACAAGTGTTTCAAGGCCCATTGTTAAAATATAAAAGAACCATACAATTGAAATAAAAAGTGTGATCCACCTTAAAAAAATGTATCTATATTTATGCACATTATTTTCATTATACAAAAGACAGTATTGGTCTTTGTAGAAAATGGATCATGGGCAAAGGATGACATTTTCAGTTGCCTGTGTTATTGTATTAGTAATTTGGGTGAGGTTGTATTCATTTGTTTCTTCTGACATGTGATTTATTTTAAGTGATATTAATATGAGGATAAGGTACCAAATGGACACTGTTTAGGACAGTGTTGGTATACAATAGTTCCTTGATATATATTAGTGCTTCTTCTTTTAATCTTAAACTGCAATGGGTAAGATTTAATGAATTCAGAAACATTCTATAGTGACCACTACATATCCTAGTAAGAACTGATCTGTGAGGACTTTCCATTGTCCCTCAAAAGAACAGTAAGTACATATGATGTATGAATTATTAAAGAAAAGTAGCACTTATATTGCATAAATAGTACAGCTAAAATTTATCTGGGAAAGTGGCAGTTATATGGGGTGGACTCTGCACACTTGTTGGCGTGGGAGACATGCTGCGTGTTGGACGTATGCATGTCTCTATGCTCAGCCACTTGCAAGTGGCTGTATGATGAGGCTTGAGATGGCCAGTGAGTGGCTGGATAAAAGAACAAATCCGAAAACAGTCGGACTATAAATTGAAGATTAGGAATAGGACAAGTCACAATGGCAAGAAAGATTTGATATAATATGTACTATTCATGCTAGGGATGGAGGAATAAAGGCAGAGAAAATAAAAGTAGTAAAATTAATAAAAGTTGTATACAAGAATTAATAGTATTCTCTCTACTTGCAAAATATCCTAGAAATGTAAGCAAGAAAGATGCACATTGTATTCACTCTGTGTGTGTGTGTGTGTGTGTGTGTGTGTGTGTGTGCGCGCGTGCTCGCGCGCTTTACCTGTGTGCTGTAGGGAGACCTCACTTTCTTCAAAGCACAGAATTGTTCTTGGAAAGTTTTTTGTGCTCCTTCCAGGTGTAGCAGATAGGAGTGAGTTTGCTTCAGCTCTGGTTTTGTGCCTCTGAGGAAAAACATTTTTGCCTGGTGCAGCTTGTCCTTGTGATGGTACAGTTTGCTCTGGTGAGGCAGTGAACTCTCAGAGTATAAACTGCCCGATGCTCTGCATAAAACTGACTATTGCATGAGACTTTAGTCTGTCTCATTTATTGGCTCCATTCTCCCAGGTCCCACCACCTTTAGAGCAGTAAACACGTAGTGACCCGTCAGAAACCAGATGGCTGAGGTTAAAGACCCTGTCATTTGCCGCCGCATGATCCGAAGCAAAATAATTTACTTATCAACTTCAGCTTCTGTAAATGCAAGGGGAGTCAGTAGTTTCTACCTCATTATTAAGATGCTTAAATGAGGAAATCCATGTAGAACAGCAGGATGCTAATAAGCTTCCAGTAACTATTAGTTAATATATACTGAGAGCTTCCATTTACTCTCGGCATTAAAATTTTGCCATCTTAGGACAAATAGGACTTGTAGGGAGACATCTTACGTACCCACAGTGCTGACCATGCCCATTTGGGTGTGATCACAGGTACATAAGGTTTTAAAAGAGTGGGGAGGA
The DNA here is from genome assembly GCF_017639785.1 of Mesocricetus auratus. Lineage (NCBI taxonomy): Eukaryota > Metazoa > Chordata > Mammalia > Rodentia > Cricetidae > Mesocricetus > Mesocricetus auratus. Next base: position 16,332,645 of record NW_024429204.1, on the reverse strand, counting down.
AGGAGATACTCTCTCATTGGGTTCTGGTTGCGTCCTAGAGAGCAGCATGCGGATCTTTGGTTCTTGACTTTCGTGGCTTCTCATGTGATTTCTCCCTCAATAAAACATTAAAGGCCAGCACTGTTTTGTGTAGCTTAATATTTCCACGATAGGGACTTGTTCCTTATATTGAGTCTTGAGAGTTACAATGAATAAAAGCAATTACAATAAAGTGCAGTTGGATGTTTTAGCCTTTATAAATGCCCAAATTATTAATTTTATTGATGTCTGCAAAGTGAGATGACAAAGTAGATGTGGTTCGGCGCTGTTCTGTCATCTTTGTGATAGAGCTGAAGCTTGTGTTTACAGTCTTGTGAACACAGGAGCTAAATAACTCCTGGACCTAACTGCCCAGAGATGTATTCCTATGGACTGCTTTAGGAATCAGAAGAAGTGAGAGAAGCAGGCTGTGGGAGAGACATTTGTACCATAACAAAGCTGTCTCCAGCTTGTCTACCCATCGAGGATGAGACAGAAGACGTGTTTCAGCTACAGGAAATGCACGGTGTCTACAAAATGTACCGTCTTTCTGCCCCTTCTTCCACAATGTTCTTTGAGCCTGGGATGCAGAAGTCTTTTGTAGATTTAGTCGCTGGAACTGCATTTCACAATTCTGTGTTTTGATTGATTATGGTTTCTGTAATAGTTCCCCCCATGTTGCAAAGAGAAGTTTCACTGGTGAGGGGTGAAGACTACACATAATTGTTAGGGATATGCTGGTCTAGTAAAGTGGAGGTTGTAGGTTCTCCTCCAAAGTCCATGACTTCACTATCTCTGGACAGTTGGCCTGTGCCATGCATGGTATTCCTCTTCAGAGTGATTCCTAAGTCTAATTAGAGGGTTTTCATTACTGGTAAGATACGCATGCCACTACTTCACCCTTAGAGTCGCTGTGTCATGGTCATTGTTGATGTGTTTCATGGGCATCACACTGGGTAGGATTGTTGGTGATCTCCCTCCTTTGGAAGCTTGCATGGCTACTTCTGATACCATAAAAGCTCCTCCTTTCAGCTAAGTCTCTCTCATTCTATTTGATCAATAAAGGCGCTGGAGCCAGATGCTGAGGTTAAAAAAAAAAAACTATCAGTTCAGAAAGACAGAGGAAGTACCCAGCGGCTTCCTCCTCTGTCATCATCCCAGAAAGAGAGAGGTTTCCCCAATGCCATCTCAAACAAAAACTCCTCCAACTGGATGTCCCTCCCTTCTATCCCCTGTGCCTCTCTCTGTCCTCCTGACTTTCTCTTTCCCTCTGTTTTTTTTCCTCTCAAGTGACTTGCTTGCTCCACCTCCTTGACCCACCGTTGACTTTACTTAATCCTGATTATAATGTTTAAGCAGAAAGCTCTTGGGTTAAAGGTATGTGTAACATGAATAATAACCCAGAGACAGATCCTGTGATTAAAGCTGAAGATCAGAAGATCAAAGCAGCCATCCACTAGCTCTTACCTCTACCTCAGAGGTAAATCCTGGCCTCAGATCACACTCCAGACTGCAGTACTCCTCAGACTCACTGCTCTCCACCAAACCTCAGATTGCTAGACTGGTGGGCTGCTCCTGTCCCTTCCCACCTTACATTCCTCAATGGTTTCGGGATTAAAGGCATGCCATCCCGAGTCCTGGGATCAAAGATGTTAGCTCTGTTTCTCTTTTAGACTGACTCACTCTCATGAAGCCCAGGGTGGCCTTGAACCTACAGAAATCCATCTGCCTCTGTCTCCTGAGTGTTTGGATAAAAGCTGTATACCACCACTGCCTGGCCTCTATGGCTAACTAGTGTTGCTGCTGGGATTAATGGTGTGTGCCAGCATATCCTGACCTCTATGGCCAGCTAGTGAGGCTAGTTTTGCCCTCTGATCTTCAGGCAAGCTTTACTCATTATATCATAAACAAAATATTGTCATAGGTGTGTCCTGGGGCTGAGCCACACCACAGCTAGAAACAGATTTGCCCAGTAAATTATGCAGTCTCAGGGTTCACAGTGTGATCAAATATCCTTCAACACCTTAGTGGGGAGGCTTTTGGTTTAGTTCCAGCTCATGAGTCTCTGGATCCTGTTTAAGAAATGTGTGATATCATCAGCAATTAGGGGCTTACCTACTACTTCTTGGGGAACCAAGGGCAATAGCAATATGCTATATGTGTTGGATGTCTCTTCAAAAGCCCTGACCAACAAAGAGGAAACTAATAGATATGCCAAAGTGGACATAGGAAAACCTGGAAGACCTCACCTACACCTACACCTACACCTACACACACACACACACACACACACACACACACACACACACACACACACGCATATGCAACTAAGGAATGCAAAGAGTGTGAGAAATATTCTTTTCCAGGGAATACCCCACCAACTGGTTACCCAATACCAAATGGTCAGTCCTGAAAATATATATACATGTAACATTAAATAGACTTACCAGGGTATATTTAGGAATATGTGTGTATATTCATACAATAATGATTAATGAGAACTAGACTATGAATTTGAAAGTGAACGTGGCAGGTCTTGGAGGCAGGAAAGAGAAAGGAGATGTCATAATTATAATCTCAAAAATAAAAGACCAAAAAGTGGAAATCTCTGGAATTGGGGGATAGTTCCATGTGACAAGAGAACACAGAGGTCCTGATGAACTTTAGAACCATTATTTCCTTCAACCTAACGTTTGGAACTTCTACTGTAAATAAGGTACTGCTTGTTCTTGGTATTTGGTACATGGATGATTGCAAACCTGTGTGTGTTGTAATAGCACTTACATTCTTGAAAAAGTTTTAGTTAATAAGCAAATAAGTAAAGGTATGGTGTGCTCTGTGATAACTGTCTTGGGAAGCTATTACAAAGCAGATAAAGGGACACGTTGAACACATGGGGAACAATACTGGGAAGTCAAGGAAGACCTTACCAACAAGCTCACATTTGTTATGAGACTGAAAGAAAATGTTAGTCTATCTTGGGGAAATCGATGCCGAGGTATGTAGGTAAACTATACAGAAACTCCTAAGGCTGAGATTTCCTGAATAGCCAGTATGACTTCTATAGAAAGGGTGGCAGAGAGTGCCTCACAGAATAGCGAAAGAGTACATCTCATATGAAGTGTAGTGAGCCTCTGTGCACACTTTCGCCTTTTCTCTGAGTGAGCAGCATTAGGCTGTGATATAATCTGACAGCATTTATGAAGTATCACTCTGGCTGCCGTGTTGAGAGTAGACCATCAAGGGCACAAGGAAAGCAGGAGTCCCACTTAGGAAGCTATTGTGATCATCTAGGGAGGAGAGAGTGGCTGACAATGAGGACACGGTGGCAGTAGGGAGCAGGCAGGCTCGGGCATTTCTATTCTGAAGGAAGGAAAATGTTATTTGGTGGCGGATGACTGTGTGAATGCTGGGAAAAAAGAAACAGCCAAGTCTGTCTCTAGGTTTTCAGCGTGAGCAATTGAAAAGCCATAGGTAATATCCGAGTCAAAGGACTACAAGAGGAGTAGGATGGCTGTGTGAGAATATGATCCATAAATTCATTTTTAGAAGTTTTCAGGTGGAAACCTTGAACAATCAGCTCAATAGAGAAGCCTGATGCTCAGAGAAGTCCAAGCTGCAGATACAAATCTAGGAGGCAACAACAAATAAACAGTGTTTAAACTTGGTGAGTTTCTGTAAGGAACTTCTGCAGTCTAAATGCTGGGGCATACTTCAAACTCAGGGAAGTTAGAACAAAATAGCAGTACTGAGTAAAAAAGCAACAACAGAGCAGGAAGGGAAGCTTGTGAGTCATTCTGAATGCTAAAACCAGAAAGCATCCCTAGGTGTGGTGGTAAAAAACAAATGTTCCTGGTATCTTGAGTACAGGACTGAGAACTGACCCTAAAATTCAGCAGCGTGAATCCATGTTAATAGTGAAAACTTGGTCTGTGTAGTGTGTTAGGTGGCTGAAATAAAGAGCAGGATAAGTTTGCATTTGGAGAACACTAGCAACGGATGCTTTCTGAGCATTTCACTCTGAACTGGAACGGTGGGGGTGTGGGATGGAGCTGGAGGATAGCATGGGTTTTAAGAATGAGAGATATAAAATGATGATGATATTCTGATGGCATGACCCCATCAAGAGAAGACAGATGAGGATGTGGAGAAAGAATGAATACATGCTGGACAGACTAACTTGTGGGAATCCACAGTTGTATGAGAAGAGGCAAAAGGAATGACACAGCAATAGAAACCCTAACTAAGACAGAAGTGCAGAGGGTTGGAGTATATACTGAAAGGATGTGGGTGATGGACTGAATTAAGGACAACCAAGGCACTGAGAGATACTTGTGAATGACTGGCTCTGGATTTCAAAGGACACTAATTGGTGCTGTTATGTAGTGCTTTCTAGATTCTTCTATCTGGGCAACTGGAGGCACTGAGTATCGAGAGATAGATTATGCAAAAATTGATATGTTCATAGCAGGCATGTATGTGTGCTGTCCACATTTGGGAGAGGCAAAAATACACCAAATCAATTTAATTTTATTCTCTAAGCATGGTAAGCACCTGTGGTGTGTTTTATAGGGCAAACTCTGACAGCAATGGCAGGTGAATAGACGGAGCACGGTTACAGTCAGTGATGAGATAACCAATCCTAAACTGCGTCTGTTTTAGCTTCTCTAACAGTGGTGCCTGCTTTCAAGTTTATGCGTTGTTCCAAATCTGGATCTTCTTGTCCAAAAGTAAATAATAATAACTTCTCTTCCCACAGGAAATTGAGACAGCACCCATTTCCATTGCCCTCTCTACAGATGTCAGTCAAGTCAGCAATCTCTGATAGATTGTCAGAACTTATTTTAAAATTTCTGTGTTCATCAGTACACACATGTTGTGGACCCCTTCAGTTCAACTGGGCCAACTATTCTCAGATGCAAAATCTGTAATTATATTTATATATGCATATATTATATATATTGCATTTTGTAAAGCCCTATAAAATTGTGTTTTCAGCTAGAGACATTTCAAATATCAGAATGACCCCTAAGAACCAACACAGCCAGAAAAATTGTATATCTTATTAAGTAGAGAGATCCAGATAAAATCTATCATGTGGATATGTGTAAAATGTCTTTACGCCAGAATAATGTCTTACAGCTTTGTCTTGGGATGGCTTTAACGTGCTTATTGACTGATGTCCTTAGGAGCAATTCATGGCCTCTTTTCATTTGTTTTTAATTCATGGATACTGAAAACTTCTTGTTAGATTCTGTTGGGCTGCACTTGTTCACAATGTGCTTAACTGACTCATGGTTAAATTGTTATGAAATCTTTAATCTTGTGTTGTCACTAGTAGAGCAAAAGTTCACAGCAACTTTGTAAAAAATTGTCCCTTTTAATGTGAAATAATTCTCTCCCATTTTTTATGGGAACTTTGTTAAAGGTCATGCTTGCTGATGAAGTATGGTTATTTAGTATTGAACTTAACATCTATTATTCTATGTCAGCTTTCATATTTAATTTAATTTGGCACATGAATTGCTGTTACTATAAATCAAGTCTTGATATGCTCCAGTCTCCCAAAATGGCGCTGAAAATCTCTCTTCTGCTCTCTCATTAGCAGAGGCTGCCAGTGCTCGAGGTCTTCATGTGAGTGGGTTTGGATTCTGTCTAAATGTCTTCCTCTCTTCTAATTTCTCTTTTCTTCTTATGCCCTCCCCTGTATATGTGCCCAGGGAGGAAGGAAGAGAAGCAGGGGGAGGGAAAGAGACACAGACACACCCAGACAGACTGACTGACTCTGACATAGATAAAAATAATCTCTACAGCAGTCTCTGCCACTGGACACCGTAAACAATGAGGAGGTGTGGGAGGAAAGCATTTTAGTCCCAAAGGGCTCACAGTTTTGAGAATGCTCAACACACCATGGGTATGCTAATTCTCATTTGTGATACAGACCTCGTTTGCTACCCAGTACTTCCTCAGTAGAAAAAAAAAAACATCATTTTCTGTTTACAAATATGTATACTGACTCATTGTAAGACTCCCTATCTAGTAATACAATGTGAATTTGAAAAACTAGGCAAAACATCTACTCTGCCTGTGGAAAAGGGATAGCTTTAGCTTTTGCATTGGTGCTATAACTTCTGAGTCTGGCTGAATCCCAACAAAATGAGTTGGATACAGGGGTATGGCATTTCATTACCTGGGAAGAAAGAAGCTTAGTAAATTCTTAGCATTAATATTATTACTATTAAGGAAAATAAGGACCCAGATGGAATTAGCGGCACAGCCGGGTCTTGCATGAAGCCTGGATCTGTGTGTTAAACATAGAAAACGGTGAAGGTCACACGTCAGTCACTTCAGCTATTATGTGCATATCTGGGAGTATAACACTACCAGCCAGGGCATTGTCAAATATGCAGGTAGCTTGAAGATAAATATGGAAGCAGTGTGAAAGGTAAAAGCAAGAATGGGAGAATAAATGACAGAGAGCACTTATCTCCCAATAAGAGAAATGATTTCAAATGCGCCCTCCTTCAGACCAGCTCTGGCAGGTCTCCGGTACTAAATCCTCTTGCATCCGAGAGGGAGAGACCCTGTGTTCAGCCTCCTCTGCTAGGCAAAGGGATGAGGGTAATGTACATGGCAGCTGGTATTAAAGGAGCTTAGCTCAAAGGGTGGATCAAGACAAACGTGACTAACAGTGAGTGCTGGGTAGAGATAACGGTTGCATGATGGATGTTTAAAAATGTGTGAGGAATTGGTCAATGCACAAAATAAGATGGAGAGGGAGAAACCCCACAGTTTTTACATCAGCATGCACAAGGTTGTTAGTCTGGATCAAAGAGGGAAAATTCAGCAAGTATTCCAGCAATCATAAGCTTGTGTGGCATGAAGGTAGAAAAATTGATACATATACATCATATATACATTATAATTATAGATCTGCACGGAGACCATCAGATCCTTAGTGCTGGAGCATATATAGATTGACGAGAGTGATAGCGACTGATGTGCTCCATAATAGGTTTACCCTTGCCCTAATTATTTTTTATGGATCACTACCCAGAATGGATATAAAAAAGAATGGCTTTAACCTTTCTCTCAGGCTGATTGGAGTTTTACTCTCTCTTTGCTCTTCTCCTTTCTAAATCTGGGAAAAAAAGTTTGTATAAGAAACAGTAAATTGAGCCACTATGACCTTTTGATATTTGGGTATAGCAAAAACGTTAAGTGATTGTCTTTAGACAGCTTAGTGGTGAGCCTTCCAGAAGAGAAACATAAACTTGGCTTTCTGATGTCCTGTGTTCTCCCACTGAGCTATCCCACCAATCACTTGGCTTTCCAAAGTCCTTCCTCACATCATAGTTTAGTACTGAAGGCCTGTACTTTCTCAGATGGGTTTATGTTTTCAGAAATGTTAATCCATGTACATGCCTTGGAATAAATGCATCAGCATTTAAGTTTTCTTTATCCTATTCCCCTTACCCTAATAGTGTAGGAATAAAATTGACTTTCATTGTCCTCCCTTTCTGTGTCGGTAGTAATGGCCATGTTTTGAAGCATCTCACATTTCTGTAGTGTGATCTCTTGCCACTCCTGACAGTTTAGACAGTGCTCGTGTATGAATATTCAGGTAGGCATCCAAATACTTTAATCTGACTACATTTTCTGAAAAGCCAGGAATTTTTCTAATTATGTTTTTCTTTTGTTGCTAAAAGCTACAGGGATATTTCAGCTTTATGTCTGTCATAAGATAATTAAATTAGTATACCCTAAGTTGTACTGCAAATTTGTAAAGGGAAGCCTTCCCCCCAGCCTGGTTCCAGAGCTGCATGAGTCCCAAATAAACACACAGGAGGATATATTAATTATGAAGCTGTTGGCCTTGCTTGTTTCTTACTGGCTAGCTCTGACTTAAGTATTTATCCCATAATTGCTAATCTAAATATTTCTCTTACCGGAGAGGTTTCCGGGTTTCCTACCCCATGGCGTTACATCTTGACTCTCTGTGTTTCTCCTTCCCAGAGTCCTCCTAGACTCCTAGTCCCACCTATCTTTGATCCCTATTGGCCAACAGTGCTTTATTGACATATACACAGGACTTCCCCCATCACAAATGAGCTTAGCCTCCCTTTTCTCAACTCCACTCTTGAGTTTGTAGTGCCTTCCCTAGGGTATTCTCTACTGTGGGGCCACAAAAAGCTCTTCTGTGTTGCTGACAATTACCTGAGATTATCAGCAATCATACAAGAGGCAATTATAACTTATGGAAGCAGCAGCATAATTACTACATTTTTAAAACACAGAACTTAAATGTACCCTAATTACTTGAACACAAATGATGTCACTGTGGCTTTAGCCAGTTGATATTGAAAACACAGGCTAGCTGTTAAATCCTGTTACTTGGTTGTGACCCAGTAAAAATCATGTCCTAATTTTAAGGGTATGTACCTTTAGGCAAACTATGGTGGTCCCTTCCTTCCTTAAATAACTTGCTCCTGTAGGCTGCATCCTGAAAGAGATCATCTTCAGGCAGAGTTGTGTGGATTGACAGGTAGCAAGTGCTTAGCAAAAATGCATAGTATTCATAGGGGGCTTGGTGAATATATAGCACATATGTTGAATCTCGCTTGAGTTTCTTAACGCTTAAACAGACACTTTACTTGGAAACACTAAAGCTCAGCATTTTGATGATTTTTATGAGAAGAAAATGAGCAGTGCTGCCCTGCAGTTGGGGTTCTGTCTTACCCGTGGATACACGCTTGCAAGTCTGTGACCATAAATCAGGCTTCTCTTCTGCTCCTGGCAACGGTGTCTTTCTCCTGATGGTGATACCTTCTGCATTTCTGTGTCTCCTGTCTCTCAGATGTAGCTGTGTCATTCAAAACTATAATCTTGAGCCCTTGGTTCTCATATTTGGTTCTCTATAAGAGTTCATCCTTTTCACAAACATTTATTACAAGCCCTATATGCCTGGTAACAAGGATACTAAAATAGATGAAGGTGTGTGTTGCTTAAATATGCATTCCAGCTCAGAAACCACATGAAGATATGTGCCGGAGTCCAGCTCCAGATGAGGGCAGGGTCTGAAGATGGGTGGATGTAAGAGCGGCGACAGAGAAATCAGACATGGCACACTTGTTAGTTTTATTTTAGGAGAAAAGGACAGAGAAGCAGTACATTCCCTGTAGAGATACAGGTCCCAGCAGGGGATGTAAGGAGTAGGTGACAGAAGGAAATGAGCCAGGCCACGGTGGTCGGGAAAATCTTGCTGCCTGATTGACTAGCAGCCAGAATGCTTCTTTATGTATACAAAATTTAGTAAGTAGGGATACATTCATGTTGTTCCAAAACAAAAATTGTGTCATATTTGTTTTTGGACATGTGTTTAACAGTTTTTCTTGCTCATGTTTTAGTCATCATTAATAAACTATGACAGAACATAGTTATCATTCCCAGTCATTTTCCCTCAAGTTTTGACATCATTGATAAAGTTATCTTTCATCACCATTTTTATTCATCAACCCTATAACCCAATTTTTAAGAATCTAGAGGCATATGACAGTCTGTTTTCAGACTGGTCGCTTTTGTGGATAAAAGGACACTAGACAAAAATAATCTTCAAGCCATCCCTGGCATACTGCCATGTCCCAAGCAATGTATTATTAACTCTCAATGGTCAGAGTGCCCAAGAAATCTCCTCAGGCCACAGCTGAGGCAGTTATTATTCAAAGTCTGGCATAATAACAGTGTTCATATTTTAGATTTTTATAGAATACTTCTATTGTCTTTCTACATCATTCTTTGCAAATCAGTATAAGTCTCTGTATAGGACAGAGATAACTTTGTTGCTGTATATGCCACATAATCACCTGAATGCATAGTGGGGAGAGATTTGCAATCTGAACGGTGGCCGACTCCTCCAGCCCACTGAATCTTGTTGACCTTTTGAGTTTATTTTGTTTTGATAATCTTGTTCCTGAGTAAGTAAAGGGACAGATGTTTCAAGAGTGTCTCAGATCCTCCTAAAGAGACCTCTGGCTTCTTTATGTGTGTCACAACCTCCAAGGCACAAGGAGGGATAAGGATGTCTCCCTAAATTCAGGAGGCGTGGTATGTTCAGGACATTCCTGGGGAAACTAAGAAGCAGGACTCCTGGGAGAAGACATAAATGATTCATTAGAAATTTTCCATCCATCGAGGATCCTTAAATGTACAAATATTAAAAATCCGCTAAGTATGCAACAAGTGGAGACGAGAACCGAAGGTGACACGGAAGCCATCATGTGACTCAGCTTTGCTGGATTATGTAAAGAGTTGTGCTGGCCTGATGACTTTTCCATTCCCATTAGATGTGGCTGTGCCAGACATGGAAATACTTAATGATGCTTTTCTTTAGGTGTTCCAACATACTCACCATGAAGGTGGTACAGTGGGGTATGAGTCTAGGACTCTGGGTAGTAGAAAGGAAGAGAAACGTCACCTGAATGACATAATTTGAGGGCCGATGCAATCGTGAGTTTCCAGTAACATATGGGAGTCGAGTTTCATCTTCGAATCTATACTGAGGATGGTGTCTCTGGGAAACTGTTTCTTACAAACTTATGTATTCAAAGGCTAAGCAATTATCAACAGATGCTGGACAGTTTCCTTAGCCATCTACATTTCCAGGAAATCACTTAACACATGTGATCTTTCATAAAACACTTTGTGCCCTCCTGATGGACAGTAATAGTAGACTCCATAAAACTTCTCAAAAAATCTTACAGTCTGTAAATGCTTAGGGATAATTTATCACAGAAATTCTTACAGGTTGCCTTTATGGGCTTAATATTCTCTCCTTTGATGTAACTATTGTTAGACATTAACAAGTATAAATTCACCCTGGATAGCCATTTGGGGATGGTACAATTACTATTTCATTTTAGTTAAGCAGCTAGAAGTGTTATGACTCTAGCCTTCCAGACTCCAAAGACGGATGTAGCCACAGAGAGTGGAAGTTGTATCCAAACTAGTTTTGACTTGTGTGTGGATTTACTCTAGAGAATCTCAACCTTTTCCTCCCTACAGAGAATTTGTTCTTCCAGGAGTTGAGTATGCTAAGGAACCACTTTGAACCAGGAGCCACTAGATTAAAGTGATTTGTTTCTCATTGGTTATTTGTAGGGAAAGGTTTTAGGGAAACAAGAATTGTTTCCCATGTTATGGAAACAAGAATCAGCCTAAAAATGAAGACTATAATCTCCTAATTGTCTTGAAGTATGGAGTTTATAAAATATAGAATCTTCACAAATACAATTTGGATATTAATTGATGGGGTCAAGTAGATGGCTTAGTTGGTATTATGCAAGCCTGACGACCCAAGTTCTGATTTGCTTCATGTACCTGTGGTCCTGAGGCTGGGAAGATGGAGGCAGGAGGATCCCTGTGGCTTTCTAGCCATTCCGGCCCTTGTCTGAGGTACTGCTTTAGTGAGGGACCCTGTCTCAAATACATGGTGAAGAACAACTGAGAGTATCAATTTCTGATACCCACACATGGCACACATATGTGTATCTGCACCCCCACACAGAAATAAATAAATTGAAGTTTTATTTTATTATCTTAAACACAGAAAATATGCTTTTCAGCAACACAAACAAGCCTTGGGATAGCTTTAAAGAAAAACAAATGAACAGAAATAGATAATTAGAACCAAATATTTAAAATACAAAGAAGGAGAATAAAAACCCTTTGGAGTCTCTTGAGGTCTAAGCTACTCCAAGGACATCTACATCATACATCCTCCAGATTCTCATCACCGGGCACTGTCTGTGTTTAGTATAACTGCACACACATGATATAAAATGGTCCAAACTATAAGCATAACTGGGGTACCGTCATAACATTAGCCCAAACTGACAAAAGCAACTGCTAGAATGTTCTTATAAGGCATGACTTAGGTCAGCACAGGCCACTTGAGAGAAAATATCCATCATGCCCACAGAATTGAGGCAAGAATTAGTGAAGCTTGTGAAAGGTAAGGGGAAAAGTCGGAGAAGCCAATGACAAAAGGGTAAAGGTGAGTCAGCTGTAGAGATATGAGTCGCTCCTCATTTGAAATTTTCTGGGCCTCTAGAGAGTCTTCCTAGCAAGTCTCCATGTGGAGAGTGAGTTGGAGAGACTGTTGGGAGTGACAGTTCTCATGTCTGACTCTACGGCTACCCTTTATGATGATAGGGTTTGACACTGTCAGTCTCTTTTGCAGAGGATCCAGAACAGGATTTTTGTTTTGCTTTGTTTCTGTCATTGTCGCTTCTTTTCTTTTGTTCTATTCTGTTTTTCAAAACAGGGTTTCCCTATGTAGCCGTGTAGACCATGCTGGCCTCAAACTCTAAGAGATCTGCCTGCCTCTGCCTCCCAAGTGCTTGGATTAAAGTCTGTGCCACCACTGCCAAGCTCAGAATAGAATCTTTTATCTAACTATTATTAGGGGTTAGTAGATCTTTGAATGATGACTATAGGCAATGTTCAAGACTTTTATTCCAGACAGCTTGAGTCTCAAGCTGATCAAAGATATCTGTGTGCAGTATGAGTAACGTCAGGCTCAGGAGAAGGGAAAATGGTGGTTTCCTTTACAAGAAAGAGGGACATGAGAAAGTTGGAGATTAAAGTGGTCCTCATCCCATCCATGAAGAAAGGGTCAATTCAGGGAGCACCAAATAAACATCACTCTATCGTTATACCTGCCCACACACTTTTCCTAGCACCTGTGGGATATGTCAGAACCAGGAGCTTTTGAATTATGCCCCTAACATCTTGGTGTTCTGTGCACTGGAATAAATACAGGTGACCTCCCTTCAGTACACGGATTCAGGCTAATAATGCTGCCTTCCCAGGGTCATTTTTTTTCACATAAACTCGTCTAAATTTTTTCTTGTAAACTACTGCTTGTCCCTATTACCATCTATTTCAAGGCTGGCATCTTATATCAGCCTTAATTGCCTCTATTTAATTGTCTTACATTGGCTAAATCAGCCCTTCATATGCAACAGGGCATAAGGACTCACAGATGGTTTACAACCTAAACAATTTATGGACTGCTTTAAATACATTACGGATGGAAGGAGAATGAGCAACCTTTAACAGCATGTTAGCCTTCACCTGTAGTAATGGAGAGACTAATGGAATGGGAATGCCTCACTCATAGATGCTGCTCAGTAAGACTTGTAAGGGTCCTGCCTCAACTTGATTTGCCACGCTTTGTGCAAGCCCATGGGAGACCTGCCCCTTTCTGGATGGGGATGGAGGAGGAGCTGATGGGGATGTGGGTAGATGGGAAAGGGGAGGAGATAGAAGGAAAGGAGAGAGGGGAAACTGGTTGGTGTATAAAATAAATGAAAAAATTATTTAAATAAAATTAAAAAGAAAAAGTAAAAGAAAAACAGACCCTTGTTGTGATCATATATAAAGATAAGACACAAGTTGACCCCTTCTGCTTTCCTCACATCATCCTGTGAGCTTTCCTTCCACACAGTGGTGGGGATAAACTGTGTCTGCATGAAAAGGCAGTCTATAAACATAAGACACCCTATTAATGTTCAAAATCCCTACAGTGCCCTCAGTTTGCCTTTAGGACTTCTCAGTTCACCTAATTGTACAGAAGCTTGTGAGCTAAATGCCTTTTGACTGAGGTGGCTAAGGACTTCCAATTCTCTCTATACACAACAGTGACTGCACATCGAATTTTGTCAAATAGATGGATTTATTTGGTCTGCCTGTTGATCTAAAGGTTTTACTTAAGTTAGGTGCCAGCATTTACTAATAGAAAATCCAACTAAGAGGTGAGTTCTAAGTGTTTTTTGGAAAACTTTGTACCTTAATTCCCATATAGAAATGATAGGCTGGAATGACATATCCCTGGTGTGTTTCTTTTTCATTAGTGATGATACCCATTATTGTCTGTTTCCACCAAAAAACTGATAGGAGGTCTCATTTGCTATTGATGTTTGTGGGACTCTTCCCAAAGCCCTCTTCCTCATTTACATTAACTATTTTGACCCTGTACACTGTCAAGTTTATGATTTCCTCCAGTGGACATTGTCATCATGAAATTCAATTCTTATTGAACATATTCGCCCTACTAACTCTATCTGAATCATTGGCTTCTGAAGCCTTTCTTTCTTCTTTCTCTTACTCTCTGTGTACAGGAACCAAACCAAACTCTCTTTGTCTATCAATATGTAATATACATTAGAAATAAATATATTCAATATGTACAATATATTAGAAATACATAGAGGAGACATGTGATAAATACATATCTCATCTATAGGCATATATTAGAAACAGTGCTGTTTGGTCTAGTTTTTAACAGAAACGTTATGTGTAGGGGAAGTAGGAGGAATCTCCATATTAATTTCCAAAGTTGCTGTACAAGTCGGCACTCCCACCAGCATTGTAGGAGTGTTCCCCTTTTTCCACATTCTCTCCAGCATAAACTGCCAATGGTGCTTTTTATTTTATCAGTTCTGACAGGAGTGAGATGGTATCTCAGAATTGTTTTGATTTGCATTTCCCTAATGTGTTAGGACATTGAGCACTTTCTTAACTGTCTCTCAGTTAGATTTCTCTATTGAGAATTATTTATTTATTTCTGCCCCCCCTTTTTTAATTAGATCCTTTGGTGTTTTGGAAAATTGCTTCTTGAGTTCTTTGTAAATTTTGGAGATTAGCCCTCTGGCAGATGTGGGGTTAGTGGATATCTTTTCCCATTCTGTGGGCTGCCTTTTTGTCTTGTTGACTGTGTCCTTTGCCTTACAAAAGCTTCTCAGTTTCAGGAGGTCCCATTTATTAATTGTTGATCTCAGTGTCTGTGCTACTGGTGTTATGTTCAGGAAGTGGTCTCCTGTACCAATTCATTCAAGGGTACCTCCACTCTCTCTTCTAAGAGGTTGAGTGTGCCTGGATTTATGTTAAGGTCAGTGTGTTGGTCTCTTTGGAGAGGGCTATTTGGAGAAGCATCCTCATTCATAATTTGTTTACAATTTTCAGATTTAGTACATAGTAGATGAGCCGTACTGGTCTTTTTCATAGTTGCAGCATTTTTAAATATAAATTAGAAACAAGCTTGCTTCACATGTCAATCCCAGCTCCCTCTTCCTCCCCTCCTACCCCGCCCCTCCCACAGGCTCCCAGCCCCCCACCCAATCCCCACAGGGAGGGTGATGCCCTCCATGGAGGATCTCCAGAGTCTGTCATTTCATTCAGGGCAGGGTCCATGCCTTCCCCCCAAGAGTCCAGGCAGAGAGAGCATCCCTCATTGTGGGATGGGCACACAAAGTCCATTTGTATGCCAGGGATAAATACAGATCTACTACACAAGGCCCCATAGATTGCCTATGCTTCCTCACTGACACCCACATTCAGGAGGTCTGTATCAGTCCCATGCTGGCCTCTCAGCCATCAGTCTAGGGTCCAAGAGCTCCCCCCTTGTTCAGGTCAGCTGTTTCTGTGGGTTTCACCAGCCCA
Organism: Mesocricetus auratus; assembly: GCF_017639785.1. NCBI lineage: Eukaryota > Metazoa > Chordata > Mammalia > Rodentia > Cricetidae > Mesocricetus > Mesocricetus auratus. The sequence goes on along the minus strand of NW_024429204.1, from coordinate 16,317,126 downwards.
GTCTTGACCCCTTTGCTCATCACTCCTCCATCTCTGTCACTGGGTTCCAGAAGTTCAGTTCAGTATTTAGCTGTGAGTGTCACTGAAATGAAGGTTCTGTTTCCCAGACTTTCTAACAGCGGGATTGTAAGCTGGCACTCCCCTGATTCGTGTCTAAAATCCATATATGAGTGAGTACATACCATGTTGTGTCTTTTTGTGACCAGGGTTACCTCACTGAGGATAGTTTCTTCTAGTGCCGTCCATTTGCCTGCAAATTTCAAGATTACATTGTGTTTTTTTCCACTGAATAGTACTCCACTGTGTAAATGTACATTTTCTCTATCCATTCTTCAGTTGAGGGGCATCTAGGTTGCTTCTAGGTTCTGGCTATTACAAATATTGCTGCTATGAATATAGTGGAACAGACATCCTTGTTGTATGAATGTGCATCTTTTGGGTATAAGCCTAAGAGTAGATTTGCTGGATCTTGTGGCAATAGACATGGATCTATCTGCAGTCTTCTACATGTCAACCTCCAGTTATGCTAGCACCATTTTTTGAAGATGCTTTCTTTTTTCGATTGTATAATTTTAGCTTCTTTGTCAAATAAAGATCAGGTGTTCATACATGTATGGGTTAATATCAGGGTGTTCAATTCAATTCCATTTGCCTACCTGTCTATTTTTGTGCCAATACCAAGCTGTTTTCAGGAATATAGCTCTGTAATAGAGCTTGAAGTCAGAAATGGTGATGCCTCCAGATGTTGCTTTGCTGAATGGGGTTGTTTTGGTTATCCTGGGTCTTTTGCTTTTCCATATAAAGTTGAGAATTATTCTTTCAAGGTCTGTGGAGAATTGTGCTGGGATTTTAATGGGGATTGCATTGAATCTGTAGATTACTTTTGGCAAGATTGCCGTTTTTACTATGTTGATCTTATCTATCCAAGAGCATGGGAGATCTCTCCCTTTTCTAGTGTCTTCTTTTTCTTTCTTTAAAGACTAAAAGTTCTTGTGATACAGGTCTTTCACTTGTTTGGTTAGAGATACCCCAAAGTATTTTATGTTGTTTGTGGCAATTGTAAAGGGTGATGTTTCTCTGACTTCTTTTTCAGCCTTTTTGTCATCTGTATATAGCAGGGCTACTGATATTCTTAAGTTGATCTTGTATCCTGCCACTTTGCTGAAGGTGTTTATCAGATGTAGGAATTCCCTGGTAGAGTTTTTTGGGTCACTTATGTAAACTATCATATCATCTGAAAATAGTAAAAGTTTGACCTCTTCCTTTCCAATTTGTATCCCCTTGATCTCCTTTTGTTGTCTTATTGCTCTAGCTAGAACTTCAAGTACAATATTGGGGAGGTATGGAGAGAGAAGACAGCCTTGTCTTGTTTCTGATTTTAGAGGAAACCTGTTGAGTTTCTGTCCCTTTAGTTTGATGTTGTCTGTTGGTTTGCTGTATATAGCTTTTAGTGTGTTTAGGTATGGTCCTGTTATCCCAGATATCTCCAAGACCTTTATCATGAAGGGATGTTGGATTTTGTCACAGGTTTTTTCAGCATTTAGTGACATGACCATGTGATTTTTGTTTCTCAGCTTATTTATATGGTGGATTGCACTGATGGATTTTCGTATGTTGAGCCATCTCTGCATCCTGGGATCATCAAGTGGATGATTGTTTTGATGTGTTCTTGGATCCAATTTGCCAGTGTTTAATTGAGTATTTTTGCATCAATGTTCATGAGTAAAATTGGTCTGAAGTTCTCTTTCTTAGATGTGTCTGTGTGGCTTGATATCAAGGTTATTGAAGCCTCGTAAAAAGAGTTTGGCAAAGACCCTTCTGCTTCTATTGCATGGAATACTTTGAGTAGAATTGGTATAAGCTCTTTGAACTTGTGGTAGAATTCTGCACTGAGATCATCTGGACCTGAGCTTTTTTGGTTGGGAGAGTTTTGATGACTGCTTCTATTTCTTAAGGGGTTATAGGTTTATTTAAATGGCTTATCTGTTCTTGATTTAATTTTGGCAAGTGATACCTATCCAGAAAATTGTTCATTTACTTTAAATTTTTGAACTTTGTGGAGTACAGGTTTTAAAAGTATGACCTGATAATTCTCTGGATTTTTCTCAGTGCCCCTTGTTATGTCCCCCATTTCATTTCTGATCTTGTTAATTAGTATGTTCATACATGCTATTTTGTAAGTTCGGATAAAGGTTTGTCTATCTTGTTGATTTTCTCAAGGAACTAACTCTTCATTACGTTGATTCTTTGTATCGTTTTCTTAGTTTTTACTTTACTGATTTCAGCCCTCAATTTGATTATTTCCTGGCATCTACTCCTCCTGGGTGAGGTTGCTTGTTTGTGTTCTAGAACTTTCAATTGCGCTGTTAATTTTCTAGGGTTTCTTCATGTGGGCATTTGGTGCTATGAACTTTCCTCTTAGCACTACTTTCAAAGTGACCCATGAGTTTGGGTATGTTGTGTATTCATTTTCATTAAATTCTAGAAAGTCTCTAGTTTCTTTTTTATTTCTTCTTTGACCCAGGAATGGCACAATTGTGCATTATTCAATTTCCATGAGTTTTTAGGGTTTCTGCAATTTGTTGTTGTTGAATTCTAATTTTAAAGCATGGTGGTCTGATAAGATGCATGGAGTTATTCCAGTTGTTTTGTACCTGTTGACATTTGATATGTTGCCAAGTATGTGGTCAATTTTTTAGAAGGTTCCATGTGGCGCTGAGAAGAAGGTATATTCTTTTTTATTTGGATGGACTGTTCTATAGATGTCTGTTCAAGCCAATTGGGTCATAACTTCTATTAGTCCCTTTGCCTCTTTTTAAGTTTCTGTCTGGTATTCCTGTCTAGTGGGGTGTTGAAATCTCCCAGTGTAAGTGTGTGGAACTTTATATGTGATTTGAGCTTTAGTATTGTGTCTTTTACCAACATGGATGCCTTTGTATTTGGGGCATAGATGTTCAGAATTGAAACTTCATCTGGTGGTTTTCTCCTGTGGTGAGTATGAAATGACCTCCTTCATCTCTTTTCATTGATTTTATTTTAAAGTCTAATTGGTTAGATATTAGGATTGCTACCCCTGCTTGTTTCTTGGGTCCATTTGATTGGAAAATCTTTTCCCAACCCTTAACTCTGAGGTAATTTCAGTCTTTGAGGCTGAGGTGTGTTTCTTGCATGCAGCAGAAAGATGGGTTCTGCCTTCGAATCCATTCCGTTAGCCTGTGTCTTTTTATGAGTGAGTTAAGACCATTAATATTGAGGGATATTGATGAACATTGATTGCTCATTCTTGTTCGTTTTGGAATGGTTGTTGGTGGTGGAATTTTGTCTGGGTTTTCACACCCCCATTTTGTTTTTTGGCTGTTGGTAAGGTGGGATTATCTATTGCCTATTTTTTTTCATTCTAATTAACTTCCTTGGGTTGGAGTTTTCCTTCCAGAACTTTCTGTAGGGCTGGGTTTGTGGATATATATTGTTTGAATCTGGTTTTGTAATGGAATATCTTGTTTTCTCCATCTATAGTGATTGAAAGCTTTGTTGGGTATAGTAGTCTGGACTAGCATCTGCGGTCTCTTAGTGTTAGGAGAATATCTACCCAGGACCTTCTGGCTTTCAGAGTTTCCATGGCAATTCAGGTGTAATTCTGATAGGTTTGCCTTTGTATGTTACTTGACCATCTTCCTTAGCTGCTCTTAATATTCTTTCTTTATTCTGTATGTTTGGGGTCTTGATTATTATGTGTTGAGGGGAATTTCTTTGTGTTCCACTCTATTTGGTGTTCTGTAAGCTGCTTGTACCTTTATTGGCATGTCTTTCTTTAGGTTGAGAAAGTTTTCTCTTTATGATTTTGTTGAATATGGTTTCTACACCTTTGAGGTGGTTTTCTTCTCCTTCTTCTATACCTATTTTTCTTAGGTTTGGTCTTTTCATGGTGTCCTATATTTCCTAGGTATTTTGTGTTAGGGTGTTGTTGGACTTAAAATTTTCTTTGGTCGATGAATCAATTTCTCCTAGTGTATGTTCAACACCTGAGATTCTCTGTTCCATCTCTTGTGTTCTGTTGGTTATGCTCGCATCTGTAGTATCTGACCATTTGCCAAGCTTTTCTAATCCCAGCATTCCTTCAGACTGTTTTTTTGTATTGTTTCTATTTCAGCTTTCAACCCTTGCAGTGTTTGATTTGTTACTTGCTATATTTGCTTTGTCTTTTCCTCCCTTTCTTGTATTTGTTGGATTTTTCGGTTTGTTTGTTTTTTTTCCTTTCTTGCATTTTTTGGTTTGTTTTTTCTTCCATTTCTTTAATGGATTTTCTCATATCCTCTTTCACGGCCTCTATCATTTTCATGAAGTTGTTTTTAAGGTCATTCTCTTCTGCTTCATCTGCATTGGTGTGTACAGGTCTTCCTGGTGTAGAGTCTCTAGACTCTGGAGGTGTCATATTGGTTTCTCTGTTTTTGAGTAGTTTTTATATTGTCTCCTTCCCATCTCTTTTTCCAGTGGGTACAGAAGGAGTCTCTTCCTCTCCTGATGGGTATGTGACCATGGTTCCCTTCTGGTGGGTGTGACCAGGTCCAATACTGTGGTGGCTTTCCTCCTATGTAGATGGAAGCAGCCCTAGTACCAGGTCCTTGGCAGTCTTTGGATAGGCTGAACCCTATTGGGATGCAATCTTCAGTGTGCGTCCCCAGGTCTCTGGTGGTTCTGCTTAGGGCACCAGAAGGCATGTTCGAAACAGGCCCACCCTTACCTCACCTGTCCCATGGGTGGAGATGGGACTTGGACGCTCACAGTCTCTGGGCAAGCTTACTCCCTTCAGGATGGGATGCGCAGTGGCAGTCCCCAGGTAACAGCTGGTTGCCCACAGGCCACTGGAGAGCAGGCCGGAGTCAGGCCCAGGCCTACCTAGTCCCCTGGGTGGAATGAGGGACCAGGATGCTGTCAGTCTCTGGTGGTTGAACTCCCGCCGGAATGGGAGCTGCAGTGCTCAGTCCCCTCACCTCAGCTAGTTGCCGGTTGCAGCCTTTTATGCAGACTCCAATTTTAATACCTATTAGTGTATGCAAAACCCTTTCACTTTCAGACTTTAGAATCCATCTTTACTGAATTATTTTGATGTTTTACTTCTAAAATGCTATCTTCAAATTCTCTGTCCTTGAATAACCTGTATTGGGGATGGGTATCTTGCTTAATTTTGTAAGTCCTTGATTTTTTTTAAATTTAAATTTAAAAGGAAACAAGCTTATTTCACATGTCAATCTCAGCTCAATCTCTCTTCCTCCTCCCCCATCAATCCTCCTACTCCTTACCCAGTCTGCACTCCTCTCCCCAGTGAGGATGAGGCCCTCCATGGGGGATCTCCAAAGTCTGTCATATCATCCCTGGCAGGGCTTAGGCCCGCCTCCATGTATCCAGGCTAAGAGCATCCCTCCATGTGAAATGGGCTCCCAAAGTCCATTCAGATGCCAGGAATAAATACTGATCTACTACCCGAGGCCCCAAAGATTGCCGAGGCTTCCTCAGTGACACCAAATTTAGGCGGTCTGTATAAGTTCCATGCTGGCCTCTCGGCTATCAGTCTGTGGTCCACCAGCAACCCCTTGTTCAGGTCAGCAGTTTCTGTGGGTTTCACCAGCTTGTTCTTGATCCCTTTGCTCATCACTCTTCCCTCTCTGCTACTGGGTTCCAGGAGTTCAGCCCAGTGTTTAGCTGTGGGTGTCTGCCTCTGCTTCCATCAGCCACTGGATGTAGGCTCTAGGATGGCATATAAGGTAGCTGTCAATCTCATCGTCGGTGAAGGGCATTTAAGGCATAAGCTCTTGATTTCTAAGATAAAAAAATCAAATGATGTATTTGTGACAGATACAAATTGAGTATCAGTATTATTTATTTCACTAAGACAGTTTAGTGGGCTGTGGGAAAATTAATATTTTTAAGCTCAAAATCATCACAGTGTACTAGGAAGATACACATAGAGGACCTAAAGTACAAGAAAAAAGTTGCAGTGCTTAGTAACATTTAAAACAACTGACCATGCATGTTGGTGCATGCCTTTATTCTCAGGACTCAGTAGGCAGAGGCAGGTAGATCTCTGTGAGTTTAGGACCAGCATGGTCCACAGAGTGAGATTCAGGCCAGCCAGAGATACATAGTGAGACTCTGTCTCAAATTAATAACATCGAAAGACTGTATAGATCTCAGTAGTGCATCAATTCTTACACACGTTAATGGAAATTAGCAAGGACTCTGTGGGGGAGAAATGAGCATAACTGATGAAATGATTAAGAAATGATGCATGAACATGGATGTGAAGCATGAGTTGAGGAAGGTCTAGAGGTTGCCCTCCAAACCAAGGGATTGCTACAAACAATGTCAGGAGGAAGGCTTGAGGAATAACAGTGGGAATGGATGTTAGAAGGCCGGGTCATAGGGTCATGTCATTGAACAAGTAAATGTGACCAGATTATAGTGAATCAGCACGCCATGCCAATATTTAAGCACAAAACTGTAAAGCTCCATGTTTATAACTGTTGGCTGTGATTTTATTTTCTGTTGTATGGACTGTCCTTAGAGATGTGTCCCTATTTAGTTCAAGATCTACATTCGAACTCTCCAGACTTTATTCAGTTATAAGGGACATAAAGGTAAAAAGAGTATTTTATGCAATCAGCCATGTAACCAACAAACTGTAATGGTAGGTATTTTGGCTCAAAGAACAGAAAATCAGACCTCAGGTATGGCCAGATCCAGAGTGTTATAAACATCATTTATTATGTCTTTTTGTTTGCTCTATTGATTTGGAGTTTTTCTTTTTTTTTTAATGTCTTTCACAATGCTGTCTAGAATCTATTTCTTTATTGCATTTTTAATATTTATTTATTTTACATTCCAGTTGCAGTTTCCTCTTCCTCCTTTCCTCCCAGTCCCTCCACCACCTACCTCTTCTTTGCCCCCTCATCCACTCCTCCTGTTTCTTCTCTGAAAAGGGCAGGCATCACACGGATATCAACAAAACATGGCATATCAAGTTGTAGTAAGATTAAGCACCTCCCTGTTCTTTATTCTGAATTATCTTTCCCAGTATGAGGAATAGGACGCCTGCAAAAGAGAAACAACCCTGCTCCTGCTGTTACAGCCCCAAAAGAAAACTGTCACATATGTGCAGAGGGCCTAGGTCAGTCCCCTGCATGCTCCCTGGTTATCAGTTTAGTCTCTGAGCTCCTGTGAGCCTAGGACAGTTGATTCCATGGATTTTCTTGTGGTGTCCTTGACCCCTCTGGCTCCTACAATCCTTCTTCCCTCTCTTCCTCAGAATTACCTGAGCTGCGGGCCTCTGCATCTGTTTCCGCCAGTTGCTGTATGAAGCTTCTCCAATGACTATTGGACTAGTGTAGCAGAATAAAGTTTGGCATCATTACATTGACATTTTTTTTCTTCTCCAATCATGTTTGGTTCTCTTGTAGGTCTCTGGGTCATCTAGCCTGTGGGTCTTGGTGCACCAGTCATTGTTGGGGTAGGCTTACTCTCCTGGCTTGAGTTTTAGGCTAGACCAGTCATTGGTTGGCCACTCCCTCAAACTCTAGGCCTTCCTTCCCATAGCATATCCCAATTATTTTTGTTTTGCTTTGAATCCCAGTGTGGCATTTTCCAACCAGGAGTCTAAAAGTAAAATATATAATTTCTGGGTGTTTCTACCCAGGTCAAAGGCATCACATTGGTTATATTTACTTGCCTGATTGCTAAGTGAACATGAAAGTTAGGAAAGGTGAGTGAGTGTGTGTGTGTGTGTGTGTGTGTGTGTGTGTGTGTGTGTGTGTGTATGTAGCTACAAATGTCCTATCTTTAAATGAAAAGGGGAAGACATACATACATAGTTGAAAGAAAATAACCATTATAATGCCACAATATTTTTCTTTAAGAATATTTGATCACCAATTATTTATCTGTAAGTAAAGGTTTAGATACTGTTAATAAGCCAAAAAATCAAACATAGTTACTTCTCCTAATTCTAAAAATAGCATGAAGATTTGCAGAAAGACTGGGTCTTTGTTCTATGTAGGGCTGTGCTAGTTAATTTTTGTCAATGACACAAGCTAGAGTTATCTGGAAAGAGAGAATCATGTCTGATGAATTTACCTTCATCAGATTAGCCTATGGTTTGACTGTTGGGTATTTTATTGACTGGTAATAATCATAAAATGGCCTATATAGCCTACTACAGGAGGTGTCATTCTGGGCATGTGGTTCTAGGTTGCATAAAAAAAGCTAGATGAGCATGATCCTGAAATAGAGTAAGCCCATTAACAGCTTTCATGCAGCATTCATTCGTTCATTTTTGCTTGTTTCTCCCTGAGTTCCTTCCCTGACTTTCTCCATGAAGTATTATGACCTGGAAGTGTAGGCCAAATAATCCCCTTCCTCCCCAGTTGTATTTAGTGTTCGTGTTTTTTCACAGCAACAGAGAGACTAGGTTGTTACTTTGACAGGGAAGGTTTGGGGGAAGATTGTGGAAATATTTGGAACCTTGGGCTAGAAAAGTCATTGAATACTTGGAGCTTACTGGGCTGTTCTGGGGATCCATGGAATAAAAATGCTGAAAGGAATACAGATAATGGAGGCCTGACTACTGTTTTAAAAGGAAGCAATTACCTAAGTACTAGAGCAAGGGTTATTTATCTGCTATTTTAGATTAAGAAGTTGTGGGGGGAAATGAAATTATTGCTTTACTGGGACAATGGATGCTAATCAGCTGGGACTGAAAATTAGCTGTGATTAATAAAAGACCAATATAACTCAGGTGAACACTCTGGAAAGTATTTTCTTGGTCTCCACACAGAAACTGGTTCAAAAGAGGCCAACGCTACATCTCAAGCTTAAGGCTGAATTTGGAAATGTGTAAGAGTCTCCTACAATGTAGGACCTACATAGTACTGGTTTTGAAGGCATGAGTGGGCCCTGGGTATTAGCACCAAGTGGTAAAGTTGGAATCACATCAGAGAGGGCCTAAGAAACCACTGGTGATGGTGCAGCATCGGTTGCAATATAGACCCCAAGCTTAAAAGGCTTTTGAAGAGAAGCTAAGCTTGGAGCACTGTGTCAGGTCTAGAATACTTGAAAGCAGACCAGGATAGGCCTTTGGTGAAGGTACTCTCTTAAGTGCTATGGAGAACACCAGATTGGAGACACTAGTATCTTGACCACAAAGGATAGTGGCAAGTGTGAAATGCAGATAACCTGATCCTACAAGACAAACTGTGTGTTTTGCAGATAGCAGAGTCAAAGAAGTGGGAGCTCCCAAGCCCCTCCTAGCCCAAAGGTTTATAAATGAGTCCTAGATGTCAGATATTGAGATTTTTTTACATTGTTGGATTTGTGTTTTTCTCTGCTATAATTGTGACTGTGTCTTGGTTCTTACCTCTTGGACTAAGAACGTAGATATTATTAATGTTTTCATTTTTATTGTTACTATTATTGTTGTTGTTGTATACAGGACCCTACAGTTAAAGACTTCGTATTTTAAAAAAGAATTAAGTCTTTTAAATCACTAGAAATTTTAAAGACTGTAAAAGTTTAAAGTGAGACTGCTTTATATTGTGATATTAACATGAAATATCAGGGACAAGGAAAAGTTATGGTTTAACAGTGATCTGTTTGTTTAATTGACAAGGGGTGGAGTTATGTCATTATAATCTTCATTGTCAATAGGACACATTTGAGAATTGGGAATTGAAGAATTGTCTCTATTGGTTTGGCCTATGTGCTTGTCTGTAGGTTATCATTTTTCCCATTGCTATGAGATCCAAATCTAGGCAGTTTGACCTTGTCTGTTTTACAAGGGTAGCTGAATATGAGCTTGGAAGCAAGCCAGTGAGCAGCAACATTTCTTTGTGGTACTTTGCAGGTTCTGTCTCCAGGTTTCTATCTTGAATTTCTGTCTTGTTTTCACTTGATATTTGCTGAAGTAAACCTTTTCCTCCCTACCCTGGCCTTACTTACAGTGTTTATCAAAACAACCAAAGCCAAGGTAGAAGAGAAATATATTCCTGATGTTTGCCTTCACAAGTAAATACATATGCTTAATGTAATCACAATGGTGCATGATTTAACTTTAACAAAATTTGTCTGTGTGATGTTCTACTAAATGGCCTACATGACATTGCGAAGTCCAGCATTCAATAGTATATTTTGTGTTGTGTGATGTTATGAATGTTTTAGTTTTTCCACTTAAGAGTTTTTCATAGAAGTTTGATTGTTTGAATTTGAAGAAATGTCATGCCTCTCCAAACAGAATTTTTGGCTTGCTTCGGCCTCACCATGATAACTGACACAGCAAACATTGCTTTGATGTTTGTATTACCAAATATACCCAGACTTTCCAATTTACAAAACATTGATTCATATGCATTGTTTTAAACAAGAGGAGATCTCTAAATTTGTCAGTTGACCTGCTAGACACATTGTATGGCTTAAAATAGCAGTTAAGTAAAAAAAAAATGTGGAATTGTCAAATCACCTACAGTTTCTACTAGCTTTTTTTTTTCATATGAACATTTCAATTTCAGTGGCTGTCAATTTCTCAGAATAAGAATTGATCTTTTCCTGCATTCCAGTCCCATCATTCTGAGTGTTTTAGAGGGGAATAACCAAATTAGATTACTCCCTACAGCTTTGAGGTTTGGCATTTAGTTATTTATTCTTTAGTAATTCGGTGAGTGTTTTTTATTAAAGCATCCCTTTTGTTAACAGCTCAGTTTCCTCCTACCATCCTAGATGAGTTGTCAATGATAAGCAAAGTAATATTTGAATTCCAGTAGATCCTTTGTGAAGGAAAATATAATATCCTAGACTGTCACTTCCAGTTTATTTTTTTAAATGGCACAGCTGTAATAGACTTTTACTAAAATTCCACAGGAAACTCCAAGTTTTCATAGCATTGAAATCTGTAGCGATCGCGTCCATAGCTCCTTTGTTTGATTAAAGCGCTTTCTATATGTTGAATGTTGACAGGTATTAGCAGTTTTAGTTATTGTCCCAAGCTCTCTTGATAGAAACTCTGTCAAGTAAATAAGTAAAGAAATTTTCTTCTCTGTTCCAACATTTTACGAAATGATTACACAAGTTCCAGATGTTGGGTACATTGTATATTTGGGCTATGGTACCATTCTGTATGACCAGTAGGTACCACTGACCAATGTATGTATGATGCCTTCTCAAAAGCCATGCAAAAGAAACACATGGAGGAGAGTTAGTGTCCCTTGGTTAATGAGTGGCTACTCCCGACTCGGTGTAGAGCAAACACCTCTACACAGAGGTCAAGATCAACTGATGTAAATTAAATTATCGTTCTCTTTAACTGACACTAATAGAGTATTATAAAAGAATCTCCTTTAAATGTGCAGAGCTGCCTTTCCTACCTCAAAAATTATAATATTACCGGGAAACCTGGGTAAGTATCTTTGTCCCAAGTGTATGATTTGTCACAGGGTTGTATGAGATACTTGTCAGTAAAAATTCTTGGGAGAGCTGGGGGCGTAACTCAGTGGTAGAAAACTTGCCTGGCCATGTGTGAGGCCCTGAATCTTACCACTGAAGTATAAATAGTACTTGCATACTACTGATGCCTATTGTGATGATGGCTAATCTTGCTTTGTGATATGGACACACCTGAGAAAAGGAAACCTCTATTCAAGAATTGCCTCCTTCAGGATGGCCTGTTGTCACACGTGTGGGGCATTTTCCTGGCTGCTAATTGGTGTAGGCTGGCCCATCCGTAGGCTGATAGGCCAGGCGGCATAACGAAAGTGTCTGAATGAGAGCCTGGAAGCAAGCCAGTGAGAAGTGTTGCTCTCTCACGTGGTCCCTGCTTCGCTTCCTGTCTACAGGTTCCTGCCTTGAACCTTTTGCAGTGACTTCTCTTGATAATGAGTACCACTTCCTCCCTAAGTTGTTCTGGTTCATGGTGTTTATAACAGCAAGGGAGAGCAGAGTAGAACACTTTCTCAGGCAGACACTTAGCTAGGGTTGCAGGAATCTAAAGCAGTGATCCCCAAGCCTCCCAGGAGATGATTTATCTTACTAAATATTCCCAATTTTTAAAACAATTTCTGTTGACGATAAAATAATTGTCCAATACATCTTTAGAGGAACATCTTTTTCTACTTAAAAAAAGTGTGAAAAAACCAAAATGTGTATGTTATATATGTGTTCACGTGCACATATATGTGTGACTACTGTAGATCACACAGATAACTTAGCTTTGATACTATCAGCAGTGATATTCTTCATTATTGAAGTAATTTATTACACATTATCTCTATATAATGCAATGTTTCAGAGTACAGCCGTGCATTAGTGCTTAGATATTTTTCTACCATCAGCATTTTTTATTTTATCTACCTATCATTTATTTATCTGTTTCTGTTTATTTATTGATATTTTTGAGACATGGTCTCTCTGCATACCCCTGCCTGTCCACAACTCACTATGTAGACCAGGCTGGCCTGTAGCTAACAGAGATTAACTAACTAAATAATTAACTAACCTGACTCTGTCTCCCGAGTGCTGGGATTAAAAGAGGGCACCACTACACCCAGCCCTCCCGTCAATATTTATAATCCAAGATGGATGGTCACCAGCATTATGTATGTAGGACGTAATATTAAAGACAAAAGTCAAAGACAGTCTCATTTTAAATGAGTTGGAGCAATGTGGAGCTGTTGGTAATGATTAATTATAACTCAAAAGAATGAAGTGCTGCAGTCAGAACTAGATACAAAAAGAAAGGCAGAAAGGACCATTGAAGCTATGTTTTTTACTTTGAGACGAGTACATCTAGATTTTTCCTTGCATATTTAAGTGGGAAAACAACCACAGGGATGACATCTGTGAAATTATGCCCACTCTGTCCTTAAGTCAGGGCTACTTTGTAAAGACAAGGAGTTCCTGGTCCCTAGGGAGGAGGTTTCTGAAATTGGCAATTCTACCCTCATGGTACCAACAAGTCAGCTCTAAGCCATCCCTTTTACCTGCTTGGTGGCTCATGGGGAATTATTCCATGACTGTTTTGCCCTAAGTTCCTAATGAGCAAATATTATTAAATTTTGGATTGTTGGACAAATCCTTCCATATAAGGGTTTTTTTGTTTGTTTGATTGTTTTGCTTTTTTTTGCAATTTCTGTGTAATTATTTAGCACTTAATGGACACAAATATACTGAAATGTATTTAACTAGAGTTATGATTTTTTCACCTCCTCATTGATGACTAATTCAAAATCACCCCCACAAAGTATTTTTCTTTTATCAAAAAAAATACTTAACCTTATGGGGAAAAGGCTAACATTCTTGATATTTTTATCATTCTTTTGTCTCTGATGTGACAATTCACTATCAATATTTAGAACAGAATATTATTAAGAATATAAAATGTTATTACAAAGCAGATTCCATAAGAAATTTGATCCATCATTTTGGTATGATATCAGACTTTCAATCATGTTGTAACATTAAAGGTCCATTTTTAATATTGCCTGTCCCTGGATTAATGTTCAGAGTGAAAGAGTAAAATGAGTTTGGAGAAAGCGATTCAATTATTCCTTTTTACACTGCCATCTCTGATCTTCTCTGTCTAACTTTTTGTTGGTCCTGAAAATTAGAAGTTAAGTTATTTCCTATTAGTTGGCCCAGGCCTGTGTTCCATATAATAGCTAATAATTACTTTTATTATTGTTACTGTAGTTTAGGGTAATTAGCAAATGTTAATTATCTGTGGGATCTTGTGTAAGTTACCTGGATTTCCTAGGACTCATTGGTTGTTTTAAGCTGCAGACAAAGAAAAGGGAGTATAAAGATACATGATTATCATGATACACTTAGCATCAGATTTGGTATCCAAGCCTTTGTTTAGTGTTTTGTGGGATATTGTCTATATGCCCTCTATATTCAAGGGTTTTACAGTCTAGTTGTCAATAATGTCTATATAATTCATATGGGTATAATTTAGCAAAGGTAGCATTCAGAACTCACAGAGTCAAATTCCCAGAAGAATGAGATGATGCATTGCTTGACTCGGGCTTTGAATAATATAAGGAATGTCTGAACATGTCAGGGCCTTTCCAGGGAATAATTGCATAAGCAAAGTTAGGAGGGTAAAAGTCCACAGCACCAACAAGGTGCTTAGTGTGACTGCAATGTACAATGCATGAAATACAGCCATGCAAGAAACATCAAGATCCATGAGGTTGGTTGTATCTATTCTGCTTATGCATGATCTGGAGTGGCTGGCTGTGTTTGTTAGTTTGGTCACCAAGCCATTGGAAGTGGATTTTCATTGTAATGATTTGAAGGGATTCAAGGCTGATTGATGTATAACCACCATAACACTGACAGTTGAGAGTTCTTCCCATAGTAGCTTCATGGAAACATAGGATTTGTGCTGACAACCAAACAGCTGAAGTCTCTGATCAGCTCTGGGCTTCTAAAGGAAACAGCTGGTCACATGTTCCATCATACAAATCTAGTCATGAGGATTAGAGTCATTTTTTAAGTTGTCTAAATTAAAGACTAAAAGTTTCTAAATTGGCCAAGGCTGATGGTTTTCGTTAGTAGCGTTAATTTAAGAAATTCTCAGCGGAATGTGCCCGACTCTGGGTCCTGTCAGCATGTGTTAGTAAAGATATCAAATCCATATGACACATCATGTTTCAATAGATAACAAAATACTTTTTCTTTTACCAATTTATGGGTCAAAACCCCAGGGTGAGAGATATGGCAGCCTTCTGTAGTTTTTGTAAACATGGTTTATATGGCAGCATGATCTGCCTTTCCCATGGGAACTGGCAAAATAACACACAGTAAGTCCTAAATTGATAGACAAGGTAAAGACTCTAGCCAGAGGATAACGGTGATGGGGGATGTCCTTCGGTATATATGTTTCTCTTATTGGTTGATGAATAAAACACTGTTTGGCCATTAGCCAGGTTGGAAGCATAGGTGGGATAAGCAGACCAGGAAAGTCTGGGAAAAGGAAGGCAGAGAAAGAGGCCACGGAAAGAGACAACATATACCCAAGGAAGGAGTAGCAGGTCTGTACCCTTCTCTGGTAAGATAAGACCACATGGAAATATTTAGATTAATAGAAATTGGGTAATAAGTAAGAGAGAGCTAGCCTGTAAGAAACCCTAGCCATTGGCCAACAGTTTTATAATCAATATAGCATCTGTATTTGTTTTTGGAACCAGGTGGAACAGTAACTTTGCCTTCGTAAAGGCCTCTCTACAATGGTCTAGAGCCTGATCCCAAGTGCATTCTGAGGTCTGGTTCAGAAAAATTGTAAGTTATTAAGTTTAAAGAATAGTCAATAAATTGAGAAAAATAAAGCAAAAGATTGATTTAGTGTGTAGATTTCATCAAGAGTATATAATGGGTTAGGAACCCTGGAAAGCTCATAGAATACAAGGTTCCAATCTATAGGATAAAACCTGAACTTTCCTATGCCAAAACCTCTACTGGTCCATCCTACTGGTATAGAGGGACCAAGGCTCTGTTTTATTTGAACGTATCTATTGAGATGATGATAGCTATTGGTTTGGAGTTCTGTTCATTACTACAGCGGTACTCAAGAGAGTTAACTTGAATTAAATGTTTCTTTTTTAGAGGTAATGATATTGGTGTGTTAATGAGTAATATTATGGCCAGTACATGAAAGAATATCTAAATCCTATTCAGGGGCCCATGGAAGACTTTCCAGTAGCTGGAAATATAGGAGACACATTAATTCATCCTCTTTGGCTATTGTTTCCCTGTAGATTCTGCTGTAGGAAGCACTAGTAATTTCATAAAGAATGGTCTCTGTTTCTAAGCCGGTGGACATGCTAGGATTATATCCAGCTGTGAGTTAAAGAAAAACTAATTAAACAGTGGCTTAAGTACAAGGCTGACTTTTCTCACCTGGCACTGAAGCTCAGAGTATGTAGTGCATGACTGGATCCCAGAGGTACAATATCTTCAATGCCACAGGCTCCCACGCCTGTGCTTTCCTGAGCATCATGCTTTTCCTTTTGCTTGACTTCAGCCTGACTCATCATATTTGCATGCCAAATCCAAAGAGGTGTGACCCAAGGGACAAAGGTGGCATGCCCTTTTGAAATCAGTTTTCCTTGAGGCTGAAACTTCAACTTTGGCCCCATAACTCAACCACACACCTAGGACCCTCCGGAGAGAAGCTTTAGCAGCACTGCTTTGAAAATTAGGAGTTTTGTTGGTAAGAAAAGAATGATTATTCTAGAAGCTGGTAGCATCAACTTCCAAAGTTAATGAAGTTTGAATAAGATCAAAATGAGGAGACTCTGAGACTTGCTCAGCCTC
This sequence comes from Mesocricetus auratus, assembly GCF_017639785.1. NCBI lineage: Eukaryota > Metazoa > Chordata > Mammalia > Rodentia > Cricetidae > Mesocricetus > Mesocricetus auratus. The sequence goes on along the minus strand of NW_024429204.1, from coordinate 16,300,773 downwards.
TGCTTCTTTTCATCAATTCCATAATGCCACCCTATTCTGACTCTTGCCACTCGTGGGGTCAGAAGTCTGAGATCAATTTTACCGTGACTTCACCCCTTCCAGAGACTCCAGGGAATCGCCTCCTCTTTTGCTTTTCCAGTTTCAGATGTTGGCATTCCTTGCCTTGGAGCTGCATCTCTCTGCCCTGTCTTCACGATGTCTTGTCTTCTATCTCTAATATCCTTGTGACTGTCTCCTCGGAGTCAATTTGCCATTGAATTTAAGGTCCATCTCACCAATCCAGGAGGATGTCATCATCTCCAGATGATTACATTTGCAAAGGTTCTAAGAATGAGAGTATGGGCAGTTTGCATGGCCACCCTTCAGTGCACAGAACCTTTGCTAAACTCTGAAGTTCTATCCTTAGCCATGGAGCACTTGGCAATTGTTAGGTGCTGGTAGAGGAGGAGACGGTTTTCTCTAAGAGTGTAGCCCCTAGTAAAGTCAGCAATGATCCAGTGGAGGTCCACATGTCAAAGAACATTTGAATAGGACAAATTGGTCTTGAAGGGTATAAAAAGGGAAATTAAGGACATAGACTTGGATGGGTAGTGAAGGGAGGTGGATCTGTGTAGAGTTGAGGTTGGGGGTAAATATGATCAAAAGACGTTGTATGGAACCCTTTAAGAACTAATAAAATAATAAAGATAGTGAATGGCTGATTTAAATGGGATTGGGGATGGAAATCAGTCAAGGAAAATATGTGCCATAGGCTGGGTTTTGGTGGTAGATTCCTCTAAGAGTGTCTTTCAGGGTGTGACTTTATTTTTCTCAATATATTTTTTATTTAAATTAGAAACATGCTTGCTTCACATGTCGATCCCAGATCCCTCTCCCACCCCTCCTTTCTTGCCCTTCTACCAGACCCCCCAAGCCCCCACCCAATCCCCACATCATTCCCCAGGGAGGGTGAGGCTCTCCATGGGGAATCTCTAGAGTCTGTCACTTCATCTGGGGCAGGGCCTAGGCCCTCCCCCATGTGTCCAGGCTGAGAGAGGTTCCTTCCATGTGGAATGGGCTCCCAAAGTCCATTTGTAAGCAATGGTAAACATTGATCTGCTACCCAGGGTCCCAGAGATTGCTGAGGCCTCCTCACTGACATCACATTCATGGGGGTCTGGATCAGTCCCATGCTGGCCTCTCAGCCATCAGTCTGGAGTCCAAGAGCTCCCCCTTGTCAGGTCAGCTGTCTCTGTGGGTTTCACCATCCTGGTCTTGACAGGGTGTGACTTTTAAGGTAGTTAAGTAAGGGGCTTTGGAGTCTAATCACCATAGGTAACTTGAAAAACTGGCCTTATTTACAAACCCTAAAAAAAAATCATGTCACACAGCCTCTTTGAGACAGGATTAGTTCTTATTTTTGTTGTGATTTAGATACTAGTTTTAGTTGCGTGTTATCTTGGGCAGAAAAGAAAGCATGGTTATGGGGGATTGTCAAATGAATGAAGAATGCAGATGGTGGTAATCTTGGGGTTCTCCCTCTTGCCTCTAGGTGGCGCTCAGAAACTAAGTGAAGACATAGCCTTCAAAACAATGGGCTGTATCTCTGTAGTCTTTCATGAGGATGAATTGGAGCTTTCTTGGAAGCTCTCTATAAAGTTAGTAAGAGATGTTTTTGGGTGAGCTTTGAAGTGTTCATAGCCGGGCTGTTGTGCTTGGTGCCGCATACCTGTAATCTTAGCACTTGGGAGGCTGTGGTAGGAGGATTGGTCTCCCTTTGGGACCTGAGCTACATGTTGAAATGCTATTTCACTGGTGGGGGAAATGTATAAATCTACAAATAAATAATGTATGTAATTCGGGCTCCAAAGAATGGAGCACATATCCTGCATTGCAAAATATTTGTTAAATGAATAGACTATACTAACACTTTCTATCAAAGAACTTCCCTCATTAAAGCCTTACTCCCAAACCCAGAAGTAATCACCAAGGGCTCTTAATTTCCCTCTATGATGCTGCACTGGGAGAAGCCTTGTTTTCTAGTATGAAACCAAACTGCAGTGTGTGATACATTTCCTTTAACTCTACCCAGACAGCATTAATGGATTTATTTTAAATTGTTGTTTGTAAAATGAAAGCAAACTCCAAATAATTATATGAAATTGTTTTTTAATGTTTGCATAATTTTTTCATCATTAAAAGCCACCAGCCTCTTTAATATTGAGGCACGATCAACCATTGGACATAAAAAATCATTACCTTGACGCTTTTAATATCTCTGCCTTGCACATAGATAGAGGCTCTCTCTTTCTCTGTGCTGCATGATTATTTATAGTGCTTGACACATTGGCTCCTTATTCCAGAAAATGCATTGTTTGGGCACGAACTTCAATATGCAGATAGAAGGGATGCTGGAAAATCTTTATTCTGACAATTTCTGGATGCCAACCCAGGTATTTGTCTTACTACAGAGAGAAGACTAAAAGTCATTCTCTTTTTATAATTTTGCAGACCCTTGCTGTTCTCACCCTGTCTTTCCATTTTCAAAGTCATCCAGTTCTAAACTATAACTCAGTGTTAGGAAAGCCTACGGAATCTATTTGCTAGGATGAAGGTGTGGTTTTAAAGACATCTTTCAGAACCACGTAGGTGGCCAAGATGTTCAATAGGTATTTGCTTTGAATTTAATTGTGCATATTTTATTCACCCCAGATCTGAATGAAAATGTACCCTTCAGTATCTTTGAGAGTTGAATACACGGGAGACCATTAGTGCTTCAACTTTTCCCAGTTTTGCAACAGCGATGAGGAAAAAGCTTTCTTCCTCTTGTTTCTGTTTCATTGACACCTAACCTGAGATGGTGAGACAAGCTTCCTGCTACTTGTAAATGGTTGTTTTCATCTCTGCAAGTCAGGGCATTCATCAGCAAAACAATATGCAAAAATAAAACACTAATGCTAATGTGTATTTGTGTCAGATCACCCACAATTATGTATTCATCAGACAGTCTCACTGGTCTCATGAGTTCACTGGCCTTATAATGGAGAGATGGTATAAACGTGAGCTTATATTTATTTATATACTCAGGATAATGAAAGATTCTTTTTGTCTGTTATAATAAAGTCCTTAAAAGAGAGAGTTTTAAAGTCATTCTCTAATAAATAAACTAATAAGAGAATTCAAAGTAATCTGCATGCCAAAAGCTTAGAAGCTTGTTAGAAGTGCACAAGCTTGGTAATCACTCCTGGTATCATTCTCTGTGGTCCAGAGAATGACCTGCCATAACCATGCTTCCAGTGTCAAATGGGTGAGTTTCTTAGGCATGTAGCAAACAAACAAACAAGCAAAAACAGATAGCAAGAGGCAGATAGAGAGGGAAACATCATCAAATCAGGTGCTTACAGCATCCGTAGATGATTGGAACAGCCTAATCGAGGAAGCAAATAAAGGTAACATTAACAACTCACAACTTCTAGCAGAAATTGCCTGGTAAGGAGACAGTGATGCTGGAATTTCCAGTTCAAAGTCTCTCCATGACTATCTTATGGCCTCCTGTTCCCACTGTAGACATGGAAGAATATCACTCATTACTTTGCTTATTTGTGTGTGTGTGTACCTCTGTGGAAATGGATGTGCCTGTGTGTGTGTTCAGATGGGTGTCATCCTTGTTTGTGGAGACCAGAACCAAGTTTCAGATATCTTCTTTCTATCTCCCTCTGCTTATTCCTTTGACAAAAACTCCCATCAAACCTAGGGCTCGAATTTTCTCCACTAAGCTGGAAGCCAGAATGCCACCGCAATTAATCTCTCCTGTCTTCAACCTTCCTCAAAACAATGGCTGCAAGTATGTGCTGGATGTAACCAATGAACTACCTCTCCCGTCCTCACTGTAGGCATTTTTTATATCATGTAATAAATAATAGTAATCTCTCCTGGAAAGGGCTTCTCTTGCTGGTTGCTCTCAGGACATGTTATTTTTTACTACCAAATGGTTTTGCTGATCTTTCTCCTTGTCATAGTCCCCATCCTCCAGACAAGGAGCCATAAAGGGTGCTTTTACACAGACATGCTTGGGTTTGAAATGGGGGTGGGAGGGTCATGTCTACCCCAGATTTGGCTTCTTAGGAAGCCTAAATAGCATGTGACTATTTACCAATATATTGTACACTACAAATCTCTACCTCCTGGATCTGAATCAGGATTTTTTTAAGAGGATGGCCTTGTCATCCATATACATGTTAACATTTGTGAAACACAGCACTGGTCTCTGCATATGGCCATAAAGTTGTGGAAATAAACCATTATGACACATGAACAGTTAAGGAAATACACTGTCCAGTTATTGCTCACAAATCCAACATCCAAGCTGGATAGACTTTTAAACCACATCCACAAAACTATTTTTGTAAGTCTTCTGAAGACCGGAAATCTGTAACTTTTAAAGTACTTATGATTTATTGAGAAATAAAAATTGTGCTGTATTTATAGTGTACAATACATTTTTAAATAACCACATGTTATAGAATGACTGAATTAAGCTAATTAACAGACATACTTCCATACTTGTTTTTTGTGTGTGATGGGAACACTTGAGATAGGCTTAAGCCTTTTTATGTTTGGAATGCTTCCCAGGCAGTTGTGAATGGCTAGTTTTGTAAAAAGCAAGATTTTGGGAGAATTGGACATGAAACTGACAGCTTAAGAAAGTGGAGTGTAGAAAGAGTGAACAAAGGGAAGCTTCATATTGTAAAAAGAGTTCATGTAAGATTGGTTAAAAAAATACACAACTCTAGTCAGTTGGGAGCTTTTTAAGGAGGGTTATAGAAAATGAAAAAAATGAGGTACTCACTCCATTCTTCATCTGCTTGTAGTTTTAGTGAGGACTAAGTAAATGTAGAAATCCAATAAAGTAGCAATTCTATTGTGACCATTGAGGGCTCCCAGAACAGAACCCTATTCCTGTGTTCTAAATACTATCCTAATAAAATATAAGAAAGATTTCTGATTTCTGTAGAAATGAGAGAGACAGACAGACAGACAGACAGACAGACAGAGAGGGAGAGGGAGAGGGAGAGGGAGAGGGAGAGGGAGAGAGGAGAGAGAGATATGCAGTATTGGAAGATATGGCATGTTTCTTGGAGCTCAAATCAACATCTACTCTGATATCAGCAGCCAAAAGAAGACAAGAAAGGCACCCAGCAAACTGTGGTAAGGGCAGTTTTCCGTGGCTGCTGGCTGCACCTGACCATCTTGTTGATTATCTTGAGACTCCGAGGTGGAGGAGGTCAACGTCTTTTAAAGTTTTTCATTACTGAAGGAATGGATATTTGAGGTTCTTAGATTTCATCTTGATAGTGCAGAAGGCTTTGGCCAGGAACCACAGATTGTGCTTTTATCCACAGTGATCAGTTAGCACACTCCAATTTTCAACAGTTCTTCTCCAGTTCTTCGAGACTGTTCTTTCTGAACACTTGCAACTCATACCCAGCGCTGCCTTTCTAGGTCTTTTATAGGTGTTCACCCACTACCACTCCATAGAAGCTGTAGAGCCCCTGCTGAAAGTAGGGATGACGCAGATTAGTGCAATGTAATGTTGATTTGAGAGGCTAAGTGACTTACTGGGCACATGGCTACTCTTGGAACTTGGAATCGATCAATTTTACATGTCTACTCTTATGTTATAATAGACCACTCTTGTAATCATTGGTTCTAGGTAACATTTCTCCTCTATTTTCCCCCATGCTCCTAGAGTCTGAACTTTCTGGTCTCCTGTTTGCTAGGTGATTCTAGATTACTCTGACTTATGGTTTCTGGGAGTACCGTCTACCTTGGGAGTGATGCATGATGTTTGGGCTCCGTCATTGGTTTCCTCGCATTGTTGCTGACCATGAAGGACAGATATGACTAGATAGGGATGGACCATACCCTCAAAACCTGTCCCTAGCAGCCTACATCTGCCATCTGAGTAATATATCCCCAAAGTTCTGCATCACACTAAGGCAGCACCGTCAGTAGCAGATGATGTGTTCATGGATATGAGCCTGTGGGAGACGTTTCATCTAACTCACAACAGAACACTGTCATAGATATGTACTGTAATCCACAATTAAAACATTTTGATATTAAATCACAGTACCTGGACATTGTTACTGTAGCATAATGTAATATATACTGACAGGTACACATTCTTGTCTGTATAAGCTCTAGAGAGTGAGAGGGTGGAAAATAAACTTAACAGGTCACTAGGCATCCATGTTAAGCACTTTACAAACCCCACAATGCACTTCTCTCTGAGAAATAGTGTTGTGTTTATCTTGTACCTCGTTATGTTGATAATGTCTCCTATGTGCCTAGCAACATCTTATGATTAATGAATGACTAAAATTTGTAATTCTATTTTGAAGTGAACTGCATGGATATGTTCCTTTCTGTCATGACGCATGGTAGCGATATCGTTTCTAGTTCTAATGTTTTTCATATTTTCTATGCTTCTCTGTCCTAAGCCAATAAGATTTAGGCATAAACACCACCCTTTTCTAAGGTACAAAGCTCAGGTAATAGATGTGTATATTACTATTAAACTGCCAGCATGGGTTTCAGAGGAGAAAAGAAGAGACGATGCAGTTACATTATTATAAATTCAGTGCAGTAGGTCCTCTAGTTTGATTTGCTGCCATGCCTGGAGCCATTCACAGACCTGTAGGAGCATTGTAAAGAAATAAATGTTGCAGGCATAACATGCCTATCAAGCAGATCTTAAATGTATTAGTATATACTGAGATTTTTTTATTTTATATTTCGTTGTGAACACTATGTCGTTCTCCGTTTTCTTTTATGTACCATACTAATGAGCCTGTCTTCAAGGGAATAGCATATTGTGCTTTATACAGGGTCTTTAAATGGAGACTGTGTGGTCATTGAAAAGATTAAATGGATTTCAAACACCTTTCTTTAAAGCAAGGGTGTTTTGTCTCAGCTTTTCTCCTAAGCCTGCTGGCCCTGAGAAAAATGTGTGAGTACATGGCAATGCACCCTACTGTACCTATCTTATTTCACATCAGTTATTGCTTCCTGATCTTCCCTTTAATTCATACTATGAGTCTTTTGTTATGAGTGTGTGTGTGTGTGTGTGTGTGTGTGTGTGTGTGCGTGTGTGCATGTATTGAGGGAAAAGGTCCGTATCAGGTGTCTTCAAACTGGAGTGCCAATTTTGCTAGACTGACTAATCAATGAGCTTCAGGAATTCAACCTGACTTTGGATGCAAATATGAGCAATGTGACTGGCTCTCACATCCACACAAGGATCCAAATGTAGGTTCTTATGCTTGCACAGCAAGAACTTTGCCACTCTCTTGGCCGCAAAACAAGGAATTTACAAACTGAGCCACCCTGTGTTTTCTGTTTCCATTTTCTTTAATTGTTTGTTTCATATCTGGTTTCATCAAATTATTCATTGTTAACTCTCAACCAAATTTCGCTGATATTCTGGACATTTCAAATCTCATTAGTGTTTTCTATCAGCCTTCTTACATTGATCTCAGCCATCCCCCATGTCAGAGAACTTTTATACTCTTCTTAAATTTTGTTGATTATAAAAAAGGCATATTTTTGAATAAGCATTCCCAAATGTTTGTGAGTGCTAGCATTCTTCTGTATTCTTTAAGACTGATACAAGAAAAATTCCAAGAAGGGGATCATCTTGTGTGAGCCCCTTAGCACCCAAGTTGTATTATTTCATAATAAATTCCCCCCAAATTAATATCAGTGATAGCTAACATTTAGCATCAATACATTGCCATATCCATCCGGGATGTTTTGCATATGTTACCTCATTTATTTTTCCTAGAAACCCAGGAGGAGATTGTTATTGTTAAATCCATTGCACAGATGAGTCGGGTCTGGAAAAGCATCAGTAAGAAACGGCAGCTTGCCCAAGCCACCAGAGCCAGTCTTTGATTTCTAAGTCACAAATTTACCTGTAACTTAGAGAAAGAGAAGTAAACACACTGCATAAATAACTGAGCAGAAACACCTGCAGTGTGTTTCAAGCCTATCTTCCCATCAGTGTCAGAATTCACTGACTTACTGGTTTTCACCTTGGCCGTTAATACGTGTTGATTTATTAGCTGAAAAGATTATGTTCAAATCACACCCAGATGAATTTAAATGAAGAATGCATTTTGGCATTTGTAGATGTAGAGTAAAAGTGAATACCATGATGCCACACTTCCTCTTGGGCCCTGGCTTTGGCTGTTCTTAGAGTCCTGTTAACTATAGTTAATAGCAAGGATTCATGTTGGTCTAGTATGGTAGGAGCATAATCTTTTTGAGTGTCGTGGCTTCATCCTCACAGCGGCTCTCTTTTAGAATGATGCTCTATTGCTCAAACTCACCATTTGTGATTTCTCATCTTCTACCAGAAACCGTGATAACAATGACCCGGTGCACGTCAGACATGGATATCATGCTTTGAGGGTACTATCTTCTGAAAGTCTTATACCCCCACAACATGCAGATTATCATGTTTTATTCTATGGATAGGGCAACTGAGCTTACGCAGGTTTATGATAGCACAGCTGAGACATCACAGAGCTGCACGAGCCTTGTATTTGGGAGTATATGGAGAACATTTACCAGGCATTCATTATTTGCGCGTAGGGTGAGACCCTATTGCACATGCATAGTCAGTGAAAGGAAACAGATTTGACCTTCACAACCATATAAAGGAATATTCACACAAGGTATTCGAAAAGTGAGTAGGTGGCACTTGTTGACGAAAGACTGTTTTAGGAAAACCTGAAAACAGAGTCAAGACCTCTGTTGATTAAACAGTCATTAGTCAGATAGATAAGATCTCAGAGTAGGGTTGCATTTGAATGTCGGTTTAAGAAGATTAATATCACAAATTATTTATGAGTGGATGTTCAGTGAGGACCTAGGGGCTGGTCGCATGGCCCTTGTGATTCTCCAGCTGGCATTAGCTACAATCTCATACTACCAATACACATCCTACCATGAATTTTTGTAAAGTGAAAGCTGCTGAAGCTGTCAATTTACCTCTTCCTACTCCTCCACATAATTACCAACTGAGTGGTTTGTAATAGGGGAGCTACCGTCTCACAGTTCTGGAAGTCAGAAATCCCAAACGGCACTGAAAGACTAAAACTAAGGTATCAGTAGCTTCTTCCAGACTCTAGAATCTAGAGCGTCTTGGAGAGAATCTATTTCCTTATTTCTTCAGTTTCTGAAAGACTTCTCCATTCTTTGGCCTGTGGCCCTTCTGGCATTTTCAAAGACATCCGTGTCACCTCTACAGATCTCTCCTACTCTTACACTCCTAACTCCTTCTTATAAAGACTTCTGGGCGTCCTGCCTTCACCTTCACATCATTTGTGAAGACGGACTTTTCCTTCTGCTGACCATGGCAGAGGCAGGCAATGAGATTTTCCTAGGTTCTCATAGAAACCTGGAAATGAGTAGAAGCAAAAAGGCTACCAACTTGAAACAGCATCTAGAGCATGGTTTCTCATCCTGTGAGTCACGATACCATGGGGGCCATATCACATATTTACATTATAATTCACAGCGGTAGCAAAATTACAGTCATGAAGTAGCAACAAAAATAACTATGTTTGGGGGTCACCACAACATGAGGTACTGTATTTGGAGAGTTGACAACCACTGGTCTGGAGGCTTTTGATTGAGAGGTGATAAGGTCTAAAACAAAAGGAGTGAAAGTAGGAATGGAAAGAGGTGATTTATGTGACAGAAATTGGGATGTACAGCAGTTGCCAATTAGCTGGAAAAGGCTCAGGATAGCCAAAACAATGCTATACAATAAAGGAACTTCAGGAGGCATCACCATACCTGACATAAAGCTCTATTATAGAGCTATAGTCCTGAAAACAGCTTGGGATTGGCACAAAACTAGACAGGTAGACCAATAGAACCGAATTGAAAACCCTGATTTTAACCCACATACCTATGAACACTTGATTTTTGACAAAGAAGCTAAAACTATACAATGGAAAAAGAAAGCATCTTCAACAAATGGTGCTGGCATAACTGGGTACTGGTATGCAGAAGACTGCAGATAGATCCATGTCTATCACCATGCACAAAACTTAAGTTCAAATGGATCAAAGATCTCAACATAAATCCAACCACATTGACACTCTTAGAAGAGAAAGTGAGAGATACTCTTCAACGAGTTGGTACAGGAGACCACTTCCTGAACATAACACCAGTGGCACAGACACTGAGATCGACAATTAACAAATGGGACCTCCTGAAACTAAGAAGCTTCTGTAAGGCAAAGGACACAGTCAACAAGACAAAAAGGCAGTCCACAGAATGGGAAAAGATATTCACTAACCCCACATCTGACAGAGGGCTAATCTCCAAAGCTTAAAAAGAACTCAAGAAGCAAGTCTGAAAAACACCAAAGGAACCAACTAAAAGGTGGGGTACAGAACGAAATCGAGAATTCTCAATAGAGGAGGCTAAAATTGCCAAGAGACACTAAAGAAAGTGCTCAACATCCTTCCAACTTTGAGATACCATCTTACTCCTGTCAGAATGGCTAAAATCAAAAACACTGAAGACAATTTATGCTGGAGAGGATGTGGAGAGAGGGGCACACTCCTCCACTGCTGGTGGTAATGCCAACTCATACAGCCACTTTTGAAATCAGTATGGAGATTCCTCAGGAAAATGGGAATCAATCTACCACAAGACCCAGCAATTCCACTCTTAGGCATATATCCAAAAGATGCACATGCATACAACAAGGACATCTGCTCCACTATGTTCATAGCAGCATTATTTGTAATAGCCAGAACCTGGAAGCAACCTAGATGCCCCTCAGCTGAAGACTGGATAGAGAAAATGTGGTACATTTACACAATGGAGAATTACTCAGCAGAAAAGAAAACAATGGAATCTTGAAATGCTCAGTTAAATGGATGGCACTAGAAGAAACCATCCTGAGTGAGGTAACCCAGTCACAAAAAGACAAACATGGTATGTACTTACTCATATATGGATTTTAGACATGGATCAGGATAGTGCCAGTCTGCACTTCCACTGACAGAGTCTGGGAAACAGGAAAGAGCCTAAGAGAGATATGCATGGTACCCCAGAGAAGAGGAATGAGGCAAGATCTTCTGAACAGATGGGAACACGGCAAGGCGTGGGGGGGTAGTGGGAGCTGGGAAGAAGAGAGGGGGAGAAGAGGAAGAGACACTAGGTCATGGGGGAACAGGAAGGTTGAGTGGGGGTAGAATAGGGGGGGGAGAGGGAATCATAGGTTAGAAGACAGATCTGGCACCAGTGTGACCTCTAGTGATCAAAAGGGATGACACCAACTGGCAAGCTAATCAATAGTGGAGCGACCACCTCGAATGCCCATTCCTGGTAATGAGCTTGATGTCTATAGCCATCCTGGAGCCTTCATCCAGTGACTGATGGAAGCAGAGACAAACACCCACAGTTAAACACTGAACTGAACCCATGGAACCCAGCGACAGAGAGAGAGGAGCGATGAGCAAATTGGCAAAGAATGGGCTGGCAAAACCAGCAGAGACAGTTGATCTGAACAGGGGAGAGCTCTTGGACCCCAGACTGACAGCTGGGAGGCCAGCATGGGACTGATCCAGACCCCCTGAGTGTGAGAGTCAGTGAGGAGGCCTGGGCAACCTATGGGGTTCTGGGCAGTGGATCAGTGTTTATCCCTGGCATACAAACGGACTTCGTGTGTCTATAACACAAAGAGGAATTCTCTCTCAGCCTGGACTCTTAGAAGAGTGCCTGGACCCTGCCCTGAGTGAAATGACAGACTCTAGATATCCCCTATGTAGAAGGAAGTGGCAATAGGGTGGGAGGCTGGAGGGATGGTGGTGGAGTGAGGGAGGAGGGGAGGGAGAAGGAACTGGGATTGACATGTGAAACAAGCTATTTAAAATTAAAATAATAAAAAATATATAATTAATTGTTTAAAAAATAAAAATTAAATAAAACAAGGGGAGGGAGAATTCAAGAATGACCTCAAAGATTCTCACCGTCACCTGCCTGGCAAATGTTCTTAATTTGCTATGTACAGTAATGTTTTGTAAACCTTTAAGTTTGGTATAAATAGTCTCAGCCAGTAGAGCATTAATTGCTTTGACTTCTAACATTATTGATGTTGGACCCTCCTACTGGTTATTTTTCTGTTGTAAGCTGTTGTTTAATGCAGGGTAGACACCTGTGTCTTCTGCCCTAAATTACACTTTAGTGTAGTATTTTAAACTGGCATGTTATTGAAATTTTGATAAAAGGGTTCTGATGTATTCATCTTGTGGTTTTTTTTTCGTTAGTTTTTTTTTTAATTTTAAATAGCTTGTTTTACATGTCAATCCCAGTTCCCTCTCCCTCCCCTCCTCCCGCACTCCCCTTCCACCCTCCCTCCCACCCTATTGCCACATACTTCCACATAGGGGATGTCTAGAGTCTATCATTTTACTCTTGGTAGGGTCAAGGCACTCCCCTAAGAGTCCAGGCTGAGAGAGCATCTCTCTTTGTGCTATAGGCACATGAAGACAGATTGTATACCAGGAATAGACACTGATCCACAGCTCAGAGCCCCATAGGTTGTCTAGGCCTTCTCACTGACAATCACATTTGGGGGGTCCAGATCAGTCCCATTCTGGCCTCCCCACTGTCGGTCTGGGGTCCAAGAGCACTCCCCTGTTCAGATCAGCTGTCTCTGCTGGTTTTGCCAGCCCATTCTTTGCCAATTTGCTCATCATTCCTCTCTCTCTGTCACTGGTTTCCTTGGGTTCAGTTCAGTGCTTAGATGTGTGTTTGCCTCTGCTTCCATCAGTCCCAGGATGAAGGCTCCCGGATAGTTATAGACATCAAGTTCATTATCAGGAATGGGCATTCGAGGTGGTCCTTCCACTATTGCTTAGCTTGCCAATTGATGTTATACCTTTAGATCACTCGAGGTCACTCTGGTGCCTGATCTGTCTTCAATCCTATGATTCCCTCTTCCCCCTATTCTACCCCCACCCCCTCAACTTCCTGTTCCCCCATGACCAACTCCCTTCCTCTTTACCCCCTCTATTCTTCTCAGGTCCCACTACCCCCCCTCGCCCTGTTCCCCGTCCATTCAGAGGATCTTGTCTCCATCCTCTTCTCTTGGGTACTATGTATATATGCATATCTTTTAGGTTCTTTCCTGTTTCCCAGACTCTCTATCTGTGGAAGTGCAGACTGGCACTATCCTGATCGATATCTAAAATCCATATATGAGTGAGTACATACCATGTTTGTCTTTTTGCGACTGGGTTACCTCACTCAGGATGGTTTCTTCCAGTGCTATCCATTTCCCTGCGAATTTCAAGATTCCATTGTTTTTTTCTGCTGAGTAATACTCCATTGTGTAAATGTACCACATTTTCTCTATCCACTCTTCAGTTGAGGGGCATCTAGGTTGCTTCCAGGTTCTGGCTATTACAAACAATGCTGCTATGAACATAGTGGAGCAGATGCCCTTGTTGTATGAACCTGCCTCATTTGGATAAATGCCTAAGAGTGGAATTGCTGGGTCTAGTGGTAGATTAATTCCCATTTTCCTGAGGAATCTCCATACTGATTTCCAAAGAGGCTGTATGAGTTGGCATTCCCACCAGCAGTGGAGGAGTGTTCCTCTCTCTCCACATCCCCTCCAGCATAAATTGTCTTCGGTGTTTTTGATTCTAGCCATTCTGACAGGAGTAAGATGGTATCTCAGAGTTGTTTTGATTTGCATTTCCCTGATGGCTAAGGATGTTGAGCACTTTCTTAAGTGTCTCTTGGCCATTTTAGCCTCCTCTACTGAGAATTCTCTATTTAGCTCTGTACCCCACCTTTCAAGTGGATCCTTTGGTGTTTTGGAGACTTGTTTCTTGAGTTCTTTGTAAATTTTGGAGATTAGCCCTCTGTCAGATGTAGGGTTAGTGAATATCTTTTCCCATTCTGTGGCCTGCCTTTTTGTCTTTTTGATTGTGTCCTTTGCCTTACAGAAGCTTTTTAGTTTCAGAAGGTCCCATTTGTTAATTGTTGATCTCAGTGCCTGTGCCACTGGTGTTATGTTTAGGAAGTGGTCTCCTGTACCAACTCGTTGAAGAGTATCTCCCACTTTCTCTTCTAAAAGTTTCAGTGTGGCTGGATGTATGTTGAGATCTTTGATCCATTTGGACTTAAGTTTTGTACAAGGCGATAAACATGGATCTATCTGCAGTCTTCTGCATACCACTACCCAGTTATGCCAGCACCATTTGTTGAAGATGCTTTCTTTTTTCCACTGTACAGTTTTAGCTTCTTTGTCAAAAATCAGGTGTTCATAGGTGTGTGGGTTAAAATTAGGGCTTTCGATTCGGTTCCATTGGTCTACCTGCCTATTTTTGTGCCAGTACCAAGCTGTTTTCAGGACTATAGCTCTATAATAGAGCTTGAAGTCAGGTATGGTGATGCCTCCTGAAGTTCCTTTATTGTATAGGGATGTTTTGGCTATCCTGGGCCTTTTGTTTTTCCATATAAAGTTGATTAATGTTCTTTCCAGGTCCTTGAAGAATTGTGATGGAATTTTGATAGGGATTGCATTGAATCTATAGACTGCTTTTGGCAAGATTGCCATTTTTATTATGTTGATCCTACCAATCCAAGAGCATGGGAGATCTTTCCATTTTCTGGTATCTTCTTTGATTTCTTTCTTCAAAGACACAAAGTTCTTGATATACAGGTCTTTCACTTCCTTGGTTAACATTATCCCCAGATATTTGATGCTGTTTTTGGCTATTGTAAAAGATGATGTTTCTCTGATTTCTTTCTCAGTCACTTCATCATCTGTATATAATAGGGCCACTGATTTTTTGAGTTTACCTTGTATCCTGCCACATTGCTGAAGGTGTTTATCAGCTCTAGGAGTGACCTTGCGGAGTTTTTGGGTCACTTATGTAAACTATCATATCATCTGCAAATAATGAAAGTTTGACTTCTTCTTTTCCTATTTGTATCCCCTTTATCTCCTTTTGTTGTCTTATTGCTGTAGCTAGAACTTCAAGTACAATATTGAAGAGATATGGAGAGAGTGGACAGCCTTGTCTTGTTCCTGATTTTAGAGGAATTGCTTTGAGTTTCTCTCCATTTAGTTTGATGTTAGCTGTTGGTTTACTGTATATTGCTTTTATTATATTCAGGTACGTTCCTGTTATCCCTGATCTCTCTAGGACCTTTATCATGAAGGGGTGCTGGATTTTGTCAAAGGCTTTTTCAGCATCTAGCGAGATGATCATGTGGTTTTTCTTTCGCAGATTGTTAATATGGTGGATTACATTGATAGATTTTCTAATGTTGAACCATCCCTGCATTCCTGGAATGAAGCCTACTTGATCATGGTGGATGATTTTTCTGATGTGTTCTTGAATCCGGTTTGCAAGTATTTTATTGAGTATTTTTGCATCAATGTTCATGAGGGAAATTGGTCTATAGTTCTCTTTCTTAGTTGTGTCTTTGTGTGGCTTGGGTATCAAGGTAATTGTAGCCTCGTAGAAAGAGTTTGGCAGTGAGCCTCCTGCTTCTATAGTGTGGAATACTTTGACGAGTATTGGAATGAGCTCTTCTTTGAATTTCTGGTAGAATTCTGCACTGAAGCCATCTGGGCCTGGGCTTTTTTTGTTTGGGAGACTTTTGATGACTGCTTCTATTTCATTAGGGGTGATAGGTCTGTTTAGATTATTTATCTGTTCTTGATTTAGTTTTGGCAAGTGATATCTATCCAAGAAATTGTCCATTTCCTTTAAATTTTCAAATTTTGTGGAGTACAGATTTTCAAAGTATGCCCTGATGATTCTCTTGATTTCCTCAGAGTCCGTTGTTATGTCCCCTTTCTCATCCCTGATTTTGTTAATTAGCATGTTCTCTCTCTGTCTTTTGGTTAGTTTGGACAGAGGTTTGTCTATTTTGTTGATTTTCTCAAAGAACCAACTCTTTGTTTCATTGATTCTTCTCAATGTTTTCCTGGTTTCTACTTGATTGATTTCAGCCCTCAATTTGATTATTTCCTGGCGTCTGCTCCTCCTGGGGGAGTTTGCTTCTTTTGTTCTAGAACATTCAGCTGTGCTATTAATTCTCTAGTATGACTGTTCTCCAGTTTTTTCATGTGGACACTTAGTGCTATAAACTTTCCTCTCAGCACTGCTTTCAAAGTGTCCCATAAGTTTGTGTATGTTGTGTCTTCATTCTCATTGAAATCGAGGAAGTCTTTAATTTCTTTTTTTATTTGTTCCTTTACCCAGGGATGGTGCAATTGTGCATTGTTCAATCTCCATGAGTTTGTAGGGTTTCTGCGATGTGTGTTATTGTTGAGTTCTAATTTATTGCATGGTGGTCTGATAAGATACAAGGGGTTATTCCAATTTTTTTGTATCTGTGGAGATTTGCTATGTTTCCTATTATGTGGTCAATTTTAGAGAAGGTTCCATGTGGTGCCGAGAAGAAGGTATATCCCTTTGTATTTGGGTGGAATGTTCTATAGATGTCTGTTAAACCCAGTTGGGTCATAACTTCTATTAATTCTTTTGTTTCTTTGTTAAGTTTCTGTCTGGAGGTCCTATCTAGCGGTGAGAGCGGAGTGTTGAAGTCTCCTACTATTAGTGTGTGAGATTTTATGTGCATTTTGAGCTTTAGTAATGTTTCTTTCACGAATGTAGGTGCCTTTGTATTTGGGGCGTAGATATTTAAAATCGAGACTTCGTCTTGATGTATTTTTCCTTTGATGAATATGAAGTGCCCTTCTTCATCTCTTTTGATTGATTTTAATTTGAAGCCTAATTTGTTAGATATTAGGATTGCTACGCCCGCTTGTTTCTTGGGGCCGTTTGATTGGAAGATCTTTTCCCAGCCCTTTACTCTGAGATAACGTCTGTCTTTGGTGTTGAGATGTGTTTCTTGTATGCAGCAGAAGGAAGGGTTCTGTCTTCGTATCCATTCTGCTAGTCTGTGTCTTTTTATAGGTAAGTTGAGGCCATTGACATTGAGGGATATTAATGACCATTGATTGGTGATCCTTGTTTGCCCTTGATTTATTTTTAGTGAAGTTATTTTGTGTAGTTTCTCCTCCCTTTTTCTTTTAGTGTTTTGTAAAGTATGATTCTATATTGCCTGTGTCTTTGTGAATGTAGTTATCTTCCTTGGCTCTAGGTTTTCCTTCTAGCATTTTCTGTAGAGCTGGATTCATGGATACGTATTGTTTAAATCTGGCTTTGTCATGGAATATTTTGTTTTCTCCATCTATGGTAATTGAGAGCTTTGCTGGATATAGTAGTCTGGGCTGGCATCCTTGTTCCCTTAGCGTTTGTAGGACATCTGACCAGGATCTTCTGGCTTTCATCGTTTCCATTGAGAAGTCAGGTGTAATTCGGATAGGTCTGCCTTTATATGTTACTTGGCCTTTTTCTTTAGCTGCTCTTAATATTTTCTCTTTGCTCTGTAGGTTTGATGTTTTGATTATTATATGGCGAGGTGACTTCTTTTTCTGGTCAAGCCTATTTGGTGTTCTGTAAGATTCTTGTACTTTCATAGGCATATCTTTCTTTAGGTTAGGGAAGTTTTCTTCTATGATTTTGTTGAATATGTTTTCTGTACCTTCAAGTTGAAGTTCTTCACCTTCTTCTATACCTATTATTCTCAGGTTTGGCTTCTTCACGGTGTCCCGTATTTCCTGAATATTTTGTGTTAAGGATTTGTTGGTTTTGAGATTTTCTTTGGTTGACGATGCTATGTCCTCTAATGAGTCTTCAACACCTGAGATTCTCTCTTCTATCTCTTGTATTCTATTGGTGATGCTTGCATCTGTAATTCCAGACCGTTTATTGAGCTTTTCTATTTCCAGCATCCCTTCATTCTGTGTTTTCTTTATCGTTTCTATTTCAGCTTTCAATCCTTCAACTGTTTGAGCTGTTTCCTTAATTTTCTTGGTTGTTTTTTCTTGGTGCTCTTTAGATTCTTTGAGAGATTTGTTTATTTCTTGAATTTTTCCCCCATTTCATGGATTTTTTTGTTTGTTTTTTCTTCTATTTCTTTAAGGGATTTCCTCGTTTCTTCTTTGAGGCTCTCCATCATCTTCATGAAATAACTTTTAAGGTCTGTCTCCTCTTCTTCATCTATGTAGTGCTTTTCAGGTCTTGCTGGTGTTGGATCCCTGGATTCTGGTGGGGTCGTGTTGGTGTTTCTATTGCTGAGTGATCTCTTATTCTGTCTTCTTCCCATCTCTTCTTCCAGTGGGTGCTGGTGGGGGCTTTCTGTTTCCACTGGTCTCCTTCCTTACTGTAGCTGAAGCTGAAGCTGGCCTCGCTGGGGTTGGGGTCTTGGAGGGGCTGATCTCTTTCCTGAAGCTGGGCTCGCTGGGTTGGTGTCTTGGAGGGGCTGATCTCTTTCCTGTGTGGGCGGCTCTTCTGAAGCTGGGCTCGCTGGGTTGGAGTCTTGGAGGGGCTGATCTCTTTCCTGTGTGGGTGGCTCTTCTGAAGCTGGGCTCGCTGGGTTGGGGTCTTGGAGGGGCTGATCTCTTTCCTGTGTGGGCGGCTCTTCTGGAGGCCGGGAGCAGCCCCGAAGATGGAGGGGGATGGGTGATGGGCGGGTGGTCCCAGCCAGGGACCCAATCTCACCTGAAGCTGGGCTTGCTGGGTTGGGGTCTTGGAGGCGCTGATCTCTTTCCTGTGTGGGCGGCTCTTCTAGAAGCCGGGAGCGGCCCCTAAGATGGGGGGGATGGGTGATGGGCGGGTGGTCCCAGCCGGGGACCCAATCTCACCTGAAGCTGGGCTCGCTGGGTTGGGGTCTTGGAGGGGCCTGTGTGGGCGGTTCTTCTGAAAGCTGGGAGCGGCCCCGAAGATGGAGGGGGATGGGTAATGGGCGGGTGGTCCCAGCCAGAGACCCAATCTCACCTGAAGCTGGGCTCGCTGGGTTGGGGTCTTGGAGGGGCTGATCTCTTTCCTGTGTGGGCGGCTCTTCTAGAAGCCGGGAGCCTCATCTTGTGGTTTTTGATGCATGTAGGAAAATAATTTTTATAAATTTTGGGGTAAATAAATTGCCTTTTGTAATATAATTGTAGATTATTGACTTTCATGAAAAACTTAGAATTCTGGCTTTCATTTGTGGTTTATGAATCATAATTTGAACCTACTAGGCTCTCAAGGTCCCATAGAATGGTTTCATCTATAATATGCCCTAAAATCCCTTTTTTGGTTCATTATGCTTTGTATAGTTTTTAGATAAGAAAATATGTTCCTTTGCTCAAATATTTAAGTACATATGCAAATAACACAAATGAAATCATTAAAAAGATATGGAAGAAGTGTTAGTGATCTGTTAAGAGATGTCAAAACAGCAGAGAGTATGGCATCATTTGAAAATAGAATGAACCCAGAGTGGTTTTGATTTGCATTTCCCTAATGGCTAAGGATGTTAAGCACTTTCTTAAGTGTCTCTTGGCCATTTTAGCCTCCTCTGTTGAGAATTCTCTATTTAGTTCTGTACCCCACTTTTTAATTGGATCCTTTGGTGTTTTGGAGACTTGCTTTTTGAGTTCTTTGTAAATTTTGGAGATCAGCCCTCTTTCAGATGTCAGGAAAAGCAAATCAAAACAACTCTGAGATACTATCTTACTCTTGTGAAAGTGCCTAAAATCAAAACACCATTGACAGTTTATGCTGGAGAGGATGTGGAGAAAGGCAAACACTCCTCCACTGCTGGTGGGAGTGCAAACTTGTAAGTCACTTATGGAGATTCCTCATGAAAATGGGAATCAGTCTACCCCCAAGATCCAGCAATTCCACTCTTAGGCAATGCCCAAAAGATGCACATTCATACAACAAGGACATCTGTTCCACTGTGTTCATAGCAGCATTATTTGTAATAGCCAGAACCTGGAAGCAACTAGAAGCCCCTGAACCGAATAGTTGATAGAGAAAATGGGTACATTTACACAATGGAGTACTACTCAATGGGAAAAAAAACAATGGAATCTTGAAATTTTCAGGCAAATGGATGGCACTAGAAGAAACCAGCCTGGATGAGGTAACCCAGTCACAAAAAGACAAACATGGTATGTACTCACTCATATGTGGATATTAGGATAAAGAAGGGGAGTGCCAGACTACAACCCCATTACCAGAGAGTCTGGGAAACAGGGAGGACCCTAAGAGAGATATGCATGGTACCCCAGAGAAGAGGAATGAAACAGGGTCTCCTGAATGGACTGGGAGAATGGGGGAGGAGAGAAGGGGAGAGAAGGACATGGGGGAGCAGAAAGGTTGAGTCAGGGGAAGAATAGAGGAGAGCAGGATGAGAGATACCTAATAGAGGGAGCTATTATAGGTTTGAGGAGAGATCTGGCACTAGTGAGATTTCCAAAGATCTACAAGGATGACACCAACTGGCAATCTAACCAATAGTGGAGAGGCTGCCTTAAATGCCCTTCCCTGATAATGAGATTGATGACTACCTTGTATGCCATCCTAGATCCTTCATCCAGTGGCTGATGGAAGCAGAGGCAGACACCCACAGCTAAACACTGAACTGAATTCCTTGAAACCAGTTACATAGAGGGAGGAGTGATGAGCAAAGGGGACAAGACCGGATGGGTGAAACCCACAGAAACAGCTGACCTTAACAAAGGGGAGCTCATGGACCCCAGACTGATGGCTGAGAGGCCAGCATGAGACTGATCCAGACCCCCTGAATGTGGGTGTCAGTGAGGAGTCCTCGGCATTCTTTAGGGCCTTGGGTACTAGATCAGTATTTATCCCTGGCATCGGAATTCACTTTGGGAGCATATTCCACAAAAATGGAGGGTCTCTCAGCCTGGGCAAATGGGGGAGGGCCTAGGTCCTGCCCCAGACGATATGACAGACTCTGGAGATCTCCCCATGAAGGGCCTCAACCTCTCTGGAGAGTGGAGTGGATGAGGGTTTGGAGGGGTTGGTGGGTGCAGGGGAGGAGGGGAGGGAGAGGTAGCTGGGATTGACATGTGAAGCAAGCTTGTTTCTGATTTAAATTTTAAAAAAGATACATACACACACACACACACACACACATATATATATATATGAAGTAATGCCAAAATGACTTAAACACAAGATTTTTTAAATTAATTTTTATTTAAATTAAAAACAAGCTTGTCTCTAATTTAAATAAAAATATAATAATAATAATAAACAATATAATAATAAAAAAAGAAAATGGAATGAACCAAGTTTGGCTTAAGTGAATGATTTAATCCCTGCTACCCAGTTAAGCAACTCCATCCTTTCTAATGTAATTCAAAATATATTTTTGAAATGTTTTCTCCTAAATACTGTTTTCACAGACTGAAAATATGCAATGCATTTACCAGACAGGCTATTTTTACTCCAAATATATAAAGGTGTCATAAAGATCAATAGAACAGACAAACTAGCTAGTGTTGTAACTAGTCAATGACTCAAAAAGGATGGTAATGTTCAAAGCCCTTAGTTTATTCCAGCACTGAAAAATTAAATACTAGTGGAGCCAGTACATGCATAAAATTGTGTTTAGCATTTGAAATGGAAAATATAAATTAGAACCACAGTCAGATGTGACCTGATATTGAAATGATGAAAAATATTGAAGACATCAAATAACTAAAAATATTGAGAACATCAATTATCAGTGAGAATCTGGAACAAAGTTCTCCTGCATTCTGACTGGGAATGGAAAATAATACAGTTACTCTTGGAAAACAGTTGGCAAATTTTCAGACGCATGCAGAGTACCTAGAGAGTTAGTGTGAAACTCCATGTCAGGTCCCTGGAACCACAAGTAGTTAAATATATATTTAACAAATATACATTTGCTCAGTGACTTTAATTTTATCCTTATGTATTTACAAGAAATTGCAAGCACATAGCAATATGCTTGTGGCAACAGACATTGTTGAATACAGTGAAACTATAGCATATGACTATTCTGTGGACGTAGCTCACGTATGAGGCAATCCAATCCTCAGCACTAAAGACATTGTTTCCATTTATAGGGACTCTAAAAGGATACAAAACCAACCTGATCCAAAAATCCCAGAATTAACTGTAAATGATTATGTCTTATTCAAAGAAAATATGTTACCTTTCTGTTGCTGTGATAAAACCCCATGGCAAAAGCAACTTATAGAAGAAAGAACTTATTCTGGTTTGTAGTTCCAAAAAGATAAGAGGCCCTCTTGGCTGGAATGCATAGAAGTGAGTGGTAGGCATGGTAGGTAATAAGGATATGAAACTGAGAGCTCACATCTTCAAATTCAAGACTGACGCAAAGAGAGAGAAAATGAAGTAGGACAAGATTATAAACATTCAGAGGCAATCCCCAGTGACATACTTTCTCCAACAAAGCTCTACTTGCAAAGGTTTCACAAGATCTCCAAACAGCACCATCAACTGCAGACCAAGTGCTCAAGTGTCTGAGCCTATGAGGGGACATTTGCATTCACATCACCACACAATGGAAATTTTTGGTAGAATAGAAATTTTCTGTATGGATTGGATTAGGCCATTGGACACATGAATGAAAATGTTCCTCAAAACTCATTAAATTCCGTGAATTTATATACATTTAACTCTAATAAGTCTTACCTAAAAGAAAAAAAAACCTGGCTGACAGACTTTGCACTGAATGATTTTAAGCAAAAAATTCCTTGTGTATAAGCTTTACGATATGGGATCACAGAAGCATAAAACCTATAGGAACACCTATGGGAACTCAGGTACTCAAGATGAATGGCTTTTGTGCAGGTTCTCCAATGATGGAAAAGGATGATTCAGGTGAAATTTGAAGAGGCAAATAGGGAGAAAGTTCCAAACTAACCAAAAAAGTATGACGATGTTCACTCATTCAAGCAACTCAAGACAGTGTAGTAGGACAGGAGCATGAAGGAGAACATGGAGAGGGTGGTAGCTACTGTTGCAGAAGTACGACCAAATTAAATGAGAGGACAATTTAAAGGAAGATGAGAGGCATGGTGCTTCAGGGTTCTAGTAATGTCAGTACATCATGGGACAGGGGCATGGCAGAGTCGCTCACACCATAGTGCCCAGGTTAACTTACACTCCCCCAAGGTCATGTCCCTATAGACCTATTTCCTCCATCCAGGCACACTTTCCACAACTCCACCACCTCCTAATGGTTCATTTGGATAGAACCCATCAGTGTTTTAAATCATTTATTAAGCCAGAGCTTCATCGTGGTAATCCTCTCTGAAGGCAACCTCGGAGAAACACCTAGAGGAGATGTAGGCTTTACTAGTCCCCTGGGAGTTTCTCTGATGGGTTTCTTTATATGCTGTAACTATGTGGTTGACGAATAAAGCTGTTTTGGCCAATGGACAGGCAGGATTTAGTTAGGTGGGAATTTTGAACAGCGCAGCAGAGAGAGGCAGGAGGCCAGGGAATCACCTCCTAAGCCAAGGCCATGTGGTGATACACAGAATAATAGAAATGGGTTAATAATTAAGAGAGAGCTAGCCAGTAAGAAGCCGAAGCCAAAGGCCAAACAATTATAAATAGATATTAAGTCTCTGAGTTGTTATTTCATAGGGCTGTGGGAACCCAGTTGGGTGAAGAGAAACCAGTCCAGTGGGATCAAGATAGACTGAGAAAGTCTTCCATTGCATCTCTCAATATAATTCAGTTGATCATGAGTGATCATGACAGAGGATGTCAGATTGTGGGCAAGTTCCGGTTTGTGAAAGTTTCACGGAGCCTGTTAAGTGATTTGATCACCAGTTTTTAGATCATTATTCTGTTTTCAAAATGATTAGAAGGGCATCAGCAACCACTAATAGTAAAGGGTTCCTGCCTTGGTCTTACTTGGAGCCTTCTATAACCATCTGACTCAATTCTGGACAGTAGGATATAATTGGATATGTTCTTTGGTGGATTCTGGGGCGTGATCAAAGAAGGAGCTGATATGTTTCTATTTTTTTCTTTCTTCCTTCTTACTTCAGGAAGTCACATATAACTTTCATCTTTAAAGATGGTGGTCTCACCCTACAGTAAGATTCTTTATGTACTGTGGAACATATTATATGCAGGTTTTAGAGTCCTGAGTTATGAGAAGTGAAAGAGTATGAAGGGTGAGAAGGAAATTTAGAATTTTGTTATTTTTCTTATATAAACCTGTTTTTAACCAACATAGTTAGGTTTGAATTTTTCAAAGCCATGTTAGATTCATTACTTTTAAACACAAAGATCCATTTTATTTTTTATGATATTTTACTTCTTTTTCCTTCTGTTTCTTCATCATTTAAGGATAGAGATGATAGACATGGAATAATCCATCATCAACACATATAGCATTCCTTGGGTTGTACTTTCAATTTATGTTAACTGCTTAAGGTATTGGAATATGATAGGCATGGTACACAATTATAAACTAATTAGCAAAAATATCAGAATGAGATCTCAAAAATGGGTTCTCTTCCTTTCCACTTTGTACTAAGCAAAGTTGATTAGCATCTGAAAGAGGAACCATGCATGACTCCCCATATCTGAGTAGCTGTAAAATGCTAACATATGGTAACGATGTGCTACATCAACAATATCAGAGACTTTATATTAAAATGCCCAAATAATAAGCACCTAACCCATTGTTACTTGATAAAGATTGTTCCTATCTGCTAGAAGGAAAGAAAGGTGAGGAGGTTACAGAGAAACTGTATGCAAGAGATTATTAATCTGAATTGTCAGAATGTTTCTGGAGAGCCAAGCTCCCTCTTTTCCCTTCCATCTCCCACAATGTTGTCTACCAGGGCCTCAGAATCCTACCAATAACCAACAATCCATGCACTTGTTTTGTACAATTTAATCATGTTGCTTTCTTTCAATAAATTAAACTGAACACTAACCTTAGAAACACAAACAGCCATTAGAATGTCTGTACTTAGAAAGATATTAGGAGCTAAAATTGTTTCAAATTATTTTTAAAGGCCTTGTAAATATATCATCTAGACAGAGTTGTTATTTCTTGTCAATATAAAGAAACAAACATCTGGGTTTTTAAACACCAGAATGAGTTATTGAAGGAAAATCATCAAGGTGGTTTCTCCAAAGATCTTTAAGGGGAGAGGTCATTTATCTTAGAAGGTTTAAAGAAAATCTGGTATGAGTTTAGAGACTAAAACTGATGCCATTTAAAAATTCCTTTTGCTAGAACTTTGTACTCAGTCTGATAGCTGTTCTTTTTTCTTTTCTTTTCTTTTCTTTTTTTTTTTTTTTTTTTTTTTTTTTTGGTTTTACAAGACAGGGTTTCTCTGTATTGTATTGGAGGCTGTCAGTCCAGCTCAGCCTCGAACTCACAGAGATCCGCCTGCCTCTGCCTCCCAAGTGCTGGGATTAAAGGCATGCACCACCACCGCCCAGCTGATAGCTGTTCTTTATGTGCTAACTGGATATGTTTGGTGATACAGATCTATTTTGGCCATGCTTCCTTGTGGATCTTTCCATTTTAGTTCACCAGATACATGGTTGACTTCACAGTATGTATCTTAGGGGCTCTTGATAACAATAGGTTGGAATAAAGATAGCCTATTGATGAAATTAATCATATTGAAGAAATGGAGAATGTTGTATAGCTGATGAATTAGACAAGTGATGAGGACATGATCGGGGGCCATGCTGGGCAGTCAACAATGGACAAAGATATAGGTCTGAAAAGGAAGAATTGAAATAAAATTCTAGCTCACCATAGGGTTCTGAGACAGTTAGTTTTCATCCCTAGGTTTCATTTTCATCATTTCTAATAGAGAACTGAAAGTGCTCACTTCAAGTGGTAATTTGGGAAAGTAGAATGAAATAATAGTTTTGAGAGTGCTTATCACAGCCTACAATCTTTATAAAGCTTCAAGCTCTATAAAATTCTGGAATCCACACAGGACATCAAAGTGTGAGTTGTTGACTTGTTCATTTCTTTTCTTTTCTTTCTTTCTTTTTTTTTTAATAGCCACATTGGTCGCTTTCTGGCCAAGTAGCAGAACGTAGATGCTGTAAACCAATGTGATTAGAAAGGAAGCATTCTTGAGACACACTAGACTCAGCCTGAGTTATCTTTGGTGTACATTTATGGGTATTCTATAGCTCCCCTAGAACTACTCTGTACCCACTTTTGCTGTGCTAGTAATACTAGATTAAACAGGCTTCCTTGCCCTCTGTCTTCTATTTGGGAAACATTAACAGATGCCCAAAGATTGAGAAGACAAGAATGTGGATTATTGCTTCTTCTACTCTACTACTGTTGGGCTGAGATTTGAGAGTGGCTTCATTCTGCTACCATGACACTGGCTCCTGTTGAGTACGGTTATCTACATTGACTTCATCTTACTCTCCTTGCTCTTGAAGCCAAAAAGTGATAATCTGCCTCCCACTGCTTCATCTCCCTCTTATTGGCTCTACTACATCTTTCTCTGGTTTTCTCTATGTTCCTTGCTCTGTCCATTTTTTGTTGTCAATACTGCAATCCACTATAAATTCTATGGCTCAAAGCAACATGTTACTTTACTCTGTAGTTCTATATGTCAGAAGTGTGACATGGACTGAAATCATGTGTCAACAGAGTTACCTTCCCTCCTAGAGGGTATGAGGAGAAATCAGTTTCCTCATCATTTCTAGCTTTTAGAGGTTGTCCAGATCTTTTGCCTCATCTTTACAACCATCCAAAGCAACCTAAGTGTCCTTATGTTAGTGTTCTTCTACTGACAAAAAGCATATGAAATAATCGCCTTAACAATCAGAAAGGTGGCCTGACAAGGTGATTCAGTGGGTGAAGGAGACTTGGGAGAGTCCAGAGCCTGAAGACTTGTGTGTGATACTAGATCTTACATGGTAGAAGGAACCAACTCTAGAACATTTTCCTCTGCCCTCCACATACATTCCGTATCACAGGCCATGATCATAGTGAATAAATATTCATGAAACTAAATATATAAATAAGTAAATATAGAAAAGGATAATATGCATTATTTGTTTTCTTCCTTGCAGTGCTAGAGATTAAACCCAGGGCCATGTTAACAGAGCCTGTGTACCCCCAGAATATAAAGGTATTTTGTGACTCATGAATTTTAAAAATTCCATTCAAGGATCATCATATGGCCAGTTGCCTTTGGGCCTGTGATGAAGGACTACCTCATGACAGGAAACATGTTGCAAAGGGGGACTGTCACCTCATGACAATCTGAAAGCAACGATAAAGACAGGCCAGGACCAAGGTCCCAATTTCTCCTTCACATGTTCATCAGGATGCCCAGCTTCCTGTCCCACTTTGTAAAGATTCTGTCACCATCCCATAGTGCCACAGGCTGCTGACAAAACTTTCATGTGAGTCTTTGAAGTAAATGTATGGCAAACCTTATGTCACTTCTTCAGGAGCTCCCTTGTCACACTTTTAGTTTTAGGCTTGCCCAAGCGACTGATGTAAAGTTGTTTATCACAAGACGCCTAGCCTTGCTCACAAGAGCAGAGTTCAGGTAATGTATTTATAAGTTCAAGGGAGTAGAATATGGACATCTCTGGGAGAATTATTGTCTCTTAGGACCTCCTTCACTATTTTTTTCCTATTTACCCCTTTTTGTCACCTGCTTCCTGCCAGGACCTGGATGGAGGCAATATGATTTCCTCTAGTGATTCTGAGATAATATTATTTCATAGATGTTGAAAACAAATTCTGAAATGAATCAGTCCAGTTTGGAATTGCCATGTATTTATGGATGTTTAATTTTTTTAAAACTAGAAAATCCATAAATTTTACATTTACCAGTATATAAAACTATAAAATCCCATAAAGTCTGATTAGCTTAAGTCACAATATTTGATTTATAAAATGTAAGTACCAAATGTATATGCACACGGGCATATGTTCTATTCATTCTTTAGAGTAGAGATCATCAGGCTGAGTAAGATTTTGAGAAGGGGACAGATGGAAAAGAAAGATAAAATATATACTGAAGACTTTCAATTTGGGAAAGACATACAATGAGATAGGTTGAACTTTGTTCTGGTTCCTTTGTTCTTTCTGTATTTTTAACCATCTGCCCAGCCATCTGGTTTACCTACTAAGAATTCACAGATGTCTTTGGTGGGTTTTGTAACCCTATCAAATGGACAATTACTCCAAAATTTCTTGAATTTTGATTATATACTTTGACAACCAATGTAACATCTAAATTACGCAATGAAAGAACACAAAATAGAGGAGGAGCTTAAGAGTAAGGCAAGGGTTGTGCCCACAGATCATGATAGTACAGTTGTAGAAGGTTTAGGAAAGATTCCAAATGGGGACCGGTATCCTCTATAAGCATCACTAGGTACAGCCATGTGAGTAAAAGCTGTAGAGTACCAAGGTTCATTGTTTGAATTTCTTCACCTCCATGTTCCCATAAGTATTAGTTAAATTAAGGAATAAAAGGTAGATGAGAGAGAGAGAGAGATAAAGAAGTGGCATTTCAGAGTTTGTAACCGGCCCTTTGAAGTTTTTCTTTGCTGTACTCTGCCTCTTTGAAATTGGAGCATGTAAGAATAGATGTCGGGGTGCTGGAAGCTATAGTGAGACTAGGCCAAGCCAGAAAATTTGTTGTCAGTTGGCTTTGTGTAGTAATTTCTGCTTCTCTGTTCTATTTGGTGAGGAGACAAGAATGCATTTTGGTTTTACTCACTTCTTTGGAGGATCACTGACATGCAAAAAGCTGTATTTAGTGTATGAAACTTGATGAATGTAGAAATAAGTATACACCCATGAAACCTATTTTCATAAAGGTAACACAAGCCTCCCAAGGTTCCCTCCTATTTAATTTATTATTATTGCTTTTATTATTTTGAGTTAAAAACATTTAGCATAAAATTTGCTGTCATAACAACATTTTAACCTCATATTGAAGTACTGTTAGCTATAGGCATATGCTGGAGAATACATCTCTAGAACTTAGCTTACATCACTGTAGTATGAAGAGAGTTTCATTTAAACTATGAAACTACATCAATAATTCATGTATAAATGACTCAGAATAGATCATCCTGGGAATCCTTCTTGGCTAATGCTGTGTAATCATTTGTGAATTATTTGCATCGTTTTACACAACTGATGTCATTGACACGATCACAGGTTCTCTTCTCACGTAGGAAGGACTTCCCCACCACACCTACACCCTCTGCTTCCCTTTCCCCATTCTATGCTTATTTAATCATCTGTAAGATAGGGCAAACTTACTTCATGGTGTTATTTTTAAAATTAACTGGAAGAGCTGGGCATTGGTGGTGGTGCACGCCTTTAATCCCAGCACTCAGGAGGCAGAGGCAGGCAGATCTCTGTGAGCTAGAGGCCAGCCTGGACTATAGAGTGAGTTACAGGACAGCCTCCAAAGCAATACAGAGAAACCCTGTATCGAAAAACCAAAAAAAAAAATCATTAGAAGTAGTGTGGGTCAGCTTCTAGCCCTTAGTAGGTCCTTAAACAGGGTTGTGTAACAATGCCTATTTTAGTTGTATGTCTCCTCAAGAATGTAGACACTTTTATTATATAATGGTATCAGTGTTTTAGGAAGCATTAATATTGATCCTCTAGATACGACTCGCAATAACCATACTTCATCATAAAGACAGAAAATCAAAAGTTGGCCACTGACCAGTAAATAACATGTTATAATGAAATTCACTAGGTGGCAATCTTGGTCTCAATATGGCAAGTGTTGAGTAATTGACAGGAATTCTTATTTGTTAAAGCAAATTGCAAATGACCACCTTAGATGACACAAGCAGGGCAATAAATGTAGAAAGTGATTTAAGACTAGGTTCGTATAATGTCAGTCTTTCGATTTACAAATCTAAATGGTATGTTTCTTCATAAAAAGTGCATGTTAATGCAAAACAGAGTCTCCTTAAAATGTCAAGTGTGGTGAATTACTAAGATGCTGCTGATGGTTTGTGTTTTAACCTCAAACACTCGCTGTTATTGTCTTGATTGTTACAAATAGCAGGTATGCTTTCTGACATGATTATTACTTTATTAAATAATTTTTGCTAATGCACTTTATACCTCTTCCATGTGTCTCCAATAATTTATTCATGAGCCTCATCATATTCTGCATAAAGCTAGCATGATTATATTTGCACCTGAAATTTCTTTAGATTGAGATGGGTGGCAAAGATCAGATACTTTAAAAATACTTTGCCACACTGCCTTCTAATTGCCAATTTTACTGAGTGTAAGAACACAGTTACTGTTTTCTTCCGTGTGGCTTCTGTGGGACTAGTACTCAAAATGCCAAATAAAAACCCTGTCCGATTACAGACCAAGTAGCTCCTTCGTCTGCCTTCTCTGGCGGCATCAGTATCAAAATGTCCTTGTTAGAGGGGATGAGGTAACTTCTATGAGCATCCGGTATTACTGATCCTTGAGCAGTTGAAAGAGAGCAATGAAACATATTTACATTTTCCTTACCTTTCATCTTGAAAGTAATCAGTAAAAGTTCCAGTTGTAGTTTATAAAGGAAACAAGTCAGGGCAAATTAAATTATCTTTTCTCTGAAAAGTGCCTATTGTTCTGCTGATAGGATTAAAATTACTGCTATTTCAAGCTTTTGGAGTTTAGGTGACTGCTTGTTTCATGTGTGAAGTTATGTGCTCCTGTACCTACTGAATTGAAAATATACTCATAATTTGGGGGAAGCAGTACAAATAATAAGGGTATGGTTATGTAACAAATGGCATTTGGGTACCTTTTATTGGGGCAAAACTGCCTGAATACAAGTCCCTGTTTGGCCACTGTCTGTGGATCTTCCTTAATCAGTACAATGGAGATTGTTGTAATTAACTCATTGGGCTGTTGAGAAAATTAAACAAGTTAATATATGTGACATTAGACTTGAGGCAAACACTTCTATTGGTGTCTTCGAAGGCAAACCACAGACCCTGTTTTCCCTGTAACACCGCCTGCTTCTTCCCTCTCCAGCTACCTGTGGGACTGATCACCCAAGTCCTATGCTGTGGGCCTTTATTGTGTTTAATGGAACTCTTTATTGTACCTCTGCTATTTCCCCCTCTTCATGTGAGCCAGTCTCACCCACACATTTATTAAGATCACAGAGTGTAGGGATTGTGAACAACTGCTTTTAAGTCCCTCCTGTGCCCAGTACCACTACAGGAGTCTACAATGCTTTGTCTTCAAATCATTGGTGCAAATATATCAAAATAACCCCTCTTCTGAAAGGCTTGTTAGGGTGTTGTTTTGTTTTTCTATCTCTGTGGAGAATTAGTTGGTTCTTGATTCCCCAAGATTCTTTTTCCTTCCTCCTACCTGTCTGCCTCTCTCTGAAGGTGGAGGTTTCTGTCCCTCCTGGCCCCACAGACTATTAGCCCCAAATAAGCATGCAGAGACATATGAATTATTAATCTCTTGGCCAATAGCTCTGGTTTCTTACTGGCTAGCTCTGTCTTAATTATTAACCCATTCCTATTAATCTATGCATTGCCACGAGGTTGTACATCGGGCATGTTACTCCTTCAGCAGCATGGCGTCTGTCTCTTCACGGCTACTCTCTGCCTCTCCCCAGCATTCTTCTCGTCTCCTAGACCCGCCTATCTTCCTGCCTCCACTGGCCAATCAGCGTTTTATTCGTCAACCAATAAGAGAAACATATATACAGAAGGACATCCCCCATCATGTCTCCTTTCATTTTTTTTCTTTCATTGGTCTATGATCCAACCCCCTAGCCATCATTTAGCAAATACCTCTTAGTGCCAAACTCATTCAAGAAATGGTGCTAGGTACCACATATACAGATGGGCAGTCTTCTAAAGAGACTGTGTTTTATAGAAGTTATCATATATTTTAAGCAAGAAGATTAGCATTTGATTATTAATGACTGTATAATATATTATAGGAAAACTATAAATGAATAATGATGAGAATGTCCTTGAAATGTGTAGTAAAGGGACGCTGTTCTGAGGAAGTCATACTTTAAGTGAGACTGGGATAGGCCATCCTGTCATAATTAGTCAGGGGAAAATGGTAGCACGCGATGTGGGAACAAGTGGAGGGGACAGTGTAGAAGGAAGCATGATAGGCCTTCATGGTACCAAAGTGTCGCTGAAGCCAAGACTAAAGAGTGTCTCTTAAGCAAGGGCTGAGATGATCTTGTCCTTCGGGTCCACACAATGGTGTGCATCAGCACTGCAGTGGGAAACCATTGAAGTGTTTGAAAGGTTGAAGTTTCTAGTTTGTATGTGTACTTCTGGTTACATCCATAGATGGCGCTTGGTGGGGATCCTGCTTAATGTAGGGGTCAGTATTGTAGGCTATTTCCTTACCCAGTCTTACACATTGAACAGTTTAGTGATTAACTTAATTGATTGCTCCTGCTTGGTTTACACTGTCCCAGGTCCTAAACATGGCACTTGTTATGCATTAGAGGGAACTGAGGAATGAGTAGCTGGATGAATTTAAGGATGCTTTTTGTGCTGTCACCCGGGTTTACAGCTCCTGTGTTACCTTCTTGTTCGCATATTGTTTGTGGCTGAGTGCTGCTGTCTCCTGCTGAAGCAAGTGTGATATGCATGCCCCTTCCCCAAATGCCTGTGATCAAGGACAGTGCTCTCTCCCAGTAATGCAGATCTAATTGCTTCTCCTTATCTAGATAAACTGTAAAACAGCCTGATCTTGAAGGTTTCTGAAAATTAATGTCTAATTTTGTCTCATTATTGAGGGTGCTATTTGGTTATTGTGGTTGTTCTTGCTTTCCAGGTACCTTGCTTATTAAATCTGTGTCCAGAATATGATAAATCCAGAATTAGAGATACACAACTTTGTGCACCTCCCTTATTTCCTTGTATACCCCTTTTGGGAGATAATGTGACCACCGTGGAGCTGAGACATTGGTAGCATCTAGGAACGAAGCAGTGGGCACAAGTATCAGAAACCATCAGCTGTTGCAAACCTGGCTTTCTAGGAGCAATTTCTTTTTTTAATTTTTATTAAAATAAATTATGTCTTAGAAACATGTGTGCATGCTTCACATGTCAATCCCAGCTTCCTCTCCCACCCCTCCTCTCTTGTCCCTCCACCAGCCCTCCCCCACCCCCCACCCAATCGCCACCTCATTCCCCAGGCAGAGTGAGGCTCTCCTTGGGGGGATTCCCAGAGTCTGTTATTTCATCCAAGACAGGGCCTAGGCTCTTCCCCATGTGTCCAGGCTGAGAGAGCATCCATCCATGTGGAATGGGCTCCCAAAGTTCATTCGTATGCCATGATAAACACTGATCTACTATCCAAGACCCCAGAGATTTCTGAGGCCTCCTCACTGACACTACATTCATGGAGTCTGGATCCGTCCCCTGTTGGCCTCTCAGCCATCAGTCTGGGGTTCAAGAGCTCCTCCCTGTCTGGTCAGCTGTCTTTGTGGGTTTCACCAGCACAGTCGTGATCCCTTTGCTCATCACTCCTCAATCTCTGTCACTGGGTTCCAAGAGTTCCGTTCAGTGTTTAGCTGTGGGTATCTGTCTCTGCTTCCATCAGTCACTGCATGAAGGTTCTAGGATGACATATAAGATAGTGATCAACCTTATCATCAGGGAGGGGATATTAATGTAGTCTCCACTATTGCTTAGTTTGCCAGTTGGTGTTATCCTTATAGATCTCTGGAGATCTCACTAGTGTCAGCTCTCTCCTCAAACCTATAATGACTCCATCTATTATGGTATCTCTCATCCTGCTCTCCTCTATTCTCACCTCGACTCAACCTTCCTGTCCCCCCATGCCTTCTTCTCCCCTCCTCTTCTCCCCTCCTCTTATCCCCCTCTAGGAGCAAATTTCATAGGAGGAGGAGGAGGAGAAGAAAAGGAATTGTTATACAGGAATGCTTTATTGAGAAAGTGGTGTTCATGCAAATTCTTGAAGAAGAATGAGCTATAATGATATTAGGAAAGAACCATGTGCAAAGAGCAGCCAGGGCAAAAGTCCTGAGGCACAGTGTGCCTAGCACGTTAGAGAGTGGACAGGAAGACAATGTAGTGAAGGGATATTGGCAGGATATCTGACCAGAGAGATGGTAGGGGGGAACAGGGAAATAATTTTCAGTGTACCAATAAAGCATGACTTTCCCTGTGGTAGAGATGGGGAGCTGGTACAGGGTTTTAGTTGAAGTAATTAGAGACATCCCAACTATTAACTGTTCTTCAAGTGACAAAGGAAAAACAGTCAACCAAAACCATTTGTCTTGAAATCAGTGTCCCAGGTATGTAATAGGAATTTGCTGACACTGGCCTTGAGTAATGATGACATATTTTTATTGCCTGGCAAGCTTACAATGTCAAATAATGGAGTGTCAGCTCTTCTATAATGAGCTCCAGGAGCTCCCACCTACTGCTGGGGAGAGGTACTCAGGATCACACAAAGTAGATCAATGCAACAAAGACTGTGATGACAGAAACTGTCCCAGTTAGCCAGTTGTTAGGGAGAGACACAGATGTAACTGAAGAGGATGGGCCACCCAAATGAGTGTTCCATGACAGGGATTCTTGAACCAAATTGCCTGGCCAGTGCCTCCATCTCCATGTTACCTGATATTATGTAAGTTAGTTTCTCTGTGCATCTTTGGCCACAACTATGACATGGGAACGGTAATGGTTATTATGAATTGTCATGACAGCATCTTCCTTTCTGTAAAGAGTTTTATATATGTTTCAAAGGAATCTGCATTCACAACATCCTTTTCCTTGGGTTTCTACCTAACATTTTTCACTCTGTGGAAACAGTGATCTCTTTAGAGTCCCATTGACCTTTCCCTGATTACCTGTCTGCCTCCAGATAGCCAATGGTCCTGCAGTATAGCCTGAAGCCTATTTAGTACTTTCTTCTATTCCTTGATGAAAACAGAACAACAGCTTTCCCTCAATGGAAACACTGTTGGAGAAACATATTTTGGCCAAGACATTATGATAATTATCTAAAGCTCAAAGGAATTTATTTTCTGGTGGTAGCTGAGCTCACTCTCTTTAAAAAATAGTTTATTCAATTAATATACTATAAATGTATTTCTATTTAAGTAGTTGGATGGCGCCCAGAATAAGAAAGAAAGCACATTCCCATTGTAGTACAAGGCTCGGTAGATGATGCTACTGGACATATATTAACTTGATTTAGGTTCTTTGTATTTTGAAGAATTAGCATCAGTATGATACTAGACCTAGAATATTTGTTTTTATTCTAATCAATAATCATGTCATTGCAGTCTGAGATTTTGTTGAGTATCTCCTCTATTTCAGAAACTTAGAAAACATTTTTAAAAACTAAACCCTATTGTCATGTGGCCCGGTAGGCAGCATCATATCTAGCTTCCAGTTTAAACAATCTGGACCTCTGATGTCATAACGTTTTTACGTGGAGGAGTCAGTGTTCACACCTTCCCTACTTCTTCCATTCCCATTCTTCCCACCCCCTGTCCTCTTTGATGGACAGATGCTTAGACATACAAGTAAAAAGACTTGCTCTTTTCTAGTCAGGCAAGTAACATGAATACTTCCTTGTTAGACTTTGAGTTCTTTCTGTAAGTGTTTCCTTTACATCCAGGGTAGAGCTGCTGGGACCTTCAGGAGGTGGGAGGTCCTTATGTCAGTGGGATGGTTGTGTGCCCTCTAAGGAGACTGTGGGGTCAGGATACTTCCTGTCTCCTCCCCAACCCCAACTCATAAGGTAAATGCATTTTTCTGTGTGTCTTCTCCTCTATTGCCATTCAGTAGTACCTTCACTAAAGGCTCAAAACAGTTGGACTGTGCAATCTTGGACCAAAGCATAGTTAAGTAAACCTTTTCTCTTTGTAGTTAATTGCCAGGGGTATTTCATTATAATGATGGAAGGCCCACTAACACATCTTCCCCAAGCCAATAACATAAAATTGACTTTTAAGTAAGCCAGGTGTTTATGCTGTTCCTGGTACTTTTTAGGACTTAAGGACTTTCTGCTGAGTATTTATACCAAAGGATCATTTGAACCCATCCATATAATGGCAAAACAGAAAAGGGAAACATCACAGGCCTGAGAGAGGTAATTGAAACAAGTGAATACTTTGAATCTGAGATCTCTGGCTGTGCTGCAGCAAAAGATCTTTTATCGTACAATAACTCTGTGTCTTAGAACATGAGCAGCAGCTGCTGCTCCTTGTGAAACATCCATCTGGAACTGATCACAAAGAAAGCCACAGTATCCATCTTAGCAATAAAAGCCATACAGATTACTATGGACATCTACAGGTGTAGGTCCAGGAAGTGATGAGCCTGGGTTGAACCGAGGTGGTTACAGGCTCTCTTGAAGACTTGTATTTATAAAATTGCCAGCAGTTGGGAAGAGGCAGTAAACATCTCTCCAAAACTGGCATGGAGCCACTGGGGATAAAGGATGATATGCCATTTTGTAAGTGACTTGGCAGAAGTCTCCAATGTCTAGTGATGCCAATATGTGGATGAGAACATACAATGATTTTATCATTTGTTTTGAGTGGTTACAAGAACATACCTAGTATTATCTTGTCCCCAGGGCCACCTGTTCAGATTTGTGATGGCAATGCTAGTTATCTTTAGTCTTCTTTGTTGCTTATAAAGCTCTTTGCATTATCCCATCCATTTCTTGTGTATTCTTGTTATGAATAATAACTTTAATAGTCATGAACTAGCAGCCGAGTAGTGGTGGTGCATGCCTTTAATCCCAGCACTCAGGAGGTAGACGCAGGCAGACCTCTGTAAGTTTGAGATCAGCCTGGCCTACAAAAGCTAGTTCCAGGACAGACTCCAAAGATACACACAGAAACCCTCCCTCAAAAACCAAAAAAGAAAAAAAAATAGTTATTAACTAGCATATGGGAACTCTGAAACAGTTGGGAGTTCACAGAATTGAAGATATATCACCTTTATTGGCTATGTTAGATAGACATTTCATGCATGAAACTACAGAAACTATCCAGAATAAATATATTACCCATTTACTTTTTTAAAAAGTGTTTGGCACACTCTGAAAAATATCCTCACTGTCCCTCCTTTCTATATGAAGACGATAATCTCATATTTCCATGATCTAAGATGCAAGAATGGCTGGGACTGCCCAGATTTGTGGTAAAATGCCATTAGACACCTGTGTAGCAAACAGCTGAGCCTGTGCCACTACCCCAGTGGGTAACCACTCCAATCTGGACCACTGTTAGCAAGCCCAAATTCTCATGATATGGGGAAAGAATTTAATAGTGAAACCAGACAAAGCTTCTAGATGCCATTTGGGATACCAAGGGGCAGATATTGTATACTTTCTAGTCAGAGGCATGAAGAGGAAGGATTTATGGGAAATTTGCAAATATCACGTTGCCTTCTGCCAATGTTTTGGTATTCGGATCTTAGCAATGCCTTTCTTGAGAATGATGACTGATTTGCTAATCTGTTAATCCCACCTGCTTCTCATAAGAAGTGGTGAAATTTATATGGGTTGCTAATGGATCTGCAACCCAAAATGGATTTTTCTGAA
Source organism: Mesocricetus auratus (assembly GCF_017639785.1). Taxonomy (NCBI): domain Eukaryota; kingdom Metazoa; phylum Chordata; class Mammalia; order Rodentia; family Cricetidae; genus Mesocricetus; species Mesocricetus auratus. The sequence goes on along the minus strand of NW_024429204.1, from coordinate 16,263,219 downwards.
CAATTTTCTACAGCATGATTTAACCCTGTTACTTTCACAGTATCCAGTGTTGTGTGTAGTAAACCTCATTAGCATTTTTGGAAGTAATCCACCCAATGCTATTTAAGTGCCTTTGAGAAAAGTACTGAAGTGTGGACTTTAGAGCCAATGCTAGTTGGAGTCTGTAACTTGTTTCCATTGCTTGTTTCTTTTATAGGCTAATCAATGTATTTAAATACTTTATGCCTCCATTTCAACATCTGTAAAATAGGAGCAATAAATAGTATTTGCCACATTGGATTGGTGAAAAAAATTAATATGTGCAAGAGTACTTAGATCACTTGTATATAGGCGGCCCATTTCAGTGCACACTGGATGAAAGCAAACAAAGGTAGATGGTTTTGACAGCAATATTGATAATGCTGTAATAATAAATACAATAACAATATAATAATCATATGCAATAATAATGATGATCATTGGGTTGTTTTTGGGTTTCAGATGAAAGTACAGCTGTACCATCAAATGAATGAGTTTGGAGTGGAATATAGTCAAGTCAGTCCAGTTTCTTAAGTGTTGACTAAATTCATGTGGGACTGTAAGAATATGGAAGATATTTGAAAGGATTCTAGAGGTATCCCAAGCCAGCAGTTTCTCAGAGCACTACTTTCTAGGCTGGGGAAGTAATGTGTGCTGTACAATGAACTGGTGAGTTGGTTTGTAATGAATGATGAGTTCTCATATATTTTTGTGGCCCTAGTAGATCATCTGGATTGTATTAGGAAGTTCTGATGCAGACAAACAACAAAGCCAAGGTGGCATGAAATCAAATAAATGAAGACTTAAGAAGACCTTAGTAACTCTTGAGGATTTGGAGTTCTCTCATCCACAAAGATAGGAGTTTTGTAGATCACAGGATGTCAGAGTCCCTGAAATGATTTTAAGACCATAAGGAGTGGTCAGAGCTTTCTTTATTTGGATTTTCTTTAAGTAATGTAGGAAACAAATAGAAAACTGGACTGGGGCTTTGTAAAGTAAATACTCAGAAGGAGACTGTTTAGAAGTATGTACAGGGTTTAGAAATCCAGCAGGGTATAGCAAAAGAAGGAGCGCCAAAGCGAGGGAGGACTGCGCATTAGTTGAAGTCCAGAGACAGGAACATGTGACCGATGGCAGAAGCTAGAGAGAAACTCAGAGCAAGCAAGGAACAAGATATTCCATCCTTATGTTTGCCATACCTCCTGCTAGTAGTGCTTCCCAAGGACTGGCCCTTACTGGAAGCCATGGTTCAGTGAAGAAAGAAGCTACCCTTCCTGAGTGTAGAGAACTACTAAGACTAGGTGAGAGGAGGAATCACCAACACTGCTTTACCCTAGATCATTCTGACGTCCTTTTAAGCCCCCAACCCCATTAAAAGGCTTCAGAAAGACAATAATTATGAGTAAAATTATAAGGTGGAATTTTCTCATCACCTTTCTTTCTTGACTTGAAGCAGAGTCACCACCAGGCTTCTACAGAACCAGCCCTCTTTTGTTCTAATTATAACCAGCTCTTTTCTATTAAGGCATTTTAATTAAAAAGACACAGAATAAATACAATTATTCTTTCTCCCCTTTTCTCATTTATTGAAACTCTGCTGTGTGACAAGCTTTGGAGACTGATTACCTATCCTTCCGAGTCTGAAAGTTGTTTGGTATTGGTATTCTGTGGAAGAGGGAGCAGAGGCATTGATTATCCAGACACTAGAGCTAGTAAATAAGGAGACTAGGAGTCAAACTCGGTTTTGTTTTTTGTTCACACCTCACTGCCTACATACAATAGAAGTTCTCTAAGTAAATCCACTAGTCTGTCTGTGGAAGACTTTGAGGAATGGAATCTATGCTATCTAATCAATCACTACCATTGTCCTTTTCAACACTGCCACCAATACCAGGATCATCAACCCTGAGTTTTCTTTATCAGTACCTCCTAGATTATTATCACCACCACTACTGTCAACATCACCACCACTACCTCCCACACTATCATCGCCTCTGTGACCACCCCCACCATCACCAGTGCTCCTGTTACCAAAACAGAGACAACAAATACTTAACCTAATATCACAGTGACTTTTTTTTATTTTTAAATTTAGATTAGAAACATGGTTGGTTCACAAGTCAGTTCCAGGTCCCTCTCTGTTTCCCTCCACTCCTCCCATGCCCTCCTCCAACCCCCCCCCCCCCCCAATATTTTAAGGTAGAGTTGTTTCAGGGCAACTCTGCTTTTTTTTTTTAATGAAATGCTTCAGTTGTACCCTGGCAAAGGCATTTTATAGGTTCTTTGGTCCATTCTTCTTAGAAATGTTTTCAGCATGACATGTTGGTTATAACTTGGTGTTACAAAGCGTTTTAATAGAGTTATTGGTTTAGAAGCTACTTTAATTCTGTTTTGACAGAGCTAAAATTTCTGTAGCAGAGAGTATGATGAAATTGTTCCATACTCAAGATTATCCATCCCTTCTCACCAAAACTAGTGATTGCTAAAAGTCCTTAAACTGCAGACTAGGTAATTGAATAATTTGTATATAAAATTATGGCCCAAATGATGCTTTTAATAGCATAATTATTCATAATAGGGAAAAGGTCAGCTTTCACTAGTAATTATCTATTCTCTATAATTTTTAAAATATGAAAAAACTGCCATGGCCAGCCCATCCAAAAGCAAAAGGCACTGTAGAACATCACTGGTATGAGAAAAACACTCTGACTATTAAATTAGTAATTTTGTTTGAAAGGCACAATGTGGAATTGATCATCTAATTTGCCTGAGGTCTTTCATTTAAATATTATATCTCAGAGCTTCTCAAATGCATATTTTCATATTTTCAAAACTAGGTATCATATGTGCCACAATTTATTTAGCACCATTCTTCTTTTCAACTCTAGTGGTACATAAACTTAATGCATGTCTTAAAACTAGTTGCATCTTGCATGAGACAAAAAAGAGGATCCAGAGCTTTTGTTCCCTCAATGAGATATCCCTGAAAGAGAAAAAGCGAACAAACAACCAAACCAGTTCCTTCAGATGAAACTGATGCTTAAGAATGCCAAAGATTAGATCCACACATTCTAATACTGCCATTGACTTCTCTAATGTATGTTATAGACTATACCTATATGAGATACTATGTTCATACATTATAGGAGTAGTAATTGTAAGTATCAATAATATCCTGTGCTTCATTTGGATAGCGTTTTATAATTTATCAGAGGCTATTGCCTGCCTCATCTTATTTATGCTGATTTAGCCTGAAATCTAAACATCGTGCTCCACTCAGACAAAATACCTGAAAGTACAATGACTCAACTAAACCTAACCAGGTCAGAGTTTTCAGAGCATAAATCAGACCTCTAAGTCTCGGGCCTGTAAGCCCGTTCTTTCTACTACAAAAATAAAATCCATGGAAAAGTCAGAACTTGCTATGCAGCTAAATCTAGCCTACTGCATACTCATAGACTAGTACTGATGTTGTTCAGATTCTTTCCCCATGTTAATTTTTAATTGCATAAGCAATACATCTGTATGGCCCTCTTTTTAAAGGGAGGCAAGTACAGTGTAAAACACTAAGTACCTTCCTACTGTTACCCCTTCTGAGTATTTACTATGTGACTGTGAGTATAAACAGCTTTTAGCATAAACTGATGAGTCTTTTCTACAGATTTTCTGACTTGACTGTCTTGCTTGTACTCTATCTTGGTGATTTATTCGTTCATTCAACAAATGTTTGCTATTCTCAGCACTGGGAAATCTTCCCGTGTAGCTTTAACTCACTAGCTCTTTCTGACAGATGGAAAGTATCCATACACACACACACACACACACACACACACACACACACACACACACACACACATATGCACACCACAATTTATTAAAACATCTTCCTGTCACCAGACACATTTGGCTTGTTTCCAGGATAATTCCAATTAAATTAATGCCATAATGACAGCATCAGAAATTATAGTATCTGCCTGTCTGTGCAAATGTGTTTAATTGTGGGCTAGCTAGATCCCTTGGTGGCAAGAGGTTAGGCAGATGTACAAAAATTGTAGTTGGTTTGTCTCAGAGTTCATGAAAAGAGCTGAGCCAATGATGTGACAGAGTAGGTAAACTTATTTCTGTGGACTCCATTTATCAGTAATAACCCTTAGCTCACAGAGTTCAAAAATTCTGCAGAATAATCCTTACAGGATTTTATTCTTTTCACAAGGAAGGTACATCCACAGAAAAGTGTACGGGAAGCCTCCAATTCTTGGGGATATCTGCATATCCCAGGTAGTTGAAACAGGTCAGCCAAAGACCTGAGAGTTCCAGCATGTGTTTGGAAGGGCAGGTTTGACTCACCAAACTACAGGGTGGAAAATGGGCTAGGCTGTGACATTCCAGGGAGATCCAATAGTGACACCAAGGCAGAGAAGACACCTTATGGTAGTGAGAAGCTAGAACTCTAGCATATGAAGATGTGGTAGCTCTCCACAACATAAAAGTTGGAATAGGCAGTTACATGGATGAACTCACAATGGCCAGGACAGCATGGACAAGACTACTGCAAGGTCCAGCCAGCCAGCATGAATGGGGGAGAGGCTCAGGAAGTCCCACCATGGTCTGAGGAGCTATTTATTGCCATTGATGGCTACTGGGAGAGGAAGGGTCACTTTTCTTCAGGGATCTGAGCCCGGAGGGACAACCCATGCATGGGTAGATGGTCCCTCACTCATGTGCATATAATCAGCACTAGAGAGACTTTAAAGTTAAAGGTTTTAAAGTTAAAGGCATATACACACATACACAAGAGCAGAGACAGAGAGACAGGGCAAGAAAGTACATGTGATATTAGAAGGAGAAAATGGGGAGTGGGAAGGAAGGAATTGAGGGGGAAATGAGAGAGTGGATTGAATCTGAACTCGGTTATAGTTATGTCTGGATATTGAACAAAATATTTCATTTGAAACGTTTTACAATCATGGTAGAACTTTGTTTCGGATTACCCATGCAGAAAGTAATCCCTTTTGTTCTGCAGCTTCTGCTTGGCCATTGCTTTTTGCATCTTGGTTATCTGCCCGGAGACAAAACTTTATACTTGTGGATAAAATCTTGAAGTCCTGCATACTTTTCTGTCAGGGAATTGTGTTCATGAAAAGGTCAGAAATCGAGCAAAAGCTGGAGTAAAGAGTCAGTTCTGCTGTCACAGTGATCCTGCCTTCCAGACCAACCTGCCTAATATGCTCTCAGCCCAGCATCCTGCCAGACACTTCTGAGTTGAAGACGGAAGGGACCAAGGGAGTTAGATGACCAAATCCTAATCACAAGTCTCCATGTTAGAATGCCCACAGGGCTCTGGGAAGGACCACATGACTGTTTGGATCTCCTTCACAGGGAGCTATTTTCTGAAGACATTTCTGAGCTCATGGAAATAGCAGCAGGGTAGATGAAAGACATTTTGGCATTTTTTTTACAGAGGATACTGCTGCCAGGAATACTGCGGGTTTTGTTTGTTTTTTTCCCTGAGCATGAGAAGACTGATTGCTTTACAGAGGCAGTTGGCAAAAACCCATCCCTCCTTGCTAGTTCATGTTACCTCCTGGTGAATCAGCCAAGGATCACAATGAAAGACTTTTGTCTTCTACTTGTCCATCATTCACTACTATTTCGTCCTGTTAGGAACCTGGACCTGGTTTATAAGTGTGTGTGTGTGTGTGTGTGTGTGTGTGTGTGTGTGTGTGTGTGTGTGTTATACACATACGCCAAGTTTGCCAGGGTGTTCTGCTATTTGATATTGTTTAATTGACATCTTTGTTTGTCCTGTTGACAAGCAAGAATTGTGCGTTGTAATAATGAAGTTATTGAAGGAGCAGGCAGTAATGGCTTGTAGCTGTAGCAAGTCCCTTTCTTCCACCGAATGGATAATGTGGAATAGTATTTCCCATCCTCATATTCTAGTATAGTGCAGAAAGCTACAAGTCACATGATGTCATCAAGGCCCTAAGAGCCCAGAATTGGAAAACGGTCTTGGTTATTTGAACATGTAGTCTAAGTTTCACTTTGAGTCAGAAATACATTGGCCCTGTCATAAATTTACTTACATGGCATCTTTACCCCGTGAAGCAGAATTCAAGCAGATCTTCATCAAACTAGCATGTTTAGCTTACATGAGATTCCACCTGGATAAGAACTTATGAACCTAAATCTGTTCTAAGATCTGATACCTTTCAATCTTTCCAAGTGAGTGTACATGCTGACATCATGTTTCACCCCGAGACAATCTTGAAGCAGAATATGGCAATGTGTGCTCTAAAAGGACATACCATTTTTCTAGTAGAACTTTTTCCACAAGAGGTAGAATAATGTGTGAAATATATGACAACAAAGTCAATAGTTTAATAACAAGCATTTATGTAGACATTTCAATGGGTAGATGTTAGTCTAAACACTGTACATGGGACTGTACCTTTTTAGATCCATTAGACACAGAAACAGAAATTCTAAGATGGTCTGCGATGGGCCATAGAGTGCACATGCAGGCTCAAAAAGTGTGATTCTAGGAACCCTTTGCTACAGCAGGTTATGAGGTCTATCTCAAGGGGACTCAGAGAAAGGCATATTGGCAAGGATTTATAATCAAGAGACAGGACAGTTAGGGGCTTGGACCACTGCTCCTGAATAGAAGACACAAGGAAATACAACCCTGTCATTTTCTGTTCCCAACAGACTGGTGTCCTCTGTTGAGATTTCTACTAGGAATCATTGATTACTGAAAGCAGTTTGTGAAGCAATCCAATTAAGTGAGCCACGAATTACATGTCAAGAGTTACCATCTTTATTTGCTTATGTCAAGTGGAGTCAGAGGCTTTCTGTGATCAGCAAAGCAAGTGGAAAGTGGTTGATTAATTTCCTTTAAGTTTTGTCAAAATTTGTGGGCAACGAATCTAATTTTCACTTTAATTTTCCTTCTTAGCACATCCCATTTTTTTCTGTTTGTCTGTTCCTGCTAGCCAGAACCTATCATTTGTAATTTCTCTCATGTTGAGTATTGTATTAATAACATTAATTGAACTCCTTCCCTTATCTTATGTTTATTTCAAATACTTTGTAAAGAGTGATCAATTATAGACCCGCTTAAATGGATATTAGCCGTTTTGTAGACTGTATATAAATGCAAATTATTTTAAAGAAATTATCCTTGCAAACACATACAAGAATTTTTGTAGTTAATCTTTCTGTGTGATTTGTTGTGTATTTACTATGATCTAGAAATGAGGCATTTACAAGAATGAGCTTACAACTATGACTTCATATTTTCTCATGTATGAAATGAGTTTAATATTGAGATTTCTATCTGCTTATTTGTAATCTTTCATTTTTAAAACTCATGATGTCCAATTTAAGCTGCCCATATATTCTTGGCCTTCAGCTGGAATGCTTTCAACTTACCAAAGGCTATATATTCTTAAAGAGAATTCCCTCTCTCATCAGCTATCATTTGCCAATAGCTCCTCTGCTAGAAACTTTTTTCCTGCCTCCCCTCCCCATGCTGGGGTTTGGTATGGTTTGAGTCTGCAGAGGTCTTGTGCATGTTTTCACAACCACTGTGACTTGGTAAATGTAACTATTCTGTTGAATCCAGAAGGCACTATTCACTTATAGTCATCTACCATGCCAGGCTCCTACTTTCTTTCTGTTCTCTCTTCTTATGTAATGACATTACTTCTGCCTTGGGAGGAGGGGCTGTAATGTAAATGTCCCATGTAGGGCTGCACATTTCATAGTCTTATTCTCTGTACGTTGGACAGCTGTGAGTGTCTTTGTGAATCATCATCTGCTACAAATAGAAGCTTGTCTGATGAAGGCTGAGAGACACATTGGTCTGTGGATGTAATGATAAGTCACCAGGAATTACAGTCACTTTATTAACTATGTCCACTTAGGAAAATAGTAGTCGTTTCTCTCCTAGGATGTATGACCTGTCTAGTCACAGATTCTAGGTCCATTAATGGTGCCAAGTATGGTATTTATCTTGTCAATAAGGATGTAAATCCAATCACAATATAGTTGGTTACCTCCATGATGTCCTTGCCACTATTGCATCAGTGGTCATGTCTCGCCAGACCAGTTATTATAGATAGCAGGGTTCACAGGTGAGTAAGACTAATGTTTGTTTTTCTGTTCCAGTATCATGTAAGGCAGCTCCCACTGCTATGGAAGATAGCCAGCAAGGATGGAGTTTAATCTGTATAAATCAGTTAAACTGGTCATATGGCTTGAGTGCTACCACATTTAGTTGTAGCCACACAGTTTCAGAGTAGTCTTGACTTCTGAGAACGAGAACTAGAGCAGAGGAATACGCTGGCTTGAGAATTATGGTCGGTCTCTGAGCTCCTGGACTACATGTCAGATACCTGTATGCTCTTAACCATTGCTTTTACCTGATCTGTGATAATCTTCGGCAAATCCATCTCTAAAACGTCGCTGAGCAAAAAGGTCCATTCCAGAAACAGTACAGTGTCTGCTGTTTCTCATTCTTTATGCTGAGGAACTGAACTGGGAGATCTTTAATTTCTCCTCTAATCTTCTGGCTTCCTTTAGTTACTATAACATGGTCAATGAAGCCTCTGAGGTAGAGTGGATCAATCTTAGAAGCCAGAGGTTTGAACAGGTGGCTACTTCATCCTAAATCCACTTGATATTGAACTCTCTGAGTACCCAGAACCTTATAAGGGATGTTTCCCCCAGGTTGCCTTAGTTTTAAAACAACAGTTCTTGGTTCAGACAAACAAAACTATGCCTCTAGGTTTTCCTGATACTTAGCCAGCTTTGTTATGGCTATGGAGACCAGTTAACTTTTCAGTTGGCAACTATTGCCTCTCCTTTAACTCCTTGAACATAAAGCTGCTTTTTAAAAAGCATAAACCTTAGCCGGGCGTTGGTGGCGCACGCCTTTAATCCCAGCACTCGGGAGGCAGAGGCAGGCGGATCTCTGTGAGTTCCAGGCCAGGCTGGACCGACAGCCTCCAAAACAGAGAAACTCTGTCTCATAAAACCAAAAAAAAATTTTTTTAAAAAGCATAAACCTTATCATTCTTGTTTCTAATTTCCTAATGACACTCCAGGTCATCCCAAAAGCTGTGAGATGTTCGCAAACAGTTTTTCCCGATGGGGGGAAAAAATCTTTGAGTGGGAAATGCCCTCCATATGTAATTGCTTTTATTTTAGCTCCAGTTTTACATGAAAGTATTGTAAATCTTGCTCCCAAGGGTTTAGGAGACAGCCCACTGCCAGTTCTTTAAAAAGAATTACATTCAACAAAAAATATAGAAGCCTAGTACTACTGGATAGGATTGATCTGCGGATCCTTCCTTACACTTTCAGCCTTTTTCTGTGCCTTTTCTTGGCAGACTTTTGGGAAAAGGCTTTTATTCTCAGCTAAATAGCATGATATTGGTTGGAATCCAAATTCATACCATTTTCCCAAGCATAAATAGCCCTTGACTTAATCTGATTGTCTTTGTGCTTCTCCCTACAATCAGCCTATAATACTTTACTTCTGACCCCTTTTCTTAGTAGTATGCTCGTTGGTGGTTGTGGCCAGCCTTTCCTGGGCCACTGGAAGTACAAAGTCACTCTGTCCCTGCAGTTTCTCATTTACGGGTTTTCCTGAAGGTGAATGACTCAGTCATATTATGCTATTTTATAACATAACCAATTTCAGTTCAGCAAAGTTAGCGCCATCAACTATCATAAATATAAAGCGACTCCATTTCTTTTAAGAGTTATTTGAGGGAACTTCTCTCAACTCTCTTCCATTTATTTAATTTTTGCACAGCCAGGGGGGTGAAAGGAGGTATATAATTGAAGGATCAACCAAAATCCTAATCCTTTTAGTAACACTGTTGCTTTTACGTGATTCTTCTGTAAGGGGCCTCTGAAATACTATTTTCATTTTTTTTAGTCGTGAAAACTCAGACAACATCTCACAGAGAGATTAAACAACCTCCCCAAGGACATCCATTGCTAGTCAGAGGTTGATCCAGTAATCTAATTAAGGCCTTATAATTCTAGCAGTCTTGCCAAAACCACACTTTCCCCTCCTCCTCCAGCCAAAGTCAGTAACTGAATATGATGACCTGCTTGGCCCCCAGCCCTAGAAGCCCTCTGATCCCCCAGCTGAAGCCATTTGACCACATTTAAAGCTTCTACCGCAGGCTAGAAGTATGGGACAGTAATTGTCAATTAGAGAGTTTAAAGGACTCTCGTGGGAGAAGTCAGTTCTTGCTACTTGTGCTGCTTTGGGCTTTGTCTTTGTGGGAGTGACTCAACTCCATTACGTAGCATGGTACTCACACATTTAGGACCACTTTTCTCTACGCTTTCATGGGATTTTCCTCTTTTCATCCCATTCCTACAAGGTGTGGCTGCCCTGCCTTGATATTCGTCCAGCTTTCTCACACTTGTGTCCTGTGTGTGAGCCAATGGCAGGCAGGGAGTCCTGCCTTCTCCTGCCCACTCACCACCTGCTCCCTTTCCCGCGTGGTGATGGCTATAACACGTTCCGTAACTGTGATCCCAGAATAAATTCCTACTCTTTCTCCAGAACCCCCGATCCAGCGATGCCCACCTGAGCCACTGTGTTTTCGCCATACGCTGAGCATCCGTGCTGCCTTCTCCTGCCTGAGTACACCACGCCCTAGAACTCAGTCAGCATCACCCTTGCGAGTCAGTTTTAGCTCAAGATTCTAGCCTTATCCTGCCACACAGGAAGTACCAACTTCACGGTCTGGAAGGGAGCCATCCATTCCCTAAGCCATCTGAAGATTCCGGAAGGTCGTTGTCTGACCTTCAGTTTATTTCTTACAGGAGTTAACTTTTTTTCCTAATGTTTGACGAGAGCCAGATGTTTGTCTTTCTAAGTGTTATTTATTTTTTCTGTCCCAAGTTTTCCTTGTCTTTATTTTCAAGCCATTTTTTTCAAGTTTGTTTATTGGTTTGTTTATTTTCTAGTTTGACCTTATGGGAGATGTTTGATTCAACTACTGATGTAGCAATGTAGTCCATGGACAGATGCAAAGACATATGATAAATATGAAACAGGCATATAGACATCGTGTTCCTTCCTCTTTTGTGATCTAGATTGACTAAACTTAAAGTATCTGATGCAAAAAAAAATTATCTGGTGCTGACTATGAAACTGAATAGTGCATCCTTGTGTTTTATTACTGTTCCCTTCATGGCTCCTTAAATATACTTGACATTCAACCTGTGTCTCTTCTTAATAAGAAAGCAAAAACTTTTTCTTATTCTCTAGCTTGTTGTCAAAATGAAGAAGAAGCTTGTACAAGTTTACCAGAATAGCTATATCCTTCACTTTGTGTAGGAAGAGAAGCCTGACAAGGCTATTAGAAATCTAGAAGTAAGTAATGCTCTTGAAGGAACCACATGATCAGATGTACACATAACCCTGAATTGTAGTTATTCAAAAGTACTAGAAAAAGACAGAGATTTTAAAATCAAGCAGCCTTTGGATGGGGTAGATAAAAGATTGAAGTAAATGATTAATTTCCTATCATGTGCCTGAAACTAACTAAACCATGCAGATATCCTATAATTTATTTGACACTTAGGAACAATTAGGGTGATTCTGAGTTTTCACTGTTGTAAAAGTACCATAGCAATGCACTCATTTATAGTAAATATTTTATCAAGCATACAAAACAATATTTTATGGCTTATATCATTTTACCTGTTTCATGCTTATCTCACTATTATTCCTCCCTTGTCCTTGATCCACCAGGCTTCTACAGAGCCAGCCCTCTTTTGTTCTAATTATAACCAGCGATATCTTGCTTGTACAAATAAAGTATGGCCGGGGGTCAGAGAATGGAGCCTGCCACTAGCTAACCATAGAGTTCTGGAGGTCTGTACAGACAGACAGGAAGTGAGGTAGCTGGGCAGAAACAGGATATAAGAAGGAAGAAACAGGAAATCAATCTCTTGTCTGGTGGAGATGCTAAGGAGGTAAGGTGTGGCTGTAGCTTGCTCCTTCTTTCTGACCTCTCAGCATTTCCCTCTATATTGGCTCTGACTTTCTATTATCTAGACCAATTAAGAACTCCATGTAGACCTTTGGTCCCCTTTATTTCCCCAAATGGTCCCTTTTCTACTTTCATAGGCTGTATGTCTGTATATCAATGTATGCATGTGTATATACATGTATAAAATATATTTTTCAAATCTAAGTTCTAGATTTGATAGAATACATACAATATTTGTTTCATTCTTCCTAACCATTATCCCTCCTTGATCCCTTCTCCCTTCTCTTTAACCCTTTCTTCTAATAAATACTCTACTTACGACTTTCATGTATATCTAGTGTAGATTCTGCAGTGAGATACATATGAGATACTTGTCTTTTTGAGCCTGCTTTATTTCATTTAATATGATTTCTGATTCCTTCCACTTTTCTGCAAATGATAACATTTCATTCTTTGTAGCTGAATACAGCACCACTATGTATATTTTCTATAATCAACTTACTAATTGATGGGCATCTGATCTGGCACCTTGGTGGTTGTGAATATACTGCAATGTACACGGATGTACAGTAACATGCTGACTTAGATTCTGTTGAGTAGATTACCCCGGAGTGCTACAGCTGGATCATACGGTTCTGTATCTCAGGTCTTGAGGAACTTCCATACTGATTTCTATAGAGGCTGAAGAACAGTATACTGTCCTGTTTGATCTCCACCAAAATGGTTCAGAACTGTAATCCTTATACTTGGAAGTCTTAATTTGGAGGAACACCTGAGCCTAAATATTATATCAAGACGTTACCACACACAAGTTATTACCGGTTATGTTCATAGGAGAAAAGACTTGCACAAAATCCGAAACTCTAGGGCTGAGGAGATGGTTCAGTAGGTAATTCAGTCAAACATAAGGGCTTGAGTTCAGGTCCCCCAGAGCCCGCAGAAAGCTGGGTATGGCAGGACCCTCAAGCTCAGTGCTGGGGAGAGAAGACAACCACATCATGGGAGCCCATTGTCCAGCCAATACAGACAACTAGGTAAGCTCCAAATTCAGTGCTAAGAGTCAGTCTGGCTTGAAATTGTTCTTACACACGCTGCCACACACATCTCTGTGAATTCTTTGTTTTGATATTTTTGTTATAGAGACAGGGAGAGGGAGATGGGACAAGGGTGAGAAAGAACTGGCAAAAAGGTGTGGGGGCAAAAGGTCTGGGAGGAGTTGGGGGAGAGAAAATCCTTATCAAAATATATTGTTTGAAACTAATTGCATAAAGCAGCAATAAAGTGCAGAGTGATTGACGAAGATAGCCAGCAGTAACCTTTGGCCTCCACATATCTACAGGCAAGCACACCTGCACATGTGTGTGCACACACGCATGCACCACACATACCTACACATACATGTGTTTATGAAAATAGAAACCCCAAGTATTTCCTCAGACCCTCTAACTTGATGATTGGTTCACCAGCTTAAGAATTTGTATAAACCTTCAAATTAAATAATGAAAGGATAAACAATTCCATATAAGTTCTAGAAACCCTGCCAGGTATAAGAAGGCAAATACTTTTTTCCCATTCTGTAGGCTGTCTCTTCAACGCAACGTGATTGCTGATTTTTGCCTTTTGTTGTGCAAACTTTTCAATTTCATATGTGGCCATTTGTAGATTACTGAAATTGTTTGCTTGGGGATGGGAGCACTTCTCAGGAGGCCTTTGTCTCTGCCAGTAGCATTGAAGTGTTTTCCCCTAGCACGTTCAAAGACTTGGTATTAAAATCTCATGTTCAAGTTTCCTTTTAAACTTCTTAGAGTCACCTGGGGGTCACCTTACTTGGCAGACCTGAACATCTTTGCACGTACCTGACACAAAATCATCCAAGGTTAATAAGGGTTTGTTGGTTTTAGGTGGCTGTGTAATAATTTGGATTGTGATATGCGGAGGCACCTCCCATGTGCTGGCTGCCACCCTTTGTGCCACCAGCCATTCTTTGGAAGTCATCTTGTTTAAAGTGAGGAGTAAGGAAACATGGAAGAGCTCCACTGAATATGTTAACCTTATCAGCAAGAGTGCTTTGCAAATAGGAACTCTGAAGTTAATGTGACAGATTATAAAGTATTGTTTGACTCCTTTCTGGTGTGGCAGCTTTTTTTTTAAAGTGATAGGCGAATATTGTAAAACCTGAAGGCATGAGCTAAATACAAGCATGCGGGCACAGGCACGTGCACACACATGGAGACTTAAACCACTATTTACTTGGAACAATGGAGCAGACGGTGCATGAAATGAAGTGTTGGGCACATTAAATCTACAGATTTTAAACTTTTTATACGGTCACTTCTCAACAAGTAATAGTAACTTAAAAAGCAGTTTGAGTCTAAGAAGAACTGTGGAATAAAATCCATTTGATGAGCGCAAATACTGATTGAAAAGCGACCTAAGAGAGAGGCGGCTGTCACCCTGTTTGCAGTGTGAAAGATTTTCGCTGCTTCATAATCAATAATCCCAAATGACTCTGAAGGTTTCTGCTGGCATATGAAAGGTACAGAAAAATAATGCAATTGAAGACTAGAAATCGGTTTTGGAATCCTTTGCAGGAGTTTTCCTTAAGGGTCAGGAAAAGATACCACACTGGACGGACTCTCTCTATTCGTTACATCAAATGTTTAACCCAGATATTTTATTATTAAGGTAATGTGCTTTCAAAGAGGTCAAGAAATGCAGGAGATGCCTTTGAGCCTCCAGCCTCCTTCTGCATTTCTCAGAATGCTAAATAGCTAAAGGACCAGAGTGAGGCCCCAGAATAGAAATAGAAAATAAGGCACATGGAAAGACACAGGGTGATGCGTTTTAATTTAACAATCTGGCTATATCAAGGGAAAACGGAAATGGAATACAGGAGCTAAAAGGGAAGATTACTAAAAAGGAAGGAACAGAGGAAAGGAAAAGGACAAAAAGGTGCAGGAGGGGTTTTTAGGTCACATTTTTAGAGACATGTTAGTCATGTTTTTAAAAAAAGGTGATTTGTGGTCTGTCTCATAGTATCATTGCTCATTTGCGTAGACCCAGATGCCGCTTATCAGCTTTTATTCCTGGATTTCTTAAGCACCTTGATAGGATCCCAGATTTCATGGCCACGAATAGTATTTATGAGCAGAATGTTCATTCTCCATTTGATTCCAGGTTTCTTTTCCTAGCCCTAAGTGATCCTCCCTTGAGAAGGCAGTCAGCCCTGAAGGCCCAAAGGACAAATCACATTGGAAGCAAAGGCTGAGCGGTTGACCGTGTTTCCTCTTAGATGAAGTGTATATGCTGACTGGGATCAAGGATCTGTGTGTAACTGGATCTTTGTGGCCAGACAGAGAAGATGCTGCAGCTATTCTATTAATAGGAGTCAGCCACATGCCTAGGTCTCAGAAAGGACTAGGGTATGGTCCAGTATTTCCTATCCTTGGAAAAGATCTATAAAATGAAAACCGCCAACCTTCTGCATTCCTGAGAGGCTGGACATACTGTGTTGGTAAGAAGTAACTCATCTGACTTATTGCACACTTGCTGTTTATGTTGTTATGTTGTATGTTGTAACATGCACAGAGTCAGAATGGCTCCCAGGGTCAGGCAGCCTCCCTGGTTTAGACTCCCTGCAGCTTCTCTCCTGCATGTGAGGGTAGAGTGTACATAATTTAAGGAAATGCCTCCTGGTGCTTGTACACTGTTCAGTATCCAGCATTTAATACAAAGCCAAGCATTAACAAGCTCAGCACATAGGCAGGGACAGAAGAGGGGAGAGAGGAAACATCACTGTTTTCAAGTTCAGATTTACACAGCAAGTCACTGCAAGATGCTTATTTTGCTTTGTCTCATGATTATAACTAAATATCTCTCGTTTATCAAATTAGGCCAAAAAAACCCAGAAGATTAAAAAGGTTTATTCTATAGTCTCACTTCTAGAATTAGTATATCATGAATACTGCAGAGAGTTCCATATTGTTATACAGTGTACTCATCTATGGTCTATTTATTGTAGCAATTGGATATAGGAAATCATTTTATGTAAGGGTTCTCATGAAAATACAATGGATTAAGCATGTCTTTGAGATTGGTTTTCATTATGTGGCCAACAAGGATTCTGAGGTGACACTTAAACTAAGCTCTGAATGGAAACCCAAGCTATGCTGGAAAGACGAGCTAGCTTTGTTTATCTGCTCTCAAGTCAGGATGGCTTCGGTGTGTGCGTGTGTGTGTGTGTGTGTGTGTGTGTGTGTGTGTGTGTATGTGTGTGTGTGTGTGTGTGTAAAATTCAGTCACTGATATTTTAACAATATTGAAAGCCAGGACCAGAATTATCCTGAAGAGAGTAAAGGCAGATTTATGACAAAACACTAAAGTATATTCATACAGGTCGTAGAAGAGACAACAGGCAAAGGCACTGATATAGACAAAAGGTATCTCAGAGAGATAAATGGAAGCTAAGAAGAGACTGTGTTTCAATATGAAAGGGTAGACTATTGCATCATATAGGACCATGAGATGACCTGACTGAAAGCATAATGTTAGAATTAATAATCTAATCCATGTGATAAGGGATCATGACAGGAGTGTTTTAGTAGAAGGATGAGGAGGGAACCCAAGTAGAGCTTGAGGAACACAGAAGACTAGAAAGATAGATGGTTACGTCAAAGACCTTTCTCAGAACATTTACCGTGACCTGATTGGAGTGGTGGGACAGTATCAGGGAGTAGACAAGACAAGAAAGAAGATAACAGTTTTCAAAATCTATGGTGGCCAAAAGCAATACAAATGAAATAGTAAACACTGCTAAAAATTTAAATGGCTATTTGTATGGGGATGATTAAGTTCCAGGGTTTCATCGGAATGCAAGTGTTGAGAATATGTACTTTGGGGTATGAGCATACAGTTTTTAGCATGTATAAAATGTCTCGTGTGGTATGCACCTATAATGCCAGCACTTAGAAGATGAAAGCAGGAGGTTTATCAGTTCAGGACCAGCCTGAGCTATACAAAATGAGACCATGTCTCAAACAAACAAATAAATGTTATACATTATACATATATATGTATTTTAAAAGTATGGAAAGCTGGAGGCTTCATGGACAAGATGGCAAACTGAGAAGAAATGCCTTACTTTTTTCCAATTGAGTAACATTAGAAACCAATACCATGGGGATAAACATAAGACAATAACTGCAGAGAGGACAGAGGAAAGGAGAAACATCCCTGAGTCAAGAGGATTTGGGAAAACCATGGAGGAAACCGTTTCACCAAAATCAGTACAGAAAAGGGATCTTGAGGGACTTAGTATGCTACGAAATCCCAAAGTGACTTTGAGCTTGGCAATAGAAGTGGAAAAACATGACCTAAGATGGTAAATAATTTAAGAAGAATTTATTAGTCTTTTTCTTGGTCATTTTTGCTTATAGGAAGGAAGCCAATGGCCAGATTGAATTTCAAACACAAGCAACAAGAACTGGTTTAAGTATGTGTTAGAGTGTTCTATCCTCTCTCATTTTGTATTTACATCTAGTGTGGTTTGCTACGTCTTCACTGTGGTACTTGGGGGCATGGTATTAGAGGCCACTTGGGTAATAGGCTCAACACAGAATCCAGAAAGCCTAGCTTAGTCTTCATTGCCCAATTATCCAGTAATTTCCACGTTACATACAGATCAAATATGCTTAAAGAAATCTTTTTTAAACTATCAGTGTCAGTGCTACTTAAAAAAAAAAAACTTTCCCTTTTTTCAAAGCAAAACTGACAGGGGAGATAATTGCCAGTAAAGCACTTACTGAGTTTCTCATTTAAAAAAATCTGAACTGGATGAAGGCATTCACTTATTCTGTTTTTTTTTTTCATTTTGTTTGAAATATATATTAAACATTTTATTTGCACTGTAATTTTAATTTATTTATTTACTTATTCTTCTCTCATATATTACATCCTGACCAGACTGCCTTTTCCCTTCCCCCCTCTCCTTCCAGTCCTCCATTTCCTTTCAGAAAAGAGTGGGCCTCTCTGGGATGTCAACCAAACATGGCATAACAAGTTACAATAAGACTATCCACATAACATTATATGAAGACTATGTGAAGCAACCGAGTAAGAGGAAAAGGGTCCCAAAAGCAGGCAAAAGATTCAGAGACACTCCCTGCTCCCACTGTTAGGAGTCCCACAGGAGCACCAAGCTACACAACCATAAAGTTTATGTAGAGGACTTAGATCAGCCCCTCACAGGCTCCCTAATTGTCCCTCCAGTCTCTATGAAGCACTGTGAGCCCTACTTAGTTGACCGTATGGGCTGTGTTCTTATGGAATCCTTGACCCCTCTTGTGCCTATAATCCTTCCTCCACCTCTTCTGCAAGATTCCTTGAGCTCTGCCTAATGTTTGGCTATAAGTCTCAGCATCTCCTCCTAACAGTTGCTGGATGAAGCCTCTCAGATAATGATTATGCTGTGAGCATAGCAGAATATCATTAGGAATCATCCTACTGATTTTTTTTTTGCCTGCCATGTTTGGTTCTATCCTAGGTCTCTGGGTCATCTGTCCTCTGTTTCTTGGCCCCCCAGGTAGTATCAGACATGGGTTCCCTCTTGTGGAGTTGGTCTCAAGTTGGACTAGTCATTGGTTTGTCATTCCCACAAATTCTGTGCCACCTTTACCCCAATACATCTTTTAGGCAAGGCAAAGTGTAGGTCTAATGTTTTGTAGCTCAGTTGATGTCCCAGTCCAGACTGGAGGCCTTGCCTGGTTACAGAAGATGGCTGATTCATGTCCTCTTAGGAGCCTGGGACTTTCCATTGTACTTGGTTTCTACCACACCTGAAATGCTAAGCTACTCCAGTCGTCTCTTTACTTCCAACTCTGCCCCATCCCTTCTGTCCCCATCTCCACCCACCCCCAGTCCACCCAGGTAATGTCTTCGATTTCTCCTTCCAGAGAGATCCCCCACTTGAGACCTCCTTGTTACTCAGCTTCCCTGGATCTGTGGATTGTAGCATGTTTGTCATTTATTTAACTGCTGATATCCACTTCTAAGTGAGTACATGATTTTTTTTTCTAGGTCATTCCATTTGCCTTTAAATTTCCTGATGTCACCATGTTTAACAGCTGAGTAATACTCAATTGTGTATTTACATATTTTCTTTATCCATTTTTCTGTTGAGGGACATCTTGGTTGTTTCCACTTTCTGGCTATTATGAATAAAGCTTCTATGAACATAATAGAGCAAGTTTCCTTGTAGTAGGATGGAGTATCCTTAGGGTATATGCCCAGAAGGTGGGTAGTAGCTGGACATTGAGGTAGATTGATTCCCAATTTTCTGAGACACCACCATAATCAAGGATCTGGAGAGGCAAAGACAGGCACATCTCTGGGGCTCACAGACCTGCTAGACTAGCGTGCTTCCTACTTAGCAAGCTCTAGGATGTTTAGTCTCTCACTGGAAGCTGAGGGTAGACAGCTACTAAGAAAGGACGGCAGTGGTTGTCTCCATACCTACACGGACACACGCATGCACGCCTCCACATACAGTCACGCTTGTCCAAACCCCTGCACACTCACACATATATATTCATAAAGTTCTGATGCCTTACAAAGGAACAAATCAGAAAAAGATATGTACACCTTCAAAATTAGACTACAATTCAGACTTTACAAACTAATGGGTTACTTGGCAGATGAAATTGAGAAAAATCTGCCTTGTGAACAGGAGTAAGCAAACCTGTTTTATAAAGGTTCAGGTAGTAAATATTCTCATCTCCACAGGCCACACAGCCCCTGTCACTATTATTGACCCCAGACTTTTGTAGCATGAGGGCATATGTGCATGGTCATGTTCCAGAACAATGCAATGTTCATAATTTTTGTATGCCACAAAATTTCTGTCTTTTATTTTCAACCACTTAAAAATATAAAGACAGTTTATTAGTTTACAATAAGTAAAAGGTTGTATTTGGTCCATGGGACATAGTTGCTGACCCCTAATTTAGAAAGAGACTGTGTGACATGTGAGAAAAGTACTTTTTGATAAATGTAAATGTTCAATATCTGAGTCATGTACTTAAATGAATTGAAAGCAGAATTTCATATTTGTATACCCATGTTGATTCCAATACTGTTCACAAGGTAAAAATAAAAGTTACCCCTAGTCTATCCCTATCACAAAAATACTGATTGATTTACATAACAATATACACATAGGAGAGTAGCAACTACTTGTAGAAAACCTCCTAGATCCGTACACTAACCTCCAGCTTAGCTCAAAACATAACTTTTCCTAGTTTCAGTCCTTGATATCTAGGTATATATATAGTACCTTCAATAGTCAAATTCACAGAAACTGAAAGTAGGATGCTCATTACAGGGACCTGGGGAGAAGGAGGCATGAGGGGATATCAAGCATCAAGTTTGGTAGGTAGGGAGGTAGGAAGGACCTGAGAGGAACTGAAGAAGAGGAAAGCATGATCAAAATATATTATATGAAAAAAATTTCCTGTTTAAAAATAAAAGAATAACCAGCTAGTGGTACGCACCTATAATCACAGCACTTAGGAGGCAGAGTCAGGAGATTTCCTAGCTCAAGGCTAGCCTGGCCTACAGGGCAAGTTCCAAGACAGCCAGAGTTACAAAGAGAAGCTCTTTCTCAAAAAAATAATAATAAAGAAAATGCTAAGGCTTCCTTGAAACTGCTGCAGCCTTCTCATGTTGGTAGAAAGACACAGAGTAATATTGTCAGAATCACCAGGAATATTGTTTATCAACTTAGAACTCCACATCTAGCCATTATATTAACCAAAGTGTGAAAGAAGAACAAAACCCTTCTATGATATGCAAAGGCTTCTTAAGAAGTGTCTTCTGCTTATGTCCCAGAAAGCAGAAGATGCAAATTAACAAAGGGCAAAAGAAGCATCCAGGATACCATCCACCCACCCACCCATCCATCCATAGAGACAGACAGACAGACAGCTACCCTTCCTTCCACCCATCTACCCATCCACCCACCCATCAATCTATCTCTCCATCCACCAACCCATGTACCCATCAAAACTAAGCTAACCTGTAGCCACGAGGAATTTACTCAGTATGTATTTAAGAAAGGGGAAAGGAAGAATTGATATAGACTATCATTACAATCTTTAGGAATATATTTTCTTTTGTTTTTGTTTGTGTGCTTGCTTTTACAATGAAAAGCTTCCTGTGATGGTGCTAACCTATAATCTCAGAACTGGGAGGGCAGAGTTGGGAAGACTGCAGGTTTGAGTGGCCAGCAATGAAAAGGAAATGAGGGAGGCAGGAAGGAGGAAATTAGATAGTGCAAAGTCCTAAAACTTCATAAGAATTTATGTTCCCAATTAAAGTAAACTAAACCATGGCATGAATTTCGGTAATAGCTGGAATGTCAGAGATATATTTTATTTTTCCTGTTGTAAAACTTCTTCAAGATTCTCAAAAGATATGCCATTGAATTGCTAAGAATATGGTAAAAGAGCAAAAATAATGCTACCTAGGCGGCCTGACTCAACATTTGAACAAAATTTACAGAATTGTAGTAATTAGAAAATGACACTTAATGGATTTTTAACTTCACAACAGTCTATAATCATAACATAGAAGAATGGACCAACTGTCAGATTGAATAAATAATGTTGACAATGTAATACCAATACTGCAGATGACAAAAAAGGGGAGAAAAAATGTAAAGGCATCTATATTTGAAATTCATATAGGTTTTAAGGTTATAAAATTAGTAATGGATGGAGAGATGATGGAATAAACTACCAATTTGCTAATTCCTGGTTATTCTTATTGAGATATCAATAGATAACTCCTGAAACACAGTAAATTAAAAAGATCAAGAAGAAAACCCATGAAGATGTTAACACTTAAGTTACATGACCTTTCCATTGCTGTGACGTCTGACAGAAACGACTTAAAGCAGGGAAGATGTGCCCGAGTTGGTCTGTTAGCCTACTCTATTGACCTCAGATATTTAACAGGACTGAAGCATCATGGCAAGAAGGCATGGCTGAGGAAGGCTTCTTGTCTCATGGAGGCCAGGAAACAGAACATGGTAACAGGGAGAAACCAGGAGATTTCCCCCTTAAAGACATGCATGCAATGGTCTGATCATTGCAACCATGCACCACCCTTCACAGTTTTACCACCTTTCAATGGTCTGTTCACATTTTTAATCCATCTTTTCATTAGTTCATTGGTAAAGTCAAAATGCTTTGTTGCAATAATCCCCCCCACACACACACAAATATCTCCCCCTGGATATTACTTGTCTTGGGGACCATGTCTTTAATGCATAATCTTTTTGGTGGAGATTTTATATACAAGCTCTAAATGTCCTTGATATTGCATCTGCAGTTGGAAAAAGATGTTTGACTTGACTTAAGACCATGTATAAGTTTTTTGAAGGAAAAATAGCTGCAAGACAAGAAATGTGTGTTTTTCACTTTAATCCCTTCCTTAAAACTCTTTTGCATGCTTTCTTTGATAGTGGTAAGATTAGAAAATAAGTAGTGTGATTATAGAAACAAAAGGATTACTTAGGTTGTTAATCAAATAAAGATGCATGATTATTCGTTCAGGCGAGAATGTAGCCATAAAGATGTGTACCTGGACATGGATTATGGAAAAGCAACCCATAAAACTAACATACTCTTCTAATAAAGCAAGTCCTCATGATTTTTTTCTTCAGTGATATAAAAGCTTCAGTGAAATGAAAGTCAAGTGCAAATATACAAGAAAATAGGTTTCTTGATTCTTATAATTCATCTTGTTTACTTTATCATCCTGTTGATAATATACTGGTAGTGAGATTTTCAGGGTCCATCAATCTTGGATTCTTAGGGTATTGAGTTTGAATTTACCAGTCTCTGGGCAGGTTTGGTCCCATGTAATTTAACTTCAGACGCCATGTCAGAGCCATAGACTTGGTGGCTTAAATGAAAGACTGTATTTTCTTAGTGTTCTAGAGGCTGCAAGTCTGATATCAGGGTGCTATAATGGTCAGGCTCTTGTGAGAAATGGTCTCTTGGCTCACAGATAGCCACTCTTACTCTGGTGAAAAGAGAAAGGGAAGGGAATAGAACGAGAGAGGGTGGGTATGCTCTGGGTCTCCTCTTATAATGCTACTAATTCTGTCAAATGGAACCCACCCTTATGACCTCCTTTAACCTAAATCTGTATCTAAATACAAATTTGGAATGAAAGCATCAGGGCATAACTGCTGAGACCCCGCAGCATCCAATATACAGCAGCCTCCATTGAAGTAATGGAACATGTGGACAGGCTACGGTGAGCATGAATCCATGGAGCTGGGAACTGAGGTATCCTTTCAGTAAGTTTAAGTTTAAGACTAGACTTGCAAACATCACAAGACACTATGCTTCCACACTTTGAAACTTGTTTCTCTATACACCACTCTCCACCCTATTATAACACCGCTTTTGGGGGTGCTTATGCTGTCTCTCTAGGGCAAAGTGCACAGTGGCATCAAGTTCTATATTCATTATCTTCCATTTCCTGCAAAATTCATGCAAATTCAGTATTAAGCTATTTTATTATTTTAATTTACATTATGGACAGAGTAGGTATTTTTATTGTCCTTTAACTAGTAATACCACTGAAATAGAAAGATTACTGCCATCCAATAGTATTGCATGGAAAATGTGTCCTCCATTCATAAGGTAAGTGGGAAGCTTCATGGTGGGGGGCCAGATTATGTTATCTCTGCCCTGGATACACCAAAACAATAGGATGACCTTTTGCTTTGTTTACATTTACCTTAATTGAATGATCAAGGAATCCATGAGCAGTAGGAGTATCAATAACATGGTCCACATTACTGATCTGTTATGCCTATCAAAATAGAGTCTAGTTATACAGCTAGTTACACAGCTAAGTCTCTATGCTGTGTAACTTTATTGCATGTATACCAAATGCAGCCCTAATGTTCATTAGCAATGATTTCATATGTGCTGTTTGACTTCTCTAAGCCTATTCCTCTATAAGTCAGATGTGGTAGGTGCTTCATAAACTGTTGGAGTCACCAATTTTCCCATATTCTGAATCACTATATTATTTCTAATACTGTTTGGAATGATGTCATATATACCCTTCTGCCATCTTCCCCAGGCCTGTTTGGTCAGGCTTGACTATGCAGTATCCTCATATGTGGGTATATCACACCACCTGCAACATCTGGGTAGATCACACCACCTGCACATCTGGGTAGATCACACCACCTGCACATCTGGGTAGATCACACCACCTGCACATCTGGGTAGATCAACAACATCTGCACACGTGTATAGATCACACCATCTGCACATGTGGGTAGATCAATAGCATCTGCATAGCTGGATAAACAGCATGTCTTTCTTTATAAATAGTTACGTGACATACATGGTGATCTGAGCTGAGTCTATATGGTATGTGATTAAGACACTTTGTAAATAAGGAAGGCTGGCGGTGAGTTTGAGGCAGAAACCACCGCGTACCTTCTCATAAATGCCGGAAAGTCATATATTTGTGTAGATCTCAGAATGAATAGAATGTCTCAATAAGAATGAACATATCATACCTCCTCATTTCATACCTTTTTGTATCATTTCTTCTTTTTACTCTATTTTCTCACATTTTTCCTATATCAGTCTTTATCAACTAATGTTTGAATCCTACTCTGTTAGCAGCTGTCTTTCTGTAGTGTTTTTTAAGGTTCCATTTTTTTTTAAAAAATTCTTCTCTCCTTCAATACATCCCAACTACCGTTTTCCTGACCCTCTGTTCCTCCCAATCTGTCCCTTCCATCTCCCCTCTGCCCCAGATCCACTCAGTGTACCTAATGCTATTTCACTGTGCCGACAACTCAAATCACCTGGCTTCTACAGGTCACCAGTGCCCACTGTGCCATGCCAAATCGAGCTTGAGAATCCAGTAGAGAAGTTTATGAATGCAATCAAAGATGCATTAATTCTGGACATTATAGTATGTGTGCATTTAGGTACCTAAATGCTATTTAAATGCCTTGGATAAACAATTTCTGGTCCTTTCACAAACCACAGGGTAAGAATTGTCTGTAATATATTGAAGTGAAAAGCCTGTTTAGAATGGTCCAGGGACCATCTCAAGATCCATGATACTAGTGATTAATGATGCTGGCCTTCGTGGAAGGCCTGCATGACTACAAATGCCAGACTTCTCTTGTCTCATCATTCTCTGTGTCAATCAAAAAAGGGAAAAACCATTAAGACTCATAGATGTGAGCTATGCTGCTAAGAATTATGGTGCTAGACAGCTTCTACATTTTTTTCTGCAAATTCTGCAACCTCTGCTCAGTCTGTACAAGAAAAATCTAACGGGAGGAAAGGATGCTTCAACTTGAGAATGTCAAGAGCACAGCTGGGACTTGAACCAGATTTCTGACACTTTGAGGATGTAGAAGCTGTGATATATGATGACATTCTAGACAATTCTTCCATTTGTTCACCAGGTAATTATTGAGCGCCTGGTGCAGGGCACTGACCTAAAGTTTGGAATTTCTCACAGAATAAGAAATACCTCCACCATTATGCAAGTTACAAGGCACTGAGAGGAGTCACATGGTAAACAGTAGATCAAGTGACTGAATTGTGTGCTGCATATGCTTGCCTTGAAAAAGGAGTAATAGAGTGAGGTAATGAGAACTGCAAGTACCAGAGGGAGGGGTGCTGGATTTCTAAGCAGGGAGACAAGGATACTAACCCTTACCAAAGGACCATTTGAGCAAAGGATGATGGAGATAAAGAGTAAGCCCTTGTAGGTACAAGAGCATTCAAGGCAAAATAAGTGGGCATTGTTGACATTTCTAAACAACCGCAAAAGGACTGTAACAGTGAGAAAGGAAATAATTAGGAGAGGGATCATCAAAATGACATCAGTGACATTTGGCAGGGTGTCAGGGCCCATTAAGATGGCTCCACTACATCTTGACTAAAGCTCAGAGAGTTCAAAACTGTCTTTACACCTGCAAGACTAAGCTTGGCTGCTACAGGATGCTTCCGCCTTGGTAGTGGGTGTCTTTATCTGAATAACAACAGACTTGGGCTCAGGTGTGTTTACTCTTGACCCTGAAGGCAGGATGGCAGGTGTGACTACCAAATACCTGGAGGATTAAGGAAAGTAAGTCTGTGTGCCCTTTATACATGATAATAGAAGCCTTCTGCCATTGTCCCCACTTTCAGTGGGTACTTAAGAATGTTGAAGAATAAACTCTGGGTTGTTGAGCATACAGTATTCAGTATTCAGCATTCAGCGTTGAGTATGGTCTGAATGGCCCTCCTGACTATATTCCTGTATCTCCATTTTGTCTCTTAACTCCCTTAGCTAGCCCTTCTTGGTCCACATGCCCCACCTCTCAAGTATGAACCATGACTGCCCGGATGGCTCCAACTGCAGCCCCAAAAAGACAGCTTCCCACCCATCGCTCAGCAACATGGGGCTATACAGAGGGTGGACACAGCAGGGAGATTGCATGAAGCCTTGTATACCACTTTAAATGTTTAAAATGAAGACTAAGGGAAGACAGAATTCTGTTGGTTGCACCAGACACTCAGATGCAGTTGGCTAGGTAGACCATGGCATTGCTTCCTATTGAGTTTTGAGAGTATATTGGTAAGAGAGATGGAGTTTGATATACTTGATCAGAGATCCCTATGGTTTCTGCAGTAGATTGCATGCAGACTATAAGAGAAACAAAGAGATCTATGGTGAATCTCAGCAAGAGAAGGAAGTCTGTATCAAAGGAGAGTCTATAATATGAATTTCTATTTTTTGATGTGTTGAGAGTGATAGATGGAGCAGTTTGGGGTGAAAGGATGGGGCCTCCAACTTGTGTAAGTTCAGTGTAATGTTTATGGATCGAACACATAACTAGATGTACAGGTTGTCTGTTACCAATTGGAGGCTATAGTTTGGAAAAAATTGAGCTGGAAATATACTTTGGGGTTCAACATATATCATGGTATTAAAGCAAAATCATTAGATCCACATAGATCGTTGATGTGGCATGAAAATGGAATTCAGTAGAGCTAGTGGTGAAGGAATCTGTTTTCCTTTTGATACAGAATACAACTCAAGAATTAGTGAGAGAGATGATGAAATCCAACTTTAATTTTGGCATGATGGAACCATTAGTGTTCACTAACAATGAATGGATAGTTTCATATAGATATTTATGAAAAATGTGGCATTTTAGGAAGAGCCTCAAATCTGTAGAGAAAGGAAAGCAGCAAGAAGGAGAAAGAGGAGAGCATAGAGTGTAGTTATTTTCAACCAGGGGACTGGTGGGTAGTCCTGAAGTGAAGTAACTCAATCCTACACACACACACACACACACACACACACACACACACACCACAAAATAATAGTAAGTATCATAGACTGCCAACTGAATATAATAGTTAAGGAACCTCTTCACAATTTCCTATGTACCTCTTTCCATGAAAGAGTTAAAGTGGGCATTATTGTTGTTAAAAGGTTAGTTCAAGTGTTGAGTATTTTGTAAACTATCACATTTCTTTTTGATGTTTAGAGACTTTTTTGTGAATGGATGATCATTTAGAGCCACCAAAGTAGTCACGGACAGTCTATTGTATATAAACGTGTGTATATGTGTGTTTCTCACCGCTCCTCTTCTTTCTGCAGTCTTAATTGTGATGACACAGAATGTCAGCAAAAGAGGACAGGGAACTAAAGGGAGGGTATGTGATGGTTTGAATAAGAATGGCCCCCTATGTATTTGAATCCTTGGTCCCCTGTTGACGGAACTGTTTTGGAGGGACTGGGAGGTGTGGCCTTGTTGGAGGAGGTGTGTCATTGGGGAAGGTTCTAAGGTGTTGAGATCCCACACTTTAACCATTGTCTGTCTCATGGTCATGTCACAAGATGTAAGCTCCCAGGTGCTACTCCAGCAGCATGTATACCTGCTTGCTGTCCTGTTTCCCAACGTAATAGTCATGAACTCTCCCTTTGAAATGGTGAACCTCAAGTAAACTCTTTCTCCTCTAAGTTGCCTTGATCTTAGTGGCTTATCACAGAAATAGACTAGTAACAAAGACAGGGCATTAAAAGAAAGTAAAAACAGGACGCTCCTATAGCTTGCTGACTTGACATAAAAGGAGATGCTGAAGTCACATTACCACTTTCTAATAGTTGTCTATGAGTCTCTTTTTGCTCCACCAATGACCATTAAAAAAGCTAAGCTCTCTGATTTTTCTCAGTCAACCACTTAGGACTCATACAAACTTATCCAGTAGAGACTTTACACAGTATTTACATACTTGCAATCACAGTGTTGTCTTATAACTCAAAATTAAGTAAATTAAGAGAGAATTTGTATTGCAAAGGAGAGAGGGGAAGAATAATTAGGTTAAAAAATAAAATTCGGCTTTAAATGCACTTTTCAATATGTTCTTTCAATACTAAATTTCTTTCAAGCATTTAATTATTTCAAGCATTTAATTACCAGAAAAGCATCATCTTTACCTTGGAAAGCTCAAAATTTACTGCACAAAACTACTTTCTGGCTAAGCACAAATTACTATAAAACTCAGCTAAAATTATTGCATATGGACAAATTAAAATTAAAAATCATTTGCAAAACTAGTCATATTTTTTGCAAGCAACCTTTCCCTCAGGCTATGAGTCTTGCATAAAGTCTCCCCATAAAAGAGAAAGTAAAAGTGTCTGAAATGCATGTTCATTTTGTCAATGTAAAGATCAGGATTCGTTCAGAAAGGAAATGTCTGGAATCCTGCTTCATGTCACAGTGCACAGAGGTTAAGATAGTAAACTGCCTCAGGTCTCTTTCAGGGCAGCAAAACAAACCAAAATTGTCTCTGGGGCTGTAAATCGAGGAATGGTGTGGTAAAACCGATCTTGCAGAAAGAAAACTGGGGTAAATGTTTTTTTAATGTTTGCCCTTGGGCAGGGTTTTCTTTTCTATTAGTTTACTGTTCCTAGCAAATATGAAATGCTTTATCTCAGTGGTTCGGACTATTATTATTTGGGTTTAGTCTCCTACTGTGAGGGAAAAAGGAAGACCTGGCAGCTATTTTAGAAATGAGAAAATGATCATCTAGCGATAGATACAAAGAGGAGGGTGAACACTGGAAGGCAGAGAAAAGGGAGGCAGCTCAAGGATGTGACACCTATGCACCTCCTGCTCTTACCTTCTGGAAAGGGCAATATGCCAATTCTATGCACGGGGCTGGATTTAGCCTATTGTTCCAGTCATACAGCGGAGTAAAGTGTAAGCTCTTCAAGGACATCAGGTTATGGATTCACTCTCAAAACTTGATTGAGGTTGGGATGGAGTTAATGGGATGCTGCTACAAGGCACTATGACTGAGGATCATCTTGGAGTTACGAAAGAGGAAAAATAAATGTAAAAACTAGCGTAGACTGGGGGATTGTCATTACGACTCATTAATGCTACCCCTTAACAAGCTAATGTGTAGCAGACTAATAACAATTTAATAATGCAACCATGGTTAAGAGTTAGCTGGTAAATAATGACTTTTAATCACAATTGGTTAGAGAGATATTAAACAGTGAATTTTAGTGGTAGGAACTCAACCTCATCTCCCATTCCATTTGTCACGTTTACCTGGGGGAATATTCTTGTGAGTACATACATTCTGAAGCTTGAGTTTACTTGTTTTAAATAGATATCTCCAAATTCATAATTAGAATAGAATATATTCAGAAGGAAAAGTGAGTGTTAGCTTTCGAACCGCTGAGTTTCTGGTGAAAAGGAAAATATCTAAGAAAAGCATCCATGATAGGATGGTGAGGATTCACTCTGAGTCGACTTGACAAGTTTGGCTAAATCATCATCTGAAGCCCAGGTGATGGACTCAAGTCCTGAGTTCCTTAGGAAATGAGCAATTTAAAGGATGACCTTTCTGGATTAGGAAGTTTAATGTATTGATGTATAAGCAGCTTCATCCTCCTGTCTTCCCTGTCCTAATTTACAGTCTTCTCTGACTGGTTTATAGGAGTCTTCAAAAAATCTGATTAGCTTTACTCGAAAGAAACTTGCAGGAGTTCCAGGGTAATGATGTGTCAGCTCCAAACTCATTCAGCTCATCTGAGGGGAAAGTTTTAGAGTAGGAAAGAGCCAGATTCAGAGGTGCTGACTTGTGAAACATGTCACTTCTACCTAAAAGCTCTGGAATTCTTGTTTTTTGATCACACAGAAGGAAAGGATGTCAGGATGGGCAAAAGAAAAAAAATTCTACATTATCATCAAAACAGCAGCAGCTACAAAAATGTGTGTTCACTTGAATTCTTCAAGACCAAAATTCTCCTCCCTCATCAGGATTAGGAAAACAGCCCATATGATTTCAAACAAGAAGAAAATGGCTGCCTCCTTAGATGGGGCTGAAGGGTGGTAGGCAGAGGTGGCCATATTTGATTAGGAACCATATGAGCTCAGTAAACCACAGGAAAGAGCAGCCAAGACTGGACCTGATGCCTACTGCTGACTAGTGAGTTCTGCTGAAGAATACTGGTTGAATGAAAATCATCTTAGTTCGTTAACTCGTTCAGTTGCTTTTTTTTTTTTTTGCCCCTACCTGCCACCATCTGTCCTGTTACATGCAAGACACTCCGGGGAACACAAGAGATAGAGAAGCTGCTTTTCTTGATACCAGAGTTGCATATCAAACTACCACCATTCCAAGTAATGAGTTGAGAGTTAATTTGGAACCTTGAGAATCCCAGTCATACCTCCTCCAACAAGGCTATACCTCGTAACCCAAATACTTGTACCAAGTATTGAAATAAAGAAGCCTATGGGAGCCATTCACATTGAAACCACCACAAAGTAGAGAGTGACAGCATTATTTGTAATTATTTTGTATGTGATGGCCCAAGGAATCATTCAATTAGAAACATATTAATAAAAAGTGCTACCTGAAGATTTGCATTTTCCCTCTCCCCTCCCTGTCTCTTGGTGAACATCTCACTATCTGTACCATTCTCTCAATACTTTTTTCTTAAAATTGGAACTTGGGGTAATTAAATATTACTCAAAAGCGAAGTAGGTATTACAAACTAGAAAATACATCTTGTATCATAATTTCTTCACCATAACTAATGGTAATAGTAAGTAAACAAAGAAAAAACTGCAGGCTAGACTTATTGCTTTCTGTTAAAAGTTCTAAAACTGAAACAAGTCTTTCTCTGTAAAATAAAATTTTCACAAATGTTTGGAAGATATCATTCACATTCCTGCCAACTTAAGGTCTTCTCCTTGCCGTAATCTAACAGGTTGAAAGAGGAATAAAATAAAATGCCTAGATCTCTGAACCAATGAAAATATCTTAAAGAATTCTCAATATTTCAGCCCTCTTCTTTTGGCAGATACTGGTTCAGAATGATAACAATAAAATCATTGATGTAGAAACTTTCAGCTAGCTTAACCTCAGTTCCTGGAATCCATGAGGGAAAAGACAAAGCCAACACTTATTAATAAATGTATTTGCAATCACCCATTTATCAAAGGCTGGATCTTTCACATCCTGGGTTTGATTTTTCACTTTTTTATTTTTAATTTTCATTACTTATGATCAGAGATCCAGTGAGTAGTAGAAGTCCTTGACTGGCTGACTTCTATATAAAGCCTAAGGACTCTCATTATCTTATTACCTTCCCCACATGCTGGCAGAATTGACTCCTTGCTTTCCCACTGTGGCATGACTAATGTTCCCAGGCTTCATGGGACCACCCTGAGTCCAGAGCCCCCAGGCAGACTAGAACTTTTTAGTATGCTGGTATCTAAGTCTTCTAACATTCAGTCCTGAAATAAGTATTCTCACCTGCTGGGGCAAGGGCTGTAATAGGCAACAGGGATGGTAGGGAGGAGAAAGAGATACCTCCAGCAAGCAGAAAGGCACTTGACAGTGGCTATTTTACCCCCAAACTTAAGCACCTGCAAAGAAACCCTATTATCTTGTTGCTAGAATATATAAAATACTACTTTCTAGGAGGTTTCCCAGTAGAGATAACTCAAGAATGGGTCAAATTTCCATTGCCTTTTCCTCTCGCACCTTCCGGTGTGTGTGCATGCGTGCGTGCGTGTGTGTGTGTGTGTGTGTGTGTGTGTGTGTGTCTGTGTCTGTGTCTATGTCTGTGTGCCTGTCTCTGTGTTTTTAATGCTGAGGAAGGTTGCAGGTGTTAGAAGGAAAAAAAGAGCTCCATATTTCTCTTAAGGGAATTCACGCTATAGCCTTTACCAAGCATGCTAGGATGTTGAACATTAGTGCCTTTCCAGGCATGGGGCCCCATTAACAGACTCTCCTTTGCTTCTTTCTCCACAGTCTACGGTGAAGCTGTCAAAACCAGTGGCCCTATGGACCCAGCAGGATGTCTGCAAGTGGTTGAAGAAACATTGTCCGAATCAGTATCAGATCTACAGTGAGTCATTCAAACAACATGACATAACTGGTAAAGTCTGCAGTATCCAAGACTCTCCCTCTTCCCCTCCTCTTCCCATCATGAGAACTTTTCCCCATGCCCATACAGCAAAACACTATCTTCCTGCTGAAGTTTCCTGCTGTAAGTTGACCCCAGAGCAGGCAATAAACTCTAGAACAGAGGAGCCATGATACTGAGCGAGTCGGGTGGTTTGTAAAGGAAAGTAGATTATTAATATCTAATGCAAGCATATGGGGTGGGAAGTGGCGGGTTCTAGAGTAAACAAGAATGCATCCAGGGAAAAGAAGAGAAATCATTCCTATCAACTTGGTTTTAGGACTGGTGTGGGGATTTTGTGAAGATGAAGACTTTCTACATGGAAGAAGCTTTCCTCCCCACCCCCTTCATTAAATCAAGCCTATTGACTTTTCTGATTGATTAGCTACA
Organism: Mesocricetus auratus; assembly: GCF_017639785.1. NCBI lineage: Eukaryota > Metazoa > Chordata > Mammalia > Rodentia > Cricetidae > Mesocricetus > Mesocricetus auratus. The sequence goes on along the minus strand of NW_024429204.1, from coordinate 16,230,241 downwards.
CATGTGCAACTAATGATGTAGAAGAATCAATAGTGGAAAGTCACTTTCCCTGCCAAACCAGTCCTGTCCTGTCAATCACACAGCCATGAGGCACACTCTGCTTTGTCCACACCCGAGGTTGTCTTAAGTTTCTGAAGTGATGTTGTACTCCTTACTGTCACTGAGATGAAAATATTTAAGTCACATAGTCAAACTACTTTTCCATTGATGGTATTAAAGAATTCCACTGAGGTGATAAAGCAGTATTTGGAATCAGAAAAGCAGGGTGGTAGGATGTTCTAGAAGGCCTTTTCAATCACTTCTCTCAGCAGGGGATGGCATGGGTGACAAAGTCCCATCCTCACCTTCCAGCCTCCCAGTAGAGTAAGGAGTGTCACATGTTGTCTTCCTTGCCAGGCACTCGGGCCCTGCCATAGTTGCAGTCCCCAAATAATACACAAGACACTATATTAATTACGAAGCCATTGGCCGTTTGCTTGATTTCTTACTGGCTAGCTCCGACTCAAGTATTTAACCCATAATTGATAATCTAAGAATTTCTCTAACCCGGAGAAAAGGGTCCGGACCTCTTACTCCTCTGCCGGCCTACATTGTGTCTGCCTGTTTCTCTTTCCCAGAATCCTCCTCGACTCCTAGTCCCACCTGTCTTGCTTCCCTTTTGGCCAACAGTGCTTTATTCAAACCAGTCAGACACATTTTCACAGAATGACGTCTCCCAATAAAGGAGGACCATATCTGGACTTGACCTGTGCCAAGATTCCATCTGCACATTGACAGCTCTCCTCCTGACCCCGTTCTCAGCTATGCATGGACAGACAGGACTTCGGAGCACTCACTACTCTATGGGAAGGGATGCTTGAGAATGAGGAGTCTGATCTAGAACCTTCCTTTCCCTTAATAGAAAGCTGAACCCCTCGTTGAAAACATTGCTTCCCGGGTGATTACCAAGCACCCTGGACAGCACACCTTTTCCCAAATCCATGTTCTACTTTGAGAAATGTTAGTCTCTCTCAGTCTGATCACTTCTATTACTTTGGGAGGGGATGCCTGAGGGAAAATATACTTCCCTTGACGTTCAGTTCTCCCATGCAATTCTGCTGTCTGGAACAGATCTTCTACCTCCCTACATACAATTTGCCTGGGGGTTCTCATAGTGCAGGCAATGGCACCCTTGAATCCTAGAGAAGTAAGGAGGGGGTATGCCAGATTGAGGGCAAGGTGTCACCAAGAACATCTCCCTTCATGGCTGTCTTACATATGAAATTCAGTAAGGAAGGTTATTATGGAAACAGAGTTTTAGCCACTCAAGATTTTTTTTTGATATACAGATGGATAAATTTAGAGTCTTGCTGTGTAAGTGGTGGGTAACTATACAGTAAACATGTTCAGGTGTAACTCAAGCTGATTTAACAAAAGAGTGAATTTCTAACTCCAAAAGGGTCATTTTCTGTATCCTCCGCTGCCAACTAGTGATGATGGCCCTTTAGAATGAAATTCCTAGAACCCTAACAGTAGTGAGGGTGCATAGCCTTGACATATCTACATTTCACTTTCTGGATACTGTCTAAAGTTTATATACAACAAAAGCCCACAGAGGGTCTATTGATCTACTCTATCTCCTGATTGATGGTAGTGGCAAAACCTTCTCAAAATCTTACTTGGGAGCAGTGGTATCACAGTGTGTGTGTGTGTGTGTGTGTGTGTGTGTGTGTGTGTGTGTGTGTGTGTGTGTGTGTGTGTTGGGGGAATTTGTGACAGGGTTTTGCTGTGTAGCCCTGGCTGTCCTGGAATTCACTTTGTAGACCAAGCTGGCCTCAAACTCACAGAAAACCTCCTGCCTCTGCCTCTGCCTCCAAAGTGCTGGGATTAAAGGTATGTGCTACCACCACCCGGCTATGTTGAGAATTATAACATGCCCTCAAGAGCCAGATGAGTCTTCTAAAGGCTTATACAAAGAGGTGGAACAGTACCCTCAGAGTGAATGACTTCAGAGTGGAGGAAATAACCAAGTGCTTGGCTAATTGACCTGAAATGAGATAAGGTGTGTGTTGTAGAGTTGTCAAGCTGCTCTAGACAATATCTTTGGTCTCCACAAAACACCTGTGGTGTCAATAAACTACCATACAGGTCTAAGCTCAAGCTAAACTGTCTCGCTGTGGCAAGTTATTCAACCTCACTTCTTTGTCTCCAAAATACAGGTAGTACTTAAAAAATCACAGAGTTGTGAAAATTAAATTAAATTATGTAGGTATGCCACTAGGACAACCCCTCTACCTGCAAGACTATGTTCTTATTTATGTAAAGTCTTACCTCGAATTGAAAAAAGAAAAAAAAACAACTCCTGACTTTATTCTAAGGTTAACCTATTTCTGTCACACAAAGAAAGCAGGGAATTACCTGGGGACTTGGGGAGCAGAGAGAATGATTTCAGACTAACATCCGGTCCACATCTTTTAGACAACCACCTGTTGAAAGTCACAGAACACCACTCCCTTCCCTTGTTCTCTGACCTCTGTTCTTCTCAGGATACAATACTGGAATAATTCCAAATCCCATGTGACCAGAAAGTAATAAATTTGTATCAGTCTGCCATAGCTGGCCACCTGACATTAGAAGCTTTGGGAATGACAATACCCTTAGAGTTTGTGATGATAACCAGGGAAGGGAAATTCATAAAAAATATAAAAATAAAAACGGGGCTAAGAGCATAGTTTAATGGGTAGACTGCCTAGGTAGTTCTATACAAAGCCCAGGGTTTGGTACCCAGCATCACATAAACCAACTGTGATGGTACATACTTATAATCTCACCATGTAGGAGGTAGAAACCAGAAAACCAGATGTTCTATGTTATCCTCAACTATCTAGTGAGTTCCAGGCTAGCCCAGGATACATGAGACCCTGCCTCAAAACAACAACAATGACCAACACAAATGTAATGTCATGGCAAACCTCAAGAGCCTGGGCAACCAGCAGAAATGACAGGAGCTGCTGCAAGGAGTAGGTCAAAGCCCCCGGAGATGGAGCATTTCCGTGTGCTCAGTTTGCTTTACTTTTATACAAAAGAGAGAGAGTTCCAGCACCTCCCTCCTGGTGATGATGAGAAAATGGACCACATCACAGGAAGCATGCAATAAATGTGGACTGCTGCAGTTCCTCTATACGCTGTCCTGATTTCTGAGAAAACAGACCACACATATAAGCTGTGTTGATCTAGCTCTATTATACTGAACACCGGGAAAGCAGTGCCCCAAGGGGAAACAAAACAGTTTGGGCTGGTACATAACCCTGTGTTAATCTGAAAGGCTATGGACAAGATTATTTACCTGTCTGCTGAGGGATGCTGTTCATTTATTTTTCTTAAAACAAGGATAAATAGGTCCTTGCTTACTGGGGGAGCATGTTCTGTCAAGGTAGCATTAAACACAAACACCCCTCGATCTCTGGGCAGCCAGTCCAAAGATGGTAATTAAAATGAGCATACATTACGTGGACAGAGGGGAGAAGCAGTAGGTGGGTTTCCTCTGTCAAATCATCCTCGATGCTCTTTACCCCAATCTTTAAGACACAGTAGCTGCTTGATGTCACACGACCTAGTCCCTATCAGTAGCATGAGAGTGATGTTTAACTTAAAGGCTCATTGGGAGGATTAAGTGGCATTGTATGTGTGAAGGGCCAAACTTAATGCTGACAGATAGTGAGCTTTCATCCATTTAGCGCGTGTTTATGGGGCATTTACCACTCAGTGGGTTTGAGAAATAAGGAAATAAGGTAATCAACAGATCCATGTCGGGTGGGGGGTGGGGGGAGAGTGTTTGTCCTTAAAATAACCGTTACGCCATTGTGTTACCTAATTCTAAATGGAAAGAGCTGTTTTGCAAGTCTGGGTTTTAGGTAACTAATAGTGCACTAACCTCCCGCTTTTGTCTGCACTTCTGCTTTAAATACTGATTTCAATTGCTAATAGGATAATAATTACTAATGGTCAACAGTAGCCTGAAAATACTTAGCGGAAATGGCTGTGTTTTGAAGATACTGTGTTCACCTGGCTTTTATTGTACTGTAATGTTTCATAGGTTTCTCTTTGGTGGCCAGTTTATAAGCTCACCTTTATCATAGGTATACACATAGGAAAATAGATGATATTTTTAGGCTTCAGTATGAAAGACTTTGAAATATATCCCTGGAGGAAAAGTGGGGGACTTTGGTGGAACAAATTTGTACCTATTTACGTGTAAATTATGTCCCACAGAGGTTTGCTTGACTCCACAGCCTCTGTGGAAAAGTGGTCTTGGCCTTGCCTTTGCCCATCGGTTTCAGACATCCCAACCTGTAACTGTGTCTGCTGTTGGCTTCTTTTTGGAACTAATTGTGCAGCTTAAAAGTTTCCTCAGCAATGAGTCAAATAAAAATCTTAAACACATACTAATTTTTGTATGAGGGAGTGATTTAAGCTTTTTTTTTTTAGACAAGGTCTCACCAAGTGGCTTGTGGCTTGTCTGGAACTTGCTAAGAGACATAACTGTCCTTCCTCCCTCAGTCTCAGAGTGCTGGGGTTGCAGGAGTGTGCCCGCATGTCCACCTTCCATTTGAAATTTACACATAACCTTAAACCACTTCTGGATTTGTACTTTGATGAGCAATTCATATATATATATTTTTTTCTTATGCCATTGTTTCAAGGACATTAAGTTATAAGGAGATATTCAGCTCGGTTGTTGTAAAAACCTAAGAAAAGACATGTTTTAACCTACCAATGCTTCCAAGCTTTTGTAAGTTTTCTATCGGGAGTTCTGATAATTCCAGTGTGCTCAGAGGCACCTGCTATGTTGTAGCAGATGTGTTTAATCAGATGAGAAGTTACCTGTGTTAATTCCCTGCAGTAGCATTCTTAAAAAGAAGATGGTCAGAACACTGGAGAGACATTAGGATATATAGACTGAAATCATCAGATTAGGTTTGAAGGAACCCTCCTCTTTTGCTCCCCTTGCAAGTCTCTTTCCCCAGCTTCCTGGGGCCTGCTTTGGAATGCTGATGAAGAAGCTCTGTTTTAAGCTCCCTGGCAGCTTTCAGATTCTCTTTTAGGCACAGTTAAAACTCTTTGCAGGTTGGAGGAGATTTCATCCCCTGGCTATGCCAGGTGTTCCTGTGGTAGCTGCTAAATCACTGCAACTCCCCTGGCTTCAAACCCAGAACCTGTTGAGGACTGCTTCCCCTGTCAACTTTAAAGACTTATTTTTATGAGCACAGCACTCACAATTTCCCAGAATATAAAATATTTTAAAAGCTGCCTCGAATATATGTATGAAGGGTTTCTGTTGGTTTATTTCATGCAACAACGGGTGTGCTTTACATGTCTGAAGGAATAGACATCTTTTGAATATCATTTGCAGATGTTTCTTATTGATTTTCCTATTTCTAAATAGCCTCCCCCATGATAGATGAATTTATCTATACTTTTTTTAGAGGAAGTAGAAGGACATCTACTATTGCTTTCCCCAGTTTAAAAGTATCCCACCTGATATGACAGACTTTGGAGATCCCCCATGTAAGACCTCACACTCCCTGGGTAGCAGAGGGGGGATGGGGTGGAGGATTGGGGGAGTTGGTGTGGGGGGGTGGAGGATGGGGGAGGAGGGGAGGGAGAGGGAGATGGGATTGACATGTGGAGCAAACTTGTTTCTAATTTAAATAAATAAATAAAATTTTATGTAAGTAAAATTTTATGTAAGTAAAATTGTATGGGACATCTATATAACACTCCCCTCTCCAAGACTTGGTGACCATTGTTGAGAATAAGGCAGAAAGTTTTTTAAGAGCCATTTGTGAGTGGAGTTTCTGTCCTGCCTGGTCCCATGGCCGTTTAGTCCCAAATAAACACACTGAGGCTTATACTATTGGCTAGCTCTCTCGCTCATTCATATATATATATATATATATATATATATATATATATATATATGAGATTTATTAGACTAGTTCACAAGCTGTGGCCCAAGTCCAAGAATTTAGAAGTTGCTCAGTCCATGAGGCTGGATCAATCCACAAGGCTGGATGTCTAAGCTGGTCTCCAGTAGATGCTAGAATACCAGAGAAGTGAGCTCTAATGCCAGTGAAGGAAGACATGGATGTGCTAGCAAGGTGATAGTAAGCTATCAAAGAACAAAAGCTTTCTTCTTCCATGTCCTTACATAGCAGTGGTCCTCAACCTTCCTAATGTTGTCAACTTCAATACGATTCCTCATCTTGAATTGACCCCCAATCATAAAATTATTTCATTCCTACCTTATGACTGTAATTTTGCTACTGTTGTAAATTTCTGTGTTTTCCAGTGGTCTTAGGTGATCCCTCTGAAAGGATAATTTGACCCTGTAGACTAGCTCTCTCTTAATTATAAACCCATTTCCATTAAACTATGTATTGCTACAAGGCTGTGGCTTACCCATAATGTTACTGCTTTGGCGGCTACATGGCGTCTCTTTTCCTCTTCCCAGCATTCTCCTATTCTGGCAGCCCTGCCTATACTTCCTGCCTGACTACTGGCCAATCAACATTTATTCACCAACCAATAAGAGAAACATATGTTCACAGCATATAGAAGGAGATTTCCCCCCCCCCATCAGTTGTTGGTTGGAAATAAAATAGAATGAAACAGTGTTTTCTGAACAAGATAGGACCACTTGCATGGATGAACTCAGAGCAGCTGTGGTTGTCTGCGGAAGACCCACATAAGATGAAGCTACTCAACATCCTCGTAGGAGGAAGTCTGATGCCGCCATTAAACATGTGACTTATTAGAGGCGCATACAGATGAGGTAATAAAAGGGTGGTTTACCACACCGCTAACCACACCCACTTTAGGCAGGGCTAAAGACGTATACGGCTGGACGTAAAGACATATACACGTACGTAGGCGGAACTACGTCACTAGCCAGGCCCACTTTTGGGCATGGCTAGGGGCATTACGGGGGAAGGCATAAAAGACAGCACACAGGAAGTCTCGCTCTCTTTTCCTGGAGTTCGGCTTCCAGTTCGGCGGCTGAAAACTGCTTGGCTCCTCTGGGTTTGGTATCTTGTGAGTAATTTCTACATTAAATACTTAGCTTTACTTTCAGTAATTGTGTGTCGCGTATCGTTACAGCGTCCGTTGAAGCCTACACATCCTAGCTTGAAAGGAAAAGGAATCATGAGCCTTCTCCCATTACTAAGCTGCTACGAACCACTGGTGACTTCTGGAGTAGGCCATCAGTTTTCTTTAGGGGTGTGGTCCCTGGTAGACAGCCACAGTACATTGGATGCTCCGAAACACAGGAGTGTATGGACAGCACGGATTGGAGTTGACGGGTTGTTTTTAAGACATTTGGAACGGTATGGAGACGGTGACGGATCTGGAAGACATGTTAGCGGAGGGAGTTGGAGATGACTATGATCAAACTACAGTGTATGAAACTCTCAGATAATCAGTAAAATATTTTAAAGTGGAATAGTGATACTCGTGACCCTAAAATTTGACACTTCTGCTTATGCTGGGGAGTGAAGAGAGCCACGTTATCTTTTTCAATCCTTTTGAATATGCATTTGCTATCATTATTCTATCAAGTGCTGATTTTTCTGAGCCCTTCCACTCCTTAATCTTTGCAATTCTCTTCTTTTATTATGGGGAGTTCCCCCATACAGACCATTGGGACATAGAGTTAGCATGTGTCAAACCAAATGAAATAGTAACTAAAGTTTATTCTCCAGGGTAAGTATGTCCAGTATAACCACATAACGTGGAAGAATTTAACTGCACTCTCTGCATGTTTCTCATCTTCACTGTCCTTCCCCCTGGATCTTGTACTCTTCTTTTCTGTATCTCTGTGTTTGGTGCTATTCTGTGCTTTGAGTGGCGCCTCAAGCATTTCTTCCTATCTGCAGAGTAATGTACAAAACATTAGGACATGAGTTATCTCTTACGGTGTTTCAACCAGAGCATTTACTTTCAGTCTTAATTCTTTTCAGCAGAAACCTTACTCTCTACTTATTCACTGACTTAAAAAATTCTCAGCATTCTTAAGCCAAGAGGACTGGATTTATGTTTCTTCATTTGAAAGCCGTAATAGAAATCTCAAGTTGGAAAAGACTTTCAGTGCTGCCCAAAGTTTGTTCAGCCAATGGGGAAAAAATATCTTTTGATGAGAAGTAGACCCAGAAATTATGAAAAAGACATCAAAATTGATGTTATCCCTGATACTTTTTAGTGGCTGCCAGTTGGATATTTACATAAATGAATGTACTAAGGCATACGCCAGGACAGAATGTGGCACTGGGCCAAGCACCTGCCATCTAGAGGGCAGGAAAAAGCCCAGGAGCATTAATCATGGTGTCTCATCATCAAAGTCGAGATGAATGCCCCTCAAGCAATCCACCCAGGTGGTTCCCAGCCTCTCCTTCCCAATGTCCATGGCGAATGGCCAACCAGTCTTTGCCTGAACACCTGTGGGATGTGTATTTTAAACAACAGCCTGATCTTATTCAGGAATTTGCATTTTATGGTAGTTCTGATCGTGGTGACTGCAGAATTTGATTTCCTTCATTCTCCTTGGAAGCTACAGGTATGCTGAGGGACAGTGAAGGGTGTTCAGGTGTCACATTTACTCTACTATACGTATACCTTTCTCCCCACCTGGATAATCCTAGTTTTCTTTCTGCCTAGAGTTTAGATGTCGCATGCTATAGAAAACCTTCCGTGGGCATCATTTGCATTGGATATTGCATCCTGAGTATCTCAAGATAGACCATATGGCTAGAATTGTTGACTGCCCAAAATCTTAAGTATTAGTAACTTCTCGTTTAGTTTTAACTGAAACACACCCCTGGTCTTGTGTGGGTTCTCAGGTTAGAAATTGTTTCTAAAGAAAGCCATAGGTGACTGTCTTGCTTACAAATTCTTCTTGATAATTGGCCTTATCTCCCAATCTTTATTCCTTCTTGGTGGACTGTTAACTGTATATTCCAATGCTTCCTCCCAAGTTCCCTATCTACCTTTTCTTCATTGTTATTAATGTTTTCTAACTGTACAAACTACGGGATTTGTTACGACATTTCCTACATGTATGTAACACACCAATCATCTTCAGTCCTTATTATCATATGCTATCCCCCTTCCCACAATGCCCCTTTCTCCACCTAGTGCTGTCCTCCCTTGTATATGCTTTCAGAGCTGCCCAGTAGGTGTTGGATAACAACTTTTGGACCCATCCATCCTTCGGAAAGACTGATTGTCCCATTCTCAGCATTCACTAAGTACCTACAGTTCTTCATCTAGGCCTGGACCCTTGTGAGATTGTTTTCCCCCCATATTGACACCCAATCCCAGAAAGACAAACACAAGTTCTCCCTTATTCATGATTCTAAGATCCACATCTTTAGATGGGAATGTATGACCTGGGGTAACCATAAGATCTAGGAAAGTAAAAAGAGATGGGGTGGAGACAGAAGGAGCTCTAGAGAAGGAAATAGCAGGTTGTGTTTCCGTCTTTATAGATGTTCTTCCTTCTGTTGCTTTCAGAAAATATGGACTATCATAAGATTCTCTGAATTTTTTATTCTCCACTTCATCTTGTCCTTCTCGATTCTTTGCTTCCAGAAGGCCTTCCATTGCCCCCCTCTACAAATTTATGGCCCTGCTTCAGCCAGATGTGCTGATGTCAGACACTATTGGTTTCTGCAGTCACATTCAGTCTCTCATCCTCAGTCTGCCTAGCCTTGGGCTTCTTCCATTCTCTTAACACCATTCTAATCTCCTAGGCAAGCTTATTTGTTTCCATTCAGCTTCCTCATTAAATATCATTAGTTAACATGCTGGCTTAAAATTTTGCCACTCAACCACATGTCAGGTAGGGCATTGTACCCAATAGTTCTAGAATACATGATCTTCATAAGTTTGAGAGACTTTTGCAACCCAATATACCACTTGCGAGGCCATAGATAAATGAAGGTCAAAACTCTGAAATTCTATACTCTACATATTCTCTGATTGTAGCAAAATTACATTGCAAATCATTTTAAAAATATGTCTGGGGATCTGGAGAGATGATTTGGCAGTAAAGAACACTTTCTGCTCTTTCAGAGGACCTCAGTTTGGTTCCCAGCACCCATGTAGTGTCTATAACTTCAATTTCAGGGGATCCAATGCCCTCTTCTGGTCTCTACATGAACCAAGCAAACATAAAGTATACATACATCCATACATGCAGGTAAAACATTCGCACATGTGAAATAAAAATATATAATTCTTTTTAGAATTCTTCGTGAATTAGATTCGTGCTTAGAACTTTCCACAAAGAAAAGTCTAAGCCCAGAAAGTTTTTCTCAGGATATTCAAGCAGTTGGTAATACTAAACATTCCCATGACTTCAGGAGGTAGAAGGAAAAGTGTGTGTTTGGGGGAGGGGGCGAGGGAATCCTTCAAATCACAGAGTATCTATTGCCAAAACAAGAAAAACGTACAAACATGCTACATTAATACACGCAATCATAGACTCAATATAGACCTAAAAAATGATGACGAAATGTGAATTCACTCTTGACTGAAGACTTCACAATCCTCCTCAAAGAATAGAATATACTTTCATTTCAATAGATGTAGAATAAAAGTGACAAAATTTAACACTTATACATGATAAAGTGTGTCAGATATAGAATAAACAAAATCTTTATGATAAATAGTATCTATAATAAACCTATAGCAAATGGTTTTAAAAAACTAGGTATTTTTCTTCTATATCTCAGAGTAGACAAGGACAGATTCCTCTGCCAAATATATACAGATGATTATGAGTGGGAAACAACATAAGTAAAAGAATTGAAGGCACAAGGATTATAAAGGAAGAAGAAAAATGATTATTTTATTGATGATACCTTATTTAGAAATATCAAGGACACAAATAATTGAGGGAAAAACCCTGCAAGAACTATAATTTAACTTTGGAAACTACAGAAAATAAGATTAATATATAAAAATGAATCTAATACATACATAACTATTCAGCGAAAATTACAAAACATTGTTGAAAAAATTGAAAGTCTAAATAAACAGTGTTATACCACATTTGTACATTAAAATCCCCAGCCTTAAAATGTCTGTTTTCTCCAACAGTATGCATATATATAGAAAGCAGTAAACACATTAAATTTTAAATGTATGTGGAAATCCAACAAAGCTGGACTAGTGAAAACAATTTAGAAAGAGTTTTTGTGGACTTTCCCACTTGATTTCATAGACAATAGAACAGAATAGAAATTATAGAATTGTCCTTACACACGAGTGACCAAGTGACTTTCAAAAAAGATACTAGAGAGAGAGCTGGAAAAAAATGGCTTCAGTTAGTAAGTTGCTTGCTTATGAAGCTTGAGGACTTAAGCTTAACTCCCAGTATCCACACACAAACCAGTCAGGGTGGCATGTGCCTGCAGTCCCAGGACTAGGGGCAGAAAGAGACAGGAAGGTCCCTGAGCTATCTGAAAAACAAGTATGGACAAACTGGTGAGCTCTGGACTCAGTGAGAGAGAGAGCCTGTCTGTGTGAGCCATTTTTATATTGACGTGATTAAACATCACTGCCAAGGCAAGCTATAGACTTATGGTTCTAAAGGGTAAGAGTTCATCACCATCACTGCATGGAGGCTGGAAAAGCTGACTGAGAGCTCATACATTAAGCCATAATAAGGAAGCAGAGATAAGGGGCTGGGAAAGGCAAGAGGCCTTGAAGACTCAGGGGACATACTTCAACAAGGTCATACCTCCTAAACCTGTACAAACTGTGCCAGCAACTGGGGACAACGTATTCAAACTCCACCCATGGGGCCCATGCACAGTCAAATGACGACTGTCTCAAAAAATAGAAGTAGAAAGTGAGAAGACATGTGGGGGTCAACCTCTGGTCTCCGTATGTATGTACATATGTGTATGAGACACCTAAACACAGGTGATATCAAAACCAGCAAGAAAGACTGACCTTATCAACAAGTGACACTAGAGTAACTGTAAGTAAACGTCAATCTCTGTACAATCTAAACCTATAAAATTCCTAGAAGAAGAACACAAGGGAAAATTCTTTATATCCTTGGAGATAGATACAGATTCACTAGCAAGTACCCCAAAGCACAGCTTGCAGTGAAATTGACAAATTTATCAAAGTTAAACCTCCTGTTCTTCTAAACATTCATCAAGGCAGAGAAAAGGCCAAGTCACACCAAGAAGGAAGTAGTTTTTAAAGAGTCCTTACAATGCAATTCATAAGGCATGAAAGCAGAGGGAAGACTGTTTGAAGAAAGGAAGTGGTCCAGGTGAGGGGATGGGAGAGGGCCGTGGGGGAAGGGGACGAGCAAGAACAAAACGTAGTAACGTATCTGCATGAGCGTTCCACAGTGAAACCCATCTCTTTGTGGGCTAAGTTTAAAAAGTTCATTTAAGTGCATATAGAGAGAATGCATAAATGACACTTTGCACTTAAGAAGGCAAATAACCCAGTCACTCTACACAAAAGATGCCCTTAGAAAGATGACACTTGAGTTGACCATAAGCAATTTACTGAGGGACATGGAAACAAAGCCACATTGAGATGCCACTTTACACCTGAAATAATGAAAAGTTCAGATACCAGACTACGACCAAAGTGCTGTAGATGTCACATAAAATGAATCTTTTGTGCATTTTGTGAGCACAGCGTAGTACCACATGTCTGGGCAACTTCAGCTTTTAGAAAGTTAATCCCAAACTTAAGATGATGCTTCAGTTCTGTTCTGCGAGATTTCTTTAGGAGAACTGAAAATAATTCCTGATAAAAGTTTGAGTCCACTAATATTTGAAGGAGTTTTACTTGGAATAGCCAGAAAGTCTCACCATCACTATGAGATGTGATATACCCACCCTAACACATCTACTCAAAAAGAAAACCAACTGCAGATCAGTGCAAGGTTTTAAGCACACGTTGTACTGTACTGAGAAAAAGCACACAGTGTGGGAGTCTAATTGTCTGAAATTCTATGACAGAAAACATCTACCTGTGCTTAGAGTGGTCAAGTCAGTAGGTCCTAGGGTAGGAAGTGGATGGGAATAGACTTTAAGGAAGGGCAAAGGGGCTTTCCAGAATGCTGAAGATATTTTATATCTTTGTCAGAAGCTTCAATTTGCTATTTCAAATCTATAGGACTTATTGTATGTAAGAGTTATGTCTCCGTAAGTTAGGTTTTTAAATATTTATTTTATTTAATATGTAATGAGTGTTTTCTCAGCATATATGCATATGCACCGTGTGCACTCCTACTGTGCTTTCAGGCAAGAAGAGGGCATCAGATGCCCTGGACCTAGAAATGCAGGTGATCGTACGGCACTGTGTGGGTACTGGGAAACAAGCCCTGATCCTCTGCGGTAGCAGCCAGTGTCTTCACTGGGCCGTTGCTCCAGTCTCCTAAGAAAGTGGTTTTTAGGAACTGATACACTTCCCTGAAATTTCAAATGGCATACCAATTTAAGAGAGAAAATGACAATATTATCTTACATGCTTGCATCCTGGCTACAGTGTCACTTATAATCCAATTGAGTGGATATTGATTTTAGAATCATCTCTGTGTAATAAAGTTATTTACAGAAAGATTGAGTTTGTAAATCTACTTTATGCAATTTTTTCTTCTGGAAAGAATAATCTGAATATACGAAATCATTCTTATAAAGAAAGGCGTAGTCTTGCCATTTGTGCAAGATTACCATCACCAAAGAAAAAAACTCCTCTGCCTTCTTAGAATTCTGTCCATCTGATTATACATCAGTGCATACAAGACTTTTAGATATCACCTATGATTTAAAGTGCCAAAATTTTTTCTAGAATATACACTTGTCACCTTTATATTTTATCTATTAATATTTTTAAATTAAAAACTACTCTCACATCATTTTAGAGAGCAGTTTTTGTTTAAAAGCAAAACCCAAGATTTAAAACTGTAATAAATTTGGCTTTAGGAAAAACACACATCATTTTTATTTCTCCCATTTTCGTCGCAGAGCACAGCCGCTAACACGGAGAAGCTGCTGCTCCAAGGGGACACATCGATTTTCCAAATGCAAGATTCATTTAATATTAGTAATAATACAGTGAAAGTTGCCACCACTTGAGCTGTTTGCTTCTTAAGGACAACAGGAATAGGTGGACTATGGAATTGTCCTGTTTTGGAATTCCTCTGATATCTTTCATGATAACAGGTGTTTCTAGGTGACTCTGTGCAGGTCTCTAAACAGAGCACTGAAAGTGCCTTGTGTGCAGATGCCATGCACTACCCAGCTCAGTGCCTGGAACTCACTGTTCAGTGTAGAAGAAAAGTTATCTCTTAACAGCCAGGCGTTGGTGGTGCACGCCTTTAATCCCAGCACTCGGGAGGCAGAGCCAGGCGGATCTCTGGTCTACAGAGCGAGTTCCAGGACAGCCTCCAAAACAATACAGAGAAACCCTGTCTCAGAAAAAAATATATATATCTCTTAACCTTCAGGGTGCCAATGGTGAGGAAGAAAGAATTGGTGCTCAGTAAGCCACTCAAAATATGTGGAGGACTTTGCTGAACATGTATACACTGTCATACACACACACACACACACGCACGCACACACGCACACGCGCGCGCGCACACAGACACACACACACGCGCTCATACACACACACGCACACACACACACACGCACGCACACGCGCGCACACACAGACACACAAGTTTGTTGTGAGGGCTGGGTGGCTAAATCATGGTAAAAGGTTAGAATGGTTCCTGGCACATTGCAGAGAGGGCAGTAAACATTATTAATTTTTTGATACAAGGTTTCTGTATGTAACCCTATCTATGCTGGAACTCACTATGTAAACTAGTCTGGCCTCAAATTCATAGAGACCCACCTGTCTCTGCCTCCTGAGTGCTAGAATTGAAGGCATGTGTCGCCATGTCCAACGCCCATTATTACCAGTCTTAATCTGTATTTAGTTAACTGATAAGCATTTAATGAGCACTACTGTGCACACGTAATTGCACTGAGGAAGATAGGTTGATCTGACCCATTAGTAAAGAAGAAATCAGGACATCACTGGCATCACTGGCATCACTGGTTCTGCAATGTGAGTCCGGAAGGAACCTCCTCCCATCCATCTTCCGTCTGTTTGCAGTCAGAACCACAGAGCCGACTTGCAAAAAAATACAACTTTCTAATTACTAGACTATCTCCACAGCTAGGTCACATTGCTCAGGGAGATTGGGACATCTGTTTTTGTGCATAGCTTTCCATATTAGTTACTTTTCTGTTGCTGTGGCAGACTGCCCCAGCCAAAACCAGCACAGGATTCATTTTGGCTTATGGTCTCAGAGAGCTACAGTTCACTGTGGCTGGGAAGACATGGTGGCAAGAGTAGGAAGCTGACTGGCCAAGAAGCAGAAAGGACAGGAAGCAGGGGCAGGCTGTCAACCCTCAACGCTGCCCTTGGTGATAGACTTCCTCCAGAAAGGCCCTGCCTCCTAACGGTTTCACAATCTTCTCATCAACTGGGGACCAAGTGCTCAAATACATGAGCCTATGGGGGACATTCTCATTCAAAACGCAATGACCGTCCATTTCCAAGGAGCAACTTGAAGGTTTTATGAAGATGAACGTCATAGTGTTCTCCAAGCAGACCTTGTTTTTCCCATCACTAGGGGTTAGCCCTGTGGTCTCCTATCAGAATATCACAGGATACTATATCAGATAACATCAAGTCTGTGTACTTTACTTAAATATTGAATATTGAGTTTTCTGCCCCTTGAAAAATGAAGTCTATTTTACATGAGGTTCCTTTGCTGACCCCACTTGTTTTTTGGCTCATTACCTTTTAATTCTATTTTTTAAACTAGTCACGATGTTGTGCCATCAGAAAACCCATTGTTTGGCTTTCGTTTCCTTTTGAAAATTAAAAGTCCCATGCACTCATCAGCACATTAGCTCCAAACGACATAGTCAGAATCTCTATAACTGTATCTTTTTTATTTAAGTTTACTTTTTTATTTGCATTCCAAACACACCCCTCCTCCTGCCACCTCTTACCTCAACCCCCAGTCCACCCCACATCCACTCCTCCCACAGGATAAGGGCCCCTATTGGGGAGGGGCATTGACAAAGCCTGGACCATTAACTTGAAGCAGGAGCCATCCGCTCCCCCCTGCATTAAGGCTGAACATGGCATCCCACTGGTAGGGGATGTCCTTCTGTATGCTGTGAATTTATGTTTTTTTTTATTGGTTGATGAATAAATGTTGATTGGCCAGTAGCCAGACTAGGAGAACACTGGGAAAAAATGCAGAGTGGCCAGGGAGACGCCATGTAGCTGCTGAGGGAGCAAGAGGACTGGGCATCACCAGTAAGCCAAGACAAAGTAGAAATACATAGTTTAATAGAAATGGGTTAATAATTCAAAGAGCTAAACAATAAGAAGCCTGAGCCATTGGCCAAACAGTTTATAATTAATATAAGCTTCTATGTGGTTTATTTGGATCTTGACAGCCAATGGACAGGTAGGACAGAACCTCCATCTATGTCCCACAATAGGCAATGGGCTCCAACAAGCTGGCTCATGCACCAGGGATAGATACTGGCTCTCCCCTCAGGGGCCCCTCAGATAGACCCAGCTACACAATTGTCTCCCACATATAGAAGGTCTCATGGAGGCTTCACCACTGTCAGTCTAGAGTTCATGAGTCCCCATGAGTTTGGTCCAGCTGTCTCTGTAGATCTTCCTTCCATGATCTTGACCTCCCTTGCTCATGTATACCCTCCTTCCTCTCTTCAGCTGGATTTCCAGAGCTCTGCCTGGTGCTTTGTTGTGGATCCCTGCATCTGGTTCCATCAATTACTGGATGAAGGCTCTCTCTTCTCTAGAGCTGTGATTGTATCTTTCTAGATAAGGCATTTAGAGACAGTCAGATAACTGGACTGATGGCTCTTTTCTTCTGGGTGTCATCATTTGTGGTAATAATCCCTATGTATGTGAAGACACTGAAGCTCACATGTGGGAGCTAATTATATTTAAAATACTGTGGAATTGCCATAAAGATGTGTAACTGTTTTCAAAGGGTCTTAGCTAGCAGCATTCTAAGAACATTTTTGTTTAAACTACTATGCCTCCCATTGAGATTTTCTTTAATTACCTTATTAGCTTTAGAATAGTGTTACTATTAGAAATAAGCTTGACAAGGTCTCTATTTTTGATAGTTATGGACAACTAGAGGAAGAATGTCCATTGCAATTTATTGCAACTCATTGAGAGTTTACTTGATGTAGCCTTCACCAAACCTTTCCTAGTCTTGGGTTTTCTTTTCTTGAAAATATGATTATGGCAACTCATCTGACAAAGTTGGTATCAGCTCTTCCTATAAATGATCTGTATTTGTATGAATTCTGTACAGAGTTTTGAAAATCACTTTTCAAGTAGCACAAGAATATATAAATGCATTATTTGTGGGTATAGCATATATGTGTTTATGCATAAGATGTGCTATGGGTATGATATGAAACATCTCCTCAAAAGGCTCATATGTTGGATGCCTGGTCCACAGATGGTAGAGCGACTGAGAAGTGATTAGATCATGAAGGCATTAACCAATTTAATGTGTGAATCTATTGATAAATTCAGTCTGAACGGGCTATTACAAGATGGGGGTCTGTGGATCTCTCCATAAAGAGCTATCCACGGTTAATGGTGCATCCACAGTGGTATAGCTATGAGTAAATTGCTCTTGCTTAGTGCATAATATCTCCTCCAAATACCATGAAGGAATCCCTAACTAAATGCAGTGGATCACAAAACTCAGGTAAGAAAGTAGGAGAATCATACTTGTTGATAAGAGGAAAGGTTTTGGCAGGACTTAGAAGGACATAAGAAAGGATAATGGAGGTACAAATGTAAAATACATATTATTTCCCCCAAGAAATAATGTGGGCCCTAATAGGAGTAAACAGGCTAAAGATAGTAAGGCTTTAAAGTGTATACCTTGGTCCTGGTTCTTCTCTGCCTCCTGACCCCAGTAAGGACATAGTCTACACTCTGATCCACCATGTACTCCACACCATGCTGTTCTGCCTTGTCAATCATGGGATCAGAAGCAAAGATCCAAGTGACCATGGTCTTTGACCTGTGAAACTATGAAGTAAAATGATTTTCCCTTCCTTATGTTATTTCGCCAAGTATTTTGTCACATCAGTTAAAAGTGACTAGCAGTCTATGTATAGTTTTTGTTTTTGTTGTGTAAAAGAAATCTGTATCAATGATCTAATTAACATTTAAAAAGATTTACTCATCTGTTACACATACAGTGGTCTGGCATATATGCCTGCCCACCAGAAGAGGGCATCAGACCTCATTATAGATGGTTGTGAGCCACCATGTGGTGGCTAGGAATTGAACTCAAGACCTCTGGAAAAGCAGCCAGTGCTCTTAACCTCTGAGCCATCTCTCCAGCCTCTCATTAACATTCTTAAGCTTCCTAATCAGCTCCGGTTTCCACAGCTCACTGGAATTCTGTTATCTAATGGATTTTAATAATGGTGGTTTCTATAAATGATTTTATGTACCAAAAAAAATTAGTATAGCAAACTTCCAAGACATTTATCTAGTAACTCAAAATGTAAAGCATTTAGACAATGCTTCCTTAAAAATATCATCGCGTTGAAACCCATATAATTTAAATCTACTGAGTGCTTATATGCCAGGTACCTGAGTTAACATATCATGAATATTGTTGAACTATATGTTTACTGCAGCACTGTAAGGTAGATGTTGTCTTTATTCCTATTTTACCCTTGTGTAAAAGGAAGACATGAGAACTTAGGTAATTTGTTTGTTTGTTTGTTTGTTTGTTTTTATGTCATGTGTGCCTTTGGTAGCAAAGTCATGATTTTAGACTCAGGTATAGGAATCCTCATTTCGTGTAATGGCCTAGTCTACACGGTGTATGACAGCATCTCAGAAGTTCAAGTAAGCAGTGTAATATGGACGTAAGAACTGAAGAAGAATTGAGAAGGAAGGTACACATTTGAAGAGGTTGATTGGGAAGTCTCTTCAGGGATGACTGAATTTAGACTGCATAAAAAAAAACTCAAATCTAAAATTCTGTGCATGTAATGTTGTCTGTCAGAGAATTTAAAATGAAAATGCTTGAGCTGTGGGATCACCATTCCCTAATGCCTCCGAAGGCATTTGCGTTTCTGAGTCCTGGGGAGGGGGGTCTAAGCAGTGAAGGTAGATCTGAAGAGTAGAGAGGCAGTGCTTTGCAGGAGACTCCGAGGACCAGATAAAGGACATTTCTCTTGGGTTTTCTTCAGTACTTCTGTAATGATAGGAGCCAGTTAGTAATGAGTAGAGAAAGGAATTCTATGCATAGCTCAAGAATCATAGACATACTGATATTCTTGGGAGGCAAGCCCACTAGAAATCAGCACGTGGACACTCTTTTTTTATTTTTATAAGTTTTATTTAAATTGGAAACAATCTTATTTTACATATCAATCATAGTTCTCTCTCACTCCCATCCTCCTGTGTCCTGTACTGACACTCCCCATACCATCCCCCATTCACTCCCCAGGGAGGGTGAGGCCTTCCATGAGGGGTCATCAAAATCTGTCAAGGCATTTGGGGCAGGACCTAGGCCCTCCCCTGTATATCTAGGCTAAGAGAGTATCCCTCCATGGGAAATGGGCCCCTGAAGTCCATTCCTGCACTACGGATACACCTGGTTCCACTGCTAGAGGCCCCATAGACTTCCCAGTGCTCCTAGCTGACACCCATGTTCAGGGTGCCTGGTTTGGTTCTATGTTGGTTCCCCAGCTGTCAGACTGGGGTCCATGAGTTCCCACTTTCTCAGGTCAGCTGTGATCTTGACCCCTTTTTTGGTCACTCCTCCCTCTCTGAAACTGGATTCCAGGAGTTGGGCTCAGTGCTTAGTTGCGGGTGTCTGTTTCTGCTTCCATCAGCTACTGGATGAAGTCTCTAGGATGGCATTTAAGGTAGTCACCATTCTCATTATAGGAGAAGGGTGTTTAAGGTAGCCTCTACACTATTGCTTAGGCTGCTAGTTGGGGTCATCCTTGTGGATCTCTGTACAATTCCCTTTTAAACCTATAGTAGCTTCCTCTATTGATGTGTCTCTTTTCTTGTTCGCCTCTATTCCTCTCGCCACTCGCCACTTCCTGACCCTGCATGTTCTCCTCCCACCTCCTCTTCTCCCCTCCTCTTTCTCCTGCCTCCCTTCCCTGTCCCCCCATGCTCTCAATCTATTCAGGGGCTCTTGTCTTTTCTGCTTCACTGGGGGAGATCTTGTCCCTTTCCCCTTCTCCAGGGGATCATGTGTGTCTCTCTTACGGTCCTCCTTGTTTCCTTGCTTCTCTGGAGGTGTGGATTGTAGGCTGGTAAGCCTTTGGTCTACATCTAATATCCATATATGAGTGAGTATGTACCATGTTTGTCTTTCTGTGACTGGGTTACACGTGGACACTCTTAAAGCTGGGAAGAAAGTCTTTGTTGCTGGTCAGAAGCCAGATGCTTGGGGGACCTACCCAAATCATACAGCCCTCAAGCTTTACAGTTCTGTCTTATGCACAAAAATCGCATCCTGGTTAGTGCATTTCAGTTAGCAGGAAGTGGAATTACAGAAGCCTATAAACAAGGTTCATACATTCAGAGACATTTTAACTCAAGGACTTCAATGCAACTGTGGACTAGGTCTTTGTTCCCATTTTGGCAGTGGTTAGGACTGACCTACATGCTATGTTTTAAGGTCAGAATTGAGCATCCAACATGGAGTCAGTCATCCTACGTTCCGGGGCCTATTATATTTTATTGCTCACTGGTTCCATGGGCATGAGTCAAATAGTGGACTCATTTTGTGGGAGGGGGTTATATTGTTCCCACAACACTCACGATTTAAAAGAATTCATTCTCTGCTTTATATAATTCTGTAGGCAGCTGAGCAAGCAGGGTCCTGTGGCCAGGTTTAGAAGTAAAAGCATGGCCATAAGTATAATGGCTAACCAGTGGACCAGGAGAACAGGATTGGTACCAACTGTCATATGTTTTGGTGTCTCTTTCCTCTTTCCTTGAGTTTA
The DNA here is from genome assembly GCF_017639785.1 of Mesocricetus auratus. Taxonomy (NCBI): domain Eukaryota; kingdom Metazoa; phylum Chordata; class Mammalia; order Rodentia; family Cricetidae; genus Mesocricetus; species Mesocricetus auratus. The sequence continues at coordinate 16,209,098 of NW_024429204.1, read as the reverse complement.
ATTCTGACAATGGCTAAACTTTCTCTAATTACTCGTGTCTGGTTGGCATAGAAGCAACAAGCTTCTTCCAGTGCCAAACAAAAGCTTTGTTTCATGAAGAGGAGGTCCAGGCCTCTGGATTCTGAAGAACAACATCCACTAAAGGGTCTACCTGGGCTTCCAGATGGGAAATGGAGGTTTCCAGATGTTCTAAGTCTGTGTCTGCGTCTGCTTGAGCACTGAGTTCTTTGAAGCTTTTATCCCCTACAATTAGAGCTGAAATTCCAACTGAAGTGGAGCCTGCAATACCTGTCCCCACCAACAGGGGAATGGGAATGGCGATGTCTTGCCATGCATGGGGAAGCCCAGAATCTAGATTTAGATGCATCTTGAACTCTTCACTACTATAGATGAACACCTATGGTATGACATACATGAGGATGCAAAGGAATGGGGCCTCCTTCAGCACAAACAATTTAGAAGATGGTTGTTTGGTTAAGCTGTTAGTGCAAGCAAACTGGGTAGTCTTGAGCCTAGAAATACATCGCACTGTCATTCCTGGAGTTAATCTGCTATGTAAGGCTACATGAATCTGAATACAGGAAACTATCTGAGGGATATAGTGGTGACATAAATGAGCACCCTTTCCTTGGTGGTCCCTCAGACAAATCATCTTAGGCTGATCCCTATTACAGTTGTCAGGATTGGAAGTAAAGCCTTACTGTTTGATTGTCTTCAATAATGGATCCACAGCCCCAGGAATGAACTCCTTTGTGGCCTCTTGCTCCACTTGCCTCTGGATGTAATATTTTATAGAAATCTATCTGAAAGGTAGATTGTGTCTCAGTGGATAGATTGCCTGTGACTTCCCTGGTTTTAGTCTTTCTTAATTTCCATACCCAGAATCTTGGCACATGGAGGCTTTGGGCCTTTCCTACAAAGATGAAGACAAAATATGACAATCATAGTCATAGGGTCTTTGTCAATCTTATTTTAAGTGCTTTGGAGAACCTGGAATGACTCATCTATCATCCTCTGTAGTCTTCTTCCACTGGGTGTGGTAGATCCATGGGGTCACACCTGTGACCTTCACTGCTGTAGGGGTGATGAGGGTTACAGGGAATGGGTCTTTCTATGTCAGCTTCAAGCTCTAGGTTGGGATCCTCTTTACTCACATAAGGTCCCTAGGCTGGAACTTGTGGACCAACTCAGGCATAGAAAGGGTGTAGCATGAGTTCTAATAGGTCTTAATAATAAAAATCTAGAGTCAGATATAGGGTTAAATGCTGAAAAATCACTTCCCAGTTGAAAAGATACTGAGCTCCTGTCTCCTCCTGCATTATTACTTCCTCTCTCCACCCAGCCATATCACTTCCTGTCTGTCCATACAGACCTCCATACCTCTATGGTTAACTAGTGACTAGTTCCACCCTCAGATGCTCAGGCAAGCTTTGTTTGTTAGAGTTTAAGCAAGATATGACAACAGAAGGGTTCAGCCCCCTTAAACTGTCTGATGAATAGGCCTTTAAGCTTGATGAAGGAGTAAGGGCTTCAGAAAGAACTAGTTAATAATTCTGTCCTATGAAAATCTCTTAGCTTACAAACTAAGCTCACAACTCACAAACATGATTTCAAATGGTGTGAAACATTCTTGATATGGGGTCTACATGGCCTTTAGGAGTGTGTGGTGGTTTGAATAGGAATGGTCCCATAGACTCATGTGATTGAATGATTGGCCATAGGGAATAGCACTATTAGGAGGCCTTGTTTTGCCTTGTTAGATGACTGTGTCACTGGGGATGGGTTCTGAGGTCTCACATGCTCAAACTAGGCCCAGGGTGACTCATGTACTCTTTCTGTTTCCTGTGGACTCAGATGTAAAACTCTGAGCTACCTCTCCAGAACCATGTCTACCTTCATACCACCATGCTCCCCACCATGAAGATAATGGACTAAACACCTCTAAACTGTAAGCCAACCCCAATTAAATATTTTCCTTTATAAGAGTTGCCATGTTCATGATGTCTCTTCACAGCAGTATAAACCCTAACTAAGACAAAGGGCAAAGGTAGGAGGTTGGCCTAACTTTTGCTGGTCTCGGAATATATTTGGTTAATTTTCATCAAAGTATTATTCCTCCTTTTTAATTGTCCTGAAAATTGTGACCTTTAGGAACAATGTAGTTTCCAATAAATATTTAGGACCTTTGCCAGGTTTGGGGAAATTTTGGCTGTGAAAGCCAGGTCATTGTCAGACATTACAGGAGAGGGGCAACCTGAACCTAAGAATCAAGTCTTGAAGGAAATTTTTGGTGACTACTAAGACTGCCTCCATTTGGGTAGATAGTCTTCCACCCATCCAGAGAAGATGTCTATGAAAACTAACAAATACTTATAACCAAGAACCAGGTTTTATCTCTAAAGCCAACTTTCCAGTGTTCCCTGGAGAACACTTCCTTGCATATAGATTCCTTCTTGGGCTTTTCTCTCTCCTTTGGGTTCACTTGTGCACAATTGGTACATCTTTGACAAGATTGTCTCATTGAAGGACATAATTTCTGGGCCTGAGTAACTTAACCATTTTGGTTGCTCCCAGATGAGTAGCCTGGTGGAATTTGATGAGCGTGTGTCTTCTAATAGCAGTAGGGCGTGTGGGTCTCTTGATCAACAAGAACCACCATGTGTTTGCTTATTTGGCATCTTTCATATTTGCCCATTTGTAGTTCCCCACGTGTAGTTTGAGTGCTGGAGCAATTCAGGTTCAGGCAGGATAGCCAAAATCTAGAGGAGCTCGAATGGTTCTAAGGTCACCCTTCAAACAGTTAAGTAATTGGATGACAATTCACACTTGGTAGATGGTCAATCCTGGTGGGTTGTTCTCATTCCAGACTCCAAGGAATGGCTGTTACAAATTCTGCAAGTATCCCTAAACTTGACTATCATTTTCAGGCACCAGACCTGGTTGGACAAGGAATACCTCCAAGAGGGGGAGGTCACAAGATTATGGGTTGGGAACTGAGCAGGATTCAAAGTAAGGTGATCAGTAGCCCCTCCCCTAAAGGATATGGTGGCCATTAGATTTTGCAATAAATCTCTCCCAACTAGGGAATAGAGGCAGTCTGTCATGAGTAAGAAGGTGTGGGTCACAGTACCTTGTCCCAAGTCCACCATCTGCGAGGTTAACCAGGGAATGGAGTCCTTTGTCCCTTGGATGGCCATCCTTTGAGGCCCCTGCAATTCATGCAACTCTTTCAGGACTGAGTGGGTTGCTCCTGTGTTAATCAGGAATTTAAGAACTTTCCCCCCACCTTTAATGCTACCCTGAGCTCCTGAGAGCTCAGTGGAGGGAACCCTGACCCTCTCAGTCCTTACCCAAATGAAGGTCAGAGCATTCATTCTTTCAGTGTCCTTTTGCTCACCATAAACACACTAGTCCTTTTCTAGCCTTTTCCTTTCCCATTGTCTTTGACTTCATCCTCTGGTGTCTTTTTTTATCTGTTTTCCTGGACACTGTAGTAACATGAGGTGTTTTGTCCTGGCTATGCCCCACCACCACTTCAGTCCCAAATGAACACATTGACACTATATTAGTTATAAATCTGTTGGCTGATCACTAGGGTTTCTTACTGGCTAGCTCTGTCTTAGTTATTAGCCCATTTCTATTGATCCATGTAATTCCACATGGTCTTATCTTACCGGTGAATACTGGACCTGCTACTCCTTTGCCTGCTACATGATTACTGCTCAGTGTCTCCACAAGAGAGTGATTTCCTGTTTGTCCCTGCTTATATCCTGATTCTGCCCAGCTACATCACTTCCTGTCTGGCCAGTCAGTGTTTTATTCATTAACCAATAAGAGAAACATTTATACAGAAGAACATTCCCCATCATGCCACTATTTCTCTGACCAATTTCTTGTTCTGCTCTTCTACAGAGACAAAGTTATTGAAAACTTTTGTGTATTCTCCAGTAACTGGGACCTATTCATACCTCCAAACCTTTCCAACTTCTGAAGTTTCTTTCTAATATATGGGGCCAACTACATAACAAAAACAATACTGGTTGCTATCTGGTTATTTAGTGCACATGGGTCTATGGGAGTGAACACCCAGTAAGCCTCATAGAGTGTCTCCAGCAACATAGCAGGGGGCTCTTGTGTAATCTCACTCACCTTAAAGAAATTCATTACTTTTTTAGCAGCTGCCTTCACTCTTCCTAACAGGTCCTGGCCGGAAAAAAAAAGAAAAGAAAAGAAAAGAAAGAAAGAAAAAGAAAATTGTTCAGAACCTCCTTATCTTTGATTGTGTTGGGGTCTCAGTCAGGTCAGAAAGGAGTGGGGGGGGATCCACTCTCCCGGGGCTGCATTGTTCTCAAGAGATACTCTGCCTGGTCCAAGGGCAGCTTTTCTACTCTCAGACTGGATCCTGCCCTCTCCTCAGTCATGAAGAGGGTGACCAGGAGCTGTTGGGAAACATCCCAGGTTGGCTGGTGGGTGTAAAAGGTAATCTCAAGGAGACTAATGAGAACCTGAGGGTTTTCAGAAAATGGTGGGTCATAAATTATCCAGTTATACAGATAAGTCATTGAAAAGTAGAAATAAACTACAAAAAGGGTAGAAAGAGAAACTTTGGTCCTGGGCTCCCTTAAAAGGAGAATATGGGCCTCCTCAGCCCCAGATAAATTCTTCCTGGAGTCCCCATAGCCAAATCCACTCCACATATTTGGAAGGGAAAGAGGACCCAAGGTAGAAGAGACTACCTTCTCCACCCCATCTAGGGGAACTATTTCTTCTTCCACAGTATAGCCATGCATCACATAGGGGCATGTGGAAGGGGAAAGGCAACTTCCTCTGGGGGACGGGACTGAGGAAACAGAGAGAGGTGTGGGTTTCTCTGAGTAAACTGGTCAAATCAGGAGAATTGAGATTCCCTACAAGAGGACACCAGTCTTAAGCCCTGGGACAAGGGAGGTTCTTGCCCTAGAATACAACTCGTCTGGTTTGTCTTACTGTCTCTTGCTGTGATAGCCCAGTACCTGGCATAAAATGGACATCTATTAGTATTGATTGGATTAATTCAGTCTTCTTGCTTTGATCGTCTTAACACTCAATTTAAAGCCTTTCATCGTTTTTACTGAGGCATTTTGATTACTTCTCCTTCAGTTTCTTGATTTGCCTGCTTTCCCCAGAGCTCATCCTATACTTTACTATCCACCGCTTCTAATAATTGCTCTCTATTGATGTTCTAGTCTGTCTTCCTGTGTCATTCTTACTGAGTCCCCTTTTGTGATTTTAAAGAGCTCCTCGTTTGGATCTGCACTAAGCTGTTGCTGGATTTCCTTGTCCTGCCAGGTCCTGCCGCTCTTCTTCAGCCCCAAATAAGCACACAGACACTATATCAATTATAAAACTGTTGGCCAATGACTAGGGCCTCTTACTGGCTAGCTCTGTCTTCATTATTAACCCATTTTTATTACCGGGAAATGTCCCAACCTTCTACTCCTTTGTCGACTACATGGCTACTGACTTTGCTGGGCTCTCTCTGCCTACCTTTCCCAGAATTCTCCTTGTTTCCTAGTCCTGCCTATCTTCCTGCCTTATTGACCAACAGTGTTTTATTCATCAATCAATAAGAGAAACATATATACTGAAGGACATCCCCTGTCACTAAGCCACAGAATGCCATCTTTGAACATGCCTGAAGAAGTATCCTTGACAGACTCTCCAAATTTTGCAGTTCTCTGAATCCTATATTCCCTTAGACAGTTCTTCTCAGGATATTTTGGTAAACTGCATCAAGAACTGACCATAGTTCCGGAGAGATTGTCCCAGCGTGATGAAAAAGCTTACTTTGTCTAACAAAATTTTAGAGTCAGGTGCTATTTTGTTGGGTAGAAATGAACACCATTTATCTGAAAATTTTCTCTTTAGGTCCAAGGGACAGAGGTGTGTAATCTGTTACACCACAAAGACAATGAGCAGTGATTTGCCTGTGTTTCAAAATACAGCATAAATTCAACATATCATTGCATCCATCCAAATGTACACATTTGGATATAATAGTGGCTATATTTTAGGTTTTGGACCTTCATGGCAATTTATCAAACCAAAGTCTGTATGAGGACATTAATGTATATTATTTCAGAGTTTACAACTTAAATCGGGGAAATAAGGAGAGCAAGTGACTAATGTATGGTTGGTCTAAACTATGTAAAGTTGCTAATGGTAAGCAATTTCGACCAATAGTGACAGTTTCATTAGGTTTGACACAAGTGGAATAATGCATCTTATTTAAAGGACATAGATAATAGTATTTTCTGTGTTTTATCTGTGTGACAAGTACTTTGTCACACTCATGAAACCTGTTTTTGTAGTATATGATTGAATGTAGCAGCTATTTTACAATAAAGCTTTATTTCACAAGAATTAATTGGCAGGCCAGAAGTGGCAAACAGCCTACAACTTGCCAAACCTTGTCCTGACTTCTGTTTGTGAGTGGTATTTGCAAAAGAAACTGAAAGATATGGTTTTCATAAGACTCTGCTCTCTTTTATGCACATTCAGTATTGAAAACTTAAAATACATACTTTGTAAGAACTTACACACACATTTGACATACATCCTCTTCTTGCTTCCTCTGCACAGGTATTTATTGCTAAGGAGTAGCGCTATTTCTTACAAGATGGTGTAGCCTTCTTTTCACTTTAAAAATAGCTCAGGATTGTATTTCTATGTTGATTATCAAGCACTTGTATTTTCTTTGACTTCTTTATAGTTATTGTCTGGATGTTGTCTACTTTCCGGATGAACTGTGTGTCTGGTTCCATTCATTTTCCATTCAGCACCTTCAATACTCCACTCACTCTTCCCTGACCGCAGACATGTCTCGGATTGTTAAGTAGTATCATGGATGTTTCTAACACACACACACACACACACACACACACACACACACACACAGACATGTCTCGGATTGTTAAGTAATATCATGGATGTTTCTAACACACACACACACACACACACACACACACAGGACGAATGCTAAGCCCAGCTTCTCAAGACCACACCTATAGCCTCTGTCCGGAGAGTGACAATTATCTTTCTCTAGCATTTGTTCATCAGATATTGATCACATTCCTTCTCTTTTGTCACATCTCTGAGCAGCCACAGTAACGACACCAGATTTATAGGTAAATGAGCACCTGATTCCATCCAAACTGAGTCCCCATCTTTGGAGAAAGTATAATTTCTTTGACTGTGCCTTTTCTGTCTGCTTCCCTCTTCCCCAAGGCTTCCCCAAAGCAGAAGCTTACACAGCTTTTCTTGGATTCATTAAAATTTCAGTGTCTTTCCCCCAGCAGTTGTACACAGCCCGTAACAGAAGCCATGAGGACATTAGAATTCCTTCCAGGGCAGAGTAGACCGTGAGCGGTTTTAAAGGTCACGTGTTACACCATGTCCTTCCTCGTTAATCTTTCACCAATGAGGCCGATCCGTCAGCAAGTGGAGGGGGTCCTACACTCATTCCAGAGTGATCTTAACCCCACCCATTCCGTTTTGTAATAAATTCACAGCGATGATTAGCTGAGAAAGAGAAAGGGGGAACCTGAATTTATCTATGTAAAGAATGCCCATGTTAAGTCTCAGCCAAACTAACTAAGCAAATACAGCAGATGTAAAGGATGAAATGACAAATGCCCAGTTCCTGGAGGACCACTGAGGGCCCTAAACAAGCTCTGAACACAGTTGTCACATGTTCCCAGACTGTCTTGAGTGTTGTTAGCTGTAAAGAAATCTCCAGTTGAGAAGTGTACCGCATTTGAGTCGCATTTCACAGATTATCTGATCTTAGAACCCTGTTGGTCGAATGAAATTATGAGTCTCTTCAGATAGTCTACAGTTTGTGTGTTTAAAATAAAGAAGGGGGATAAAGAGGACGATGTAAAAATAGAAGGAAATAAAGGAAGAAAAATAAATGATACCAATAGAACTAATCATGTGCATGAATGAAACTGTCGAAAGGTTTAAAATGAAAAGAAATAAATCTCAAAGGGAAAAAAGGTAAAAGGTGAATTTGACCCAGACTCCAGCGCCAGTAGATGGCAGCACTCAGCTCTATTGACACGGATAATTTTTTTTCTTTCTTTTTTTTTCTTTTTTTTATTTCATTCTATGGAAAATTTTGCCATCTCTACTTTCATTATTCTGCCTTTGTTAACTAAATACTCACCACAACCATATTTACGTGTCATAGAACTGCTAACCTGGTGCTATTAATATGTGATTTGGGAGTGAGGGATATTTTATATCAAGAGAGGATTGTCCTAGGAGAGTCAATATTCTCTTGTGATGTATCTATTTCAGACATCATCATGTGAGATTATGTAATGCTGAAGTTATTATTCAATGAGAGAAATTCCTACCTTTAACTACAAGCAGAGAATACACACAAAAAATGATCTCAACATCCTTTTTGATGTTGCTAACAAAACACAGAGACAGGATGACTAGAAGCAATGGGCAAAGCAATTGTTACTGAGGTATCGGGTGCTGAGGTCATATGTGTGCATGTGAGTGTGGATGATAAAAATATTCTTGGGCCTTATTGATTTTATTGAAGAACTGGTTGACTTTCTTTGGGGGAGTTGTGATTCACATCCCTCCTTGTCACATTTGCCGTGCACATTTGAGTTGACTTTTCTTAGAAAGGGCAGTTTAAAGGAATGGTTAAAAATCAAATTGGATTTATGAACAGGTCTACTCTGCTCCCGGAAGAAGTGACAGTCCGAACGAATGTTTCATAAACCACTAAGGGCAAAGCCACAGTAGATTCAGAAGATCAGAGGCCTATTTTTTGAAACATTGTAGTTTAAAATAAGGGACATTTCAAGTATACTTTATTAAGTACTAACTCAGAAGTCACAAGTGAACTGGCCTTCTTTATAGAAGGACTGCATAGTAGATGCTGGAGACACAGGAGCCAAAAAAACTGACTGAGTGTATGGTGAGCTGTGTGCTTGCCAAGAATCGTAGGGCAGGTGTTCGTCCAAAATGAGTCTCAGATTCCTCATCTGCAGAGCAATGCAGTTAGAATAGAAAATTCTCTCAAGATGCTTAAATGGTAAGATTCTAAATTGGGCATTTAGCAGTTGAATATTAAATAAATCATTGTTAATAATAGGTTATTATGCAAGATGATACTGCGAGTTGCACTACTCACACTAATTTATCTAATTTTGCTTCAGCACCCACTTATATCTTACAGTATGAGAAAATAATAACATTTCTTTTCATTGCAAATATCCAGTATTTTTGGCCCATTCATTTTGGGGGATTTTTTTCTTTATTCTGGCCATTTGTTTACTTACTGAATATCTCATAGCTATTTCTTTTGAAGTTTAATTATTTACTTATTAACTAAATAATTTGTAATTTATTATAAATTGCTAATTTACAAATCATTCATTACCTACTAATTGTTCAATTATCTTTAAATTAGTGCCCATTAATTTACTCAATAAACACTTGCTGAGCTATTACTAGAGAGCCAGATCTGGTAAAATGGATTCAGGAAGAAGACAGAGAGACAGGGCTCATTGGGTAGAATGGAGACATGAAGAAAGCAAAGAAAGAGACAGGGCTCATTGTGTAAGGATGTAGCTCTGTCCTGAAGCTGGATGTTTGCTAGTAGAACTCTTGTGTCCAAAGTTTTCTTCAGTAACTCCATTCTGCGTAGCTCCATTTTTTTTAAATCCAGAAAGCACAGCAACTTCCTTCCCAAAAATTGGCCAAATGGCTAAACATTTCTTCAAATATGCAAACACTCTGAATATATTCAAACTCCAAACATATTAATTAACTCATCAAGATAATCAAACAGCACTCAGTGATAACTGCGAATACAGGTAGTACTTGGGGATGGCAAAAGACTAGAGATGGGTGCAGATATTGCAGTGGAGGAGTAAATCCGGGTAATGTTGGCTGAGAGGCCTCCCTCTGTTTCTGTCATTCCGGTTGTCCTCAGTAGCACTGGCCAGGTGAGCCAAGCCATAATGAGTGAAACTGTATGCCAGAAAGTGGCTTGATTTTTCACATAAGACAATCTCTACGATCTCGGATTTTGGCAGCAGTAACATTTAGCTCAACAAGCTCTATGTTATTTTAGATGCAGCCAAGTCTTGGCTATTTGATTCTGTTCACGTTTAAAGGCTTCCTTGAATCCAGCTGACTCCCAAGGGCCTGTTAGAGGCAACTGAGTAGAATGGCCTTGTCACTGATTATCCTGGACCAGAATCTGAGTGACATTCCCTAATCAGGGAAAAATGGTAGTGCCTTCTTGTCAAAATTCTTTCCCGTATTTTTTAGTGTAATTAATACTAACAATGAATGTAGTTAATAATGGGGAAGCTGAACGTTTTCTGTTTTTCCTTTACATCCCACATTTAATACCACCACACTGATTTAGATGAGTCACACTCATTGCAAAGTGCCTCTTTGATTCTACTTCAGAACTGGTGAATTAGTGGAACCAGTTTCCCTAATCTAGTAGAAAGCAAATCTTTCTCTCCCCTTCTACCTTTGACCACAGATATCTGTTCATTGCTGGTATGTCTCCAAAACTCCTTAGAGAAAGCAGGGAAAGGCATCCTAGATAAATGACATTGAGAGAGGATTGCCGTGGAAGAGCCCTTTGAGTTATTTGAGGCCATCGGTTCTGTCAGTCACAGGAATCTCTCTCTCCAGTCTCCCAAGGGACCGGCAGATACCAGTGTGAGCTGCCACTTTTGTACATGGAATGGGAATGGGAGACTTGGCTGTTTGGCATGTGTGGGCAGATTGGACAGCTCATTCTTAGAACATACTTAGGAATGGAGACTGTTTATACCAGAGGCCAGAGGCTAGAAGGAAATGAAGTTCTACCAAAACCTCAAGAAGAGTCAGCTCTCTGGCATGCTCGTTCTAACAAAAAACAGAATCTGCAAATTCTCCTGTAGTCAAATAATTTCTTTTTCGCATTAAGTACAACCTTTTGTCCTAAAGGGTCTTCTGTTATTTTTATAACATAAACAACTAACTATCCCTAATAGTGTACACACACACACACACACACACACACCCCTGACATCAGGGTTATCTTTACCCTTTAAAGTAGTTTCTCCTCAAATCGTCTGAATACAAAATAAAGCATGGCCATCATCATCATGGTATATCCATTATATGTATATCTTTTATATCTTAATTCTTTGGGGGTGCAAACTAGGCACTGACAGATCTTAGATGGAAAGTTGTGTGGTGGATCTTAACATCTTTGTGAAATAGTCCTTGGAAGAAACACTTGTGAAACACTTTATCCTAAAGACTCAGTCTTCCTGTACAGAATAGCTGATTAGGAGCTTGCAGTTCCAGGGAGCTCCTCAAGGGGGAGAAGTCACATCAGGTAAAGGTAGGAGAGCTGGCTAAGGGTTAGCTCCCTGTCACTGTACTGAAATAGCTGGTGGTGATTAACATATACTGAGAAAAGGATTGTTTGGACCCACGGTTTTGAAGATTCCAGCGTAGTATCAGGCAGACCCATTGCTTTGGTCCTCTGTGGATAGACCAGATGACGATAACAAGGAGTACTAGATCAATCACTCATCTTGTTCCTAGAAAACAAGGATAGGACAAGGCGTCCTGCTCATGACCCCACCTTTTCAAACTGCTACCATCTTCTAACAGCACCACTGTGTGCGAGACGATATGACACACATTAGTAGTATTCTTCCAAAAGAAATTTCTCTTAAGCCATACTTGGATCTAAATTGATCAGCTTTAATGTTAGATGTCACTCCATACGCCAGCAGTGTGGTCGACCTGGTCAGTGTCTCTACAAGCTCCAGAAAACCGTGGCAGTTGAGACTTAAGCATGTGCTACTAATTGGGACATTCTATGTAGCTAGAGCTATTCAAAATTACCTACCATCCCATACCTCATAAACAGTGCAGGATTATGGAAAATATGTAAAGAATTATTCTCCTCCCTTCGTGGCTCTTGGAAGATCTTCCTCATCTACAACATAAACCCCACCTTTTACTCTAAATCTACTTTCAGTGCTACAATACATATTTAGCCTAACATTGCTAAATGAGAGAAATGAAAGGGCTGGTTAAGTCCTGCTTGAAGATGTCTTTTTCCAAAGTAAGAGGAGAGGCCAGTTACTAAATGTGCTTGCCTCTCTTGTATGTAAAGTTGAGGCATATTGACTATGAACTAGACTGCCTTCCCAGACAGATGCTGAAAGACTATTCCCCCACCCTCTTTCTCTCTTACAAAGGTGGCTTGTCACTAAAACGTATTTCTTACGACAAGAGTTTTATGTAGCCAAGAATGACCTTGAACTTCCGTTCCTCCTTCCTCAAGCCACTCAGTGCTAGAATTCTAAGTGTATGGAGTGTTTGGGGTAGAACCCAGGGATTTGTACATGTTTGGCAAACATTTTACCATCTGAGTGAGCTACAGGCCCAACCCAGTTTTGGCAGGTAGCTCTTCTCATCCAGCTATGTCCCCATTTACCTCAGACATAATTTCCTAATGGAAAAAGTTGAAACAAAGAATTCATAGTAATTTCTTTTTACAGTTCTTGAAAAATAAAGTGACCTTTCATGAGAAATCCAATCTTACGAGGAAATTATTCTTGTATTCTCACTCAGAATGCAATGGGAAGATTTCTGTAGAGTATAAATGTTTGCAAACTCTTTATTTAAAGTACACTTTAACCAAACACCTGGTAAGGATTGCAGTTCATTAATGACTTGCAAAACCTCCAAGTTGGGAAATACAGCTATGATTCGTCATTTGGCAGATAGTCAAGCCTGACAGGCATTGTTTAACATCTTTTTCATCCATGAAGACTCTGATTCACTGAGAACATCTGAGATTTTAGCAGAATTCCCCACCCCTCACCCCTTGACCCTGCACCAAATTGCTCAATTATGTTCTATAAAGTGTTTTATTATTCTTTTCAACTTGAAGTAACAGAAAAATGATAGTAAGCCTTGATACATATCTCCTGTTGTCCTTACCTATCTAATGATCCTTTCAAAATCTATCACTCATCTGTGCCTACTTCTTACATGTGTTGAATACTTATTATATTCGTGAAACTGGGCTGCATGCTACCAGGCCTGAGATGAAAGGGGGGATACTGTGTTACTCGTTTGGCTAAGGCTGGCTGGCCAGTGAGCTCTCCCACTCCACCTGTCTCCACCTCCCCAGCTCCATGATTACAGACACCACCATGCCGAGATTACATTTCTGAAATTTCCACACCATATAATTTAGATCTCCTTTCTTCCACCACCCAATGGTATGCTTCCACCTTTCAGGTGACATTCTCTCACCTTTTTAAATGAAAGTTCCCTACCAGTCTTTTTACCTTAAACCCTTTGCCCATAGCATCCCAAAGTCAACACCACATGTTGCGTTCTTTGTTATATGAGCACCTTGCTTTTGGTAACACATTCTGGGAGTCAGCTCTTACTAGAAAACAGAGAGCCTCAAAAAATCTAAAGCTGTATCTCAGAAATTTTTTAGGTAGTAAATTTGAGTGAAGATCTTCTGAGGGTTTTCCATGCTAATGATTCCTGAGATCATCCACAGTCCTTGACACGGCCAGTAGACGGGGAGAGAGGGCACAACATGGACTCAGAACATGCTTGGCTCAGAAGATAAGGCTCAGGGGCATTGTTCAACTGCACATGTTCTCTCTTTCATGGCTGCCTAAGGACAGTTGAACCACGTGCATAGCAGTGAGCTTCCCCCACAGTAAGAGTGAGCATCCCAAAAGTACCAATAAAAGTTCTGTTGTCCATAGCTGTCTAATGATCCTTTCAAAATAAAAATTACTTTTATTGACAACAAAGTCTGCTTGGTCAAAACAGACAGGAACCCACGAAGATCTAAAGAGAGGAAACAAAGTCCCTACCTCTCAATATAGGGAGTGTCAAAGTGTTCACAGTCATATTTTAAGATCACAATATAGACCATTGGTTTATGCCATATTCTACATCTGATGTTTCTCAATGGGCTTTGCAGAATAATTTGGACTTGAGCTGACACTGCCCACGTTTCTTTTAGTCTGTCAGACTTATACTGCTGTCAGCTTTCATTTCCCAAAATCTCTTCCATGCATTCCAATTTTTTTTCACAACAGGGTTTCTCTGTGTAACAGCCCTGACTATCCTGGAAATAACTCCGTAGATCAGTGGCCTCGAACTCACAAAGATCCTCTTGCCTCCTGAGTGCTGGAATTAAAGGTGTGCACCTACTGCACACCCCAATGCAGAAATGCTTTTGATCATGTCTCCCTGATATATATAACTACACCTGAATATGCTGCACTTTATACATAAACCTCATAAATGTGTTCTTTTTAAATGCAATTCTAAACAACAAAAAAGATAGTTCCTATAAGACAAATAGAAAACATTGTAAGATGTGCTAATTGTTATGACTTCAGAACATGTTATTACCAGCTAATACTTCAAAGGAAAAATATGGATCAGAGGTTAATGTCATTTACTGCTCTTGTAGAGGACAGAGGTTCAGTTCCCAGCTCCTACAAAGAGGCTCACTACCACCTGTAACTCCATTTCCAGGGGGATCCGATGTCCTCTTGCCTACTCAGACAGGGTCCTGGTACTCACACTAGTTCCCACATAGACACATTAATAAATAGTTTTAAAAGATAGTTTTCAGAGTTGGATGGATATAAATACTTACTTAAATTGGTATTTTGGCATTTTTTTAAGTTTTAGTGCTGTTTTCTTAAAAAATACTATATTGTTGCTTTGATCTTAGAATGATTCTAATCAAATATTTTTTTCAGCATAAAAAAGAGCATCACCATTTTTTGACTCAAAAATCTGTGTTAACTTTGTGTCCGTCTCCCTGTATGCCATTTTAGTTGAAGCTAGAATGAAGAGCTACAAAACCATTTAACAAGTTCAAGTAAATTCCCCTTGTCCTGATTGGAGGCTGTTAATGTGCCAGCTCAAACTTAGGAACCTCCATTTTTCTTTGGGCATGTTTTGTATTCATTGCCTTGCCAACTAGTAGACACTTACTGTTTTAGATGAAAAATATATGTGAACATATAATCTAATATTTTCTTGCCACTTTGTCATAAGTCATCTGGCGTTTCTCCTTAGAGCCCAAGGATAGTAAAAGTAACTGGCATAGGGGACATGCAGTAAATATCTATTTGCTTTCTTTAAATGACACCAAATGGGCATTCGGTGTTTGTTGAGTGAACAATGAAATTGTTTGGTCTGCAACCAAAAGAAAAGGGTGGAGAACTTAGTCACTTGCATCTGCTTTACTCCTCAGCAATCTAGTGAAAACATATCAGATGATCGGTGCCTCAGTCACTGTTCTTTTGCGGTGAAGAGACACCATGACCATGGCAACTCTTATAAAGGAAAGAATTTAATGGGGCTCGCTTACACTTTCAGAGTTTTAGCCCATTATCCTCATGGCAGGGAGCATGGCGGCAAGCAAGAAGACATGGTAGCTGAGAATTCTATATCCAGAGTCAAAGGCAGCAGCAGGAAAAGAGAGAAAGTCACCGGGCCTGAATTAGGCCCTTGAAGCCTCAAAGCTCACCCCTAGTGATGCATTTCCCCCAACAAGGCCACACCTACTCCCATAAGGCTATACCACCTAATGCCATTCCTTAGGCAATCAAGTATAGGAGCCCATGAGGGCCATTCTTATTCAAAACAAAACAGAATCTTGTTTTCATTTGAAATGATTTCCACCAGAAGTTTGAAAAATTAACATTCTGTATTAGTGAAAATCCACACAGTTTCCCTGTCTCCTGCATACTTTCTGTTTGTGACTTCGTCTTTGCAGCTTTAGATTTTACCTGTCATAGTAGCCTCATGAGAAGCTTAACGTTGCTCAACCATTAGCTAACTTGAAAGCAAAGTAGCTATTTTCTTTTTGTTCTTTTTAATGAGAGAGCTAAGGTGAAATGAGTTAAAAATTCCTTGCTGAAGGCTAAGCAGCAAAACAGTAACCATGCTGGGATTAAATTAAAAATTCTGACTCAGGACCCTTACCTCCATTCTTCTGAGCCACTATGGCTTTTTGATCTTGGCTTGAAATAGAGGAATCCTTGATGATTTAGTGAGTGGACTTTTAAATCTGCAAGTAGTAGAGAATTTTAAAAGTTAAAGCAGTTGATATAGCAAATTTCATAAGACTATTTTTGTAATAGTTATGAAATCATTTATTAAGATAAACAAAACTGGGACTGATGAAGTGAATGTGACTTAATCATAGAGCGCTTTTCTAGCATGCACAGTGTCCTGGGTTTACTCCCCAGAACTTCAAAACAAATGGTTAAGATGCTGAATTTGGGACATGAGAGATGGATCAGTCAATAGAGTGCTTGATGTGCAAGCATGAGGATCCAAGGTAAGATGGGTAAGATGCTTAGTGCCCACATAGAAAGCTGGGAAAGGTCGGCTGTAAGTCCCGTGCTGGAGAGATGAAGATTTGAAGACCCCTGAGGCTTGCTGGGCAGCCAGTAACCAAATCAATGAGCTTCAACTGTAAACGAGAGACCGTGTCTCAAAGAATTAGGGGAAGAGTACTAAGGAAGACAAGCTATGTCAGTTCTGACCTCCATAACCATGTCCACACATGGACACACATGTATACATACACATATATGAATATAGTAAACTGTATGATTTTACCAAAGGTTTTAAAAAAGAATGCATATTGTTTGCTTCGATCTAATTTCCTTAGAACAACAGCAAAAGACAAGCCTTTCAGGGTCTTGGGTATTTTTACTCTTTAAGTGGTATTTTTCTTTTTGGTAGTCAGGGGGAAATCCTTAGAATTGGTTCCCTCCAGCTTGTATAACCTGGTTAAACCAATATTCCTCAGCCTCCCAAAGTCATTGAACCTTGTTGTATTGCTCTGCGGAAAATACTTTTGTGACTGACCACACAGAGAAAACAAAATGAAGTCAACAAACTTGCTTTGCTATCTGTTTGCACAGATGATTCCCATCTGTGGTTAATATTTATTTATGGAAAATATCATCTCCACCTAAGATTTCTGAGAGTTTTGAAATATGATGCTGAGCAGGGGCAGAGTAAAGTCTGTGAAATCACAAGTGGCAAGTACCCAAAATGATTTTAGACTGCTTGTCCAGACCAGGCTCTCAAGCCCTGGGACAAAATGCTTTATCTTTTTTTCCTTTCCTCCGCCATTCCTCTGTCTCTCCTCTCTCCTACTGTTTCGTCTCTCTCCCTCTCCTTCCTCTCTGTTTTCCACTGTTCTCCTCCTTCCTTTTTCTCTCTCTTCCTCCTCCTCTTCCTTCTTCTATCTTTCTGCCTTCTCTGTCTTACCCTGCCTCCCTCTTTGTTTGTCTGTCTGTCTGTCTGTCTGTCTGTCTGTCTGTCTCTCTCTCTCTCTCTCTAACTCTATCTATCTCTATCTATCTCCATCTCTATCTCTCTCACCTGGTTTAACTTAGATACAGTAAACTCAGTGTGACTTACATATGTGCATACCCTTGTGTAAACCTCACTCATTAGGTCAGAGACTATTTGTAGGACCCTACTTGGCTCTCCCATGCTTCCTCCTAGTTAATTGTCCCCAGAGTTAACCAATATTCAAACTTCTGCCACCATAGAGGTTAGATTTTGCTTATTAATCTCTTTAGGGCCTACCTAGGTTTTTCACTTACCTTTTACTCCATGAGGCATGTCCATATTATGGAGTATAGCTACAATTTTTTGTTTTTCATTGTTAAACAGTATTCCATTGCATGAGTATATCATAATGTATCCAACCTGTTGCTAAGCGTTATTCAATTTTTATTTTCAGTAAAACTATTATGAGTATTAATATCTTTGGGTGGAAATCAGCATTCATTTTTATATCCAGAAATAAAAACCAATGGGTCTTATGTACATTTATACCCTGTATACTAAATATATAATCCAGAGTTTTCAAAAGTGTTCACTAGTTTATACATTGGTACCAACAAAGGCCCTCTGTGTCTTGCCAAAACTTGGCATTGTCAGTCCTACTTAAATTTAGCCATTATGCTGAAGTTAGAAAACAAGTCATTATACACTAAAGGATACAGATGAATGAAAGAGCATATCTGAGAAAGGGAACATTGCTGTTACCAGGCTTTTGAGAGGAACACTAGTTGAAAAAAGAAAGTGTAACAGTTCTCTGAGTATATTTGAGTGCCTTAGCCTTAGCCTGGCTCCTGGATTAAGAGACATCCTCCCATGCCTCACAATGGCATTCTAGGAAGTCAGCACACGAGGCACACTGGTGGTGTTTTCACACATGGGAATGTGTGTGCTCACCACTGTTGACATGTGTAAGTACCAAGACCTCAAATAGCAACTGAGAAAGCCGAGTTACATTTCTGTTGTCTGTAATTTCAGGCTGAGAGTTGAGATACTCTGAAGCCAGGATTTCCTGAGAAAAATCTGAAGTTTCTACGGTATCGATTGATCTAATGTGTAAATGATTGCCATCCCAGATGGAAGAGAGCATATGGGACCAAAAACAAGAAGATATTTGATTTGTATTTTGAGGCCAAGACTCTTACAAATTAGTAAAACCATCAAATCATTGATCTAAAAAAGTCAGAGAACAACAGTCATGATAAATAGTAAAATTCATACAGCATCACCCCGAGACTCGTTTTCATAGAATAGGAGTGTATTGTCTATACTCAAATAATAAGGAAACCATTCATCATCAAGAAAAGCCATTCATGGCTAAAGAGAAAGTTCATGGTTCTTTGAGAATAGATATTGTTTCTACCACCTCAGAACTCCCTAATTCCTCATTTACTTTTCTTGTGTCCTTCATTATATTATATGAAGACAAACTTGAGAGTCCAATCACTACAATTTACTCTATTACTTCCTTTTGTCTCAATATTTACAGTGCATTTTAAGAAAGTGCTTCCTTAATGATTTTTTGTCTTTTGATGGTGGCCATGCTTCCTAGGTCCTTCCTGAGTGTCAGGTTCTAAGTGTACACAGATATGAAACATTCCGTTCCTTCCTCATCCTTGTCATAATATTATCTAAAAATGCTTAGTATATTAGTATCCTTTCCTTTTCATTATTTTTAACATGGAGAAACTTGAGATAAGACCACTTAACACAGTCTTCAAAGTTCCCGCATTAATATGTGAAACAATTTAATTCTAAGGCATTTTACTCTCAAACTGCTATTTTCCAGATTAGAAAAATGAGTCACTTTATACATGCAAAGACTATCCTCAGCATTTAAAAAAGTATTGAAGACACTGTTCCCTATATATCCTTTTGGAATTTTTGAATGGTAGCATGATTTGCTCAACAAATTAGGACACCTTATCCTCCACCCTTCTTTCTTTTATTAGTTCAGATGCAACAGTGACCTGGCTAAAATTAGCAAATACTCCTGAATTCTCAGGGTTGCATTAGAGGAGTAGGCAGGCTGGCGGAGAGCATGCAGCTGCGGGCTTCAGCGTTCCTGTGGACAGCTGTGATCAATCATGAGCAAAGCTCAGTACCCAGTTCACAGAGCAGGGCTTGAAGGTGGACACTTGGCAGGGATTATGGTATATTTTAGAGATCATTCGCTGGCACATCCCCCCGCCCCGCCCCCTGACTCATTATGTAATCCTGCAAAAAACAAGACCTTGCTTTGCCCAAGGTTTTTGTTAGCAGAGGTCATGGGGTACCATGTGAAGACAGTGTTTCTGGATAGCTCTGCTCTGATTACCTTGGCAGATGCCAGCCACTGATCTGTTATGGCTGTCCTTTACGAGCACAGAGACTCTTACGTCATATGTCCTCCCGGTACACACTCAGCATCTGCTGCTACCTCTTGCTTTTTACTAGAGGAAAAGCAGGGCTGGGGATTTCTAAGAGTTCCGTGACATTCCATAGATGAAAGGACCAGGTTTTGCACATGCAGACGATACTCCCTGGCCTCTGACCCAGGGCTCTTCTGGCTTGTTTGGTTGTCAGGGTGTCCTGCTAAGCTTTGATCCCTGGGCACTTGGCCAGTGTGGGTATTACACATGCCTGGCACATTGAGCTAGGCAATGCTCACCTACGTTTCGTTCACCTTGATGTGTCAGGGTGACTTCGCCATCTGCCTTGCTTCTGTGCCTTACATATTTCTCTCTGATATTTTGATCTATGAGGAATTGCCTTTGATTAAGAATTCTGCTGCTTAAATGTTCACTTTTGGTTTCTCGATCAGAAGATTGGAGATACCTCGGGTGACCCAGCTTCTCTGGCATATTAAATCTGGGTGTCAAATTTGTGCGCTTTCTTTGATAGATGGCCCAATAAGCCATTTCCGTGTCTAATTTCACTGGTTTTGTAGTGCTGAATTATTTCTTTCTGTCACCCGCCCTCTCCTGTGACTTCCCCATGTTGCATAGGGTTTCATAATTAAATAGAATAAACTGTTTAGAACTTCATCTTGAGGACATATGCTGTTTCACGTCAAAAGACCAAAAAAAGTGGGGTTTTATATATCAAAAGTATAATTTACGGGGGAAAAAATGAAGGAAATATAAACCCAGCTCAAGAAAACCTTACTTAAAAGTTGGCCTGAAGGCTCCTGGGGGTGCGTTTCTAAGTGGCAGGAGATGCTCTGAAAATGGAGACCCAAGGTTAAACGCAGAAGCTCATGTGGTAGACTTGTGATCAGTCTCCATGTCCTCAGAAGGCATCCGCTCACAACAGTTGACCTCATGGCACAGCTTATTCAATGGGCGAGTTCTTTGTTGGTTTTTTTTGGTTTTTCGAGACAGGGTTTCTCTGTAGCTTTGGAGGCTGTCCTAGAACTCACTTTGTAGACCAGGCTGGCCTCGAACTCACAGAGATCCGCCTGCCTCTGCCTCCCGAGTGCTGGGATTAAAGGCGTGTCAATGGGCAAGTTCTTATAGACCTAGTTTGCACGTGCTCGTGTGTTTTTAAATATTTTCGATTTTGAGCTAAAGCCCAGAACAGTAATAGTTCAATACAGAAATAACACATAGGATATAAAACAAAATAAACAGGAAGACCATTGTCTTGCTACTAATAATAACCTGGACAAAACATTAGAAATCTCAATTTTCAAAAGTGCCCTAATTTAGCTGAGCAGTGGTGGCAGAGGCCTTTAATCCCAGGACTAGGAAGCAGAGGCAGACAGATCTCTGTGAGTTCGAGGCCAACCTGGTCTACAAAGTTAAACAGAGAAACCCTGTCTTGAAAAACAAACAACAACAAAAAAGTGCCCTAGTTCTTTCTATTATAGGGAGGGTGCTAGGGTTATTCCCTTCAAACAGTTACATTCTTTCTGTTAGAGGCAAATTACAGCAATGGTCCAAGATGCCTTGAATCAGAATGACATGCCACTATAAAATCCAACTCAAAACAAACACGATTTGCTGTTCCATTAGATATTTATGATTTCAGACATAACAATTCTGTAAAGTCATCCCAAAGATGGTGTCTCCTCTTTCTTCAGTTTAGGCACATTCCAAAACTATTCTTCACTGTAATAGTGAAGTTGTAACATTTGACATCTTTATGTCAAGGACTTAATTTAACCAATATAGTTTTCATTGAATTCAAGCTGTTGGTGTTATGGTGGCAATACATTTATCAGTTATAAGATGTGTTCTCAATCTCAGTTCTGTTTTTAGCAGCTGATCAGTATTCATTGGAACAAGCCCTTCCTTTGACAGGGCTGTCTCCTGGCTTGTGAGGGTATATGTTCTAACAGCCACACCAGGGTGCAGCGTGTGTTGATTTACAGATTTTTTAGCTGAAGGCATGTGTTCTGCTATGCTCCATTGCTCTGCATACAAAGGAAGGCATTTCCATTGTAAAAGCAAGCTCATTTCAATTGTGGAGATGGTACAGGTTCTGCAAGGGACAGAGGGCAGTGCTACATGTTCATGCTACTTTGAGCCACCTGACTTTTATTTATATCCAAGTATCTTCCAATGGAAAGAAACTCATTACACAAAAACTGAGATTTGCCAAATGAGAAAGCAACAAAGTGAATGTTTTTGTTACTCTCTAGACTAAGAAAAAAGCCTTTCTCAAAATAATGTTCGTTTTTGGTAGAGTGGTTAAAAGAATAGGATTTGACATTGGGTGAATCCTACAGCTGACCCCAAAACATTAACTCTCTGCCTAGGAAGTCTTTGTCTTTATTCTTCGCTTAATGAGCTTATCTTTTGCATCTAGAAAGAGAGAGGAAAGTAATTGTGCCCACTTGTGGAAACCTAGTGGGGTAATTCATGTCAAGCATTTTTATCTCAAGCCCTAGAATAAGAAAACTCTCAGTCGAATGCATTGTACATAAGTACTTATATATGTGTGGAAATATGTACATATGCACATTTTATGTATATATTTATGACTTACCTAGTGCACAAGTACATATTGCACTGCAATTATATAGTACTCAAAATATTTGATAGAAAATGAGCTACACTTATAAAATCAATTGAAGAAATACACATAGAATCTTTACCAGTTATGACTGACTAATTATGTATTAGCAATGCTACTATTCAAATTCATTTTCATTCCTTGCACACACAGCTACTAACTGTAGAGGATGACCTAGAAACATGTTTAATGGTACCAGGGAACCATCTGGGCTGTCTTGAAATTACCACAGACAATATGAACATTTGTGTTAGAGAATCAATCGATGCCTCTCTACCCCATAAACCCCAGGGTGGCTTCCCCTAGGAAGCCAACTCAGAACAGGTGTCTTAGTTACTGTTTTGTTGCTTTGAAGGGACCCCATGACCAAGAGACACCAGGAAAGGCAATTGTTTTATAAAAGAAAGAATGTAATTGGGGGCTTACAGTTTCAGAGGGTGAGTCCATCACCATCATAGCAAGAAACAGATGGGCGTGGTGTTGGGACAGAAACTGAGAGCTTTATATCCTGATCTGCAGGCAGTAGGGAGGGAGGGAGAGAGAGAGGGGAGAGAGAGAGAGGGAGGGAGGGAGGGAGGGAGGGAGGGAGGGAGGGAGGGAGGGAGGGAGGGAGGGAGGGAGACTGAGGAGCCTGGTGTGACATTTTGAAACCTCAAAGCCCTCCCTCAGTGATGTATCACCTCCAACAAGGTTACATCAACTCCAAAAAGACCACACCTCCTCTAACAAGGCCACACCCACTTCAACAAGGGCACACCTCCTAATCCTTTCCTAAACAATCAGTCTACTAGGGACTAAGCATACAAATATATGAGCTTATTGGGGGCCAATTCTCATTCAAATCACACAGCCAAGATTCTCATGTTAATTTGAGGTGTATTCATTACTTTTTTGCATTATTGTAGCAAAAAGAAGGGACAAAATAAGTCAGGACAAAGGCAACGTAAGGAAGGGTTTATAGTTTCAGGGTACATTCTGTTCATCGTGGTGGGAAAAGCATGGAAGCTGGGGCCTGAGGCAGCTTGTCATATTGCAGTCACAGTCAAGAAGCAAAGGGCAGTGAAATCCAGTGTTCAGATCGCTTTCTCCTTTTCACTCAGTCTAGCACTTAGGTGAGTTTTCCTATATCAATTAGCCTAAAATCTCTCACAGAAATATCCAGAATTTATCTGCAACATTGTTCCTTCTAGATTCTGTCAAGTTGACACTAAACATAAACCATCACATGGAGTATGCACACACTCAGCACCTGTGAGGAAGTTGACATAAATAAGCAAGATGGAGCAGAGGAATGAGCCAGGGTGTGGGTCAGACGCAGAAGGGCCTGGGTCCTCCCCTTGGAGAGATCTGAAGTTTCGTAGGGTAAGAGGTGCCAGCACAGTTATTAATATAAACATTACATGTCATCCGTGGTGACTTTAGGACAGCCCTGATGGTTCCATTGTATTGTCTATCATGCCACTAGGTCACTGCCTCTACTGTCGGTAAGCCCTGTGTGCAGAGAATGAAAACGAATGTGGAGAGTAGCCTTGGCCATACGATGTGAGCAATGTAAAACGGTTACAACTTCCATGCATACTAGGACAGAGTACCAGGAAGAGCTAGGCGGAACCTTTTGCTGCCCATATCACTAGGGGCAGGCTATTCTCAGGAAATGGAGCTTGACCTTGGTCAAGGTGACTCTTCTTAGTGGAAGAAACTTACAAGAATGACTGATGGGTGGGAAGACACTGCTAAGGAGGCAGCTGGGCAGTTCCTCAGTCCAGAAGGAAGCCCTGTGTCACAGCATGAGGTCCACGAACAATCAGTAGAACCAATTATTGTTAGAAAGTGTGCTTTGATTTGGTCTCAGCTGATTTCTTTCCTCTGGCTTTGCTCTTTCCACCTTCCAATCTCCCACTCTTTCCTTAACTATTAATTCTCTCCCTTTCTACAGCTTTATTGAAGTATGGCTGGTGCACATTGAAGCACACATGTATTACATATATAATTTGCTGATTTGTGTCTGTGAATAATGCCGCTGAACCACCAGCAGCATCAGTTTAATGACTATGTCCAGCACTTACAAAGTTTCTTTGTTTCCATTAAGTCCCTCTCCTTCTCTACAACCCATCTCTCCCAATATCACTGGGCTACTTTGTCCTGTAAATTTTGACTTTTTAAAATTGTATTTAAATATGGTGGCACACACCTTTAATCCCAGCACTCAGGAGGCAGAGGCAGGAGGATCTCTGTGAGTTCGAGGCCAGGATGGACCGACAGCCTCGAAAACAATACAGAGAAACCCTGTCTCGTAAATACCAAAAAAATTTGCATTTAAATAGAATTGAGGGTAGTCTAATGAGGGCTAGAAATAAAAAGACTCAAGAAGATCTTCTTTCAAAGCCTCTCTTTGATTGTTCAGGGAAAGGCTAGACAGTAGAGACGAAAGAGAAGGTAAGCTTTGGAATTGGAAAGCTAGTCATTTGAAATCCTACCATGCCTTGCTGTCTCTGTGATTTTAATAATATTATTTAAATTATCAGACCCTATTTTACTCATTTTAAGGATGAGGATGATAAGTGAAGCAACTCAAAAGATAGCTGCAAAGATTACATTAAAGAATGAAAAATTGCTGGCAACCACACACAGCCTATCATAATTACTTGATAAATTATTTTTTATGGTGATGTTTGTATTGTTTTAGTAATGGTGCTGTCAAAAGTTGAAGGGTTTATTTCTATGTAACACTTTCACCTTTGTCTGTTGAACCAAACAGAAGATATCTCAGCTGAGGAAAAAGCTGTTACAGTGTGACCTGGACATAGGAACCTCTAACATACAAGCCACAAATGCAGAGATTCTGCCCTTCCAGGACCCTAAACCTCAAGCTATATGTAGTGGGTCACCTGGCTACATTCCCCAGTGTTCAATAAAGGGCCAATTTCCTGAAGCATACTCCCAGGTTTCTTTCCATATCTGCCGTCACTCCTCAAGAATATCCTAGTAGGCCCATACCTCTATTCCGTCACTGTCAATGTTCTTCAGGGTGTGAATAAAGGGACCTCTTCTCATTTCACACTCAGTTTCTTCCTGCTGGTGGATTCAGATGTCAACTTTACCATGATGTCACCCAAGCAAAATCCCCAGACCTGCCTTCTCTTTGGGGCTCCATTCTATATAACTCCATGCCCATTCTACCTCTGTGTTGATGGCATCACAGACAAGGGCTGTTCATGTTGGACATCCAAACCAAAGTGACTGCTATTTGCTCTCGTACTTGCTCACTCAATCGTTGCCATAGCAGCAAATGGGCTTTGGCTTTTAACCAGATTTCCTAAACAGATCACAAGTGACAGCCCCTTACGAGGTGATTCACGTCCTTCATCTTTGACTGGCCATTCTGGTTCTATATGCATTTTTCCCTCCTTTATACTTATCTTCCTATTAGCACCACTTCTAAGGCAAAGCCACCATGATCTATGAGCTCAGCAAAAGTTCCTATTTTCTAGCTACTTTTCAATTCCTCTCATTGCTTATGCCCTCCGTGGAGATTACTTGTGGGAAGCCAGAAAGAATTTTGAGTATAAAAGTCATCATGCCATTCTCATATTTAAAAAGTCTGTGAGAACTCTCCAGTACAATTATTCACTGTAAAGTGAATAATAAGATTCTTCATATCTGCCTCCAAGACCATGAATGATGTTGTCATCAACTAGCTCTTTACCCTTATCTCAAGTCCAGGGCCTTCTTGAATTCCATGTGCAAGGCTCACCAGATTTCTTGCTTTAATTTGAAGCCTGTATTCCAAGAGCATTTGTATGTTTTCCCCCAGAAAACTATTGCCTTAACTCCCCCACAGCCTATTTTATCAGAAAGTAGATTAGAAGTTCTTCCTTCAAATTTTCTTTTGCCACACTGTATTCCTATTTTGGATCGATGATATTCTTCTTTTGTAAAGCACCATATTCTTTTCTGATTTGAAGTGATGTCTTTATCTGAATGGTGTTTTTATTGTTTTCCCACGTGGAACTATAAATATGGGCATAGACTACATGGATTGTGTTCTGGGCACTTACACAGCCTCTGGTGTAATATCCAACACATTCTTTCTTAAATGAGTAGTACCTAATAAAGCAGCTCTGGTCTTCCTAATGGTGGCATCTTAGTTCAGGTCTTTGTTCTGACACGTACTCATCATCCTTGAACATTTCCCTTCCCTTTTCTTTGTCTGATTTCTGGGATGATACTCCTTTGCCTTTTCCCAGGGAGCCATTCATTCATTCAACCACTGCTGAGCACGGGAGTTACTTCATTAAAAGTCCAAGGATGAGAAGAAAGGATGGGCATGTGAATAAATGACTTAGTGATTAAACAATAAATGTAACAGCATAACCTATATAAGCCATACTGTTATACAATAATTGATTTGAAATAAACATATTGTGTCAGGTCCTATGAAGGTACTTTCAATTTATAAATTTATACTTTATGTAATTTGTTGTATAAAGTAGAATAATACTTTATTATATTTTAACATAAAAACCCCAAGGCAATTAAAATTAATCATTTTTCACAGATATGGGAATTGTGACTCAGTATCATTTAGTAAATTATTCATGTTCATAGAGCCAGCCTGTGTAGGCATCATGCTTAATGCCCAGGCTTCTCTCCCTAAAATAGGGGTTCTGCGAACACAGAAAAGAAACAGAATTATACACAAACAAGAAAATATCATCTAAAGTGAAATTTAAAGAAAGCAATGCCTTACCACAGCAACACTAGAGTTGGTGTTCTAGAACAAACTGTTACGTGTAAGGTCCTCCAACCTAAAAGAATTTCTAAGCATTGTTCTGAATAATACTTCATTCTCTGTGAGTACAAGCAAGAGAGGGATTACTATTCATAAGAAGCTGTAATGATCACAAATAAATAATAACAGAAATGAACCCAAAATAGGTTGAATAAAATAGGAAGCTGGAAAAAAGTGAAGGTTTTGAAATAACTTCAATTTGGATTTGACTCTTTAGAGCTGAAATTCAATCAATTAATTCATTCTTCTAGCCATAGTTAAACTTTAGTCAACTTCAATTACTCTTGCAGTCACAATGCCCTTCAAGTTATGTCTTAATCGAAATGCTCTGTTATGTGCATTGAGATGTCCAAGATCAAAAATAGGGACATTTTTACTTGAACTAAGTTGGAATCCCTGCCCTGCTATTTGTACACTTTCTTTCTTAACTGTGTACATCTCCTGCAGCAGCATTTCCTTCTCCTGTAAAACAGAGATTAAAGATCTGTCCTAGGGTAGTTCTGTAGATGAAATCCATAGATTACAAAGTGTCTGATGAGCAATTCTAAGTTTGTTTGCCTTCCTGTCCACTAAGTCCTATGACTGAATCCTGGAGGTATATGCCTTTTGGATTGGGATTTTCAGAAGCACTTGGTTAACAGCAAACATCTCAATCAGTGGTACTTCACGAGGGCCTACTTTGTCCTCCATCCGATAATTGCCAAGAATTTGGAGACATTTTTAATTGGCACAGGTGGATAGATAAAAAGTCAGAGATTTTGTAAAGAGCATCCTAAAAGAGCATCCTAAAATATACAAGACAGCCACATGGAGGTACCCACCCTCAAGGTCAACAATGCTACATATCATGATGTCTTTTTGAGATTTGGCATGTTTAGAAAATAGATTTTGTTTCTCCCTGTAATCTTGCTTCTTGTGAAGGGTTTCCCGGTATCTATCAGCATGCCATCATTAAGACGTGGGCCATAGTTCGGGTGTGACTTACACAGTTCCCCTCACAATCTAGGGAGGACATTTTCCTTTCCTTTCCTAGAGGAAACAATAAGACTGCATTCTGCTGACTCAAGTGATTGCTTGCCAGCACTCCAGGGTGAGAGGGAGAAGGTGGGCGATCACTCCACTTTTCAGGTAAAGAAACTGAAGCCTGGGGAGAAGTGTTGACCAATGGCTGTGTAGCTAATAACTGAGTAATCTAGCACAGGATTAGCCCTGTCCTCCAAACTCAAGGCCTCTTTCTTAGAGTTTTCTCATAGGTCTGATGGTCTTCATTGTTATTGATGCCGGGTTTTGTCATTCGTATGTTCATTGCTACTGATTTGATGGCCTCGTATCTGTGAAAGCCAGAACCTTTTCTGTTTCTCCTGTTGTGCATCTGTGTAATTAGACCCAATCACTAATCCATACTCATGAGTAGATTTTGAGTATGCAGAAGATAAGGAGGACTTCACAGATACCTAACTTGGTAAAGTTTTGCCTTGAAAGGGTAAGGAATCTAGTTCTATACTAAGAACCCATGTTTAAATAATAGTAAAAACTGCACATTGTACTAGTAATCCCAGCACTGGGAATGCAGAGACAAGCTTTCTGAGTGTCTAGTCTAGCCTAGTTGATGAGTTCCAGGCCAACAAGAGAACTTATTCCAAAAATTTTAAGAAGGACAAACATCATCTAAGGAAGAACTGAGGCTACCCTCTGGCATTGACAGGCAGACACATACATTTTAATAACCCTACACACACATGTACATCTGCACACAGATATGCACAAACAAAAGTATAATGGAAAACAAACCTCTCCACCTTAAAAGACAGTCGAAGTTAACTTACACCCAGGATTTAAATGTGACTTTGGCCATGTATACTATTTTCAAATTAGTTCATTTGTTCAACCCGACATGCTCTGTACCTGTTCCTTTTAATATTAAAAAAAGCTGTATGTGTTGGTCTGCTGCAGCTATGACTATATGAGTAGAATGTTGAGGAGGGAGCCATTATGCATCTCACATACTTCTTGATATTATTAATTTTAAAACATGCCAAGTTTGCAAGTCATCATTTACCTCGTGACACTCAATCAACAAAGATTCTCACAATGCAGATGAATGCTGGCAAATAAAAGCAAAGACAAGGTTTAGTTTGCCCATCAAAAGCAGAAAGGCCTTGAAGGCTGTTTATCGTACCATGAATCTTCAGCTATAACCTCCATTAGGTTGGTATGAGACTTCCT
The DNA here is from genome assembly GCF_017639785.1 of Mesocricetus auratus. NCBI lineage: Eukaryota > Metazoa > Chordata > Mammalia > Rodentia > Cricetidae > Mesocricetus > Mesocricetus auratus. The sequence goes on along the minus strand of NW_024429204.1, from coordinate 16,179,622 downwards.
GCCAAAAAACAAAAACAAAACAAAAACAACAAAAAACAAACAAACAAAAAACCCACTGTGACTGCTCTGAGGTACCAGAGAAGTTATTAGTGAGTCTTCTAAGAGACAAAATAACCACCCCCAAATGTTTTAGGGGATTTTTAAAAATAATTTTTGGCAATTGCAATTAGCAAAATAAAAATACTTAACTTTTCAACAGGCTGAAAGAACAGGCCTATCTTTTTACTCAATTGGAAGGGTACTGCAAGTAGTTTCTTTCTGAATTTATACATTAGCTGGGAAATAATTTTATTCCAATTCCCTCCTATTGACATCATCAGCACCTGAATGTAGTCAGCCAAAAAAGTAGACTGGGTAAAATAGGTTTCCTACCTAGGACTGGTTAACATCAATATGTAGTTCCCATCAGTTCAGTAAATTACTTACAGTAACCACAGTGCAAGTTTCCATTAACCCTTCTCTTCCTCATCCCAAAAAACGGGCGTGCAATCAGGTGCCAATCATTCTGAGTCTCACCAAGTGATGGACCAGGCTGGCTGGTGGGCTGTGCTCTCAGGTAGAAGTGAAAGGAGATATATTGGTCTTGCCTTCTTGCCAGGAAATGACATAATGGGTTGGCTGACCTTTGAGTCCTTGCTTGGGCCGGTACTAGGGGATTTGTTGTCACCTTTAAGACGTCAGGGATATTGGGCTGTGGGGTTAGGAAGATGAATTCGTGGTATATTTTTAGGCAATAAAAAATTCTAAAGGCCCTTCACTACTCTGGGACAGAGTGAACTGTCATATAGAATGGGCTGCACAGAATGCAGTGGCAAAGCCCAGTCCTTATTCCTACAGACAGTTGAGACAAAGCCACTAAAATTTGTTCCCACTAGAAGAAGGAGGGGCATGACAAAGGAAAGGTGATAGAGGGTAAGACATTGAAAGTGTCAACTTGTGAGCCACATATGACCCATATACATGATTTGTTTGGCTCTAGTCATGTGAAAAACATAGGTAATTTTTTTAACTGGTAGATTTCATAAAATGTGTGAGTTTTCAGTTATTCGTAACTTAAAACAGAAGCAGCAGCAGTAGATGCCCCATATTCTAACTGTATTTTACAGAGCAAAAAAAAAATAGATTCAAATTGTCTGTTTCAGGAGAAAAATCAAACTGTGCAGCCCAACTAATTTCAATGGTCCCTTGGAGCAGTTCTCCTCACACAATTACATTACCCTTACAACCAAAGCATTTGAATTTGTGACCTCTGCAGTAATTGGATAAGGAGGACAGGACCCTCTGGGCACGTGAAGCAGACAGAAAAGTATATGGTCAAATTTGAGGTGAATTCCAAGTGCATTCTAAAGAATAATAATTAAAAGGTCAATATTGTCCAATGACTAACTTGCATGAAACATCAGGGCCCTATCACTTTTATTCACTTATACAAGATTTTTTTCCTTCAGATGGGAATGGGGAATCAGTGGCAGCTTGGCTGACAGTGACACACAAAATAGAACCTGCCACTCACCATTCAACCATCTCCTCTCCCTCCCTCGTCATATATTGACTTTTGTAACTGAGAAACTCAGGGTGTCTGACCTCAGGCAAGGCAGCACTGAGAAAAATCAAATAACATTGTCTTCTGCCCCCTCAACCCACTTCCTCTCAGTCTCCTATTTCTCTGCTACTTTCTCAGCTCTGCTTACTGTTGACTTCATTCCCCAGCCAGTTCTCTGCATATGACAACAAAGACAGCCACTAACGGCAAATCTGTATTATATTATACCTTGGGAGATGGTCTAGCAAGAGAGAGAACTTTCCTCTTAGCAACCAGGACAATTCCAGTAAGGAACTTATATTTGCTCTGTCTGAGTCACATCCACACAACATTAATTTAACAAATATTTATTTAGTGCCAGAATGGAGTCATACTCTGGTTAGGGACTTGGAAACAGCAGTGAAGCCCCATTTTCACTGAGCTTGCACCGTGGCAAGGTGTAGGAAGGGAACGGGAAATAAAAATAAACACAATAAGCAAGACGGTGATGCTTTTCTCAAGAGCTGAAAAATACTGCAGGGGAATTCTCTTTATTTATTTTTTTTCATTCTCAAAAGTTTCCCCAAAGGAGAAAGAGCAGCTCTCAAAATATGAAAGAGAAGTTCTCTTACAGTGACAGATAGGGAAGCCATAGAGATAAAACTATAATAGAGTTGCTAATGATCTTGATTTGGTTTGTGACTATACAAGCATCATTTCTTCCAACCCACATGTTCTCTTTTATTGTAGGAGGGGAAAGGGGAATACTGAGACATAGAGTTGCCTGAGAGGCACAGAAGACCCACATGTGCCTGCCTGCCTCCCTCCCCCTTGCCTTCCTTCCTTCCTTCCTGCCTTCCCTCCTTCCTCCCTCCCTCCCTTTCTTCCTCCTTCCTCCCTTCCTTCCTTCCTTCCTTCCTTCCTTCCTTCCGTCTATACTCTTCATACCCAGCAATGGAGAGCTTCTCAGAGCTCCTGAATATACCTTTCTGTTTCTCAGAAATTCCCTCCTCCCTCCTATTCATCTCAATGGCTTCTGTCCTTTGCTCAAAGTCCCCTGAAATACCTTACAGTACCACATGCATGGGATCATGTAACGTGCATTCTTCCAACCAGCCTGGTCCCAGAGCCATATCAGTCCCAAATGAACACACAGGAGGCTATATTAGTTATAAAGCTGTTGGCCATTTGCTTGGTTTCTTATTGGCTAGTTCTGACTTAATTATTAATCCTTAAGTGCTAATCTGAGTATTTCCACGTGGTCTTCTCTTACCAGAGAAAAGGGTCTGGACCTCTTACTTCTCTGGTGTCCTACGACGTCATGACTGACTGTGGCTCTGTTTCCCAGAATCCTCCTTGACTCCTAGACCCACCTATTTTGCATCCCTATTGGCAAACAGTGCTTTATTTAATCAACCAGTAGGACAACATACACAGAAGGACTTCCCCTATCAGGATCACAAACAAAACAAAACAGTGCTTTGCCACTGATGTGGAATTCATGTCTTTCACTGTCTTCCTAGTTCTTTGAATAGGAGCAAATCCAATCCATGATACGCATGTAGTCTGTGATAAATGAATAGATGAATCTGTTGGACAGCAGCCGTCAAAGCCACCACTCTCTGCATCCTCTGACATTCTCCACAGCATGGTGGTGTTGTGTTCATGGTCCCCTGTTTTCTTAAACCCTCACAGACCCTCCAACTCACTAACCTGAATCCCTATGCAAGAACTAGCAGAAATGGCCTTGGTGAGTGTGTTCGCTACTTTTCTATTTTTGTGACAAAGCAACTTACAGAAAGAAGAGTGTGTTTGGGGCTTATCATTCCAGATGGGAAAAAGTCCCTCACCATCAGGTCAGGGAGGAGTGGCAGCAGGCAGGCATAGTGGCAGGAACATCCAAGAATTTACATCTCTCACCCCAGGCAAGAGGCAAGCTGGAAATAGTGCTCAGATGAGATACCTCAAAATCCATTTTCCAGAAAGGCCACAGCTCCTGCAATGGTTCCACCAACTGGGAACCAAGGAATCAAATCCATAGCCTGGTGGAGGTCAGGGGAGTGGGAGGTGCATTCTCATTCAGTCCACCACAAGGAGGATGCGAGGGTCATGTGTAGAATTCCACAGCAGTCAGTTAGAGGATGCTGAGTAGCATGGCCTCTCTCAAATCTGCAGCTTCATAATATGACACAAAACAGCAGCTTTTAGGTGTTTTATAACCCCTAATCAGCCATGGGTAAACATGGTACTTTCACAGAATCATTAAAAATGAGATAATCTATGTAAAGCTCTTAGGACAGTGTTTAACACATAGTAAATGTTTGCTATTGTTATCACTGTCACAGGAGAAGGAACAGGAGTTCTGTGAGTGTGAAGAGGAAACAGTCAGTGAAACATCTGTGACACCAAATTTGCATCAACCCAGTGGTTCCAGGGTACAGAGAACATGCATATATTTTCTCCCATTGTATTGCTTCAGTCTGTGGAGTAGTATCATTTTTATCCATATTTCAAAAATGAGGAAGCTAAAACTCAGATCAAGCCTTACTGAATATTAATCCATATCTATTATCTCATAACCCCATGCATTTACTATTTTCTACTTTCTCCATGTTTCTTGGGTCTAAATATTCCCATTTTGACTCCAATGGGACAACAGGCTAAAGAATGCTCATTGTATGATCACAATGGTACTCACTCTGAATGGGGCCAAAGTGACATCCATGGACAGCTGATTAGTGCATCACTTAGGCCGTTCCTGGGAGAATATTTGAACTAACTAGATTTACAATAACTCAATACACACTGATCATTTATTAGAAACTAGCCTGGGAATAGTTTCCAGAAGAAAAGATACCCTTTAACTCAGTGCATCTCCCAGCAGAAGTGACACCGAGGAATCACAGTATGAACAAAGCTGAGGCCACACCTACAGTCCACCCCAACATTTCCATTTACACAGCCAGCATGTAACCATTATCTTGAAAACCTGTGATGGTGTCTGATAACTAACTGTGAGTTGAAGGACACCCAGGACCAGGCTGGACTTGAAGGTCAAAGACATACTCAGACCTGAAGCCACTTTAGCTGTGTGGACATGGAATCCTATGCCATACACAGAAGACTCCAAAGTGCCTTTCAGTTTCAGTTGACTGAAGAAAGACCTGCAAAGACAGCAGTGCCCAATGCTTGACACTTGTCCTTATCTTCTAAACAAAGGTGTCTTTGCAGGTATGACTAAGGATCTCCACATGAGCCAATTATCCTGGATTGTTCAGGTGGTATTACTGCCAAGCACAAGTGTCACCATGGGAAAAGTAGAAATTGTGTGTGTGTGTGTGTGTGTGTGTGTGTGTGTGGTGTGTGTTTATTATATGATGGGGGTTGTTCTTCTGTATATATGTTTCTTTTATTGGTTGATGAATAAAACACTGTTGGTCAGTGAGTAAGGAAGATATGTGGGACTAGGAGACAAGAAGAATTCTGGGAAAGGTAGGCAGAGAAAGCCCTCCAGAACAGTCACCATGTAGGCCACCAAAGGAGTAACAGGTCCAGACCCTTCTCCAGTAAGATAAGACCACATGGAAATACTTAGATTAATAGAAATGGATTAATAATTAAGACAGAGCTAGCCAGTAAGAAGCCCTAGCCACCAGCCAACAGTTTTATAATTAATGCGGTCTCTATGTGCTTATTTGGGGTTGAGGCGGCTGCAGGACCAGGCTGGCTAGAAAGAACCTCTCCAATTATATATATGAGCAGAAAGCGGTGTGAGATGAAGGCAAAGTTTATGATGATGTAGCCACAATGAAAGGAACACTGGCAGAGCTAAAGTACAGAAGCTAAAGGCTCCTGGAGGGCACATGGCCCTACTGTGCCTTTAACCCAGGGAAACTAGTGTTAATACTCTGGTTTCTGTATCTCTATGGAACAGATTTTTGTCGTGCTACGTGCAGGTATTCATGGTAGTTTGGCATAGCAGCAGAGAGAGCTGTTTACTTTCTCCTTACTTCACTTGTTCTTTCTGGCCCCCCCCACCCTGCCCCCTGGGCTGGCGATGGTTTGTGGTGTATTTGTCTAAACCCAGAACGAAGCCCTTACCTGCCTGCCTTCAACCTTCAGGAAGGTCAGGTACTCAGCCTCAAGATGTCTGCTCTTTGTGACAGCAGGTGTTCGTATGCTCATCACCAACCAATGTAGCTGCCAGATCTACTTGTGTTGCTCTATTTGTCAGTTTCCAGTCAAGTCCCTTATGTCAAAAAAGACAATAATTTAAAGACCTGGAAATGGGAAGTCATCAATACATGGGTAAAGAAAATCACCTTAAGGAGTGCTTTAAAATATGTATTTATAGCATAATGATGTGCCAGCATAGGGGACCTGATAGGGGAAATTTTATACAGTATTACAATTCTCCAGAAAAACGGAACTAGTGGTGTGTGTGTGTGTGCGCGCACGCACCTGTGCACACACAGACTGATAGACAAAATAAATTGGTTCGTGGAGTTATAGAAATTGCCAAGTTCAAAATCTGTTAAGCTGATGTCCTAATTTGAGCTTGGAGGCAAGAGCTGCTATCCACTATAGGAAGCAATCTGCCCTATCTGTTCTATCACTTTAAGTACCAATCTCTGAGCCTTAGGTGTAGGTAGGGGCTGTGTTGGAGATGTAAGAGTTGGGGCTGAGCACCTCTTGGTCAATGTTTCCTTGTGCTTTGACCAGTTGTAGCATTCCTGTAATCGTTCCCATCTACTGCAAAAGAAAGTTTCCTTGATGAGCTACACTCCTCTGTGGGCATAAGGATAAATGTTAAGAATACAAGTAAACACTGGTTTAAGAAAATGGCAGTAGTAGAGTTTGCTCTAGGTTCAATGACCTAAGGTTCAGGGAACATCATGGGAGAGGGGTTGGAAAGACTGTGAGAGCCAAAGGTCAGAACACCCGATACAAGATTGTCATCTATATAAGATAAGAGAGATGCACCATGAACTCTCAGCGGTGTAGTTGCTTAAGCAGAATCTGAATGCCAGTTGGCTTACCAATTCTGATTAGTGAAATCTCACAAGGCCCTACCCTTAGATAAAGAGATACAGGCAATTAATGATTGCTAAGAGAGGGCGAATCAGTCTTCCCCCGATTGATTATAGAATACCAAGAAGTAAGTCTTAAAAAGATGACCAAATGAGCTACACTAAATGGACACAGCAAGCTGCATTCATGTATTTATTTGTATACACACATATATGTGACAATAATAATTTTTAGAAGGCTACGAATTTGAGAGGGAATGGGTGGTGGGAGTAATACACAGAAGGAGCTGGAAGGAAGGGGTAATAGTATAAATATGGTACACGTAAATGAAACTTGAAAATAAATAATTATTGATATCATCTGGAAACACTCAAAATGATAAGTAAGTAAGTCTCTGGGTATTTTCATGGTCCAGTCAAGCTGGCTTATGAAGTTAGCCATCATGCCTGTGTTCATGGAATTGGTATGCTAGAGGGCCACACACCATAATGCTTTTAAGGACAGACTGAAGCTTCAGATGCAGCAACACTCACATGCAACCAGAACACCACAGCCAAATTTCTGCTGTGTGAACATCTTCACGGAGTCTTCCTTGGCCCAAGTCAAGGGGTCCTGTGAATATTTTTTACAACGGCAGCATCTGATCTGGATCATCCCTACAGAGGCTGGGTCTTACCTATAACCTCTTATTCCTTTAACTCCTACCGCTATCTAACAATGCTTCCTGCTAGCTCAGTCCTTTGGGGGTTGGAGGCCAGCATTGAAGGAATGACAACATTAAGGGAGGAGCAAAGAAGGACATGTTAATCACCTACTTCTTTAGGTCTACCTAGTCCATTACTTCTGCAGCCCCCAGATGTTTGCTGGAGATAGAATAGCAGGAACAGGCCATGATTTCCTGCCTCCATCACATCCTTTCCTGGAGCAGTGACTCAGTTTCCTGCTCATAAAAGGGGTCACCAGCCATTGTGGATTAGCAGGGAAACCTGAGTGGGAACCGAGGGCCTCCTTTCCTCTCTGCTACCTCTAGGAATTGTAAAGTCATAAATATAGAGCCAGGAGCCTTATGGCTGCTGCCATACCTCCCGGCTTTGTGGAACCATCACTTCCTGTTTTGACTTTTTCCATGTCCCAACCTCCCATCTATTCTCCTCATAAGGACCAGTGACAATCCAGTGAAGACACGGCATAATGCCCAAGTCACCTTTGCTCAGAACTGGTCACACTTCAATCTCCAGTCCTCCCCAAGCCTGCCAGGCCCTCTTGAACTCTGTCCTGGCCTCCTCTCAGACCCTGCTTCCTACTTCTGCCCTACGACTAGTGACATTCTCCATTCCTCTGACTTCCTTGAGGCTTCAATGCCCTTGTCTTTCTCCCGTGTTTCAGTGTCGCCTCCACAGACAGACCCAGGACTCAAGGTTACTGTTTCTTAACTACCACCCATTCTCTTCTTTTCATTATGTCTCCCACATAGAAATTAGAAAAGGAAGCAGCTCTCTATTTAAGTTATTTTAAAAACTAGTTTTATTCATTCTTAGGGAATTCTAGGCCCTCATACTTTATTTGTAAACATGTATCATATACATCCTCATTGCGCTCCCATTTACTTACCCATCCAACTTCATGTCCTTAAAAAAAACTGAATTAAATCTATGTTACCCCAATATCAATGGGCATGGGAACATCCTCTGGAGCATGGTTGACCTACCAGGCCTGTGACACACCCTTAAGGCAAACTCTTCTCTTCCCAGAAGCCATCAATTGCCAATATCTTCTCAGCTGGGGGTGAGTCTTTGAGTCTTTGTGTCCGCTTCCCCATCCATGCTGGGATTGTTTCAGGCTTCCATTTTCACAAGTCTATTTGAGTTCTTAGAAATGATGTCAATTCCATTCATGAGGATAACTGCTGCTGTAACAAAGGCTTAAAGTTATTCATGTTGATAATCTTACATTTATGAAATTCCAAAGTTCAAAAATGACTGCCATGAGGTTCAAAGTGGGATATTAGAGGAATGACATTTGGAGTGTGTGGGAGAAAAGCGATTTTGGAATCTTAACCTCTTGTATCTATGGGGACTCCGTAGCTCCTGGCATTGCTACCCCCCCCCCCCCCCGTTCCTTTATAGTGAGACTTGATGCGCTTCTTGGATGATATATGATATTCTCTCATCTTAGAGTCAGTGTACTTCACTCACCTTTAAAAAGCCTCTTTGGCCATGTAAGGTAACAAATTAGACTGTACCGTCTTCCAGTGCTGTTACTCTATTTTGCTGCAGGAGGCGATGGAAAGGGAGTGTGTCTGCTTTTTTCCTCTTGTTCCTTTTTCATGGTCGCCATGATTATCTAGCAGAACCTAGCCTGATCTGTATCTGTGGGTCTTCTGTCAGAATGTCATAGAAGCTGTAGATCACTGTCCACACACACACACACACACACACACACACACACACACACACACACACACACTTTCTTCCCAAACAATGCTCCATGGTCATGTCATCAATATTCCCATCCAATATTCCTACCTACCCTACTGTACCCACCTCAATTCTGGGCAGAGGGTTGGAGGGAATCATATCACAATGCCAGCTAGCTTTTTTCTAAGTAGGAAAGGCTATGTCATTTCTGGCTAATAAATGACTGTAGAACAAGCATTTCATTGGTGAGATAAGATATATAAGCACTTTTTTTCTACCTACCTTTGCTTTGATCATCAAGATTACTAAGTTCAAGGAAGGTAGACTTACAATCAATGTCTGAATACAGCCAGGTGCAGTGCCCCTATCTCCAGCACTTGGGAGTGTAAGGCAGGAGGATTTGAAGTTTAAGGCAAGCGTGGGCTACTTGGTAAGACCCTGTCTCAAAAGCAAAGAAACAAAAACCATTCAGGATAAACCAGTAAGCATTGCAATATAATTTTAAGTCACCATAGGTAGCACATAACCTAGCTTATCTTGACCAGTATTCTGTGCAAGGGTTAATGGGAAGGGAAGATGAAGATTGAATAGCACTGACTCTCCTAGCTGCTCCTCTCCATCCACCTGTATCTACTGACAGGCTGTGCATTCATCAGCTACATTCATGGACTTCGTTGTTCCTTTGATGGAAATGGTCATTAACTTCACCATCTCGTTGTTTGGTTTCTTTTCTAAGATGGTAGAATATTTAATCCCTTTCTTCACAAAGAAGCAGAGTTGCAGTTTGCTAAGAAGCAATTCTAATGTTGATCTAAACATGGATATTAGGGAAGGGACAGTGATGTTTTAGGAAAAGAACAGAGCACACCCAAGATGAGTGGGTGTGGACTTCGTAACAGTTGCAACACCTATACAATCCTGTACTCACAAACTTGCCATTGATCACAGACACCTGCTCTGTCTCTCCCTCATAATAGAAATGCTAACAGATCCACAGGTGTGACAGGTGAGACTCTAGAAAGAGAGTAAACAGAGTGCTGCAAGCATTGAACAAGATCGCTCTCTTAGAGTAAGCCCTGGGAATGACGTATGCTTAGTTCAAGGTAAATGCAAAGTGGGGTGTAATTTGGTGACTTCATAGATATCAAGGTAAAAGAAAAACATGCAGATATCTGGAGACAAAGATGGAGTTGGAAGGGAGGCATGCTGAGTTGCCAAGACCTAGATCTGTGACATCATAAGTTCCTGAGCTCCTGGTTTTGCCCTCCTGAATGACATCCCCTTGTCTCCTCTAACCCTCCTCTTTGTGGGCCCTTTGTCTTCAGCAAATGTTGGAGTGAGCAGAGCTTCCCATAGCTGGAGTCAGAGAGCTAGATGCCTTCAGATTAAAACCGGACCTTAAATGTGTATTTCACGAAAAAGGAATTGCTGCTGGAGTTCCCATAAGCATAGTGAGAGCATCTAGTTCTACAGCTGGGGTGTCAATAAAGGTTCCGCTGGCCAGCCTGAGAACCCATCACCCAGTGAAGAGCACTGTCTCCATGGAAACCTGCAATTGGTGACCCAAATATGCAAGTGAAAGTTTACTATTTTACCTACTTCATTGTTTGGGTCTACTGAGGATTGCCACTATTACATAAAAACCAGGGCTCTCTTTTGCATAGGCGGGTTTTCGCTATGCAAATCACCATCCTGTCAGCATAGACCATAGGGGTCCCTCTGTTCTACATCAGCTGCACTTAGTTATAAACTTTTTTCTGGTCTGGACTAGCCATAACCAAGATGGAAGTCATTCTCCAGGTTACTGCTCACTTGTATCCCTCTCTATTCGTTAAACCCCTGCAGGGCGAGCCCTGCTGAGACTCACAGACAAGAAGCTGGAACGCATGGGGATCGCCCTGGAGAACCAGCGACAGCACATCCTGCAGCAGGTGCTCCAACTGAAGGTGCGGGAAGAAGTCAGAAACCTGCAGTTACTCACACAAGGTAGCCTGCTGCTTCCTGGTGGGTGGGTGCATGGGAACCCCGTGAAGACAGAAAGATTGCGATCATTGTGACAGAGGGGAGCCAGGAAATTTGTTGTTGTTTCCTTGCAGAATTCTCTTCCTTAACAGAAAAGAAGTAGGTAGCTTCAAAGGCTACTTCGTTCTAAAACTTTTCTTTCTCGCTGCTCACCCGAGAGAAAGATGCATAAATAAATAATGGGTGCGCAAATGGAATTACTGGCGCTAACGTCAAGGTTATCACACGCAGCTGCGTAGATTGCCAGAGAGTACCAATCACATTGATCAGGATCCAATTTCTCCCTCCAGAGTTGCTTGGTGTTCAGGCTGCAAAACACCGGCTGCCCTCATATGAACGATAATTCTGAGGGGGTCTTAGAATCTGAATGATTCTAAAGTTAATATGGCCAGTGATAGAGATGAGGTTTTGATATATTTATTTTACTTTATTTTTCATTGGCCAATAGAGGGGAAACGTTTTAAATGTATCTCCATTTAACTAAATTAATGCAGGCATATACTTTAGAGATTTTGAAAACTCTATTAACGACTTGAGAATAGGATAATTTAGAATATAGACTAGAAATTTTAAAATTTGACTGTTAAGGCTGTGTAACTTATTATTTCCTAAGGAACTTCAGTATATTGAGAGCATGTATGATCTCTATAGCTCGGAAGTGTCAAGAAAATTTATAAATTGAAGAAAACTCTAGATCCCACTATATGTAACTTACGTATTTGCATACTGTTTGATATACATATATGTATATATATATACTTCCATCGACTGTACTCTTTCTCCTTTTGTTGTCCATCATGCATCATTTTAAATGAAAGGATGATAAAGTAAGTGTTTTCGAGAGCCTTGGATAGTTTCAATATTCAGAACATAGTAATTGTATGCATAACTGGAGAAACCTGGATCAGCCAAGTTTCTTGTTATTGCATTTAGATTAACCCAGTAATAGTTTATTTGCCTAGAACAGTGGTTCTCAACCTGTGGGTCATGAACCCTTTGGAGGTTATGTGTCAGATATCCTGCTTATCAGGTGTTTACATTATGGCTCATAACGATAGAATAACAATAACCATGAAGTAGCAATGAAATAATTTTATGGTTGACAGTCACCACAACATGAGGAACTGCTCGCTGGAAGCTTCTCCCTAGGCATGCCTGATGGTGAGTCATAGGAATGGGTGTGCTGAGTAATCTAAACGTGACCAGTTGATATACCTTTACGTTTCTCTTTAGAAGTAGAGATAATAAAATTTATGACAAGAAATGTTATCATGGTACTATTTCTAAAGTGGAAAAAGAAGAAGCAAAATAATTTTGCTTAAGCTCTATATAACCCAGGCATTAAAAGTACCTTTTAAAGAATACATAATGTAGTGCCATCCATTTGCCTGCAAATTTCAAGATTCTGTTGTTTTTTTCCACTGAGTAGTACTCCATTGTGTAAATGTACCACATTTTCTCTATCCACTCTTCAGTTGAGAGGCATGTAGGTTGCTTCCAGGTTCTGGCTATTACAAATAATGCTGCTATGAACATAGTGGAACAGATGTCCTTGTTATATGAATGTGCATCTTTTGGGTATATGCCTAAGAGTGGAATTGCTGGGTCTTGTGGTAGACTGATTCCCATTTTCCTGAGGAATCTCCATACTGATTTCCAAAGTGGCTGTACGAAACCATGAGGTAACCCAGTCACAAAAAGACAAATATGAACCTTTATCCAGCGACTGATGGAAGCAGAGGCAGACACCCACAGCTAAACACTGAACTGAACTCCTGGAACCCAGTGACAGAGAGGGAGGAGTGATGAGCAAAGGGGTTAAGACTGAACTGGTGAAACACACAGAAACAGCTGACCTGAACAAAGGGGAGCTCTTGGACCCCAGACTGATGGCTGGGAGGTCAGCATGGGACTGATCTAGACCCCCTGAATGTGGGTGTCAGTTAGAAAGCCTCGACAATCTACGGGGCATTGGGTAGTAGATCATTATTTATCCCTGGCATACAAATGGACTTTGGGTGCCTGTCCCACAATGAGGGATGCTCTTTCAGCCTGGACTCTTGGGGGGAGGGCCTAGGCCCTGCCCTGAACAAAATGACAGACTCTGGAGATCTCCCATGGAGGGCCTCACCCTCCCTGGGGAACAGAGGGGGGGATTGGAAGAGGGGCTGGTAGGGGTGGGGGAGTAGGGGAGGGAGAGGGAGCTGGGATTGATATGTGAAGCAAGCTTGTTTCTAATTTAAATTGAAAAAGTTTTAAAAAGAGAATACATAATGTAAGACAAAGATTGGAGAAATCGGGGTAAAAGCACATGGAAAGGTTGATTTATACCAGGCTCAACTTTTCAAAACAGATTTTACATATTTTTTACATATGTGTAATATGTAAATTAAAGGGGCGCAGATGATTATGCCATATTCTCATGACGGTCCTTTCTGGGACACATGCTTGTTGGTGATCTTACCTGTACTTGTTATACTTGCCCATGCTTTCTGAATCCACTATGAAGTCGTCCTGTTGTTTAAGGAGAGCACATTAACTAGTAACTTCTACAGCCTCCTTATTTCCAGGTTCTATTTGGTGTCGGGACCTTCTAGGAGCTTTATTTTCTTCTCCTGTGTTGATGATCAGGGAGAGACGCATCCTCATGGTCCTTTCCACCTGCCTCGTCTGTGTCTCACAAAAACATCTTCAGCATGCATGGCCCAGAAGTCTTCCTCAGATGCTATTTAAGCTGACTAAGCTGAATGCCTGTCAGTGTTCTGGGAAGGTCCTAAGCTCAACCTTTCTGATTCCACTGTTGGCATCCCTCCGCCCCCATTAAAAACGTACACATGCTGTGTTCTTTCATTCCCTTTAGAAAAAGCTAGTGTTCTCTCTAGCTCGTGGGTATTTTTCTCTGAAGTTTTATGGCCTTTCTTAGTGTTTGTCCTTCACATGTCAGTGTTCAGAATCACTTCATGTCGGGCATCCTTTAAAAGAAAATCCACAGTTATTGAAGTGATAATTTCTTTTTTTTTAGAAAGGGACACAGAATTACAAGATGTTTTGAAGACTGATAATAGAAGATGTAAAGAGATCTAGGGAAACTTTAAATTATTGAGGGGGTCTAGGTTTGTCCTAATAAGAGTCAGCGTTCCCTCTACTCAAGGGAGCTGGCTGGTTGAACATGCATATCATACGGCGGTTCACTACATGGGTGATTCAACATTAAATACTAAGCTACAATATGCCAAATAAGTACACGTGTTTGGCGATTTTTTTTCTTTCAGTCTTTTAAAAAGTCTCTGGGCATGTGTCTTGAGGAGAGTGATTGAGTTTCTAGAAAGGGAACCCAGAACCAGGGCACCTTAATGTCGTTACTCTGGTGTGAAGCATGCTTTGGTTAGCATTGATTGTGTAATCCATTTAAGCTGCTGCAGTAAATGCCACAAACTACTTAGGTTATTGTGTTGTAGTCACTATTCTTATTTCTGCGACAAGATAGCTAACAAAAGCAACTTAAGGGGGGCATGGTTTTCTTTGGCTCACAGTTTGAGGGTCTACTTGGCACACCTGGTAGAGTATGCATAGCGGGGGAAGCACGGCAGCAGGAGTGTGAGGCAGCTGGTCACATTATTCCTGCATTCCGAAGGCAGAGAGAGAGAGATGAATGCAGTGCTCGTTTTTGTCTTCCTTCTCCTTATTCACTACTGAACCCCAGCCTACACAGTGGCGTCATCCACGGTTAGACTGGGTCTGCCAACCTCTGAGAGTTCTCTCACAGACATACCCAGAATCCTGTATCCTGTGTGACCCTAAATTTTGTCACGTTCATAGTCAGTACTAACCACCACAGTGAAAAGCAATGGAATGTATTTCTCATCCTTCTGAGTCCTGGTTCTAGAGGATTAAGGAACTAGTAAAAGCAGCTTCATGGGCGATTCTTACTGAGCCCTCCCTCTGTGCTTCATATGTCAGAAGCAAGACATAAGCACTCAGGCACCACCAAAGGTATTCATCCCATTCATGACAATTCTGTCCTCATTACCCAATCCTCTACCAGAAGTCCCATCTTCATAAACCATACCTTAAGGGTCAAAACTTCAATAAATGTGTTTGGGGGACATGATACCTGATCTATTGCACTGGTATCTAACTTTGTGTTATTTTTTAAACAAAAGTAACCATTTTAAAGGTAGTTACCACCTTTGATGTAATCCATGTGTGTGGGGGAAAGGGGTACATGTGGAGGCAGGAGGTTGACTTAGGGTGCCTTCTATCACTCCCCACCTACTTTAGGTTTTGCAGCTGAACATAGAGCTCACCCACTTCTCTAGACTGGCTGGTAAGTGAGCTATTGATGGGAGATGTCCTTCTGTAGATATGTTTCTCCTATTGGTTAATGAATAAAGCACTGTTTGGCCAATAGCCTGTAGAGGCAGGAAGGCAGGCAGGGCTAGGAGACACAAATTCTGGGAAAGGTAGGCAGAGAGGCACCGAAGAGAGATGCCATGGAGTGACCAGGAGGATAGGATGCACCAGGTATTCTCCAGTAAGATACATCCATGTAGAAATGCATAGATTAATAATTAAGAGAGATCAGGCCAATAAGACTCCCTAGTCATCGGCCAACAGATTTTTTTTTGTTTTTTTGTTTTTTTGTTTTACGAGACAGGGTTTCGCTGTATTGTTTTGGAGGCTATCGGTCCAGCCTGGCCTCGAACTCACAGAGATCTGCCTGCCTCTGCCTCCCGAGTGCTGGGATTAAAGGTGTGCGCCACCACCGCCCGGCTCGGCCAACAGTTTATAATTAATGTAAGTCTTTGTGTGCTTATTTGGGGAAAGGCAGCTGCAGAACCTGGTAGGACAAAGAAAACTCCAGCAACAATCTATGAAGATGTGCCTGTCTCTGCATACCAAGTCTAACACACACACATACACACACACACACACACACACACACACACACACACACAGAGAGAGAGAGAGAGAGAGAGAGAGAGAGAGAGAGAGAGAGAGAGAGAGAGAGAGAGTGAGTGAGGAGAGAGAGAGAGAGTTCACCTGGACTTCTGTGTGGATGCTGAGAATCACAGCAAGTACCTTCAGAGCCATTTCCTCTACTCCCAATGTTCCCCATTTTTGAGGAAAGGCTTTTATCTTTCAAATGACTGGATACTGAGTGCATTTCTATTTTGTGTTTAGAGGCTTTTGGAAGAACATGGGTGACTCTCATTAAAGAAGCAGCTAAGTAAATCATGGCACTCAGTTACGAGAGGTCTCTGGACATGTAAATGAGGAATGAAGAAGGACCCTTGGGAAACAATGAAAAATAAAAGAGCAAGATGCAGAACCATATGCATGCTGTGCATTTGCCAGGAAGAGAGCAATAGTCTCTCTGCACACTCATTGTTTATGCAAGGAATGCTGAGTAATGTAGAGGAAACTAATATAAGTTCCATGCAGGGGGCAGGGAAGGTGGTCGCAGAGAGAGGATGCATGCTTCGGGTGTCATTTTATGTTTGAAACATGTGTGCATGAACTGCTTTAAAGAACACGTTAAAAAATAAACAAGAGGCAGAAAGGACAAGTTCAATATTTGCTGTGCCTGGATTTTAAATCCTGACATGAACATCTCATGCTGTTACTTCCGAGAAATCATTTGAGCATCCTGTGCTCCCATTTCCTAACTTCTGAAACAGAGTTGAGTAACTCCACTCAACCAATAAGAATATGGTAGGAATTAACAGAGCTAAATATGCTTAGCCATTAGCCTTGTCACATAATTAAACCAAGTATGCTTTTATAACATGCCTCATCATTTTAATACCTTTTATGAAATATTTTATCTGACACACAGTTTACTTACATTCACTAAAGTGCACACTTTACGCAGGAAAAACTAAGATATTTTTGCCCCACCTTTCTTTTATCTAATTCTCCTAGATAGTGACAAAAAGACAAAAACAAAACCCATAAGACTTTAATTGCATAATTGGTGCATAGTAAATGTCAGCTTTTACTCACTGCTCAGGAACCATCCCTCTTAAACCAGCCCTTCATCTGAAGCCAGGGCCACCTCCTCTGAAGTCTTGGCTGCCCCTATTGCCATTGACAATGGCTTCATAGGTCTCTCACATTTGCAAGCAACAGAATCAATGTTTGCCCTTGCTTTCATGCTACACTTCTGATGCCTGTAGAGAGATTGTCTCTACTGAAAGAAAGCCTTTAGTCGTCTGTGTTTCACCAATGAGCAGCAAGAATGTCAATCTGGGGGTCCCATTTGATTAATTATTCCTTCTAGAAACTCAGCTGGGTCGGAACACTCCCAGTCATGTATTGGGAAGGCAGCTGTAAAATCAATCTGACACTACACTAGTGCTTCATTCAAGAGACGGGAGTGGGGCTGTGCTCTATGTAACACACGACAGTGGTGTGAAGTGTTCTAGAACCCTTCAAGCTTATCCACATCTGGTGACATGATGGGCATTCCTGACATTTTAATAGCTGGCCTTGTTTCTAGAAAGCAAAACTCCCCAAAAGATACTGCAGGCTGTGCTTGATATAGCTAATGAGTTACAAATGTTTACTATACACAGAGCATGCACAAGTTGTCACACCAACTGTTCTTATTTCTCTACCTGGCTACTGTTGTCTAGTCTCAATATACAGATAAGGGATGGTGACAACGATCATATCCAAAGGTAGACAAACCTTGCTAAGAAGCATAGCTATGGTCTATCTGAGTCCAGAGCAAACTTTTGCTTTCTTCGCATGCCTTGCTGCCTTCTTTTTGGATTGACATTTTTTTCTTATGCAGGGTCACAAAAGAACACTTTCATGCAAGCATATAGTGTAATTACCCAATTTGCTTCTAGCTTTATATTATACATATGATATATGTGACATATATTATATATAGATATTTTACATATATGTGATATTGCATATCTATAATATCCAGTACCCACAAATGAGAGAAATAATGCAATATTTTCCTCTTGCAGTCAACTTAATTTGCTTGATGATAATTTCTGGTTGCATCCATATTCTTTCAAATGACATAACTTTGTACTTTTTCAAATCATGTTTACTTTTTGAAATTATAATTACATCCTTTCTCCCCTACGTTGCCTCCCCACTAACCTATCCCATTCTTTTTATATGTCAGTTATTCTACTGTGCATATGACCCATGTTTTTTATCCATTTTTCTGTCGTTACACATTTAGGTTGGTTTTGTAACTTGGCTTTTGCGACTAGTTCTTCAGCAAGCATCATTGTGCGAGTTCTCAGTGATGGGTTGTCTTAGCGTCATTTGGATGTAGACTAGAGTGTAGTATAGCGGAGCCATGTGTAGGTCTATGGTTAGGTTCTTGAGGGGCCTCCATAGTGACTTCCATAAAGGCTGGACCAGCAGTGCATAAGGCTTCCTTTTGTGTCTGCGTCTTTGCCAGCATTTGTTATTCATTTATTGGTGGCGGCCATTCTGACTGATATGAGATGCAATTTCAATGCAGTTTTATTGTTTCATTTTTGAGATCATTTATTTATATACATTGTGTGTTAGCATATATGTGTGTTAGCACAGCATGTATTCTGAGGTCAACAACATGTAGGACTGAGTTCTTTCCTTCCACCATGTGGGGTCAGGTTATTAGACTTAGTGGCAGGTGACTTTGCCAACTAACCCATATCAGCAGCTCCAATTTTGATCATTTTTTATTTAAAAAATTTTATTTATGTATGTATGTGTATGTATCAGCATGAGTGAATGTTGTGTGAGTATAGTACCCTTAGAGGCCAGAAGAGGGCTTTGGATCAATTGGATCTGTAATTATAAACACTTTCATGAGCCACCTAAAGTAAATGATGGGAACCAAACTCACATCCTCCAAAGGCGAACCAAGAACTCATAGCCACCAAGCCACCTCCACAGCCCCTGAATAAATTTACTTTTTGAGTATTTTTGCTTTGTAACATTAGTTATTTTTCCTTAGCAGATACCACCTATCCTTTTTAAAAGTTATTTCTTTTATTTTTTAAATTATAATGTAAATACATCATTTTTCCCATCTTCCTACAAACCCTCCTATATATATTCCTAAATGTAGCCTGCTCAGTCTTTATAATGCTATTTGTATGTATGTTTTCAAGGCTGACAATTTTGTATTGGATATCCAATTTGTGTCTTTCCCTAGGAAAGGCTATTTCTCTGGTCTCATCATCCCTCAGTTGCCTATACACAGTCCACTTTATCTTGTGAATCTTGTTCAGCTCATGTTTAGTAGTCAGGTTGACGAGACTTTGTAAGTGTAGCTTCTACCATCACTAGAAGACAAAAATCTCAATGTAAACTCCCTGATCCTCTGGCTCATTGGAGGTTTTGTTTGCATTTTCCTTATGGCTATGATGTTGGACATTTTTCCATATGTATATCGACTATTCAGACATTATCTTTGTCTACTGTCAGGTCATTTCACTAGCCCAGGTATTGATTAGGTTATTTAATTTGTTGTTCTTTAGGCTTTTGAGATCTTTGTGCATTCTAGATATTAACCCCCTGTCAGAATATAATTAGAAAGGCTTTTCTCTCATTCTATAGGCTGTCTTAATTATTTCCTTTTTGTGCTAAGGCTTTTGAATTTCATGTAGTACCATTTATCAATTGTTGACATGAGTTCCTGAGTAACTGGAGTCTTATTCAGAAAGTGTTGCTCCATGCTGTGTCTCAAAGTATTTTCCCCACTTTTTTTTCCACCACCAGTTTTACTTTGGGTCTTACATTAAGGCTTTGGATTCATTAGGAATTGATTTTGTACAGTGTGAAAGTCTTAATGTAAGACCTCAAACTAAAACCTGAGACCCATTAAAATGATCAGAGTAAAAACTACAAGTAAAGTTAAGAAAACAGAAAAATCAGAACCCTTACTCAGTGATAGAAAGAATTCAGAATTAGATAGCCATTATAGAAATCACTAGGGAGGTTTTATCAGCTAATTAAAAATGGAATTACCATGTGATCCATCAATACCACTTTTGGATATGGCCAAATGAAATCAGAGCAGGGTCTTGAAGCAATATAGGTGATCATTACATCACACTGACCAAGAGACAGAAATATATCAATTATCCACCTTCAGATGAGTGAACAAAGAAAAGAGAAAACAGGGCATATTTAAAATGGAATGCCATTCAAAAGTATTGAAGAAGGAAATACAGGTAGAGGCTAAACAGATGAACATCAAGGAAGCTAGTTACTGATCACAGAAACAGGAGCTACCAAAGACAACTGTTGAATTAGTGTTGTGGGTACAGATTTGCAATATGGAAATGTTACATACACCTATTTCACCACAATTTCAGTATACTTAACAACACCAAACCTTACTCTTAGCAAAAGTTAAGATAAAAAGTTTAATGCTATTTGCTTTTTGTACTGTAACTGAATCAATGTCAGAGTCATAGTCTGTTGATTTGTGTTTTAAAAGTCAAGAGCCTAAGCTTTTGATATCATCAACACTATTGTTACTATTCCTACGTTTTCCCTTTTGAATCATAAATGCTTACCTCAATCCCAGAAGGTCCCCCACTCCTTTGGTGTCTGTTGTCAATGAATGACTCAGCTACAAAGGTAGAAATTGTGTGAAAATGTATCAGCAACTTGTTTGGGTAAAATCTGCCAGTATAATGCAATGTCTCAAGTGGCAGTTAGGGTAAATGATAGTAGTAGATATAGCCATCTTCAATATCTTTATAATTAATGCTTGCAAAATAGGGAAAGAAAATGGAAAAGAGAGAGAGGGAGGTGAGCGAGTGAGTGAAGGAGAAAGGGAGGGAGAGAGAGAGAGAGAAAGAAAGAGGGGGTGGTGGAAGAGAGAAGAGCATAATACATTTTTAATCAGGGCCTGCCTGTTTGGGCTCATTAAGCATTAGTGTTTCCCAAAGGGCTGTTTCTACTTTGTCCAAATTTATGTGTCAAAATTTAGTTGGGAATTGCATGGCCAGATGGACTGCTCCAGTGTTCTATCCTTTGGAAAGACAAAAATTGGAAACATTGCATTTAGATCCAAGAAGACTTTTCAGAACTCTATGTACAGTTTGGGTATTTTAGTACAATCACCTCCACAGTGATGCTTCAGCAACTAAACTAGACCATGTGGTCCCCCAACCTTACTTAAAGGAAGAAGTTTGTACAACAGACTAATGGGCTCTTAAGCAATTTTCTAATCTCATTTTACGTATCTGACCACAGAAACTCAAAGGAATAGAGATGTCTCCATGGTGACACACCTAGTTCATAGCATGTCAGAACAGGATACCAGTTTTCCCAATTCCCACCCTAGTATTTTTTTCTCATTGTTATTGATGTATAATTTATATACAGTGCAATTCATCATTTTTAGTGTGGGGTTGTGAAAGTATTACCAAATGCTTACAGTTGGGTAACTACCACAATCATACCAAGTTTCCTTATAAATTTTGGGTTTCATTTGGTTAGGTGAATACATAGAGGTAAAATTATTCATTTGTACCATAAATATTTATTCATCTAATAAACAACTTAAGGCCAATGTCCTTAAACTAATGAAAAAATAAGATTGAACTTTACCCATAACATACATCTAAAAATATCGTTAGGTTTTCAGAGAAATCAACTCTATCATTGGTGTTTGTTTTGAAATTGCAAGGATGGAACCTAGAGTCTTGTACGTGTTAGCCACGCGTCCTCTCACTGAGCTCTTTCCCCTTTCCATCTCTTCTCTTTACTTTTTATTTTCATACAAAGCTGGGGAGATAGTAGTTAAATTTAGTTGTGACATGGGTGTTGCAAATCTGACGTAACATGTCAGTTTTCATACTTGACTTTCCTGCCTTATCATAAGGTGAAATTGAGCTTCATTTCCTTGGCACTCCCCTATCCTCGTGTACCTGATAATGACCCTCTAACTTCTCCTAGTCTTGACTTAATAGACCCTTCTTAGCCTCATGGTACATACAACTTATTCTCAAATGTTTATGCCTCCTGAAAATGAATCTTAGTTTTCTCATTTAACAGACTCTCTGAAAAATCTCATGTACAACATACTTTAATCATTCCCGATCAACATTTGCCCAGTCCAATCTTAACCCCCATTGTTTCTTCTCCCAGATGACAGTTAATGTTGACTGACTACTTGGTTAGACTAAGCAGTGCCTAAAAGATTAATAAAATATACCAGTGGGTATGTCTGTGTGGGTTTCTAGAGATACTACCTCATATGAGCTCTGACCTAAATGAATGCTTTAATGAATTGACTGATCCAAATTTGAATAGGCTATTGGGAGGTGGTAGAACTATACAACATGGGGGCAGATTGGAGGAAATGTGTCCCTAGGCACCATGTCCTTTGGAGCTGTAAGGGACCAGCTGTTGCCCTGGACCCTTCTTATTACTTCTCTGTTATGTTTCCTCGTCAGCATGAGGTGAGTTGCTTTCCTTTATATGAAGGACTGAGACCTATAAAAGAGTTAAAACAAACTTTTTTTCCCCTTTAAATTGTTATCTTGAGTATTTGAGTAACAGATACCTGAAAGGAACTAATAGCTCAAGGTTAATGCTTACATTACTTGGAGCTGGGAAGATGGCTCAGTGGTTAAGGGCATTTGTTGCTCTTCCAAATTCAGTTGCCAGCACCCTGTTGTAACAGCTCCAGGGGACTTGACATCTTCTGGGTGATGTGAGTACCAGCACTCACAGACATATTCCCACCCAGCAAGACACACAGAAATACACATACATAATATTTAATATAAGTATTTTAAGTGTATTTATGTTACTGGGTAACCTGATGTTGATTTCAGCTGTAATAATTCCTTTCACCCACTGTGTGTATGTAATCAGTGGGCAAAGCCTCTGAATTTCACTTATAAAGTGTGTTTGTAGCCTTGCCTGCCTCATTACCACCCCATCACTGCATCAATTCACCCCTTTGCATACCCATCTAGACCACTGGCATAACCTACTAGTTATCCTTTGATCACTAGCATCTACCCTACCCATTCAATCACTACTAGTTATCCTTTGATCACTAATGTCTACCCTACCCACTCAATCACTTCCTCGCTCTTAGTGTCATGGTTAGCTTAAATATATCTCTGACAAAGTTATTTTTATCGTTTCCCAGCAGGTAGATTCAGCCTTTGGCTGGCAGGCTAACTGTGTCCTAGAATAATTCTGAATGTGGCCCAATACCAAAAATCATAAGCCTGCTTAGAGCATTGTAAGGGTTTGTGTGTGTGCGTGCGTGATTGTTTTGTAGTTCAGCTGCACAGATCCCGAGTGTGTAATTTGTAGATGGCAGTATTGATATCATAATGTCAAAAGGTTGGCCATGACTGCGACATTTGTTGGCTCCCTTTACCTACAGAAAAAAAATTAAAACATCTTAGCACCCCACAGAAAGACATCTAAATATTTTATTGATACATTAATGTTAACTTTGGGCAAAAGGCTTCCCAGAGATAACGATACTTCAGCTGTAAAAATAAGGATAGAATCTGTTTCATAGGTTTATGATGATGAGTTACTAAAACTTGTGAAACAACCTAGCCTTGGTGAGTTTCCTTCCTTTCTGAAAAGGTTACCTCATCTTTCTGAACCAACGTTTCCCACTGTGAATTGCTCCTTTAGTCATACTAATTATGTATTTATTACAGAGTATCCATTTTCCTTCATTTTCATGATCCCTGGGTCCCTTAGTAGGCACTAGAGATGAAAAGGAGCACCCGATGTAAGTTAGAAGCCATTACAGAGGTGTGCAGATGTGGAATGGTGGCATGGAAACTGAACCTAATCACAGCTGGGAACGGGGGAATAACACAGATTTGCCAAGGGTATGCCACATGAACTAGCTCTTGAATGAAAAAAAAAATTTGGTAGGTGTACAAATTGTATCATGTGGCAAAATGTGGAGCCTGTGTTGTGCATATGATTTAGAAACCAAATGTAGCCCAAGAAGGATCGCATATCACATGTTGGGGCCAAATCTGTAGCTGGCAGTGATTTTTGTGAGGTTCTTGGAACTAAGGAGATCAAGCTTATTTGGAAGAAGTAGGTCAACATAGGAACATAGGTGCTAAGGTACTGTCTCTTGTCCTGAACACACACTCTCTCTCTCTCTCTCTCTCTCTCTCTCTCTCTCTCTCTCTCTCTCTCTCTCTCTCTCTCTCTCTCTCTCTTTCTCTCCCTCCTTCTTCCCTCCCTCTCCCTCCTTCTAGCTCTCATTTCCACCTCCCCTCCCCCCTTGGGGGAACTCCTTCTGTGTATGCTTGTTTGATTGATTGATAATAGAACACTGTTGGCCAATAGGAAATAGGAGTCAAGGAGAATTCTGGGAAATGTAGTCAAGGGTGGAATGTCGCCACATGATTCCAGGAAGAGAGGATGCATGAGGCTGTGTCCTTGGTAAGACCTTATAAAATACATATTAGTAATCTAATAGTTAGGTCAGAGCTAGCTGATAAGAAACCATAGCAAATGGTCAACAGCATTATAATTAATAGAGTGTCTTGTGTGTTATTTGGGGGTAAAGTGGTGATGGGACCCATGTAGAAATCCCACAACACCAATCCCCTTTCCCTGCTGCCTGTTGGTCATGAAATAAACACCTCCTCTCTACCATATATTCCTCACCACAATGTTATGTCACCTCATTACAGATCCAGAACCAACCAAACCAAATTACTGGGTATTGAACTCTCTGAAACTGTAGTCCCAAATACATGATCCATACTTTCCTCCTTTTAAGTTGCAAGTGTCAGGTTTAAAGTTCCTAAAGCAAAAGAGAAACACTGGTCCTGGTGCCCTAGGGCCACTCTGGCTCCTGTAGATGATTAATCTCTGTGGTTGTCTGATTTTGCTCTGCTTGTCTACTTCCTAGCATTAGTGTCCAGTCAAAAGTGAATCCTCTGAGTTTTTCAAATTTAAATTTAATTGTTGCATTTTGTTTTTATTTTCTAGCTCTATTGTACTTCCCATGTAATCTTCTCGTAGTAGTAGATACAATTTTCAGTTTGATTTTATAAAATAAAGGTACCTACCAAAACCAATGTAGATCATCTTTCTCTATAACAAAGCATTATCTAGAATCTCTCTGTTATTTTTTTCTTCTCTCACCTCTTTCTCCTCCTTCCCCTCAGAATCATCATCATCATCAATTGTAATCTTCTTTTATTGACTTGGCTACCAAAGACAGCAAGGGCTCTTCAATTTATAAGGTACCCACCCACATTGTTTTGCCTAGGATTTTTAATCCCTAAATGTTCTCCAGAGTGGCACTGTCCAGTTGATATTTTCTCCTCTGGCTCTTGTAATTCTTCAGCAGTACTTGGTGGGTGATGATGTTGGGTGAGTAGTAGCATGAGATTTGTTTAGATTCTCCTGCTATGAGTGGGGTCATTTACGGCCTCATTCATCATCATTTAATTGTGATCCACCAAATGCGTGCTCTTCCTGATTTGCTCTAAGACAGTATATCTACAAACTGTTACTTCCCTGAGCTTTCCCCTGACACACTTCAAAATCTTCATACCTTATTATGCAAATTTTGTAACAAGGAATACTTCTAATTTTATCAACTCTTCAAACTGTCAAAGAAATTCTCCTTAATGTGAGCTTTATTCTTAAAGTCTAAACACAGCCTTCTTTGAGGGATTTTGAAAACCACACATCACTTTATCAGTAGGGTTTAGAAGGATGATGTGTGCATCCTTGTTAGTGTTCACTATAGTTCATTTTTAGTCTGAGTCCACTGTGGCCAATTAATACAAGAAGGTATTTTGTTTGAAGTAAGACTTGATACTTGCTTTTTGATCTGTAGGATTCTTCATAATAGAAAAATATTTATCTGTTCTAGTGCCCCCGATTGTTTCTCTAGACAGCATATAAGAGAGATGTCCATATCCTTTTTCCTCAAACTTAGACTTGTTATGATGTTGAGTAATGGGGATTTCCAAAGACTCCCAAGTGTTTCTTTCTGGGCTCTTCTGTAGAACTAAACCTCACATTTCTTTGCCACTATTTGGGCAATTCAAGATGATCATATAATTGTGTCACCTCAACCTTATGGATTTAGATTTGAAGGTTCTGAAATGGTCCATGTTGTGTTGAAAGTGGATACATCCTGGATTTACTTCAAGGACATTGTTTTCTTTCTTCAGGGTGAGTATAGAGGATGCCACCCTAAAATCTTGCCACTGTAGTGGCCAAATGCTTTAAGGGCTCTCAAACGTACAGTGAACTGCTCTAGCTCTTCTGAGGAGAAGCCGGGAAATGTGTGTAGTTCAGGATATCTATCCTTTGTATTGCGTATTATCAAGTTCTCTGCCATCTTTGTTTGTTTTCTTTCTTTTCTTTTGCCACCAGTTCTCAGTATCTGGCATAACAAAGTATAGATAATGCAACTTTTCCTTACATCAGAGTTCCTACATGTCTATTACAGAACCACATGCATTAGTACAAGCCTGTATCCTGGTCAAAAGCAAGAGTCTTCTGTCATCTCTGGGACAAAGCCTCCTTCTTTATTAACATATATTTCTCCTTTCATTTATCTTTATGGTTATACACATTCAGTGATTCCTTCAACACACATTAATTGAGAACCTACTTTGTACCAAGGAATCCCTATATACTTTCTGTAAGGCATGATAGTCCTTGCCATCAAAATCAGATGGCATGGATGTGCATGGGAAGTGGCATAGCACAAGATGAGGAATGACTGAGGTAAGCAAAAGTATCTACAGGACTATATCAGGAAGACATCCAAGAGGAAGTAACCTCCGAACCATGCCATGACTTAGAATTAGCAGGGTGTGTTTGCTTCCTCTTTAATTATCAAACAAATACGACATCACTAAGGTACTAAGCACCCTGGAGAAGTATATAATGTTGTAATAGTGTATTACCATAAAACTAGGAATTTACTGTTTATTACGTGAGTGGTCTTTACTGACTTTTTCTGAGATACACTAAGCAAGACAGATAAGATACATATTAGGTAATTTATATCTTAGTAAGAAATTTTTCATCACCAAATATAGCAATCACTTAAATGAAAGGGCATAGGGTGTTAATGAATAAGTGAATAAGCAAAAGGATTTTCCTGGTTCCAAGGGATAAGGCAACTTTTTCCCAGCAATCTGAGATCTAAAAATGGAAGAGGGGTTGTCCAGCATAGCTGCTTCTTAAGGATTATAGAAAGAAAAAAATGTCCCAGTTGGAAGAAACAGGCTGTTCTGAGACTGTATTGGGGTTTTTCTGAGAAATAGAACCTGTGGGGTATATATAGATGTATGAGGATTTATATTACAGGAATTGGTTCACACAATTATGTAGGCCGAGAAGTCCCACTACCTGCCATCTGCAGACTGAGGAACCAGAGAAGTTGATGGTGCCATTCAACACAAGGCCAAAAGCCTAAGACAGGGAACACTAATGGTGTCCATAATTCAAGGGCCTAAGTATCAGTAGCTTCGACGTGCAAAAGTAACGGAAGTTAGAAGAACCAACTTGAGCGAGAAAGAGCCTGCGTTCTCCCCTCTTTCTTGTTCTATTCTTATTCTCAGTGTTTTCAGTGGTGGTGGTAGTAGGGAGGCCTGGTCCTTTTCATTCAGCCTAGGGACTCAGATACTGATCTCTCTTCAAAGACACACCTAGAAGCAATGTGCTAGCACTTTTCTTTTTCAGTTGACACATAAGCCTTCCCAGTTGACACATAAAATAAACCATCAAAAAGTTTCATGAGTTCTAGGTCCATGAAGAATGCTAACACAAGTATGAGGGTCAAGAGGAAGTAGGAAAGGTGACCTGGTAGGAAGATGAGCCCAAGTGTGGAAATTCAAATCCCAGGAAGAGCCAATGTTTCAGGGCAGATTTAAGGCAGAGGCAAAACAATCATGAGACATGTGACTGTCGGGCAGGGAGTGTCCTCACTTGCTCTCAGGAAGATAAGGCTTTTAATTGATTGCAATTTTCAGCTGATTGGATAGGGCCCTGTCAACACTTTGTCTGCCTGTCTGCTTTGGAATAACTTCAATGTGGAAAAAAGATTAATTTCATCTGAAACATATCTGCCAGTGCATCCAGAATCTTATTTAACCAAATGTCTGGGCATCCTGTAGTCCAGTCCAGTTATTCTCAGACTGAGTAGGATGGTTGGTTGGCTCTGACTACCTTCTTACTATGGAATCTTTCTTGTTCCAATGATCTTGTTTTTTTTCCCTCACAACAATAAATTGTTAGCCATGATGTACTTTTACAAATTAACACTTGAGCTTGTTCATATATTTGGTGTTTGCCAGACACATAGTTGCCCTCCTTTATCTACTATTTCCCATGACTTCTGCGAATGGGGTTTATATGGCTTATCTTAGCTACCCACTCCATTCTACGATTTAGGGGTGTGAAGCTATCATATTTATTCCCAATATTAATATAATAATGAAGCAGAGGTGCCCCACTTGCATGTACTCATTTCTCCAAATATTCTGAGTGATCTTAATCTTGTCAGATCAATAACATGAATTTTTTGCTAGTTGACATTTTGATTGACCTAACTGACATTGATTCTGCATAAATGACTACACAGTAAACTACTAATAGTGACCTCAAGGATTTCCCATGGTGTGTAAGAGGTGGTGTGACTTTGTATTACACATTTGAAGTCTCACTCTTTTCAGATTATCAAATAGAAACAAAACTGATGCATAGCATTAAAACCCATCAAACACAGTTGAAGGTTGCACAAATGGAGGGTCTGAAAATGTGTAAGAAGCCCTTGACCCTGACTTTTAGTTCATCACATTCCCTCCACATGGAAGCTGCATGGTTCATACTTACTGGAAATTATATACAGATATGCATATTTTTATGAATCAAGAAAGTTGACTTTTTTGTGTCATTTGTGTTACTAAGACTAAGATCATATCACCAAGAAGAGATAAAATAATAAATCAAAGCTTGCCAACTCAAAATTGTTTTTTTTTCTTTGAAAAAATAACTTGATCACCCCTCCAGACTTTGCTTTCTTGAACAAAGAGTCCTACTCAAGC
The DNA here is from genome assembly GCF_017639785.1 of Mesocricetus auratus. Classification (NCBI taxonomy): domain Eukaryota; kingdom Metazoa; phylum Chordata; class Mammalia; order Rodentia; family Cricetidae; genus Mesocricetus; species Mesocricetus auratus. The sequence continues at coordinate 16,150,562 of NW_024429204.1, read as the reverse complement.
ACTTGTGGTCTTGGAGAATCCTGGATGTACTAAAGTCTAAGTAGATGGTCTCTAATTCTCTTTTAGTTTTTAAAAGTTTAGTGTGTGTTATCTTTTGTGTTGCCTTTTCCTTTTATGAAGTCGTTTCCCCCCCCCAAACTTCCCTTTTCTCCCCTTAACCCTCGTTGCATTCCTCTTGGCACTGAGAAGAGCTATTAGAAACTTATTAATTAAGGATCGGTTTCTGCTTTTTTGTCAGGGGCAATCATTTGTTTTAGAGCTGATTTTCTGCCTTAATTAAATGAAAATGTCACCCTGTCAGATGAACTCATTTATATTTATTTATCCAGTTCTCCAGGCTTGAATATCTTAGTAGGAACCTTGGCACATCACGTTTGCTCACACGGTGAACTAAAAAAATGTGTTGTATATCAGTTTAAAAGACTCACAAATGACCACTCCACCCCGCAGAAACACCTCCTAAACAAATGGCTCTTTTTTTTCATGGAGAAGTTATCTGGCTAAATGTAAGATTCATATTGAAGGATTTCTGCATATGCTCAAACATCAAAGAGAGTGCTACCCATCACTGGGATCCTTTGGCCTTTTAAGTGACAAACATGCTATGTTAGCCAACTGTATGCTTGTATTTGCCTTTTCAAAATGCTGATAGCTGATGCAAGACTTAAGTTCTAGTCTGCTTATCTCCCAAATCTGAAAGGTTTATTAATTGTGTGTAGTCTCTGTAGTTACATCATAAGTACTTTAAGAGTTTAAAAGACAACTAACACTCTTGTGTGTTACTCATTCAATAACATAACATGTGCCTACTATATGTCAAATAAAATATTAGGACTCATTAATGAACAATGTAGTCTGATCCAGTAAAAGAGAAGTGGAGGACAAAGAGTAATATGGGTAAAAATATGATCAAAATATCTATATGCTTGTATGAAAAATGTCACAATGAAGTCCACAGTTCAGATGTGCTATAAAAATTCAGCCTGTGTTCATGCTCGTATACGTAACATATGGTACCTGGCATATAGTAACTTAACAAACTGAGTGAGCATATTATATTAATAAACTAATCTTGCAGGATAGGTAGATAATAGTCTACCAGTTATTAAGTTATTGGTTATAGAATCCTCATATGATTGTGCTGGAAATTATGAGATTGTGTAGCGGGAATTAACGGAGTTATTAAACAGCAGTCAGGGAGTGTTCTCCAAGAGAAAAATAATGGTGCTAAGATGTGTACCACAACAGAGACTAGGTTGGCAAGTGGATGGTTGGATATGGGGCTACAGATTTAGGCCAAAGCTTGAACTTTTTCAAGCATATTAAATATGACCCTAAATCCAAGGACTATAGTCAGTGAAGAATTTTAAGAAAAAAAGGTAACAAAATCAAGTGCCATTTTGAGACGCTAAATCTGACTTCTTCATAGAGAATGTGTATCATGTTGGGAAGGCAGAAGTTCACTTTATTTTCTGTGTATGCTAACAAATCACCAGATTGGTAACTTAGAATGACACATTTCTGGGGCTAAGAATTCTGGAAAGCATTTCTCTGAGCTATAGTTGGAATTTCATCAGACTGCATTTCTTTGAGGGGACTCAAGAATAATCAGTTTCATTGCTCTTGTTGGTCTTTAGAAGCCACCCTCAGTCTCTAGTTAGTGTTTTTCTTCCTATTATCTTCAAAGCCAGTCAGGACATGACAAATTGTGTCCTGTGGTTTTCCACGCATCCATTTTCTGCTTGCTATGGATACATGGGGCTCACCTGAGTTAATTTAGTGTAATTTTCCAACTCCAGATCAATAGAACATCCATGAACAATTTAGATTCTCCTCTGCTGCACCACCTAAGATGCACATAAGATCCAGGGGTAGGAATTTGATATTTCTGGAAGGCTCTTTTAATCCTGCCACAGTGACAAGTTGATAGCAATAGATAGCTATTCTTGGGAAGTTTACAGTAATAACACTGTAGCTTATAGTAACTATGAAAATGTTTATGAACTGCATTTATTTCATTTGAATTTTATTTGTATGGGGTCTCAAATTAAAACTTGCTTCAACACATTAAACATAGTATTATGATAGAGTCTATCAGTTCACTCCTAGATATATGCCCATGAATAAGAAACTGTATGGTCACCTAAAATATACGTATAAGTTCAAAAATCATAAGCAAGTATTCATGTACTTGTGAATGGGAAAACAAATGAATGGAGTAATGTTACATTATCATTCCCTTAAAAGGATCAGAACTCTTCCTCCTGCAGTACAGACAAACCTTGAAGAGAAGAAGAGAAGCCAGTCACACAGCCACATGCTATAGAATTCCATTGTTTGCACTGCCCAGAACAAGCATATATAGAGAAACAGAAATTAAATTTGTAACTGGCAGGGGTTTGAAAGAAACAGAAATTAGAAAGTGTAGAATTTCTTTTTGTGATGATGGAAATGTTCTAGAATTAGATAATGCTGATATTTGTACAGCATATGAATATAGCAAAGTCCACAGAAGTGTGTACATAAAGTGGTTAAAATGATTAATTTATCATAATAAGAAACAGAACTATGAGATTTTTTCTGAATACTTAAAAGATGGTGGGCCTGTATGGTAGGCTCACAAGATGCACTCTACCCAGGATGTTACCTGTTTAATCCCCTCCCCTTGAGATGAGGTGAGATTTAGCCATATCATGTGACTAAGTTATATTGTAAGAAATAGGTGAAAAGATTTCAAAGACATAATGATGGGGGATATCTTTCTGTATATGTGTTTCTCTTATTGGTTGATAAGTAAAACACTGTTTGGCCAATAGGGTCAGGAAGATAGGCAGGGCTAGGAGATGAGAAGGATGTTGGGGAGAGAGGCAAAAAGGTGCCAGGAGGAGATGCCATGTAGCCACCAAAGGAACAACAGGTACAGGCATTATCCGGTAAGCCAAGACCATGTGTAAATACATAGATTTATAGAAATCAGTTAATAATTAAGACAGAGGTAGCCAATAAGAAGCCCTAGCCACCAGCCAACAGTTTTATAATTCATATAAAGTCTGTGTGTTTATTTGGGGCTGAAGCAGCAGGAAGACCTGGCAGGACAAGAAACTCCAGCTACAACATAATTAATCAGAAGGAAGATCATCTAAATGCTCCCGAATTAATCAAACAAACCCTAAAAGAATAACTAGGTACCCCCTTACTTTAGAGTCTGTTGCTGACTTTGAAGAAGTGAACTACAATGTTGTGAGACGGTCATGTGGCTCTAGCACAGGCCATAAGGACCCAAGACCTATGACCACAGGGAGGTGAATGCTGGCAACATTCACCTGATACGCACTTCCTTCATAGCTGAGCATCAAGTGTAACCCGCAGTTGCTTTTTCACTCTTTTTTACTTTGCTCTTTGCTCTTTTGGGGTCCTGCAACCTAGCTCCCAAATAAATCACACAAGGAGTCTTATTCTTACTTAAGAATGCCTGGCCTTACCTTGGCTTATTTCTTGCCAGCTTTTCTTAAATTATCCCATCTACCTTTTGCCTCTCAGCTTTTCTCTTTCTCTATTTCTGTATATTTATACTTCTTACTCTGTGGCTTGCTGTACTCCGTGCCAGCAGAGTGGCTGGCCCCTCAGGTCCTCCTCACCTCCTTTTCTCATTTCTTGATCTCTTCTTCCCAAACTTCTCCTCTTTTTTATTCTCTCTATCTGCCAGCCCCATGTATCCTTTTTCTTGCTTAATTCTTGTCCATTCAGCTCTTTATTAGACAAATCAGGTGTTTTAGACAGGCAAAGTAACACAACTTCACAGAGTTAAATGAATGAAACAGAAAAAGAATGCAACACATCTTTGCATCATTAAACCAATGCTTCACAGCATAAACAAATGTAATGCTTCTTAAAATAGTAATCCATAACAGTAGCTCCTACACAGTTGACATCATGAGTCCCTCTGACTAGCCCTTAAATGAAGCAAAGGACACATGTAAGCCATTGCAAGACTTCAACCTACAGGAAGAGTGTGAGCGCCTATGTTGTCCAGCCACTAAGCCTGTGATAGTTTGTGACACAGTATAGGAAATGAGTACAGATTCTCCCTCCTTGAAATGGATAGGACAGTTGCAAGAGACTCATTAAAGATGGGGAGGCTTGAGTCAGTTGTGTGCCTTTTCCTGCAGAAGGCTAGCTCACTTGTTCTTAGGCTTTCTATTTTGTTTTCTTTCAACACATGCTGAAATGTAGACTTGTGACTTTGAGTTCATCAGGGAGAAACTAATACAGTTGATGAAATTCCATAGCAGTACCAATGACATATCCAAAATGACAGTCTGGGCTCGGCTCAGGCTGGACTCTGACAGGAAAAAAACAAAAAGATTGATGGTGCATAGATTAAAACATTCTTCAAAAACCTGTGAAATGGGGTTTCTGACTGGCAGGAAGAGCCACTTCCCTTCTCCCCCCTTGGGAGATGGGACAACTAGCTACTCATTAGCTCATACCTGTAACACCATGACAGTGCCCAGGCTGTTCAGGCTAGCATTCCTCTTTCCTCTCCATAGCTTCCTGTTGTCTTTACAACTCGAAAAGATTTCCATACCTTTGTGGTACTTTATCAGTCCCCAAGAGGAATACACAGCAGCTTTGAATTCCACCCTCCCCCAAATGCCTCTGGCTATTCTCTGTCCGCCCAAGAGACAGCCATGTGGAAGTTTCATATTTCCAATAAACCTCCTTTCTACCCATTGAGTGACCTACTTCCATGGTTTCATTACATCTTCTCTTACAGCTGGCATCAATACCCAAAACTGAACCAAGGACTTTGACATTTTGGTCATCTCACAATCACAGAAGTAAATTCCTTCCATGTGTCCCTTTGTGATGGAATTCCCATGGATTCAGGGACAGCTCCAAAGTCTCTCATGAACACATTCTGAGCAGTGGACCCATGCTTTTGACTCTGTATCCTTTGTAGGGTTTTCATGGTTTTTGTTTCCTTCCAAAAGAGATCTATAGACAAAACTAAATCTGAAGGACTAGAAAGTTGAATTTCTAACCACTTATGAAGTTACTCCCTAAACATACACATTTTAATCCTTAAATATGTCATCCCTTGGCTTTCTTTTTTGTATCCTAATGAGGGCTAAAATCATGATGCCTCGGCAGTTTCTGCTGTGAGAGGCAGTGGTGCTGAGAGTCAATTGGTCCCCTGGGTTAACCTGGCATTGGGGTCAGGAACTGCCAGCACTTTTGTTTCCTAGTCCTTTAAATTTTTCCTGGTAGATACTAAGTGCTGTGACAGTAAAGATAATTGAGATAATTATCACTCAAACTGCAGGAAGCCCATTCTGTTCAAGCCTTGGGCTTAGAAAGACTTGACTTTTCCATCCTTTGATGGAATATAAGGGTGTTGACTCTGACTAAATCTTGTTACCTAGGTGGAGATGGAGAGGTGAGTGACTGTCTTCCGAACCAAACAGGAGGAGGATGACTTTTATCAAACATTTTTGTTTGTTCTTATTGACATACAAAATTAACAGGGTTCATTATAATGTTTTCAGAAACTTTTTTATTATTCCTCCTCCCATCTCTTCTCCATTTTTCCCACCCTACCAACTTCTTACCCACCTCCTGCTGGTCCCCTTCCTCTCCTGAGGAGCCCCCAATCTGCTTTCATGGAGCACACACTCCCTTTTTGTTCTTTCTTTTTCGTCTGGCTCCCATCCTTTAAGGCCTCTTCCTTATCCTGTCCTCATCATAATCCTCCATAAAGAAAAATGAAATAATGGTATTTGAAGGGAAATGGGTGAGATTGGGAACTGCATGCTACTTAAAATAACCCAGACTTAGAAGAAGGATAATTTTAACCTGGAAGCTCTATTCCAAACCCTAAATGGGAGGTCATACGTACTTAAATGGGTACATGTTTATAGAGTACTTGTTATGTGATAGATACTTAATACCCAAGACAACCTTGAATTGAAGCATCCTCTATCCTCACAAATACACCAAAAATATATGCTTTTAATGTCTTCAAGTTTTATCAAAATTGTCCCAAGACTGAGGATACTTAACCCATGAGGCCAGAGTGACAATAATGTTGACAACAATCACTGTCATTTACTCTGTGTCCACCTTGTTCTAAGCACTTGATTTGCTTTATAATTTATCCTAATAAAACTTGTTGAGGTTGGAGCTAGTACTTCCATATTTTAGATGAAGAAAGAGAGGCATAAAAGTGTTAAATGATTTTAACCAAGTGTCTCAGTCTCAGAGCTGCTAAAGGAAGCAATGGAGCTGATAACGGTCTTCAGAATTATGACACCGGTGTTTAGCATGCCATCTTTGTTGTTAAAATTGGCTACAGTAGCATTATAATTGTTTGCCATAAGCCCGTGTTCTGTACCAGAGCTTCAGCTGGGAACATAATATAAACAATACCTGTTCTAGCTAATTATAGGACATGATATGAGATAATACTCATTTTTCTAAGGTCACTATATCACAATACCATAGACAGAGTGGTTTACATAACAAATATTTGCCTCGCCATTTTAGAGAGCGCTGGTACTATACTTCTATACTTAGATGTTGGCAGGACTGGGTGCTTTTTAGGTCCCTCTCCTTGCTTTGTAGAGGAGTGATGTCTCCATGTGTTTTCAGATGCTCCCCCTCTGTATGTAGTCCTTCCACTAATCTCCCTTTCTTATGAGAACACCACGCTAATTGGGTCAGGAGGACCTACACTAATTATTGAGTTTGTAGAGATCCAGGTGAGTGCGGGTGATGGTTTGATCTAGAGAAGTTCTCTGAATGACCAGGATAGATCTGTTTCAAGGGATAGTTGATTGCATTTGGTGATGGATTGAATATAAGGGTAGAAGGAGAATAAAAACATTAGTCTAGGTCAGGAAAAAGGGCTCAGCAGTACAGATGCTTTCCACCAAGCCAAAAGATCTGATTTTGGTAGCCAAAGCCCATCTAAGAGTGGAAGTAGGGGATAGACTTTACCAAGTTTCCTCTGACTGTAGTGCATTCCTGTCATACGCACATACAAATAGATAAATAAATAGTAAGTAAATATTTTTTAATTAAGGGAGTCTAGAGCTAAAGAGAAGTTTCACGTGGGTAAAGTTCTTGCTGCACAAACATGAAATCCTGAGTTTAGAAACAGCACAAATAAAAGCCAGGCTTAACAGTGTATCCCTGAAACCCCAGCACAGGAGCAAGGAAAGGAAGACAGGCGGATCCATGGAGCTCCCTGGCCAGCCTGTCTACCTGAGTTGGCATGTTCTATTTTCAGTGAGAGATCCTGTCTTAAAAAATAAAATGGACATCAATGAAGAAAGACACCCAGTGCTGATCTCTGGCCACCTTGTAAGCACGCGCACACACACACACGCACACACACACACACACCCTACAAATGAGACCAGGTAACTGGCCTGAGTCCCTATAATGGCAAAGGAGCAAGCTGTGCAGTAAAGGCTGGGAAGAGAAACATGAGACAATGGTTTGGATCAGAATTGAGAACGTCGATTTGTAAAACCCTTTGAAATAGCCTGTAAATTGTACAAGATGTCCAAGAATGGAGCACCAGTAGGAAGTTGGCAGTAAGAGAGTATGTTTTGGAATCCTCATAGCATCAGTATCCAGGATGCATCTGTTTGCTATTAAGCATTTTTCCCTCCCTCACCTTGGCTCCTGTGTTAAGGGTGAGAACTGGAGGTGATATTCTTCTCTGAGATTCAGGGCAGCATTTCTATAAATCAGAATCTCTTCTAATAAAATTTTGTTGAAATGAATGTCAGAAAAATCTTCAGGTAGACAAGAAACTGCTGGACCAATATTAGGAGGCCAGGTTGTGCCTTGCTTAGACACATACTGGCCCCCCATACAACACTGTTCTGTCAACATTGAGGTAGATAACCCACAGCAAAATGGCTCAAAACTTAGACTTTGGAGTCAGAGACTCTTCCTCAGTTATTATCCCAACTCTATTCTTTCCCTTATAACCACTGACAAATGAAATATCCATATAAAGGTAAGTTTTATTGACCAAAAAAAAGTGAGAATAAAAATACCTAGTTCATAGAGTCTCCATGAGGATTAAAAGGGATATACTTGCAAAGTGATTATGCCCATATCTAATTAAATGGTCGATAGTAAGTGGATCTACCTCTAAGAACCCATTCATCCTGGAGATTACTGTAAAGATAAAATACACCTTTTACAAGTCTATTCTCGTAAGTCAAGTGCTAGAATTTTGTTACAATTCACAGTTGTCATAAGCTGAGGAGCTGAGCAGGTATAGTACAGGTTATATAGCTTCATCACATTCAGTAAATTGCTTCAGACACAGGCCAGTTTCTTTGTCAACAAGAATCACAAGCAAAAGTGTCCCAATATCGAATGACAACTCTTCATTGTTCATGAGTGAAGCCAGAGGCCGGCACAGATACATCAGTATCTAACTGTGCATTGATTCCTTTTGATAGTTTCCTTGACCAGATAGGGGGCTTATTGACAGATACCTCCCAATAATTGTGGTAAGTTCTTTTCTGACTACTTGAGAACATTTCTCACCACCCATAACTTCACCCCAAGTTCTTTCAGAATAGAAGAACCCCCACATCTCTTGCCTCCAAACTATCCAGTCTATATTTTTGCTCCAGTCATATCATGACTATCATGTTCTAATGATCTACTGACATCTCTTCTAGCTTAATGCTTGTATCATCCATTGTTTTTTTTATTAAATATGCCCTTTATGTCTAGCACTATTTGAGTCATAATGAAGAACACAGATTAATAATAATCACATATGATTATTATTATTTCTTGATTCTGCAAGTGTGGCATGACTGGAGAATAGGACTAAAATTGACATTTAGTATTGAGTTGAACCATACATGTGAGCCCTAGAATGTCTCCATCCAATAGAACTTCCCGAATTGGTGGGAATGTTCTAGATGTAGGGGGCTTAGTGCAGCAGTCACAAGCTACATGTGGTGGTTGAAGGTTGAGCAATAGTTGGGATAATCAAGGAATGGGATCTGGAACCTTGGTTAAATTACACCTCATCATATGTGACTAATAACAACTGCATTGAACAGCACAGCTCTGTCTTTCAAGAGCGTGGATGTGGTTCTTAGGATTTCATGAAGGTAATAGGGCTTCAATCTGAATTGGAAATGAGAGAGTTAAGGACAGTTCTGTGTAAGGCAATGTCTTAAACAAAGGCTGAGACACAGGGAAACATGTAGTTTATGAATATGGAAGGAAGTAGCTGGTCATTCAGTGTCAAGTGGTCAACACAGAAGGCATGTACATACAAGTAACATACTGACTGAACAAGTTGTATTTATGTTTTGGTGTTCTCTCTGTGTGCCCCTCCTCTCTGGGAGGGTTATATAGAAAGAACAAAGAAAAAGAGCCCATAAATTTTAGAGAGAGCAAGGGGCTGTATTGGAAGTACTGAGGGGAGAAGAGGAGGGAATGATAATTTCAAAAATAAAATTATAAAAACAAAGGTAAAAATGCATAGGGAAAGAATCAAGGGAACTGAGAAAGCTATTTTTTTACTGTTAAATAGTAAAATTTATTGTATGTTTTTGCATACTTTTTTCAATAAACAAGTTATTTTCTTTCTTTTACATACCAGCACAGTTTCTTTTCCCTCCTCTCCTTCTGTTCCTTCCCCCACCTCCCTTCTACCCTCCTACCCCCATCCACTCCTCTGTCTCTATTCAGAAGAGACAAGGCCTCCCTTGGGAGTCAAGAGAGCATGGCATATCAAGTTGAGGCAGGGCCAAACTCATCCCCTTTGAATCAAGGCTGGGGAGGCATCCCACCCTAGGGAATAGATCCCAAAGAACCAGTTCATGAGTCAGAGATAGGTCCTGGTCCCACTGCTAGGGGCCCCACAAACAGACCAAGATGCACAGCTGTTATTGAGATGCAGAGGGTCTAGGTTGGTGCCATGACTACTTTCTAGCTTGTGGGTCTCACAAGCTCAGGTCAACTGTCTCTGCGGGTATCCAGTCACCATTTGGTTATATAATCCTTCCTTCCTCTCTTCAACTAGACTCCCAGAGCGAGGCACAATGCTTAGCCGTGGCTCTCCGCATATCCTTTCATCAGTTACTGCATGAAGGCAGAAAATGAGAAAGTTTTAAAAAATGGTTTAAAATTTTTTTCTAAAATAAAGACCATCCCTGGGCAACGCATGGGGCCCTGAGCAGTGGATCAGTGTTTATCCTTGGAATAAAAACAGACATCGTGTGTCCATAACACAAAGAGGGATGCTCTCTCAGCCTGGACTCTTAGGGGAGTGTCTGGACCCTGCCCTGAGTGAAATGACAGACTCTAGATATCCCCTATATGGAAGAAATTGACAATAGGGTGGGAGGCTGGGGAGGGGATAGTGGGGGGTTCAGGAGGAGGGGAGGGAGAGGGAACTGGGATTGACATGTAAAACAAGCTATTTAAAATTAAAATAATAAAAAAATCTAAAAAATATATAGACCATTCTACTTCACAAGATTTACATAAGTATTTTGCCTGCCTCAATCATCTCAATATTTTCAGTGAGAATTATGTAATATTGAGGTTGTATAGTTTTATACATAAATAGCTCCACAGAGTTATAATAAGCACATAATATGCAAGCTATTTGTTGTAATTTTCAATAGCAAAAATATGACAATCTAAAGAGAATTCAAAGAGGCAATTATTGAGTAGGTTAAAGAAATTCACCCAAGGTCCTGGCATACGGGAGAGATGAGTGACAGCAGAAAGCTGAGGGACAAAGGGATGGAGAGTGTTAGACTGAGCTTGGGGAGTTGATACCATTGAGGGTAGTCCCACGAGTAGTAGAGGAGGGAATATTCCAGAAAACCCACGGAAGCATAGGGATGGGAGGGATAACCTCACCTCTCATCTGTGTCCTAACAACGCCTTTCACTGCCCAAAAGATATCCAGAATCTGGAGGGCAAACATTGTCCAGGGCTCAGGCTCCCATGACACGGAGTGACAATGAAGACAAGAATAGAAGGCAATGGTAAGGAAAATGGGAATAAATTGACTTTTGTAGGGGTAGGGTTTTAAGAAGCATGATTGTGCTTTGTGCTGCTGAGAAGATATGCTTATAGCATGAACAATAAAAGATCTAGGAATGGATATTGGGGTTCAGACTTCAAACTGAAGAACAGAAAAGCAAAGTAGCGGACCACTAGCTCTTACCACTACCTCAGGCAGAATGGACTGACCCTGCTGCCTCTGCTCAGCATGGCTGGAGAATCCTGAAACTGACTATCTTCCTCTCCTCAATGTGGCTGGATAATGAATGCCTGACACTGAGACCTTGCTCCTGTCTGATATACCTCCCTAATGCTGGGATGAAAGGCGTGTGATACCAGGTGTTGAGATCACCTTTGTGTGAGCTGTTTCTCTTTAGAACTGAATCAGTCTTGTGTAGATCTGGGTGGCCTTGGACTCACAGAGACCCATCTACCTATTAATTGTGAGTCTAGGATTAAAGGTGTGTACCACCACCTCCTGGCCTCTGGCTGCTGGGATTAAAAGTGTGTGCCTGGCTTCCTTGATTTCTGAATCCTCAAGCAAGCTTCAATAAATCATAAATAACGTATCACCACGTGTTAAACCAGATAATTTAAACAACTAACAGTTTTAATGGTTCTGGAGATGAGGAGGTATGTGATCCAGTGCCTGGGAGGACCCTTTTCTGGTTTTTAGACATGGCTTTCTTTCTATATCCTCACATGGAAGAGAAAGGGAACAGGGTATCATCAGTGTTCTACCCTCATAATCATCTGACCCGTCAAAGACCTCACCCCAAATATCATCCCACTGAAAATTACAGATCCAACATGGGAGAGTTTCAGGTATATAAACATTAAGAACTGGTAGAATGGAAACTATTTAGATATCTAATGTTAGTTCAAGTATGACAAAGCCATATAGTAAGGTGTAATGGAGCACTCAAAATAAATGAAAAGAGAAAACTTTCACTAAATATTAAGGGAAAAGCAAAGTATTACAGGAGGATCAAGATATATTATTCTCATAGCCAGTAAAAAAATATTGAAAAGAATTGCTCTGATGGAAATGAAAAAATGGGTGTCTAAAGGTGTTATTTTGTGTATGTATATTTGTGTGTGTGTGTGTGTGTGTGTGTGTGTGTGTGTGTAGTGTGTGTCTGAATGTGTTCATTCATATGCATAGGGAGAAGTAGATGTGTGCATATGCAAGCCAGAGGTCAACATCTGGTTAAATGTTCTCCCTTACTTTTTGAGACGAGTCTCTCCTTGAACCAGGAACACATCAATTCAGCTAGACTGGCTGGCCAGCAAACTCCAAGGTTCCTCCTGTCTCGCTGGACCTCAACCCAGGTTACACATGTGCACCACCCTGCCAGTCTTACGTGAATGCTGGAGATCCAAGCTCAGGTCCTCATTCTTGCACACCAAACACTTCGCTGACCCATCCATCTCCCCAGCCCTCAGGGGGATGTTTTCACTGTCTTTGCATCTTCCTGCTCCTTTCTGACTTTCTTAAACAATGCAGCTCCTATATTGTTTATAACCTGTGACTGCTGCTGTTCTGAGGGACTACGTTACCTAGAAGCAGCCATGTGGCTAAGTTCCTACCTAGCAGTCACTTGCTGGCTCTTTACTTAGCCTCATTCTCGTTCTGTGCCCATTTGGCAGTGACTAGGTGCCTGAGCTACTTGACTTAGTGCTGTCGAAATAGGATGAGCCAATAAAAACGGCCTTCTTTTACAATATTCCACTGAGAAACTCTGAGGTCCTGGAGAACGACCTGATTTCCTATTGATCTTTTTTACTGCTTCAATTATTTCCTCAATCATGGTTGGTTAATTTAGATCCCCACCAACCCTCTTTTTCCATTGTCTATTATATTTGGTCCCTGTTAAATATGAATCTTCAGCGGCACTTCCATTACTAAATTGACAGTTGCCTAATGCTTTATTGACATTGTAAGAATGAAGCGTATTTCTTAGGAACCATGTAGGCGGTAGTCATTTTTTTCCCTGAGCCATCTAAGCATAGCCAGTGTTTTGTGTTCTTGTAATCTTAATTTTAAAAACAGCAATCCATCTGTTTCATTGTTTTATTCTTTCCTAATAGAAGAGAATTTCCCCCTACTGTCTTACTGTTCTACAGTCATCCAACCCTGATGGGCTCTTGTAAATGGAATTAACTCCAGTGATGTGATGGCTTTTCATATTAGTTATCATTTCAGTAAATCCATTCACTCTCCCTGGCTTGCTTTTTAACCTCCAGCTGCTACCCAATTATTAGTTCTTGGATGACTGCTTCAGCAGCATTACTGTAGTACTTGCTTGTAGTAGATATTAATAATAATAAGCAGTTTATAAATGTGCAGAGTGTTAAATGCACATAAGGATTATTGTTGATAAGCCTAATTGTAATCAGAGTTTTCCACTGGGTGAGCTAGAACTCTTGCGGTTGGGATGAATAGAAATCAACTCAAGGTGGCTTCAGCAAAGAGACACTGTGGGGTTCTCTCAGTATATACCAAGTCTTTGACAAGCTTTTGAGGTAAAAAGGCAGCTGGACCCCTAGAAGAATTAGAACTGTAACTGGAAAATCAGCAACACTCTTAAGAGGGTGGGGTTGCTTCCCAGAAGCCAAGCATGTCCCCAAAACCATGAGGTGCCAAGCTCAGTCTCAGCATCACAATTCCAATGATCAACCACCTGATCTCTTTGCTTTCTGACTTTCTTTTCTGAATCATACCCAGCACCTGATGCGTGATAGGCAAAAACTTTATCAGAGAGCCACAACCCCCATCGGCAGCCTGCAGCCTTCAGACTTAGTTTCTCACTTGTCATTTCATTTAACAGGAAAGTTGATGGTTTCCATTGCCTTCAATGTTTCATAGCTGTTGCTAGACCCACAGAACCCCCTCTCCTGTGTCTTCTTGATCTCTTAATTTTCTGCTTCCAATTATCCCCATCCAGATTGTAAATTCTCTGGACAAGTGTTGATTCAATCAAAAACATGTAAAGGGAGGTCCAGAATATGTGTTTCTCAATATCTGGTAATATGTCTGTACTCTTTACTCACTGTGTGGTAGTCACAGAGTTTGAAAAATATTGTTCATTGTTATCATATAGTCGATGGTTTTGTTCACCTTAATTGAATTGCAGAGACAGAAATTTACCAATTTCACCATCTCCCTTTGCACTAACATTTTTAAAATGAAGCAAATAGCTCACATAGATGGAGCAATGCAAATGTAAACTCTAATGACTTAGGTCCCACATGGCCAAAAAAATAAATAAAAGAAAAAAGTTTTTATGTTCTTGACTTAAGTGATTGTCATAGAGACCCGCCAGGGTGATGATGGAATTTGATCAAAGTGAAGTAGCATTGACATCAAGAAAAGTGAAGCAGAGAGCAGACTCATGAAAGCCAGACTCGGCTTCCTGTTGTCGGTATAACAGTGTGAGTACCATACTTGCTAAGCATCTACTGTCTTATGGCCAAACACCAACCTCCTCACACTTAGTGAACTGACATATAGAAGATCTGTTTGAAGTAATCAAAATAACAATTAGCCTTCTGTCTAGAGCTTACTGAATTGAATCCTCGAATAAAGACAAACATGTCTTGTGCACATTGTACACATTTGTCAAACACCTACTGGGGTGAAATGAATCCTACCATTATGGTTATCAAGAGCCCTTAAGTGCACCTTGTTCTTAATTAAGCTCTGCAGTAGGCACTTGAATAAGTACTTCATACTTTTAAGTCATTTCATTTTCACAATATATACTGTGAAGTGGGTTCTTCTGTGTTTTCTTTTTAGTAGACAAGAACCTGAGGATCCAAGAGTCTGAAATAAGATGACTATGGTCACACAGTTAGACATTTGTCAGAGAAAGAAGATTGTGACTCCAGATCTCTCTGGCCACGTAACACTTTGCTTCATTTATTCAATGTCTTACTGTGTTTTGGCTTGCCTGCTGTTGATTCTTTGAAGGATGGAAAAAGGACACTCCCCCACCACAAGTTAGCACTGGCATAGACAGGAGAATTGGTAAGCTATGACACACTACAGTATGCCATAGCAGGTGTCATGACTAAGGCAGCAGGAGAGGCTCCACCACTTCCCAGCTAAGTGGCCTTGGGAGGTTTCCTTTCCTTACACCTGGTAAGCACAGAACAAATAACCCCACCTTATAGTCGCTCAGCGGAGGAAAAGTTGGTATATGTTAAAACACTGAAACCAGACACAGAAAAAAATCAAGGGCCCTTCAACAGTAGTTCTTACTCCAAAGTACCATATATGTAAGAAAGGCAGGGTAGGGATTGCTATGTCTAATGCTGCTAGATTTGCAGCAAGTATTGGCCACTTAAAGTAGAATCCTGAAGAAAGCCCTTATCTTATTCTCACAGCCATTAAGTGTATAATGTGGACAGTACACCCAGCTCACTGTTAGTTAAAAGTATAAGGGCAAGCACTATGACAACATACAGAATGTTCTAGATCCTGTTTCCATAAAACAGATGGAACCTAGTAAAAGGACTGTGAAGAAAAATCTAAGAATGATTTTGTGCCTGAAAAATCTAGGGTTGTATTAGGAGATGGCAGACTAAGTTCTGTACCAAGCCCATTTGAAATGCTTTAATTCCAGCAACCTTTATTATGCCCTGTGCCCCAAGGTCTCTCTCGCTAGTTTCACAGCCACCCATACCACATGCTACAAAACAGACCACTGTTTGTCTCTTCTAAGATGACACAGCTGACTCTTAATGAGGGATTACTCAGTTATCTAGAACATTCTTCAGTTGGAGTTAGCCGAGAAAGGATAAAGCCAAAGCACCAATGCATATTAGAGATTGACTTTTTCCTGGTGGCAGCTTGTCGTTATTCAATTTGGCATCTTCCCCTGTTCTCTTCTCCACCATGTAAATCTGCATGAGACTTGATTCATGGGGGATTTTCTTATGAGGTGCCTTTCCTCAAACATATGGATAACACTGCCAGGTTTAACCGAAGGCTGTTTAGACTCTTGCTCCGTTTACAGGCTAAAGCAGATCACTTCTGTTCTTGGCCTCAATCCTAGATGCCCGGGAAATTAATGGTGCCTCTTGGCCTGTGACAGCCCGTTTACATCCTGGAGTTGGTCCCTGGTTTTCACTGGCTTTGAGTGTCCCATTTCCCTTAGACCTGCTGCCAATTCTATCTGGCGCTCCTCAGGGCCGCCCTTCTCTGACAACCTTTGCCATCCATAGTCTCTGAAGGCACAATGATTTGTTTTCTATGCCTTCCTGTGATTGATGGTATGGGATGATGCCTCGTGTATGCTTGACATGAGCTATAAAGAACTTAACTCTTCATGTATGGTGTGTGTGTGTCTGTCTGTTTGTCTATGTCTGTCGTTCTGTCTCTCTGTGTGTCTGTGGTAAATATGTGTAATGTATGTATGCGTACATGAGTATATGTGTGTTCAAAATGTGTATGAAGGCCAGGGGATGATGCCAAGTGTCGTTTAGTTGAGGCACTGTGTCTTATGGTTCCCAGAGATTACAGTTCAGCTAGTTTATCTAACCAGCTTGCTCAGGGGATGCTCTATCTCCAGTGCTGGCCTTAGGCCAACTGCCACAACTACCCAGCTTTTACATAGGTCCTGGGGATCCCATCTCCCATCCTCATAGGTGAAAGGCATTGTCCACCAAGCCATCTCCTTAACCCTCTCTTCACTTTTGAAAACACTGGAGTTGTAGCATGTACTGTACACATTAGTCTAATCTTCTACTGGTAGGGAAATGGGTGTCCACCAGAGTTAGGAAACATGTCACACACCTAATCACTGTTAGGGCTAGAAACAGAGGAACTCAGCCATGTTGAGGCAGGACCAGTTCTCGTCAACCCAGGCTCTGCTGTTTTACCCTACGTGCAGGTTTCCCGGAAAAACCTCCTGTTTGAGTCAATGAGTTGTATCAAAACCTCTTTACACATGGGGAGAGCTACATAAGTACTGGCTATTACTATTAGTGTGCTTAATGAAAGGCAAAGGCGAGGACAGAGAAGTAATAGAAATTCATACATCGTGTCTGGGATTTGCCAAATTGTATTAATATCTAACAGACTGTACTAAGTATTTTTTAAAAATAAATGACCATGGGTAAACCAGTTGGCAAAATATTGATTAAACACTAGAAGTCTTTTATACTACTGAATTTCTCCAAGTCTTCAATATCCAATTGTATACTAACCCCCCTCAAAGTGGCCAGAGTATCCAGGATTTTCCCACCCAGCCCCCACTATTAACTATTAGGATACCAAGCAGGAAAAGCTAGCACTATAGAACTGGGATGCTTCCCTTAGACTATTTTTATTGCCAGACTGGCCCTCTCTGGAATCTCAGAACTTGAGTTTCAGGAGAATTCCTACCACTCCCTATCCAGGTGCTCATGATGATAAAATGACACCCCCCTACACACACAAACATACAAACACACACACACACATGCACGTGCGCACACACACACACACACACACACACACACACATCACCTATGCTAAATTGCTTCTTTCCTCCAAGGAATCTGCAATGTTGGATCACATCAGGTAGAAAATGTGTCTGTGGTCACTAAGTTTCTAATAAAGATCTATAATAGAAATTTCATGTTTTAACACATCTTATTGTTGAACTCATTCTGTTCAACTCTACTGGCAAATGACTCTTGAAGACTGGAGGTTAGATTTTCCTGGATTCCACACCACATATTTTTTTCCATTTTCTGATTTTATTTTATCAGAATACGTCTTTTCTATGAGTCCAAAACTTCGCAGACTCTTGTAAGTCAACCTTGTAAATCACCAGGTTTGTGTATATTCCTCTAGACCTTGTCACATCCAAAAAAATCCTTCTCCTTACAGTGCCTTTTACCATGTCATGGAACTTTGAGATTTTACACCATTTCCCTGTGTGAAATAATAATTAGCTGCTCAGTTCTTCATATAGAAGCAGATGCCACCCCATACCTTTGCTCTGAACATTTTGTAAAAGATGTTAGTTCATTTCCAAGTAACAGTTTTCTTACCTGGCTGCAACTTATAGAGTAAATATACACTGACAGACCAACACTGTCTGTAGTAATTTTATTGCCCTGTCGGAATAATGGAATGGTATGAGAAAGATAAAGATAGAACAAATAGTCTCAAGATATAATCATCTTTGCATCCTTCTACTTTTAGACTTAACTTTTTATCCCAAACTGAAAGCATATAATTTTATATATACATTGTTATCTAAAATGTATTAAAATACTATGTTCATAATTTGTTGATAAGTCTAATCAGATAATCTCACTAAAGAGACTCAGTGCCTCTTTGGGTCTCATGTCTCACTGAGTTCATTTG
This sequence comes from Mesocricetus auratus, assembly GCF_017639785.1. Classification (NCBI taxonomy): domain Eukaryota; kingdom Metazoa; phylum Chordata; class Mammalia; order Rodentia; family Cricetidae; genus Mesocricetus; species Mesocricetus auratus. The sequence goes on along the minus strand of NW_024429204.1, from coordinate 16,132,129 downwards.
ATGATATATACAGCTCTGTCAGGGTCTCATGGATACAAGCAGGCTGCCCTGGTGCATAGAAAGCCAGGAAGAGATAGAGATTAGTGCCCATATGTTCTGCTCCCAGCACCTTTCCTGGTATTTCTCCTCTTTTACATTCTTCTCAGCTTATCAGCTTACTTGCCTTCCCTTTTTATTTGCCTCTGCTGCCAAAAGTTGTATTTGCATATCTTCCAATCTTGGTGGAACACTGTTTCCTATGACATAGGCTGCTTTCTTTGAGTCCTTGTTGATGTCTAAACCAGTCTACTCTGTTTTCCTTTGACCTGTTTTTAGTGACCCTGTTGACCCATGTCCTGACCATGGGTCTTGAACCACTTGGATTATCTGACACCTTGCCTAACTGACTAGCTGGGCAGAAAATTGTTGATGTCTCAGTATCTGTGCTTATGCTACATCTTGCCTCCCATGTTTTTTGTTTCTTCTACAACTTTGGTTTCTTTGACCTCTTCATTTAAATCCTTTGTTCTAAACTCAATGAAGATGCCCTTCTCCTTTGTATCCTTTACATCTTCCTGATATTTGGATTGCCACCAACATCTCTGTTTAGATGCCTGGGTACTTACCATGTTATTTAATTATACACACAGAAAATGAGCTTCTACTAAAACCCAACCACTCTAGTCAATAACAGTGACACAAGAAAGAATGAAACAAATTCCGAGGTCCCAAGGAACTTGCTATCTTGTTATAGTATTTTGGGTCTCATATTAGTTACCTAATTATTCATCTCTTCGTGTCGAATTCCCTGAGGAGAGAAAAGTGCTAAATGACCAGTAGTAAATAAAGGTTAACAAGTCACATAAAAATCTAAAATGTGTCTCTTCTCTACAGTTCACTAGGCTTAGCCTCCATTTCCTCATCTATAAGCTTAGACTACTCAGTCCTGCTTCTCATCAGTGTTAAGAAGACTGGCTCAGACAGAGCTAATGAATTGCCCAAAACTGGGGCAAGCATATCCTAGTCACATGAGTGAATGGTAGCCATAGTTCTCAACTAAGTCAGCTTATGAGAGAAGTGTTTATGATTCCATTTTTTCCCAGGAACTTTGGCCTTAGGGTAGCACTGAGAGATTGATCCTGGTGGGAAGATCCCAGCATTGTACAGTCATCTTTCCCTCATAATGTCCACCCTTAGCAGGATGGGAGGAGATAAAAGAATGGAGTTGTGAGTCACAAAGTCAACAATGCATGTAAAGACTCACCCAGCTTCCTCTGCACAGGGACATGGATTTCCACATCCAAGTTTGGCTTTAATGTTGCTGTTCAAAGTTTACTTCATTTCCTGGCAGCCACCAGATACAGAATAGAGTTTAGAAGGGAGGAATTTCCTTGTAATGTCCACTGACTGGACCAAATGTCATTTACATTCTCAACTGTACAACATCCCTCCAAAGAGGTTCTAATTGCTGCTACCCAGATGGAAAAGCTGAGACCTGAGGACATTAGATAATCTTACCAACGTTGTATACTAATCAAAGTTCAAGCACCTTTGTCGTTTATAACAAATGCTCTTCAGTAAGTAAAAGACTAGCTTCAGTTCATTTACTTACACATTTTGCCCACCACACAAACCACTCCAGCTCAGCCCAAAGGGTCTCCAGTGGAGAAATAAATTCACTGCACTCTTGCCATCCCATTGTCCTAATACTCTTAGGGCCGAGTCTTAGGTGAATCAATAGAGATACCCGTGATACAATCTAAGAAGGTTTTCTATAGTTCATGCAGGTTCATGCCCTCAATATTGCTTATTCTAATCCCAGTCCTTTCCCTCCTGCAAAATGCCCCAGAGGCAATTATACAAAGGTGTCCATCACCATAGCAACCAGGACAGACCAGAGACTGTCTAGAGATAATTTGACATCCCTTCCCTCTTGATTCCATGTTGCTATTTCCAAACAACTCCTACCCTAAATCATTCCCCTTCTCCAAACTACATTTTATAACCCGGTTAATGTTTTTATTAATAATATAGCTGCATAGGCAGGAAGAAAAGAGACCATGAAGATTCTCCATCAAAACAAGAGAGTTGGTTTTGGTCCATTTGCCAGCTGCCTTCTGTGTTGTAAGTGACTAAGTTGCAAAAGATTGTGAGAGCAGAGTTTAGTGGGAAAGTTAGTGCTCTGAGTGATGGGGCAGGAGTCTGTCTCAGAATGGGAGGCAAAGCATTGTTCTTGACATTGTTAAAGCCCAAAACAACCCTCCTTATCGTACAGAAGAGGAAACAGACCTTACCAAGGAAGATGAGTTTATGACCTCACTTAACTACTTAATGCAGCATCAGGAGTAGGAAGTCCATTTCTGCACTTAGCACCTCTCCATGCTAAGTCAGGGAAATGGTGTCCACCATATATGGTCTTCTTTTGATTCTATCATAACCTTTACCAATACCAGTTCAGAAAAACAGGCAGCATCCTTACTGGCTGTTTTTCACTCTCTTTCTGAAAAAGCTGTTCTTATTGGTCAGCTTTGTGCTATCATGATAAAATAACTGAAGCAATTGACTTATGAAAAGAAACGGGTTCTTAAGATTAAATGGGAGATTCAAATCTAAGATAAGGCAACCTAATAGCTAGTCTTTAATGATGGTGGCATCATCACAATAGGAGGACCACATGTTAGAACAACTGCTCACATCACAAGCCAGAAAGCAAAGAAAGAGAAAATGAGCCAGGCTCCCAACTGTCTCCTTTGGGTACATACTGCCAGAGACCAAAGACACACCCATTATCTATGTACCTCTCAAAGGGTCAACCATATTCTTTTCTTTTCTTTTGTTTATTCATTTGTTTTTTCATGACAGGGTTTCTCTGTTACCCTAGATGTTACGGACCTAGCTCTGCAAACCAGGCTGACCTGGAACTCACAGAGATTCACATGTTTTTGTCTCCGAGGTGCTAGGATTAAAGATGTGCCCCACCACCATGTGGCTAGACCAACCATATTCTAAGAATTCCACTTGGGGAACAAGCCTTTAACATGGATCTGTATGGGCTATTCACCTAAATCTTACACTTCCCATGTAGTTGAGGATGACCACTGTATTTCATGGACCACCCACTTTAGAATCACCTACCATAGCAATTCAAATTGCAAAGTTTTAAACTGTTTCCTAGTTCTTCTGAGTCAGGATGTGATCTGTCCCTTGAGTTTAAGAGCTACTAATACAGATTTGAGGCTTTTTATATCCATGACTTATGGCATGGGTCGTTCTTTCCACTGGAGTCTTCAGTCAGTCCTCCCTTCATCATCTTGTATTCCTAGGTCTCAGTCAAATTTGACAGGAAATGAAAATCACTACATTTTTATCAAGCTGTGATATGGCCAGAACAGACATGGGAGAAGGAAATTCTCAAAATAAGAGACATTCCATTTCCCCTTACGAGTCATGATATTGTTATAGAGGAAGATTGCTCATTTACTCTTGGTGTATTTTCAATAAAAGTGTCTTGTCAAACATGATGAAACACGCTTAAGATCTTCATTTTCAGTGAAGGGCAAAACATTTTCAAATACATGTCAGTATTTTCTTCCAACTCCTTTGTAGGAATTTGGTTTTGTGCTTCCAGGAGAAAGTAGACACTGGTGGGCATGGGCAGTATCAGTACAAGTTTAAATATTTTCACATTTGTCCTATTTATACTCTGCATGTCCTTGCTTTCACTGACATCCTGAAGATGGCCTTTTCATAAATAGTATTAGGGCCTTACAACAGGGACAAAAAGAGTTCTTCATGCTCTTTCTACCATGTACACATACAGTCAGTTTGCAGCTCGAAAGAGAGCCGTCACAAGCAATACTGTCACCCTAATTTAGAGACTTTGAATCTCTGAAATGTAAGAAAATCATGTATACTACTGAAGCCACACAGTTTATACCATATTGTGATAGCAGATTTTCTATCACATGGACCACAGTCCAGAAATATGGCATATAGAGTCCGCTGTCTTCATTGATTACAGAACATCAAAGGTGAATCTCTAAAATTCCTCCCTTAGGCCAACCTACAGGAAGACGCTTAGAGAGAGACGCCACGTGAGAAAAGACAGAATAATCAAGAAACACCAACCCTTTAGACATACAAATGGAGGCGCCTCCTTGGAAGCAGATCTTCAGATGAACCATCCAACTGAGCCCTTTACCAATATCTACCCATAAGACCATAAGCAAAATTAAATCAATGCTTTGAGATAAAAATATAGACTCAATAACTGCAACAAGATGCTGCTTCTAGATTCCTCTCTTCTGAAACTTATTTCACCCTCAGTTTTGTTTTGTTTCATACCCTAATGAAATTTATGTTCATGGTTTTATAAAACAAGTTATCCAGGAACCTTTGAACTCTATAATATTTGGGAAATTAAATATTTAAAATGTAAATATGTATCTATCCAGAGTTGTATAGTTGTATCTCCACAGCATCTGCAGATTCAACCAACTTCCAAATGAAAGTATTTAGAAAAAGAATAACTGTATGTTTAGGGAGCATGTACTGACTTTTTTCTTATTCCTAAACAGAACCCTGTACAAACTATTTGCATAATATTTTATCACACTGCTTATTATATGAAACCTAAATGTAGTTTTAAATATATAGGCAGATGTATGTAGTGTATATGCAAATATTACACCGTTTTTAAGGAGATAGTTTGTCATCTGTGGCTTTCAGGGATCCTTCAAACCAATCACCTGTAGACATTGAAAGATGCCTGCATCTGATAAAAAAAATTAAGCTATGAGGGCAAGAGATGTATATAACTGAAAGCAATGGCAATTTCTGTATGGAGTGTTTTATCTCCAATAAACCACCTTGCTCAAGGTACAGAGAGCGCGAGGCCCAGGACAGGTCAGCTGTGAGAGCTGGTTTCCTTATCTATAAAAGCAGGTCCTATTCATCTTCAGCACTGATGACTCTATGACTTTTGTGCTATGTGTTCTGAGTGCCTATCTGTGTTTCTTACAATGTGTTAGAAACCTATGCCGTGGTGATCCAGCCTGTGGGACAAATGAAATATCCAGTTCTTTGCTGCGCCCGGTGCCTTGCTGTCTCCTCCAGTCCTCAGTAAATATTTGTGGAATAAATGAATGAACAAATGAGTATGTGTTAGGCACCACCGTTACAAAGACAAATGAGATATGATCCCTGCCCTTGAGGAGCTCACAGTCTATTGAACACAAGCAGCAAATTAAATACTGGTCATGCCTCCTGGGTAGCACATTCTTCTATTATAGAAACACCATTTCATCTATGTCTAGCTGCTATTCATACTGACATACAAATGAAACAAGATATGTGAAAATGTACCTTAGAGGAGCCTAGAAAGAAAGAAGAGGCTTCCCACTTACCCGGTAGAGCTAGCCTCTCTATGCTGACTGACTGCCAGTAAGGCAGAAGGGAAAAATGCCCCCACCAGAGCTGCAGGAACCTGGGCCCAATTACTCAGAATCACCCTCAGGGACCCATCAGAAAAGCAAGAACAAATCCACTGACACATCGTTCCGTCAAGCTGCACCTGCACTGACTGCAGAAGCAGGATTGTGACTACTGTGCGGGCACTGCTCCCTAAGCTGCAGCTAAAAGAGAAAGATGCGAGGCAGACGCCAGGGTTTTGTTTAGCTTTTTAAAAGGAGAGGTGAGAATTTTAAAGTCAACCTGAATGAATAGTTGTGACCATTAGGAACAAGTAATGGTGTGGAGAAGGGCAATAGGGAAATGGTTGATAATGGGTACTCAAGCAGAATTTAGCGAGCAGGAACAACTCTCTGGTGTTTGGCTATTCTACAGCTCAATGCAATGACTATAATCCAGAGAAACCCACAATATACTGTATGAAGAACCATAGGAGAGGGTCTCAGGTATGCTAGTGATAAGGAGATGGGAATGTTAACAACCCTGGCTTGATCAGGACCTACCACACAGGTGTATTGAAAACTATACTGTATCCCATAAATGTATCCAAGTACGTGTTTATCAGATCCTTTTCAAATATTTAAGGAAATGGAAATGCTCACTACCTGGATTTGATTATTAATGTGTGTGTATATAATTATCATAAAATAGTCTATAAATATGTATAACTAAAACAATCAATTGAACAAGAGTAATATGAGAAACCCACATTTTAAACAGCCATATTCGTCCATATTTTTCCAAAATTTTGGGTTTTTTTCCTTAACAAATGTGTTTCAGTTGTGTACATCTTTGCCCCCCTTTCTCTATGCTCAATGTTTTTTTAAGCCAAGGAGAAAGTGACACTTTTGTTTAATCTTGTAGGTCTTTCCTAACACCTATTTAAGAAAAGGATTCATGTGTAGGGGTTTGAAAGAAAATGGCCGCCAGAGGGAGCTGCACGGTTAGGAGGTGTGGCCTTGTTGGAGGAAGTGTGTCACGGTGAGCATTGACTTTGAGGTGTCTTTTGCTCAAGCTTCCCTCAAGTCGTCTTCCTACTCCTCCAGCATCGTGTCTGCCTGCACACCACCATGCTCCCCCGTCATGGTGATAATGGACTAAACCTCTGAAACTGTACGCAAGCCACCCTCATTTAATAAATTCATTATGCTAGTAATTACCTGAAATTATAAAAATCAAAAGTTTTGAAAGTTAGCAAAAGCTGTCAGTGGCAGCCGTCTTAAGTTTGAGAATTATGTGGCACTATTTGTCGTCTGAGTCTGCTTAAAGATATCTATTAGCAGAAAAAAAATTAAAGAAGCCAGCCTGATGGCTCATACCTATAACAGTTGGCTGGCGGAAGCAGGAAGTATCTGACAAATTTGAGGCCATCCGAGGTTAGAATGAGACCCTTCATTTAAAAAGATGAGAAGAACACCATTAGCCTCACAAAAATGTAACTTGCTTACTAATTTTGTTTCTATCCTTTTAAGTTTTACAGTCTTTCTTTGACCATTGGGTTAACTGCCATGGCTCTTAGCTGTTATAAACATTTTCCTGTGTCACATGTATCATAGCTGATTTTAGTACACTTAAAAATCTAGAATCTCATTGACCCTTGACTTCTATCTTTATGGGAGGTGCTACATTAAGTGAATTAAAGTTGGAAGTGACTAAAAGGATTAAAACAGTTAAAGGAGACATGACTGTTTCCAAGAAGCATGTATCAATCAATGCCTTGGTACTCAGAACACGTACAAGGACAGTGATGCCTAGCTGCTAAGTAACGTGGATGACGGGTCCCTAGGCAGCAATTACCAGAGACCTGCTTGGTTGCATAATCTTGTCCCCTAATCTAATCAACAGTGCCAAAAAATTCAAAATGGAGTACCATGGATAAAAATCCCTGAAGCATAAGACCTTTTTCCTTCATTTCAGAAAAGTGATTCTATCATGACACAATCAACAGACCTAAAAAGAGCTTAGAAAGGCCCCATGGTCCTTGCTCCAGACTTCAGGTAAATCCAAGCATAACCTATCATAGAATAATGATGTGCCTGTTTGTTACCATTGAAGCAAAAGATACTGCGTAGATTTCTTTGATAACCAGCTGGGCATTTAAGTGCCTTTTCCAGAAGGGAACTTTTGGTATGACATCGGAGCTTCTCAGAACTGGTTCCTGTGTCTGTGTCGTCACACTAACCATGGAACATTTAGTAGGCTTGTGACCTTGATAAATCTTATCCAGCTACTTTGTAGCAGGGGAATAGACAGCAGACTTCTTCATGACATGGGATGGTTTTTAAGGAGTAAAAAGAAACAGAGAAGCCCCTCAAAACATGTCACGTCCCTGCTCCTGTATTACCTGACACCTTCCTATTGCAGTCCTAGTGTCCTTCAACATTACTCTGGAGGCAGACTGCCCAATGTTCGGTCATTTCCTGAGGTAGTAGACAGGGTGGTGTAACTGGACAAAAATTGGCACACACTTCAAAGAAAAGCTGTGGCTTGCCATCAGAATAGCAAGATAAAAGGAGAAAACATTTAGTATGTCACACTAGATCGTCAGAGTTAGTTACTGCCTATGCCATATACATTTGGCATTTAACATAGGACCAAATCCACTTAACAATTAGGAAATATGATCCCTTTCATCTTTTCATTATTAAGGTATCAGGGAAGCATGTTAACAGAGACCTACAAGGAGCCCCACATACAGATGGAAGGGAAGGGAAAGCCTGGGTTTGTGGGCACTAGCTTGTATGCCAGTAGCATTGTACAGAAAGTAAAGCACATTGAGACAATACTTGTATGCTGTGGTGATGTCTGTGAAACGCCTCTCTCTTGTTGGTGGCTGTGGCTACACTACAGCAAGGAAATGCCTCACCCAAGAGTGTGCCATGAAGTACTATTAAAAGACTCAGGAACATGAAAAGAGCTCCATGAGCTGAAAAAGTTGGTCAATCAATGTTTTCATACTCGGCTAGAAATGAGCTTCCTAGTTCCTAACTATCAACGTTCATGGATCTATCTTGCCCTTTTCTTTTATGCAACAAAGATATAGAGCTTCTAATAGTGCAGCATTGAGGTCTAGGGTGAAAGATGACAGACATGAGTTACCTCCTCAGATGCCCACTGGAATTTGCTTGGTGTTCAGCAGCTACTCATTGAATAAATGCATAAAGGGAGATATTTAAACAGATGAGTTGTAATATGATGACATAAGTTCTGGTAGCTTCTGCTATGGTACTGTGTGTCTATCTATGGGTGAAATAATCAGGGAGGGTGCCTTGTAAAAGATGCAGTCTCTTTTTTTGAGGTTATAACATAATTATATCATTTCTCTGTTCTCTTTCCTCCCTTCAAGCACTCTCATATACTCCTTCTTGCTCTCTTTCAAATTCATGATCCTTTTTCACATTGATTCTTACCGTGAGTGTGTGTGTGTGTGTGTCCTATATGCTGCTCAGTCTGTATAATGTTACTTGTATGTATGTTTTCAAGGCTGACTATTTGATATTGGATAACCAAGTGGTGTGCTCTTCCCTGGAGAAAACTCTTTCTCCCACTCTTAGCATTCCTTAGCTGCCTGGGCTACATCTGAAAAGATAGTTATTGATTTGTGAAGCAAGCACTTAAAATTTGAACACACACACCATATGCATGGTACTCTGGGCTGTTAAGTCAATGCACACAGTTTGATGGGAGGACACAGCGGTGATCAGATAGGAGGCCCAGGGAAGCTGGAGTGCAGAAGTGATGATCCTTTAGTGTCTCTTCAGTGTCTGGTGATGAGTGCTCTCTTTCTTATAAATCAAGACCTGCTGTCTTTAACTTTTACTCACTTGAACTATCCTGAAAATGGGAAAGTCCTCTTGGCCCATAAAATACCATTCATCTTCTGAAAGATATGTGTGAGGTCATGCCTTAGCTCGGGAATATCCCGTGCCAACACAAGGCGTTTATGAACATGCACTCTCTTTCAGAAGTGGTGCTCTTGGGACCACAAGACATAAAGGTGTGTGAGTTTAGTGCCATCGCTTATGCAGGGAGTGTGGGAATTCTTGTATGGAGATGAAAAGAAACACAAGTTCCATGGATCTTCAGCGAAGATCAAGCAAAGAGTACGGTCTGCTTCCCATTGACCCTTTTTGCAGTTTGTCTTGTCACAACAAAATCTCAAGTGCACACAGGGAGGCAGTGACTCTAAAGCTCAGATGCTCTGGGAACAAGCTGCCTCTGACGATCACTCCCTGAGAGGAGTGAGGGGACCGGAACAATGGTGAATCAGCTCAGGGAAGCCCTCCACACAGTAACCATCTGGACTGTGTCTTATGCTTTTCAGTCCCCAAACTAATGCTGGAAGGGAAACATCACATGCTCCCTGACACCAAAATTTCTCTGTTCTCCTTCAGGGGACGTACATTTCCTTGGATGAGAGATTACTAACCAGTCACAATAACACACGAAATATATAAAAACATAAAGAGAATGCCAAGGGCACTACAAGAGACTCCCAGCTTCCCTTACAATGGGAAGCATTCAGATGTCAAGACTTGGGGCTCCTTAACTGACCCTGAACAAGCCAAGCACTGCAGGGATGGCAGAGAGATTAAAAAACTGACTTGTGTACTCTGGCTTGAGATTTGCATTTCTGATGGCGACCATTATGAGAATAAAGTATAGAGAAAAGTACAAGGTGCTGAGATATTGTAACATTGGCAGTAAGTCCTCATAAGCTTACAGAGACCTGCCCTGTGGCAGGAGACCTAGATAGACCATGTGGCTGTGAAGCAAGCTTTTACACGCACGCATGCACGCACGCACACATGTGTACACACACACCATCATACCAAAGCACCTTCCTAACTGTGCAGCTACCATGCTGTGAGAAGCAGCAAATGCAGAAGGATGAAGGCTAATTTGGTGTTGTGACTGCAAAAACGAAGAGCTCCTGTGCATCTTGTTCTGGAAATGAGGCAAATTGCTAAAACACGTTAAGTAATCCCAACAAATGTCAGTCTCAGCCCTGAAGCTGTGTTGGTCACTTCTACCTTTAATGAATGATTTCATGGTCATCTCCGCTCAGAGGAACGAAGCAGAATTTCAGGTTTCTATTTTATTTCCAGTTGCACACATGCAGCATAATCATTATCTTAAAATTTTTAAATTATGATTGTGCAAGCTAAAACCTTAAGAGGCTTTCTTTTTGTTTTGACCCATCAGATAAATGTTAACAAATGTTACCATTTCATGCATATATTTTTAGACTTCCAGAAATATGAATATTTCTAAAAGTAATTAATTGGTTATTCTGTGCTCTTAGTTTACATTTGATCTCTTAGTAATTTTATTTTCTTTGTTTCTCCCTTTATTTGGTGAAGCTGGTTTGGGCTGAATTTTCCTTTGATGTCTTCTACCCTCTTCATTATACTCCAAGAATATGGCAGGTGTGATACCTGTTTTAAGTCCCCCCCCTTGTAGTTTATTCCAAATCTCTAAATAAATAATACTGATGCACGTTTAAACAGTATTTTCCACTCTGTGTATCTAATTATGAATGAAGTAGTCCACTGACTCCTCCCTAGAGGGAAATAAAAAATGACCACACTTCCCTTCCCTCCTTATACCCACCACCCATCCCCCTCCATTTTATTCTATTTTATATATAATAGAATATGTATATATGTGTATATATATGCATATATATCCCAATCTATAATATTTAATGTGTTGATTGCCATGTAATGGGATCTCATAGTTCAAGAATATTATTTGCATTCTTTTCATAGACTGTGTTTCTTTTTAAAATGCTCCTTAAAAGCAAATCTTCTCTGAACCCTTTCCTTGAGGAAATGTCTGCCTATGCCTTCCTTACTACTGACCACGTTGGGCAGATGATGGTCTAGGAATCAAAGTATCTGTCTTCTCTCAAAACCGCATACACAAGTCCAATCTGTGAGATTGGCATCTTTTCTTTTGTAGGGGATTTGTTCCTTTACCCCAGACCTTTGGGAAGTGTCTTCTTTCAGACCTTTATGTTGCTTGCTCCCAATGACTCTCAGCTCTCACCAAGTCCTTTCCCTAGTTTTTCCACTACAGGAAAATTTTCTTATTCCCATTGGCATGGCGGCATGGCTTCTGTCCACAGGAGATCTGCCTCTCCCTCTTGCATCCTATTCTCCCTCTGAACTTTGAGTGGTTATCTCAAGTTAGGCTCATTTGATAACTTCTTCTTTTTAAGAAAACAATCTTTTTAATTTTCATACCAATCCCAGTTCCCCCTCTCTCTCCTCCTTCCGCACACCCCCCTCCACTCCCCAGCAGAGGGTGAGACCTCCTGTGGCAAGTCAGCAAAGTCTGTCAAGTGGAGGCAGGATCAAGGCCCTCACCTTGTATCTAGGCTAAGCAACTTATCCCTCCATAGGGAATGGGCTCCAAAAAGCCAGTTCATGCACTAGGAATAAAGCCTGGTCCCACTGCTAGTGGCCCCCAAAACTGCCCAAGCCACACAACTGTCACCACATTCAGAGGGCCTAGGTAAGCACTATGCAGGTTCCTACTAAATGAAGTTGATTTTCAAAATCTCTCCAGAAGTCTCTAAACACAGAAGTCTCTAAACACAGATTTCTCACCTCCTACATTCTCACAAGCATATATGTATATATATATATATATATGTGTGTGTGTGTGTGTGTGTGTGTGTGTGTGTGTGTGTGTGTCTCCACCCACTTCACTTCACAGTTCTGGTGATCACAGACAAGGGAAGGGTTGTCCCGCCTCACTATTACAATAAATTTAATTCAGAGGTGATTTTGCTTTGTGCAAACTGCAGAGATTTTAGATTCAGCAATGGAATTATTTGCCAGTTGTGTTCTTTGAATAAGATCCTCCTTTCTTTTGATATATGGCCTCGTTGCTTATCTTGCTGAATATTTTGCGTTTTGAGCAATAACTTTCAGAATACAAAGAAGGTACACTCTTGCCTTGTGGTAAATCTTCTTCAAAGTATATTGTCCTCTTCTTTGAGATGTATATATATCCTCTTTGGTGTGTTATGGAACTATTCAATTCCATCATGTGGCCTATTGGATAGCTCACTCTTCAGGGGAGCCAAGGTGACTTCCTGAATTCCAAGAAGTTCTTAAATTGTGGTCTTTGTGATTGACATTGACATAGAAAGTTTTGCTAATCTGTAGCCTGTGAATAATGATCATGAGTCCTTGCAGAAGAACTTTGAACAGTTTTATCAACCTCTGATACATCTGTATAGAAAGACGGGTCTTTGCCTGAAGACCTATCTTCCCATAGCCCATGTGTACTTTACCTTTCCTACTACTGTGTATACTCAATGCAGCTGACTCAAGACTTCTGTTTCCATGGGTTACATTAGGCCTGTAGCTAAGAATAGTTGTACCATTTCTTCAGAAATTTCTCATTGGTGACAGCTGGGAAGAGAGCTGTCCCCAAAGAGCTTAGCATAGCAAACCTACAATAATAATCCAAGCACTGTGAATACTGAAACAGGAGGATTGAGAGTTTGAGACTAACTTAAGCTCCATAGCAAGATAATATCTCAACAAAAAAGATGTAAATCAGTAGTAGAGCACATACTCAGCATACACAAAGCCCTAGATTTGATCCCTAGCAATACACACACACACAGAGAGAGACAGAGAGAGAGAGAGACAGACAGACAGACAGACAGACAGACAGAGAAGAGAGAGAGAGATCAGCCCCTTCACAGTAATCTTGGATGGTTGAACCATGTTTATTCTCCTACATGTATGAACATTCCACATCGTTCTCGATCCCAGACGAGATTAATAGGAAAGGCAATAACACAGTAACAGTCCAGAACTAGAAATATATCCAATCCCTATATATGACATGGTTAAGTGAAATGTGGGATATCTATGCAGTGTAATATAGACCCCAATTAGCCATATCCATCAATGTGGACAAATATTAAACAGAGAGTAGAACAGGTTCTTATCATGCAAGAAAGTCAGTATAGGCAACATAAGTTTTCTAACAGGAAGCATCCTTGTTTAGACTAGGAATACATGAGTATTTTTAACCAGGTAAATGATGAGTAGAAGTATAGCCCAGTGGTTATTGCAGACAAGGTGGGGAAATGATCGAAGAGTGACTGACACTCTAGACCTTCAATGTCGCTGTTAATATTTTTACTTCTGCGTTCAGTAGCTCATATGTGGACATTTGGCTTATTGCAATTTTTAGTAGTAATACTAATTTTAATAGTGATTTTTCATAATTTTACCTTTAAAGGTTTTTAGCTTATTCTAGTAATTGAATTATATTTACACCATGATTTTAGTAACTTCTCTTTATATGTGATACTTTATAATAAATTTTTTAAATAAACCGCATAAAAGTTTTGCCAAATATAGCCATTCACTATCCCTGCTCTACCCTTATGGTGGCCTTAGACCATGTATCCATGTGGGGATGAGGGTTGCATGTTTCTTCTGTGCACTCATGTAAGCCATAATTTTGTTGTTGTTTTTTTCAAAAAATTCTTCAACTTTATATCTCACCAGACAACTTCGTGGTGCTCTCACAATAGAATATATAGGCTACAGGAAGAGATAGAGACTGGGGAAAAACGTGTTCAACTGAGTAACATAGCAGGGAACACGTGACAAGGAGGCAGACCGTGGCCCAAAATGGTGAACAACGCACAGGAGCACTGAAAAGCCATGGTCGGATTGTGGCTTCATCTTAAAGAAAGTTGGGGAGGAAAGGGTTTATTGGGCTTTCACCCTTCCACAGGGCAGGAATGTGGAGGCAGGAGTTGATGCAGTGGCCACTGCTTACTGGCTTGCTCTTCTCACTTTGTTACAGATCCCAGGCCCACCAGCCCAGGGATGGCTCCACCCACAGTGGGCTGGGCATTCCCCCATCATCACTAAGAAAAATGCCTCCCCAACTTGCTTTTGGTCATGGTGTTTCATCACAGCAATAGTAACGCTAACTAAGACAACTGTGAAGAACCTGTTCAGTAGTTCTGCACGCCAGGATGTGTGTGTGTGTGTGTGTATGTGTGTGTGTGTGTGTGTGTAGTGATTTTTCTGCCAGTATCTACCTCTCCCAGTGCATGGCCACTTTGTGGAAGGGACCAAAATAGCAATTTTCTAGTTGTTTTCTTCTTTGATTTGCTTCACTATGAATTGACACAAAGCTGGCTGGGTTAGGCTAATTACACGTAAGATTTGGTTTCCAGCTGTTAAGTGAGATTATGGAGAAAGCATCTCTCCAGCCCCCAAAGAACAGAACATTTAACCATAGTAACCACTTTGACATCCGTTGAGGCATCTTGCTGTCTTTTATGGAAAGCGATTTATAGTCGCTTTGTAACCACCCCCCCCCATTTCCATGAATTATCTGAGAGAGAGAGAGAGAAACGTGCACAGGTCCTGCAGAAATAAACTGATATTCAAGATATACCCAAAGGGGCTGTAAGGAAAAGTTCCTTAGCTGTGGAAGAAAGGAGGGTGCTATCCACCAAGTACCTGTGCAGATCCAGATGTGTATGCTTTAAAATTCATCAGTAGTAAACATCCCCCAAACACATTTGAAGTGTTCTCTTTCCCCCTTCGTAGTGTTTACCCCATCCCAGATCTAAATCAAAATAAGCTACTCAGTTATCAAAGCAGGAGGAGAACTGGACTACAGATGCACTGTGTATGTAAAAATACACACTCTGGTCAAGACAGTGACTCAGCAGGCAACGCGCTTGCTCCATGTGCCACAAAACCTAGGTTAAAATCCCCAGGACCCATGCTTTTAAAAAGCCAGAGGAGGTTGCACAAATCTTTAATCCCAGTATTCCAACAGTGTCGTGGAAGACAGAAGCATACAAATCATTAGAAAGTTTGCCAGCCTGCTAGTCCGGAGTACACGGCACAGTGATAGAAACAGTAGAGAGATCCTGCCTCAAAACAAATTGCAAAACAAGAACCTACTCCCCAAGTTGTCCTTTGACTTCTATACATGGGCCATGGCATGTGTGCACCTGTGCACATAACACATACACACAAACACACAGACACAGACACACACACACACACACACACACACACACACACACACACACGGTCTCCATCATCTCAGTCTTGAATTCTAGCCTCTTTTAAGACTTGACACTTAACCACTTAAACCTCAGCTGTGACAATTTTATTGTGAACAGGTTCTAGATTTCTTACAAGATATTTATGAGAAAACTCGTTATTTTCTGCATCTTAGAACCTTGCAATTGATTGGTGATCACTGTAGAATTAATTCATCCTCTACTTATAATGTATATGTGTTTATGTGTGTGTGTGTGTGTGTGTGTGTGTGTGTGTTTGTATCCAGTTTGACACAGGAACAGGGAGTGGCAATTGAGAAATTGAAGCATCAGGTGTGATTAAACAAGATCACGCATTTCATTCTGTCTTTAATTCCACATTACTCTTCAACAGCTGAATCCATGCACTGCCCCCATGGATTCAGTGGAACCATGCATTTTTAGTATTCCCAGCAAACCTATGACAAAATGTTTCTAAAATAAGCCACCCTGCTAGGCTGTTATAAGTCAAATTTGGTTTTGCTTCCAAATTATTCAGTATCGCTAGAACAGTTTTATTAATCCATTCATCTCCCCAGAGAGTAAAAGTCCTAGTAATTTTATATCATTGATGTTCAGTTTTAGTTGAAAGTAATTCAGAAATAGGATGAGAATCAAGGGCCGTAAACCAAGTTCTGCAGATGGAGGACTTGGGGAGATGGTGGTCAGTTCTAAGATGATCTGGAAACTGATTTGTATGGTCTGATGACAACAGCTAATGATTAATATGATGTAAACAGTTCTCTGTGTCCTCAGAGTCTGTACTCACAGATAAACAATAAAGCATGGCAATATTTGCCCTGTATTTACACTGTATTTTGCCCTGTATTAGATGTTGTTCAAATCTAGAGATTATTTGAAGTCTATGAAAAGGCATGTGAACAGATTATATACTATAAACTATATGTTATTCTAGATGTGGGACTTGAGCACAAATAGATTTTGATGCCCACGATGGGCTCTCTGGTCCCCTGGAGATATTGAGTGATTATTGTGCATAAAGATTATTAATAATCTTATGCTTTGAATGTAAATGAGTGCACATGTGCACTTGCACATGCACACATGCACACAAAGCTGCACAAGGGGATGGATCTTTTCATTAGCTTGATCGTGAAAAGCATTTTATAGTGTGCATATATATCAAAACGCCACATTGTGTACCTTAAATATTTATAATTTTTATTTGTCAATGAGACTGCAGGAAAAAATACTTAAAATTCTTCACAGCTTTTCCTATCACTTCCTCCTCTTGTTCCCTCTTCTACTCCCTGCATCCATAACACACACTCCAACCCTGCTTCTAGGATTTGGAATTGGAAATAGCATGTATGCCTCTCCTTTGCAAGCAAGTGCTGAGAGGCTATGTGTGTAGTGTTCTTAATGCTGTTTTAAAAATGAAACTTGAGGCTGGCCGTGTTGGCTCATGCCTATAATGTCAGCATTTGGGAGGCCAAGACAGATGGATGGCTAATTCAAGACCAATTTAGGCTGCATAGCAAGTTCACATCTAGCCTGGGCTACACGGGGAGACTCTGTATGAGAAGAAAAATAGACAAATGAGAGGAGGGGAAGCCAGAGGGTGGACAGGGAGGTGGAGAGCAATGTGGTGATTGATATATTATGTACAATTTAATAAAGCTTGCCTGAGGGTTCAGAATGCAAACCCAGACACACTAGTTAGCTATAGAAGCTAGGTGGTGGTGGCACACCTCTTTAATCCCAGGATTCAGGAGACAGAGGTAGATGGATCTCTGATAGTTCAAGGCCACACTGAGCTACAGGAAATCGATCCAGTCCTAAAGAGAAATAGCTCACATAAAGGTGATCTCAGCACTTGGGATCACACGCCTTTAATCCCAGGGTTTGAGAGGTATAAAAGGACTTAGGGATTAATCTCCAGCCACGCTGGGGAAAGGACAACCATTTTGGTATGAAGTAGAGGTAAGAGCTAGTGGCCAGCCGCTTTCGTTATCTGACCTCAATTTAGACCCCAATATCTATCTCTGGGCTTCTATTAATTCATGTTACATAGCAAAATGAAGTTGAGTAAGGATCACTATGCCTACCATTGACAGTAGTAGGTGGCCAACATTGGCCTACTGAAATAAAGCATTGTGTATTGAGAAGCCAACAGTAGTCACATGGCATGCCCAGCACAGAGATGACTACAACTACTGATGAAGTTTGTAGGGAGGAAAGCATTTGTTCCCTAGTCATTCGTATTCTTCTTTTGTACCCAGAAGCCACTCACCTTGAACAGTAATGAGTTGTTTACATACCATTAGTACACTCCTCAATGAAGGCTGAATTTCCACACACCAGGTGCCATCACTGCTGTGGTGAGGCTTTACCTAGACTTTGTCATCACATCTCTGCTAGCTTCTCCATTCTCATCTGCTCACCCCCAGTGAACTCTGATGGGGAAAGTCCTTCTGTATATATGCCTCTCTTTGGTTAATGAATAAAGCTCTGTTGGCCAATAGGGAAGCAAGATAGGTGGGACTAGGAGTCGAGGAGGATTCTGGGAAACAGAGGCACAGTCAGTCATGAGATAAGACACCGGAGGAGTAAGAGGTCCGGATCCGTTTCTCAGGTAAGAGAAGACCACATGGAAATACTCAGATTATCAGTTATGGGTTAATAATTAAGTTAGAGTTAGCTGATAAGAAATCAAGCAAACGGCCAACAGCTTCATAATTAATAAAGTGTCTTGTGTATGGTTTGGGGACTGAGACAGCAGCGGGACCCAAGTGACTGGTGGGAGACTGCATATTACAGGACTCTACTACTAGACCAGTAGGTAGAATAAACATCAGCCCATAAACAACATATTCTCTCCTACGTCTCTTCTGGTCCATGGCCTAAGGGAACTTGGTCATCCCTTCCCCCAGTGCCTATCTAACTTCAGGTCACGTCTCAGGTCTCAAGTTCCCTAGGTGCCTCACCTCCCATTGTCCCTATCCTGAACTCTCTACAGCTCCCTCTCGTCTTCCAACCCCAGCATATATATGTATAACCTTTTCAATCATGTGGATTGTGTCTTATTCATTGTAGTCCATACTCTACTTGAGACCTCATTATCATTGAATACAGTTATGTACCCATTTGCCTTTGATTGTCACCTTTGGAAGACCTAAGGTAGCTGCCAAGTAGAAAATGGAGGCAACATGGCATTTATAATCTCCATTACCTAATTTTAGTTAGAATTAACACCCCCATGTATTTTTTTATGAAAATCTCATTTCCTCCATGGTATACTTTTTCATAATAATGGAACTCCCTGTCAAAATTGAATAGAACCTGTTGGGAATGTGGGATGGTTCTTTGTTAATATCACTTTTTGATAATTACCAAGGCAATGCTATCATTAGTGTGTACAAAATAAAAAGTGTTTAAAAATAAGATGTATGTACAGACCTTCATATACATGACAGAAGGAATGGGAAAAAATGAAATATCTGAGTTTGTGTAGTGGAATTAAAGGTAGGTTCTCCTTTTGTCATGATGATGTTTCAGATTTTATAACCTGTCTTTTTAATTTTAGTTTTAAATACCTTGTTTTACATGTCAATCCAAGTTCCCTCTCCCTCCCCTCCTCTGGCACCACCCACCACCACCCCCAGCTTCCCACCCTATTGCCAATTCCTTCCATATATGGGATATCTAGAGTCTGTCATTTCACTCAGGGTAGGGTCCAGGCACTCCCCTAAGAGTCCAGGCTGAGAGAGCATCCCTCTTTGTGTTATGGACACACAATGTCCATTTGTATTCCAGGGATAAACACTGATCCACTGCTCAGGGCCCCATAGGTTGCCCAGGTCTTCTCACTGACTCTCACATTCGGGGGTCCAGATCAGTCCCATGCTGGCCTCCCCACTGTCGGTCTGGGGTCCAAGAGCTCTCCCCTGTTCAGATCAGCTGTCTCTGCTGTTTGCCAGCCCATTCTTTGCCAATTTGCTCATCGCTCCTCTCTCTCTGTCATAGAGTTCCTTGGATTCAGTTCAGTGTTTAACTGTGGATGTTTGCCTCTGCTTCCATCAGTCACTGGATGAAGGCTCCCGGATGGTTATAAACATCAAGTTCATTATCAGGAATGGGCATTCGAGGTGGTCTCTCCACTATTGCTTAGCTTGCCAATTGGTGTCATCCCTTTAGATCACTAGAGGTCACACTGGTGCCTGATGTGTCTTCTAACCTATGATTCCCTCTTCCCCCTATTCTACCCCCCCACTCAACATTCCTGATCCCCCACGACCTACTCTCTCTTCCTCTTCTCCCCCTCTCTTCTTCCCAGCTCCTACTCGCCCCCACCCCTCGCCGTTTTCCCCATCTGTTCAGAGGATCTTGCTTCCATCCTCTTCTCTTGGGTACCATGCATATCTCTTAGGTTCTTTCCTGTTTCCCAGACTCTCTGTCACTGGAAGTGCAGACTGGCACTATCCTGATCTATGTCTAAAATCCATATATGAGTAAGTACATACCATGTTTGTCTTTTTGCGACTGGGTTACCTCATTCAGGATGGTTTCTTCCAGTGCTGAGTAATACTCCATTGTGTAAATGTACCACATTTTCTCTGTCCAGTCTTCAGCTGAGGGACATCTAGGTTGCTTCCAGGTTCTGGCTATTACAAATAATGCTGCTATGAACATAGTGGAGCAGATGCCCTTGTTGTATAAATATGCCTCTTTTGGATATATGCCTAAGAGTGGGATTGCTGGGTCTTGTGGTAGATTGATTCCCATTTTCCTGAGGAATCTCCATACTGATTTCCAAAGTGGCTGTACGAGTTTTATAACCTGTCTTTGATAAAAAAAAATATTAGAATATTTTGAAAGAAGTATGTCCCAAGAAGCTTTCTTTAACTTGTAAGAATCCAAATGAATGAAAGATTTTTTCCCTATAAAAATAATTTACCAGTGCTATTCTATCAGGTAGATTTCTTCTGTTCAGGCTTTTTTCTGCAAGATGTTCATTTATTCATTCAATAAATAAATGTTAAGTGTGGATGGTATGTCAGAAATTCTACTAGACATTTGTTTTCTCTGTATTAACAATAATGGTGACAAATTTTTAGAGCCCCCTTTACTTCCCAAAGCTGTTTCTCATACTTATGTCTACTGTTTCTCATAGTCCTGCGAGGTAGACAGGACATGTGCATTAGTCATACCAACTCTAGCTGTTGTAGCAAATTTTCCAAAAAGTAAGTGGCTTAGTTCTTTGTCATTTAACATTTCTAGCTGGAGGTGGCAGATCAGTGGGTGGTTCCATTCTACACAGTGATTTCAGAACCTTAAAGTAGAGGACCTTGAGCAAGCAAAGAGAGGTTACAAATGTCGCTTATGCTGACATTCTGTTGGCAAGACCTTAATCGCATAAACACACCAGCCTCAAGGGAAATTTGAAATTGCGGTCCTGTCCAAGGAAAAATACATTTTAGCGTATAGTTAGCAGTCTCTGCCACAACAAATATGTTTAAGTTGCCATTTGTAAGATGAAAAAACAAAGGCTTTAAAAAGTTGACTTCAGTAAAATCACTTGGTTAAATGTAAATACTTACAATCTGATGTCTGACTCCTGAGTGGCCATCTGTAATTCTCTCATCAAGTTCATCACAAAATGCTTACGTGGTAGAAGCTGTACCTGTGAGTATCAGGTGTTGTCTCTGTTGATATGTGCTGATATGACACAGCCTAGAATTTTATTTTATGCCTCAATTTACTTCTGCCTAGAACAGAAAGAATGTTCAATGCTAACACTATTAGTACTTGATAAAAGGCTTAAGGGCTGCCTCGTGGTGGAAGCATTGTTGCCTGGATTTCCACCAGCTCTTGAATATGACTGAGAACAGATTAATAGAGCCCACACCCATATCGCACATCAGAGGAAGTTGCACTGCCCACAAGCATGAATTAACCATGTCATCTGCACTTAACTTCCTAATCAATGGCTCCGTAATATTAATAGAGAGCTGGACACGTGGCAGGTACAATGAGTCTATAGAAAGGATGAAAACAGATACTAGCCCAGACATTGTGCTTCTCACTGTAGACAACACCCAACAAACAGAATGAAAATTGTTGCCAAGGCTTCTGAGAGACAGAATACTGAGAGGAGGCCTGTTTTGGGGACAGCTTTCCAATTACTGAGTGGGAGTCAGTCATGTGAAAAACAGTGAGAAGGTTCTTCCACACTGGAGGGTGTGGGTGGGCGGGGCACCATAGGAAGAACAGTGATTTGGAGGGAAGAGTATAACCCTACAGAAATTAAAAGTCTTATGAAGCCAAGGACGCTGGATAAGTGGAAGTGGTCAAGATACACCAGCCAGAATATTCTAACTTAGCCCTCACAAACACTCTTCATTTTTGTAGAGAATTAACTTATGCAGGGAGAAGTCACAAAGCTAAATAATGAGGCTGTCGTGTAGCTAATAAACAAGAGCACCGATGAATAAGTCCAAAGAGTCTAACACCATATGTCCCTGTATACCATCGCACTGTGTGTCATCAAGGCAGAAGAGACTCAAAGCTTCCATACTGACTATAAATGACATCTCTGGCCAAGCGAACAGAAAGACGACATCTCTGCCTTGGCAAGGAGCTACTAACCTCAAACCTCTAGATCCCTCTTTCCAGCAAGCGAACCATGGATTAAAATCTGAGAGGCTAAAGAGTGTGAATGGAATACCTTTATTATTAATCTGTCTTTTCTGAAATTTAACTTGTTTGTCTGCTATACATATGGATAAAAAACAACTTTAGGAGTCTGGGGAGATAACCGTGAGGGTAAGAGCAGTTTTTCTGCAAGGATGAGAACCTGAGATTGAATTCCCAACATCCATATACAAAGTGTGGCTTCTCTGAACCGGTCTGTAACCCCAGAATTAGAGGGTGGAGACATGGATCCCAAGAACTCACTGGCTGACCAGCCTAGTCCATTTCTTGACAGAAAACTTCCTTCTAAATTTTTTTGCCGTGAAGCACAACAGTTCCTTGGAGCTGTATCAACTGTACAGACCAAAAGATTGGACAGGTGGAGTACACCATGTCATTGCCACTTAGACTTATAAATGAACCTCTAAAAGTCGCACTCAACACTGCTATGACATACCATCCCTCAAAGGGTAAATACAATGCTAAATTCTAGTAGTCCACAAGAATGTCATCTGTGTTTCTAGACTTATTATAAATGGAATCATCCAACACACTTGGTGTCTGTCTCTATCATTCAGCATTTTCTTCAGACTTATTTGTGTTGACTGCATTGTTGCTCATTCATTCCCCTAAACTATACAGCATGTGAATGGACTAAAATCCATTTACATCTGCCTCAGATCATGAATAGTCCAGCAGTCTCCCATTTGGGGCAACTCTGTAAAAAAAATATGCTACTTTAAATACAACTGAACAGATCTTTGAGTGAATATCTATGCACCTTCTTGTCACATTTAGCACTGGAATGAATAGCAGTGTGTCTGCATCTATTTGCTAATGTTTCTACAACAGAATATCATAGGCCAGGGAGCTTAAATAAAAGATAAATCTATTTTCTCACAAACATAGAAGCTCCGAATCACGAGAAAGACTGAGGAATCAATAGTATTGGTTCCTTAGGAAGCCTTTCTCCTTCGCTTGTAGGAGGCTAACCCTTTTTCCTTATGTCTCTTCTTGGTCATTCCTTTGAGTCTATCTCCAGATTTCTTCTTCTTATAAGGTCTGAAGCCATATTAGATTAGTACTCTCCCTAATAACCTCATTTAAACATAATTAGCATTCTGAAAAGCCTATTTTTAAACACAAAGCTAGGAGTTAGCATTAATATGTGGATTTGATGGGAAGGACAGAAGCAGGCACAATCTCCAGGGAGGTATGCTAATTTAAAACTATTTCAAAAGCTTGTATACTGTTTGATTCTGTGTAGGTAACGTTAATGAAATTACAAAGGTATGCAGACAGAGAACATATTAGTGGTTGCAGGAGATGCAGGTGGGGATGAGTGACAACTTGAAAGTATACTGCCAGGAACCCTCATGCTCATGGATCTGCTCTATGTGTGGATTGCGGACAAGGTTACACAACCAGATTTATGACCAAAACTCCAAAGAAACGCACACTCACACATACACACACACACACACACACACACACACGCAGACACACACACACACACGAATGCATACACACACAGGCATGCATGCTCATGCTTATAAACAAGTTCTATTCTACCGATGTAGGTTTCCTAGTTTTAATATCTATACAATCTCCCTGTGTGTTCCCATAGCATGTGAATCTATAATTTTTTCAAAATGAAAAGTAAAATTAGGAAGTGGTTTTGTTTTCCACCCTCAGGTTTCAATTGGCAATAGAGAAATCTAAGTAGGATTTCCTTTTATTTTATAGAATGTATTAATTTAAATAGTTTAGTAGCTACCAGATGAGGGAAATGCATATATGCCAACCTTGTATTTACTCCTTCTCTTTAATTTTAAGTTAATGGAGATAATAACTAGAATAGGGACATTTGAAGGTATTTAGAAAGATACTTCCTTTCTAGTTTCACAAAGATAAAAAACAAGAATAACCACCAAATTATCCTCATTTAATCTCTTTTAAATATTTTATTTTATTTTTGAGGAAGGGTGTCTATATATATAGTCCTACTATCCTGAAACATGCTATGTGGACCAGAATGGCCTCAAAATCACAGAACTTCTCCTATCTCTGCCTCCCTCCCTCCCCCCTCTCTGATTTCCTTATTTTTATTTTATATGTATGTTTTGCTGGTTTGTATGTCAGTTTGCCATGTATATGCAGTGTCTATAAACAAAAAAGGGCATCAGATCCCCTGAAACTGGAGTTATAGACATTTGTGAAGTGACCATGTAGGTGCTAGGAACCAAACCCAGGTCCTCTCCAAGAGCAGTAAGTGTAATTAACTGTTGAGTCATCTACAACTTTGTCTATCCACAGCCTTTAATCTCTTTCAAGTAAAAATTGTTTACTAACATATGATAGTGCCCATCTCTCCTTCCTTCATTTCCCCCCTTCCCAAATCATTCTTTATATATAACAATAACACATATATAAACAATAACACATAACACATTTGAAAGCAGCCTAATTTTGAAATTACTGCCAGGAGTAAAACCTTTATAAGTTTGAGTGTTTGTTCTTTATCTCAAGTCAAACAAACCAGGTTGAATATTTCAGACTTAAGGGAAAGTACAAATACATGATGTCATAGGAATTGCTCTTTTTAAAAATATATAAAGTAACTAGCTCTATTTCAGACCTAACCAAGCCACTGCCTTCAGCCAGAAGTGACTTATTATGATACACCGTATCAACTATCCTAAATGGTTTCAGTAGATCATACTTCTGATAGAAATAAGATTTGTTAATTCCATGCACGTCTTGATAAGCCTTGGCTCCCTTGGCCTGCTCAAAGAGCCACTACAAGCAGATGCTTGCAGGAAAGGAGGAAGGCTGATGGGCAGACCTCACACATCTTGGAGATACACCAAAATCATCACCTTGGCTGCTGGAGCTGTTGTTTTGTACTTGGCCAAGTGAGGAAATGTGAGTGAAGAAAAGCCAGAACACCTCTTTTCCACTTGTAAATTAGCAAATTGCCATCAGATTATCTAATTTTCCTCCCTGCTGCTCTCACACCTGCACACCATCAGCGCTTTGAGCTAATATGTCAATACAGGGGCGTAAATTGCTTTATATCCTACATGGATTTCTAGTTCAGTGCGCATGTTGGTGATAGAAAAATGCCTTCCTTATTTCCCACAGTAGACATGAAACAGGAAGGGAATCTCTTCAATATCTCCATTAATGAGTACACGCTAATGGCTCTTAATTGAAGGGAAAACTACAGTTTTGAGATTCTGTATATCCATATAGAATGAGCTATAAATTTTTCTTCCTTATTTGTCTTCTCATTAACTTAAGATATCTTCATAATCACTATAGGAATATTCCTACTTCATTTAGTATCAAACCAAAGGAATTTCCTTGGATGATTCTGGACATCACTGGGTTTCTACTCTAGAGTCCAGCCATTTGTTCAGCCTCTATCACCAACTCTGACTTGTGAAATTATTCTTGCTGACTTTTACCAAGACAGATTATTTAACCTTTTGGAACCTCAGTATCCAGATGCTCACATTAGAGAACAAATTTACCAGAAAGTTTGAATTGGAAATTATACATTAAAAATGCAACGAGAAGGGCCCGCTGTGATATTCACTCTATAAGAGCTAGAGTTGGCTGTGGGGATAGTGGGAGCAGTGGCGGATAGGAGGAATATACTTATTTAATGAGAAGGCTAAAAGACTAACCCACATCAAACGATATTCCAAGATAATATATCATTAAATGTAAATGCCTTCAGAGCTTAGGGAATGAAACTGGGATAAAATGGTCCTATGAATATTCCCCAGGGGCAGTATGATCTAGGTGTTGACAGTTATGATGACTGTTGACCTGGAAGGAATAAGATAGCAGTAGACAACACAGGCTGGATCCAAAGGAGGACTAGAGAGAAGGAGCCACAGATTGAGTGACTGTGTAGTCAGAAGCGGTTCATTTCCCGGGAAAGGACGAATAAACAAAGGTTCTGAGCAGCTCTGTATCAGGATGAAAGCAGCAGTTGCTGAAGATTACAATGGAGATACAGAAATGGCAACTAGATAGTTGACTTGGTGGAAGAACACTTACCTAGCATGCACGGGGCCCTTTGTTTCAGGTGCTGGCACTGAAAAACAAAAGTTAAATAACTAAAAACCAGATATAATGAAAATTTGTAAAGGAAGGGTGATTCCAAGAATGGTGGAGAATTAACAGAGTGTGCATCCATGTTTAAGGCAACTGAGATGGAGAAGGCCTCCTGATTTCAAGCACGAATATAAAAATACCCCAGAATGATAGTGAAGACAAGAGTGTGGAAGATGCCAAATGATTAATAACTTGGAGGTCATAGGAAAACATAAACACAAAAATGATTGACATGTTGTTGAAGGTAAGATTGTGGATGTCTGAGAAAATTAACTAGACAGGAAAAACGCATTCAGTGGTTTAAAAAAAACATGATGCTGATTATTGAAATCAGATGTCAAGAGAGAATTTTAAAAAATGAGGGGAACAGGAGGAGGGTCACAGTCAGGCTGAGGAGCCACTTAAGAAAACTCAGCATAAGGATTTCTTCTGGGATGCTTGTGGACTGAGGAACTGGTATAGATGCCTGGGGAACGTGAGTCTCAACATTTCCATATTATTTTCAGTCCCGTGGACCAACTTCAGAATGAAACAATCAGGTAAATCTAGCATAACTTCATCTTACACACATGCTCAAATGAGATCCACAGACTCTCCCTGTAAAGAGCTAACATATACAATAGTTCTTCACATCCAGAGAGTTTTTTGCATCTGCTCAGCTGTGCTGTGCAAGACAAAAGCAACACTGATGGATATATCAATGAGTGTGTTTGACTTTGTTCTAATAAACTTTACTTATAGAAATGTGTGGTGGGCTATGTTTAGTTCTTGGGCAAGAGTTTGTTGACCCCCTGCTCTAGAGTAACATGACTATATATAGGCAATGCATTCTATGTATCTCCTCTAGGTCAGTCCATTCTGTAAGCAGCCTCTGCAGTCAGTTTTGACAGGTTGCAATGTCCATCTACAATATCACACCTCAATTGTATCTTCTCTTCTAGTGAGCAAACATTTGACATCTATCTGAAACATGTCTTGAGGTAGTGGGAAATTCAGAACTTAGCTGAGGTAAAGTTGCTGCCCATATAATGAAATGTAAAATATTCTGTTCCCATCCAAAACACCATGCTGCTTCAATTTGCAGAGTATACAGTGATAGAGCATTAAAATTCTGGTTTGTCAGTCTAGTGGCAAAACTTAAGTGAAAACAGACAAATATGTTCAGTGTGCTTATGTAACAATTACCTTAATGGGAGTGGAAAATAGTACAAATTCCTAAGGGTTCTCATTATTTCAAGAATGCCTCTTTGGGCCCTGCAGTTCAGTGTCCCAGGAATTTATTTTGTTGATCATAAGTCAGTATTCTCTACTAGGAACAGGGAGACTCTCAAGGCCTTGAGCCATTTGTATTTGCATGAAGGCAGCTTCTCGAGGAAAGGCCTCAGCAATGCCTTAGTTTGCCCACAATATTCTGTTGATCACATTGTGAGTTTGATTTCAAAAATATAAGTAAATTAACATGCCAGTAAAAACTTGACACTCATGTGCAGCATCTTACACATTTTAGGACATGTATGTTTAAAATGTTTTAAATGTATTTATATGAGTCTGTTGCCTATGCGTATGTATGTGCCCCCATCACGTGTGTGACTAGTGCCCAGAGAAGTCAGAATAATGTATAAGGTCACCTAGAACTGGATTTATGAATGGCTGTGAGCCACCATGTGGGTGCTAGGCTAGGAAACCAAGTCCTCCGTAAGAACAAGTGTTCTTAACTGCTGGACTATCTCTCCATCCCTGAAAACTTTTCTTGAGGTGGCAATTGTTTCTCATCCTTAACAGTCAAATTTTAAACTCAATAATGATGTTTCTAACAAATCAATATGACAATCGCTAATTTTATAAACCTTACTGAGCCTGATCTTTATATTCATAAAATGAGACTTATTGTCATGAGTTCTTGGAGCTGTTCTGACAATTAAATCAGTTAATAGTTGTGAGAACATTTAGTGCCTTGTTGGAATAGTAAAATACTTGCTAATGCTTTGAAGTCTTTTCATTATGTAATGTGTGCTATTTTAGACATGGAACTATGAACATGACAAGATACAGACCCTACCCTTAATAAGCTTTCTATCTGGTATAAAACACCATTATTTCAGGTCAAATGCAGGAAATGAAGTCACTCATGCTATTTTAAACAGATAGTATTTAACATGGGAAATTACATGATTATAAAGTTGTTAGAAAGGCTGGAGAAAGTCCAAGTTTGCTGCTGGGATCCTCAAAAGGTCAGGTGAACAATACAACTCATCTTGCCCTGTCAGGTCAAGGACATTTTTTGCCTCAATAGAGGAGCTGGAGATACAGGAAACTATTGGGAAAATCACTGGTATTAATAACACACTCTCTGACCTTGGTCTTGGGATCAGGAAATCACCATTTTTTTGCAACTGTCTCTGTATACCCATAAAGTTCTCGTTGTTCCTCAGAGCTCTGCTTATCAAAACGCAGAATCTTCTTATTGTGAAGGGACAGCCATCCTCATGGAACAGTATTTAATTGGTTGGACCTACAAACTATGTGCAAAGGGAGTCTTTAAAATGTAGTTACATGCATTTAACACCTTTTCAATATAATGAGGCACAGTAGAGTCAATATGCATTACATACTCAACACCACTTACCCATTATTGTAGAGAAATAATAACAAATAAACTGTGATGACTTTTCTTGGTTGCCAACTTGACTCCATCTGGAACTAACTAAAACTCAAATGATTGAGCACATCTGTGAGGAAATTTTTCCTTAATTAAATCATTTGAACGTCTAATCTGGATCTTTGAGACTGGATGATAAATCTTTAATCCGAATCTTTTGAGGTGGGAATATCCACTTTTAATATTGATCACACCTTCTTCTGGCAACCTATATAAAGGACATAGGAGAAGGAAGCTTCTCTCCCTTTGCCTGCTTGCTCTCACTCTTGATAGCAAATCTAATCCTTCACTGGAATTAGAGCCTATTTTTTTGGTATTCTGGCATATACTGAGACATCCAGTCTCATGGACATAACAACTAACTACTGGACTCTTGGAGTTTCCATTCGTGGGTAGCCATTGTTGGTTTACCTTTAAACCATCCTAATTATCCCTTTTATATAGATGCATTCTACTTTCTGTTCTTTGAGACAAGCCTGACTAATATACTGATTATACTAATTTGGGGGCATTGTTAGAGAAGAATAGAATTGAATAGAACAATGGAAAGAGTAAAGCTCAAAGCCAAGCAACCTAGTTAATCAAGGTCCTGACAAGAACCAGATGAAACACTCCAGTGAAATGATTTGGAGAACTTTGCCTTAGTTGCTTTCCTAGTGCCGTGACAAAGCATGATCACCAAGGTAACTTATAAAAGAAAGCACTTAATTTGGGGATCACGGTTCCAAAGGGTTACAGTCCATGACCATCATGGCAGAGAGCATGGTAGCAGGCAGACAGGCACGACACTGAAGCAGTGGCTGAGAGCTCACATCTGTTCCACAAGCACAAAGCAGAGAAGCCAGCTGTTCCAGAATTCCATGGGCTTTTGAAAGCCCACCCCACAGTGACATACCTCCTCCAACAAGGCCACACCTCCCAATCCTTCTAAAAGAGTCCTGCCAACTGGACACCAAGCATTCAAATGCCTAAGGCTGGGGGGAGGGGCATTCTTATTCAAACCATGACAAACTCCATGAAGAAACAACTACAATTACAAAATCCCAGACAGAGAGCAGAGCAGGAAAAAAGATTTGCATACTATTTCACCCTAGTTTGATGGGAACAACAATGCCAAACATCCCCTACTGCAAAATGGAGTAGTGATAAGAACATGGAAAGAGACAGATGTGTAGAGATAGTCAAAAGGAAAAAGGAGATTTCTCAGGGGCCTACCTGGGCTGTCTGCAGGGAGTGGGGCAGAAGAAATACCCTAGCCTCCCTCTAATTCTCTCTCCCTCCTACCATCACTCCATACTTCACACACTAATAGAACAAAACGCAATAAGAAACTAGAGAGAAGTAGCCTGAAATGTTTTCTGTACAGATCAATGCCTGGGAGGACATAGCATGATGGAAAGTGCATAGATTGGAACTAGAGAAATAGAATATTTAATGCACACTCTTCTGCCTTTCAATCTCTTTCTGACTTTAGACAAGTGAGCTTCAGGTTGCTCACTATAAACAATGGTACCAATAATACCCAGGTTTGCTAGAAACATAAAGGGAGATGGTCTGAATAATGTCTGGAGATCCCTTCACACCTGGGAGACATCAATTGATGTTCTCTTATCCTGCCCCCATACCTGATGACAAATATTTCACTTGTGACTGCCTTACAAGTTCCCCGGAATCAGCATATTTCATAGAGTGGTCCACAGACCATGTGCTTGAAAAGTACCTGGGGTTCTTGTCAACAAAGAGTTCCAAGCCCTGAACCCCAGTCTAAGTCTTGTGCAGAAGGATGTGAATCTTCATTTGAGACAACTTCCCCCAAGTGATTTTCACACACAATAAAGTATGGGAAGCACCATTCTAGAAGTCCATATTTCTAATTGATGCCCACTAGGGTAAATCATAGGCAAGATTTATCTGTGCTTGAAATCATTAGGTACAGTTACAGCCCATCAGCTCCATGAAGAGGGACCATCAGACCAAGACACTAACAGCCTGTCTTGTAACGTTAGGTCATAATGGTTCTCCATTTTACTTACTTTATTAATACCCAAGGAACAATGTTCCCAGGCTTTTAATTAGAAATTCTCTAACTTCCAGACTTTAATCATTTTCTAGGTTAGATATCAGTTTGAATTTTGCCACTCTTCCCTTTTAGAAAAAAAAAGTTTAATTGACAAAGCAGACGCTGTTAAAAAGAGATAAAGCCTTTTGAAAGCATCATACAGGACAATAGGTCACTTATATTTATTTATAAATAGGAGGAGACCAAGATTTAGGATGGAATCCAACAATGGACCATCCCCCTTTAATTAAGGGAAGGTACAAAAAGACTCATCAGTAGTTGGAAAATGAACAGAGTTCATTTGGATCCTGAAAGGGTTAGGATTTACCTTGACTGCAATAAACAGTCTCAACGTAGTAACAGTTTAGATTAAAAAAAAAAAAGTAAAAGTGGAGTTACAGTTGAACACCAGAGGGTTCTCAAAGACTGTGACTCCTGCTTGATTTGGTCCTGCCCACCATGAAATATGCACCATGGTTTCATGTTCCAGCATGGAACTACAGAGAACCTACAGGGCTGCTGACTTTTGAAGAAGGATTAGCATATTTCATTTTATCACTTAAGGCAGAACTTATTCACATGGCTACACCACACTCTACGAGGTTGAGCTACAGAATTTCAGAGAATTATCCTGTGATGTTCCAGTCAATTGGCGGTTGTTACCCACTTATTAAGAGCTACGGCATTTTCATGTTCTCTGTTCCTAGGAGGAGAGTTACCAGAACACTGATTCCATTTCAAATGTTTTTAAAAAGAAGAAATGTAATACAGAAAATTTTCAACACGGTCATAAAAGCATTAAGTATCCAAACCTCAAAACTGAGATAACCCACAGTTTACCAGCAGCAGTAAGCCTGTACCTTCTTTGGACCTGGAGGAGTGGGGGGGGGGGGAACGTGGCAGAGGCTAGGAGCATCAGCTGCCCAGCAGAACTCAGATAACACGGAGCTTTCCCAGTGGATCCAGTGTCTTACACTGGCTAAAGCCATCTGAAAGTCTGTGTGCTAAGGAGCTTGGAAATTCAGTTCCAAACAGAATTGGTAAGGAAAAATAAACTATTCATGAAAAATCAAACAGGAAGGAAGGCAAGCCAAGGTTGGGGACCTGGATAGGTTGCTATTTAAGAATTGCTGTGCCAAAATTCTGAGCCCTAAAATCACCAAGAGACCCATTCTGATGCAAAAGCATCAGTTAACTGTCTTAACATAGGCCCTTCGTCTCTTTATCACGGTGGGTGAAGTGAGAAGGACCCAAAGGGACCTTGAGGTACAGAATTTGAAGCAAGGGGAGTGTCTAGGGGTATGCAACAGTCTCAGAATTGGTGGGCTTCTGGGCTTGGGCCACCTGTCCTATGTTGATTGGTCAACTGGTTGCTATGGCCCATAGACCCTCCCAGGATAGTTGCTATGCTCTGTACATCACTGTTATACCACTTTTACTGTAAAGCGTGTCCAGAGCTCGCCAGCTAACTTCTGATTGGTTCCTTGCCATGTGGAGGGGATCTGACCTCCTAGTGACTGGGAGGGCAGGCAAGGTCAGGAAGCTCAGCACATTTTGCTGAGGTCTACATCTTGCTGGGTGTTTTCTGCAGCCTGTCATGGCTGCCAAAGCAGGGTAAGAGTCCGATCACTTTAGAATGTACTGGACATTATCTCTAGATAAATACAAGAAATCTGAAACACCAAAGAAGACACCTGTCCAGAAATCAATCACTGAAAGGGATGAGTGTATCATTATTCACAATAGCTAAAAGTAGGAAACAACCCAAAAATCAATAAATACAAATAGATAATATATGGGATTAGGGTATAGTGAAAAATTATTTTCCATAAAACGAGGTGAAATTTGAATACGTATTTTAATGTCAGTAAATATTGAAAGACTGTGCTAAGTCAAATAAGCCCAGCAGAGACCAGCAAAGATTGTCTGATTGTAGCACAGGAAGTTCCTTGAATGGGCATATTCATAATAAAACAGGAAGTAGAGGGAAAGTCACAGGGGGCCGTGGTAAAGGACAATGGAGAGTATTTGGACATAGACTTTCTGTTGGAGATGATGAGAAGGTTCTGGAAAGATACAGCAGTGGTGGTTCAATGTGTGGATGTACTTAATGCCACGAAGCTGCGCATTTCATATTTTTTAAATTAAAAAGGTTCCTATACCTTTAAAATGTATGTACTGATTGAAAAACTCTTCATGGAGAAGGTGAATATTGGGGAAGAAGCAGCTGAAGCTGACTGATAGACAAAACAATAGGGATTGAAGACCATGAAGACTTAAAATCCAAAGCATAAACGGAGAGTTGTTGTAAAGATTCCATACACCTTCTCAAGGAAGAAACAGTACCTCCTGTGCACATGAGGATGTGCAGTAGGTAAAAAGCATTTATTGTACAAATCTGATGGCCAAGGGAAAAATCTGCCTCCCAAAAATTGCCCTTTGACCTCCTCTCAGGCACCATGGTACATATGAATGTATGCACACCCCACACACCAATGATAAATAAAATTTAAATTAAAAAAAGAACCCTCTTTCTAAGACTAGACTTGCTATGACCACATAGCATCATCTTAAATTAGAATAAAAAGACAAAAGCAAAATCAGAAAACTAGATGAATTTAATAGAATTGCCATAGAGGGAGTATCTGAAGAACTGGAAATAACCTCACAGAAGAATCGGAAAAGAGATGCACACCCAGAGGGAACACAAAGGACGCCCTGAAGAGGAAGGATAACCAGGAAGAGTAATGATGCCTGGGTTCCACGTTTTCAGAAAGTAGAGGGGAGTCAGGTTGCCCAACTGTGTCAAAGTCAGGCATGAATGCTATGAGCATGAACACTGGAAGGTGTTTGTTGGCTTTTATATCCAATGAAGGCAGAAGGTCATTGGCTGCTTAGGGAAGACCATTTCTATGATAGTGAGAGGAACTTATGCCGGAGCACTGTAAGGACACCATCTTCTTTGCCTTTCTCCATTTGCTTGCTCAACAGAAGCAGTAAACAGATGTGTTCCCAGAACTACACTGACAACATTGATGATGGCAGCACAGAAATTAAGAGGTAAACAAAAAAGTCATGTTAATTTCAAGCTCCATTAGAAACACAGGCAGAGGGAAAAAAAGCAACAACATCCCAGATAGAAAAGGTCAAAATTAAAAGGGAAAATAACTTTGTTGTTGAGATCCTAAGAAGGTCTTGCCAGGAGCGAAGACCTGGGACTATTTTGTTTCTTCTTTTGCTTTTGTCAATAATGGGATTCTAAAACAAGCCCTCTTGTCCATGCCTCGTCTCACCAGAAATGTGAGGAGGTGGAATATGGCTGCATACTTTCCATACAAAAAGACTGTATTTGGGGATACGCACAGGACCCTCCTCCCAAGCTGTCTTCTGTTTCTTTTGTCTATAATTTTTTTACTTGTCTTTTAAAATCCCTAGACATGTTTTTATGGGTTTGGCCTGATGTGTAAGTCCACTCTTTTGAAGATTCCATAATCATAATCTCTAACATGAAAATGGTATAACATATCAGAGAGGCTTTGACTCTTTCATCCCTTTGAAGAGTGTGTTGTATACCCCAGATCAAATCCAGGAAAGGCACACATGTCCTTTCCTTACTTGCCTATGTTGATGGGGACAATACACAAATGAAAGCAGATACTCCTAGTAAGTTCTTTTTAATGTCATGGCAGTGTGCATTCCGAGTCTTTGATGATGGATGGGTCTTCATTTGGAAATGTAAAGCCATGTGTGTTAACTTATTTCCTTCCAGGCATTTTGTGTTAGTGAGTATGCCATATGCCTCATAGTGTTCCCTAAACTAGTTTCTTGCTGTCCTTTGATTTAGTAAATGCAAGAAGAAAATTCACGGAAAATTTCCATCATAACTTCTTAGTTAGGGTCAGAGCTCTGTTCCACATGAAGTTTTGGCCTTGGTGATTTCTCTGGATTTTATAAGTTTATGATATCTTTTCTCTAGATGTATTAAACTTGAAGAGTCAGTCACGAAATAAAATCTGATCTACCTTCACTCTCCTAAAAACTAAGCAGATTTTTTTAAGCATTTGTACTTCAAGAACAATAGATTTCCTTTTGAGCATGGAAATACACTCTTTGCTAAATTACATGACTGGACTGAGCTCCAGGTGTTAGTTATAGTACAAAGTAAGAAATTGTAGGAGACTCTTTTCTTAGAAGTGGAACATGGCTTGTGGCCTGGATTTAATTAAGTACTGCTCATGGCACCATCCAGGCTGGCACTTAATTATATTCAGTTCATTCCTGTATTGTATATCATCTTTTAATTTCTCTAAACGCTTTGTGTGCTCCAGCTCTGCAGTAAGTTCTGTGAGAACAGCTAGCGACACACAGTAGACCCTCGCTAAGTTTAGTATAAATGAGTTCACGAGCAAAGAAACAAGTGTTGGCTTTTAGAAAAGGATGCTGTGGTTCACATAACAAGATGGCATCTGAGAAACTGACAGAAATGAACAAAGACAACAGTTATCAGGCCTCCCTGGAAGGTGTCCACATTTATACCTGGCTTCCATGGATAAGACAGGTTCAAATTTTCTCTTTGATCCCCCCACTTTTTTTTAATCTACTCAGAGTCAGGGGCTACCACTGAAATATATGGTATTATAAAATATGGACAGTTTTACCAAATCCCAGCATTGGTGCATTTCTATACTTACTTTATTCTTATTCCTGGCCTATACTTCTTAAATTTCTCAGTTTCTACTGTCACTTTCCAGGTGTTATTATCTTTGTCTTCTTGGCAACAGCCTATGCTAACGTGATCGAAATGAGATATTCCTGGGTAGTCTGCCTGTGGAATGTCTCTCTGAGAACAGCATTTGGAATGGGTGACAATGCCAGTGTCTGCTCCAGCAGAAAAATGCCAAAGGGGAGAGCATTGACTTTCCGTTCTGGGTCTTGTACGGGTCATTCTGTCCAGGGGCCTGCATGATTTCAAAACCATCTAAAAAATGAAGCACATTCATCATGACAGAAGTCATCTGGCCAGGTCTCACATAATTCATGAATTGTTAAAGCAGTCGGTTAACGAAGATGCTCACTATAAATATATGCACTGTCTCTCTGAGGCAACTTTTAATGAGCCCAGTACAAGTCTCTTTCCACTTGTAGGTATCCATGATTAACTCTGGCCAGGGATTCACCCAGTGACCCACCTAATGAGCCTATGATGGCTAAACTGTTTTCTGTCTGTAGCTTTTCGCCTTGAAGGACCTACTTACTACTTCAGAAAGAAAGTATTTGGGCCATTCAGTGGGTCAAGAGGACCACTTCCATCATCATGGCTTTCCACATTTCACGTTTTCACTGTTGACTGTGTTGACAGATTGAGCATTCTGCATGTTACCAGCCCTCTGCTCTGACACTGTGCTAATTGTTCTTATCCAGTAGCTCCCTACAACATTTCCAGTGGTCCTCTTTTCCTCCAGGTTCTTCATGTCTTTGATTTCAGATTCTATTCTCCTGTTAGTCCATTGAATCATGCTTCTAATTTGTCATTAGCATTTCTACTCTGGTTTACTTGTTTTTGCAAATAACAAAATAATGTTATTAGGCATCTGTAACCCCTTTTACCTTTAAGTAAAGAAACCCCTACCAATGCATAAAATTGCTAAAAGTCATAAATGGTTGCACAAGTCTGTTGTAAGCACTTTTGTATAGTATAAAGTTCAAAGTCGTTAAGATGTGTTATCCATTGTGCATGGCAGAAGTTGCAACTTTACCTTCTAGTAGAGTCAGCATATAGAATATCAGAAGCACGCAGCTTTTGAATTCCCCCCATCAGTAATATATAACAGATACAATTTAAGAAATGATTGTAAAAGTGACTACTACGAACATTCCCCATCCCACTGGCTCTGCAACCCTCCCATTCATCAGCAAGTCCAGAAGGGCTCTTTGGGTCATGGACTGCTGAGCCCGTGATACAGTAGGTCTACGGAGGAACTTGTAAAGTTTTACTTTGAGCAAGATTGATTCTAGAGCTCTTGACCTTGGACATTCACTTAAAATCACAGTAACCTGAGCTGGTGGGGTGGCCCAGTGGGTAAAGCTGCTCGCTGCCAGTTCTCACAGTCTCCATGGATAGAACAACTACACTTCTTTGTAATTATTTCTTACTGTTTTTAATTTTTCTTTATTCTTGAGAAATTCATACATGTATACAATGAAATGAGATCATATTTACTTCCCATTTTTCCCTTCTACACTTCTCCCAACATGTAAGCTTCTAATTTCTTGTTGTGGGTGTTTGTTTGTTTGTTTTCCTAATGACCCACAAAGTCTAGTTAGTGTTTATCCTTTTTTTTTAATCTGACCACCTTCTCTCTCTAGATGCTTAGATATGCATAGTTCCCTTTCTGCCACACCAACCAACTTCCCTGGATGGAGACATAGCATCTTCCAGGCTCTAGTACCCCGTGTATCTGCCAGGTCTTTCCAGACCTCTATACACAGTGTGTCCTATGATCAAATTAGTCTTTAATCAAACTCTGTCCTCTGTTATGCAAATTCTGTGTCATTGTCACCAGTGATGTCTCCCCCAGAAAGGACTGAATGAAAAGCAATAATGATCATTACAGAAGAGGGGGCAGATGGAACGTAAGAGTCAGAGGCAATGGAGGATTCCAGTAAAATGGTGTCTTTTGAGTACAACAAAGTAGCTGCACGTCTATACTCACGGGGTTTGTAACACCATGCACAAGACCGTGTAAATCTAGAACAAGGCCAAATTCCAGCGTGGAGAAAGGACTTGGACATGAGCTTCTACCCCTAGCTCAGGAGTTATTGATAATTAGTAATCACTGAGAAAGGAAGAGTCAGCTTTCTTTAAAAGAAGGTTGTTCATGTCCTACCAGAAAGCCACATACCCAAGAATATGTGAGCACCACAAACTGGCTTTAATGGGGATAGTGGGAGGAGGGGGTTGAGGTTGGATAGAAAAGCTAATTCTTAGAATTTCTAGTGTGAAGACAGGTTAAAGGAAGTCCACAAATGCCCGAGTAAAGAACACCAGACATTTATTTTGGAATCACTCACACAATGAAGGTAAATAACCATCATAGTCTTCTGCCCCTGGAGGTGCAAGGTCTGTGAAGCAGGATGCTTAGACCACAGCATAAGACAGCCCTAGCTAGGCCCCTTCTCTTCCTTATAAGGGATCCCATCCTCACGCGGAAGCCACACCCCATGGCCATTACCTCAAGACTTTTGGTGGAACAACATGCCACTACACGATTGTTATGATAAAATGTCGTGTTTGAAGGCCACTTGGAGAGGAAAGGGTTTAGATCACATCCACTTAAAAGTCACAGTCCGTCACTGAAGGAAGTCAGGACAGGAACTCTAACAAAGCAGAATCAGGAGCTGACAGATTCCAAGGACATGAGAGAGGCTACTTACTGGCTTGCTCCTCATGGCTTACTAACCTGCTTTCTTACAGAACCCAGGACCTGTAGGCCAGGGGTAGCACTGCCTACAATAAGCTGAACCATCCCACATCAATCTCCAGTAGATAAAAGGCAATCCAGATTCAACCACAAGTCAATCTGGTGGGAACGTTTTCTCAATAGAAGTTCCTTCTTCCTACATGACTCTAGTCTGTGTCAGGTTGACATAAAATTAGTCAGCGCAGAAGACAAGCTAGGGAGATCTCAGAAAATTTAGGAAAGGGGAATAAATAGGATCAAGACGGATTGTATGAAATTGTCAAAGACCCAATAAAAATAAAACAAACATTCCAAAAATGTAGTGCTATTTCCCAAATATTCCTAGCTAAAACATGCCTTTCTCTCAACTCCTTTACATAACACCATATTACATTACATAAAATCAAACATAATGGTGACATAAAATAGACACATCACACATTAAACCCATGTTCATGTTTTTTATCATAAGCAAACATGTTTATTAAAGAGATTTTGGAAGTCATAAAATCAAAGTAAACTTTGTGTTTAATAGCACCCACTATCTGAAAGTAATCCCCATCTGTATTCTCTTAAGTACTTACATAATTGTTTGTTTATTTATTCCTTATCATTCATTAAACATATCTCTTTGCTTAATACTATGTTGTATGTTTGGTTATCATTTATTCAGACAGCCTAAATAAGTGGTGCTGCCAATTTTCTTGTTATTACAAATACCAGCAGGATGAATATTTTATCCCTAATCTGTGAAAACAGCTTATCATATTTCTAGGGTTGGCTCCTAACAAGTGACTCTTCTAGTAAAAGTTATGTGCAAAAAAAAATGTGGCAAATACTACAGTAAGTTGCCAGAAATACTTAAAAGTAGTTATACTTAGAAATCAGGTCAGTGATGAGCAGACAAATTCTATTTTCTGTTAAGAATCTATAGTTGATTTGTTCTATTTATACATTATGATGATTTGAAATAAATAATATATCATTGACACCCAGATTCAGGGGGTCTTGATCAGTCCCATGCTGGCTTCCCAGGCTAATGCCTGGGATTCAAGAGTTAACCTTTGTCTGGTCAGCTGTTTCTGGGGGTTAAACCAGCCCAGTCTTAATCCCTTTGATCATCAGTCCTCCCTCTCTGTTACTGGCTTTCTTGAGTTCAGCTCAGTACTTAACCAAGGGAGTCTGCCTCTTCTTCGATCAGCCACTAAATAAAGTTTCTGTTTCCCAGACTCTCTGGCCATAGGATTGTAGGCTGGCACTCCCCAGATCTATGTCTAAAATCCATATATGAGAGAGTACATGCCATGTTTCTCTTTTTGTGACTGGGTTACCTCACTCAGGATGGTTTCTTCTAGTGTCATCCATTTGCCTGCGAATCTCATGATTCCATTATTTTTTTCTGCTGAATAGTACTCCATTGTGTAGATGTACCACATTTTTCTTATCTAAATTTAAACTGGAAAATAAAATTTTAAAATAAATAAATAAATAAATAATATATCATAAAAATTATATGATTTTCTCCCTAGACATAATTGTGTTGTTCACAATTTTAAAGAATCCATATTGTAGCCATTTAAACAAATAGATTTCTAAAAATGTATTATGGTTGACTCTCCTATCATGAGTGCAGATAGAACCATTGTCCTGTAGAAGTCACTGCAAATCTGATCTCCCCCCCATCCCCTTTGCCTTTCTAACATCAGATACAGTTTTGGTTTGCATTACTTTAGTAATGAGGTGGAGCTATACTTGCATCTTATTACTGTCCATTTATATTTCTTCTTTTGCCTTTTTAAATGACCATCCCAAAGCTGGTACATGAAGTATATGTGCTCACACATGTGCTATGACCATGGTGTGAACACTTAGCCATCTCCCGTTACTTAATACCTATTGAGCTCTGGTGACATTCTTTTGTGTATTTTTGAAGAGTAAGTTACACTGTGAAATTATGTGCATCTACATGCTCATGACCCCAGATATTTTTTCTGAGTTCATAAATCAGTCATGAAAACAAATATCAAAAAAGTATTCCAGTTACAGGCTGAGTCATGAAAGTCTGCACAGGGTAAATTCCTGACTTTTGACAATTCATA
This sequence comes from Mesocricetus auratus, assembly GCF_017639785.1. Lineage (NCBI taxonomy): Eukaryota > Metazoa > Chordata > Mammalia > Rodentia > Cricetidae > Mesocricetus > Mesocricetus auratus. The sequence continues at coordinate 16,091,511 of NW_024429204.1, read as the reverse complement.
TTCATCTGAATGCATCCATTATGAGGAGTTTATCAATGCTTTAATACTTCATAGCATTTAATATGCCTTGTTAATTAATAGTTGTCTGCTAGTCTGTGTATAAATATATCATATAGATAGCTATATATATATATATATATATCACTTATAATATGGATAAAGACTAGGTGTCGTTGAGTTCATTGATAATCCTAGCACTCAAATAGCTGAGGCAGGGGAATCATAAGTATGAAGCCAGCCTAGACTATATAGCAAGAACCTGTTGGTATTAGTAACTTTTCTTGTTATGAAGGCAAAGTACCCAATAAAGAGTTTACTTTGGCCTACAGTCCCAGAGATACACTCCACCATGGCAAGGAAGGTATGGTGGCTAGAGCAAGAAACAGCCTACCACATTGCATCCATAGTCTGGAAGCAATGACAAATGCTAGTGTTCAGCTTGTTTTCTTTTTTGTTTGTTTGGCAGTTAGGGCTTATCTTCCCATCTTAAGTGACCTAACCTAGGAAATCATTGATAGATATACCAAGAGATCTCTCTCCAAAATGACCATATATATATATAATTTATCAAATTGACAATATAATCCATCATACAGTCTAAAAAGAAGAACATCAAGATGATGAATGGGTGCACTTGAACCTAGAATTGTGTCTAAAGGTCTGTGTTGGTTTTTTTTATAACATATTGTATTCCATGTATCTAAAATAATGACAACCACAGATTTGGTAGTATTGTTGAATAAACTGGGAAGAAATGAGTGAATGAACAAACATTTGATATTTAAGCATCAAGACTGGCTTTACCTTACATTGTAGAATGACATAAATGCATCATAAAGGCAATGACAGACAAGCCTTTCTCTAACCTTGTCTCTCTGTTAAGGAATAGCTAAGACTTTCTCTCTACCAGTGGTTAGGGAACACCAATTCTATGCTCTAAATGTGAGTGCTGGAGACGCACTATAAATACTATACATGGATCGTGAGTCTTTGGAAACTGACTCCATTGAGGAAGCAGAGAGATGTCAATCAAACACTCCTATTCATAAGTGGGGAATGACAGAGTTTACTGTGTTTTAGGCATATGACAGAGGCTTACCTGGCCAGAGGCTCAGCTTTCTCTTTCCTTGGAGTAGAAATAAAATTGAGCTATATCTGGAGGCAAAGTGACCATTTTGAACACAAGTTTAACAGACATAAATAAAACCAGCATGTGCTAGAGAAACCAAGAACTTGCGTATGAGAAGAAGCACAGAGAAGAGGTGAAAAGAGGTAGGATAAAGCTAAAGAGATTTGTGCACCTTTTACCTGTATACTGGTCCCACTGACCCTCAGCCACTTTTCCAGCTACATGAACTTAATAAAAACCTACCCAGGAATATATTGTCAAGTCTGCATGCTCTCTTTTTTTGGTTTTTGTTTTGTTTTGTTTTTGCTGAATATGTGACATCTTGGAACCCTCAACTTCTGATCATTTCCTTGCAATCTTTCATTCCTTCTGTTAGCAGTAGGTTGAATTCATTAGGAACAAGACCTGTCTTGTATTTCAGTGACTCTCCTTAGGGCCTACCCTGGTGCAAACTGCATGGTAAATACTAAGTGACATATAGGATTGCAGCGGCCCTTCGTGAGCAATCTCTTATGTGCTAGGGTTTAACATACTTTCTCCACCAAGGCTTTTCATTAACAAAAATTGCTGTGAATTTAAATGCTAAACTGAGTTTCAAGAATTTGGTACTTTTGTGTGTAGAATTATTCACCTTTGTTACCATTGATATTTGAGGTTGGGGGTTCTCTTTGATCATAATTCCATTTTTAAGTAAAGTACAATATTGGGTAATCCAGATCTTCAAAGCATCTCAGGCATGTAATGGTGAAAAATGTAATCTGTACATATTGAACTATTTGTGTGTTACAGAGTACTTCTGATGGATATTAGAAAAATAGAGAGAGAAATTAAATGAATGTATAAAATACACATTCAGTGATAATTTGCAGCTCAAATAACAGCATTGTAATTCCGCTGATTAGAAGAATCCAATACTGTCTTTATTTCATATTGGGTGGTAACTAATTGATGGAGAACTCTGAGTGAATCAGTAGACAGAAAGTTGGCAAACTCCACTCCTGTATCAAGATGACTTGCTTATACTACTTCCCGTATTCAAGTTTAAAAAATAGATTTTTTTCCTAATTACCAACATTGCAAGCTGAACCTGGCTTCTCCCTTTTTCACTTTCTTTAATCACTATGTAATAAAGTTCAGGGGCTCAGAACTTTGTGGACAATTCTGTCGACAGCACACAAGACAGAGTCAAATGGATCCACTTTCCCTAACTAAGGAATCTACAAACAGTTATCTTAAAAATCCTTTTAGCTAGATTAGCATCCCCAGATCCAACCTGCTACCTGCAATACAGCAAGCAGCTTACGGGAAAATGTACCAAAGCTGCCTGTGGTTGTATAACCCTACATGATCTTTTTTCATTTTCTGATTATTTATAATACATACAAGATGATATTTATATTCCACATGTTACCTACTTGGATTTTAATGTTTCCTTTTTTCTTTTACTTTTATTGACCAGGTTATTTATGTTTATGACACTACTGGGTACCTCATACACTGTGGTTTTATGTATTGGTCTTTTCATAAATTACTAATGTCACACCAGGAAAATTTCCTTCCAGAAACAAGTTCTCTTAACATGTAAGCAGTGGTAAACTTTTCTGAGCTCCATAATGCGTGAAGCAGACCCAGATCTGCCCACGAAGAACGCCAGCAAAGCTCTCCTGTCACTGGTGAAGCAATTAAATTTATGTTCCGTTTGCTGACTGTGTTGCATGCCTAAGTTGATCATGTTTGCAAAAGTCATGTCAATCCTTTCAGCTTGCTCAGCTCATGGGAAAATAAGGATGTACAGCGAGGCTCCGAAACTTTTGGGTAGAAAGAAAAAGATTCACACTCAGCGAACAAGAAAATGGCATTCCTGGCTATCAGTCTGGAAGGAAGGATTTTTCTCTGGATGCCACAGCGGGCTCCCTGCCTGTGTCCCTAAATATCAGTTCATGCTTCATTGCAGACTAAGTGTCTTTCCCACCTAATGTGACAGGTAGATGGGCCTGACATGGCAACAGTCCACTCTATGGGAAGCAAAGCTAATCCAAATCTGTGGCTAGGACTCTTAAAGTGAGTTGTGCTAAATATTTTAGTGTACATATCTTACTGCTTTTGAGCTATGCCCTCAGTGCCTACGTTGTGAGTGGCAACCATCCAATAGAGCAGGCTCTGCTTGAAGGCTTGGCAGGGAGCACGTTTTTCCCACTTACGCTCCATGTCCCTCCCATCTCTCCAGGTCACCTCTTATCCAGCCACAAGAACCTAGATTTACCAATAGCATACTTGTGGAGGGAGGTGGGATTGCTTGTAAGGGTAGGCTTTGGGCCCCAGGGTAGAGAACATCCCATAGAGATCCATGAGTTGACTGTATATTAAAACTATTTGGCACTTCGCATCTTCAGTTGCCTTCCAGCGGCATCCATCTGGCTCCAATTTTTCACCAGTTGTGTTAAAAAAGAAAACCTCACCAGGCAGTATAATCCGAAGTACGTTATAATTTTCAAGAGAATAAATCTGCAGGGAAAACCATGCTCTTGAAACTAAATGTGAGGCGGCTGCTCTGTTTTTTGGTTTTCAATTTTATGCATTATCCTTCAATCAACAAATATCGATCAGCGCCCATGTTTTGCTGTGATTAGCATGAGAAGGGCTGGTGCTTTCTGGCGCACCCAAAGGTAAACATCAAGATGACATTTCTTACACTTAAGTTGGGTCACCAAAGCTGACTACTTGAAAACTCCATAGCCTTAGCATTTTGCTGTCCGTTTGTCTTTCTAAGATATTGCCCTGCTCTGCATTTCAGCAGCTGTATAATGAATCAATGAGAAAAGTCTAGAAGGTTCTTGAGAATGTTCATCCAGATTTTGCTCTTGGTCCCTATGAGGTCTTGTGGCTACTGCTGAATGTGGCTGATGTCATGAATAATTGAAATCGGGCCTGATTTGCAAAACGTGGGGCTTTTTTGTTGTTGTTTTATTTTGTTTTGTTTACTGAGTAAAGACAAAACATTTGCCTAGCTGAATAGCAGTGATGAATTGAGGAAGTTATCATTAGGGTGTTTGGGGGATTACCTATGAACACAGGTTTGTTGATGTTTTTCTCTTTGTTTCTGGCCCTGTGACTCTGTCTCTGTCTCTAACTCTGTGTGTGTGTGTGTGTGTGTGTGTGTGTGTGTGTATGTGTTTGTGTGTACAAGCACATAGTGTTGAGCATCAAACCCAGAGTCTTGTACATGGTAAACAAGAAGTCTACTCCCTGAGCTTTATCTTCGTGCCTAAACACAGCACTTTTGGATCCAAGAATTCCAAAACATGCTTTGCTAGATTTATCTTAATTCTTTGATTCTGGCATGCTGTCATTTATAGTAAACCATGGAATTCAATGTTTAAAGAACCATCCTGTAGTTTTTTTCCTTCTGGTTTATAGATCATTTTCAAGACACAGAGAAGAGGCTGGGCTACTGCTATTGACTGGTGAAACTTGTGTCTCATTTCCAAGTGCCTACAAGTTGGCAGCCACATGTCAATGATTCACTGTGCACCTGAGCTTTGCCTTTGTAGTTTGAAACAAGGAAAACACATGATTGTCTACACAGATCTGAGTCCTCTTAGCATTTTCCTCCAACATTAGAAAGAAATGAGAGGTTTTTTTTCTGTAAGTAAATGGTGATAGATGGTAATAGAGAAACTCCAGGGTGTTAGTAAATTTTTCCTCAGAGAGGACACTCAGAAACCAGACATCTGAGACATCAGCCAGCTGCTGGAAACTCTCCTGATTTGGTTTCATTAAAGATACCAAAGCATAATTAAGCCAGAAGGGGAATTCTGTGTTCTGTTCCCCGGGGGCAGTGATTAATAAGTGGCTTTCCATGTCATTCTTTTTTCCACTTCCTGTTTTTCTCCCTTAAAAAACATATTCACTATCACAGTGGGTCCAAACAGGATGGGAGAACCTGAGTTTCCGAGCCTATTTATAAGCTGAGCCCAGGGATCCGGAGATGTTTTTCTTTCATGTGCATTTGCCAGATATGTCTTTCCTGTAGACCTGCATGGAACTCTCTTCCTCTAGACAGCAAAAGACTAGCACTGTAAGAGGATTGAAGGAGGAAGAGATGATGACTGAGTAGTGTGGTATATTTGCCCAAAACAGTGGTTCTCAGCCTGGTGGTCGTGACTGTTTTGGGAGTCTCATATTGGATATCCTGCATATCAGATACTTACATTATGGTTCATCACAGTAGCCAAAATTACAACTATGAAGTAGCAATGAAATACTTTTATGGTTGGAGGTCACCACAATATGAGCAATTGTATTAAAGGGTCGCAGCATTAGAAAGGCTGAGAACCACTGACCTAAAAACAGGGGAATGAAGAGGAAAGACTGTATATAAAGTAATGTCACCTTACTTATCATCTTTACAACAGCCACAGTGGTACTCTGTCACAAATAGGAAAAGACTTGAGCTCATAGTGTTGGGGACTCTACATAATTAAACTGAAATATAATGTAAGCTAACATTCCAGTTAGGCTGCTTATTAAAATAATTAGGCCAGTGAAGCAAGGAGGAAGCCAAGGAACTGGGAGGTTGGCTTGGTTAAAAATGATAGTTCCACAGGGAGATATGGAACTCAAGGAGAGTTTTGTGGCTAAAAATTAGTAAATAAAAGCAGTGGGGAGCCAAAACCCAAAGTCACTGAAAAAAAAAAAGACTAAAAAATTATTTCCCTACTTCTCTGTCGTCATAGACATCTTGAATTTTTCTTTTTACATATAAAACATGTCTAAACTAGCTGCTCTAAGTTTTCATTGAGAACTTACAGCTCTGAACTTGACTCTTTCTGCATTTATTAAATACAAATTTGCTTGATTTCCGCTAAATGGGAAGAACCCAAATGAGAACATTGAAGCCTTTAATTACAAGTAGTATCGCTACCTCGTTTGGGGAATGTAATCTAAACATGGAGTTGATAGATGTAGTGTTTGGATGGACACCTGTGGCCATGCTGCAGGTAAGCATCTTCTGTCAGCTTTTCTCAAGGAAACACGTGAGGCCAACCAGATGGTCATGCCTGCTTGCTCCACCCTTCAATCTCATGATGACTTCAATGGCTTCCACCAAGACACTACGGTCTATATATGGTCAACAACCAGGAAACAGGCCGTGCAAATTCTAGCCTAATACCCTGTTAGACTCCCAACTATTTTATACACTTGACGGGTTTTAAGTGTCACCAATTTTAAAGTTTGGAGATTGCCTTTCAAAGACCATAGAAATAATATAAGGGTGAGCATTTTTCCTCTCTGGATTTCCCATTAGATTTTTTTCTTGAAATCAATTTGGTCATTGTTTTTAGCTTTGGTCTCATGCTGTGCTGTTGCATAAGGGCTATAATTTTTTACTTAGATGGTTCCTTGGCAAGCTTTAAGTCATGGAGTCTTGCTTACTTGAGTTCTTTCATTGCAGAAAATGCCCCCCCAAGCCCTTCCATTTGATCATAGAAACGGGCAAGGCCAAAGAATCTCAGAAGATATGACGTCTATCTCAAATGAATTATTTTAAAATGGTACTTCTTTCTGATTATAACTGTATTAGGGATCCAACTCTCTTGGTATGTCAAAGAAAAGAGGCAATTAATTCAAAACTGCTTCTGGGGACTTCATAAAGGGGAGCTGAAAATTACTTAGGATCATATTGTTTTAAAGTGTATCTTCTCATGACGAAAAGTGGTGTGCCTGCCTGCCTGCCTACTGTGTGCGTGCGTGTGTATACCAAGAATTAGGAAGGCAAAGAACTTAAGCTGGCAGCCCAGATTCCACTTAGCATCCATTAATGTAAGATACCAGCACAAATGACTAGTTCATTGTGCCCACATCAAGCTTAGATGCTTGGGCCATCTGGGCTTCAGTGAATCCAAGGAAAGTTACTGTTGCTTATCAAAGTCCCTTAGAGAATGAAGGGTTGCTAAATGCTGCATAGACCTTCCCTGTCATTCACATTTTAGAAGGGAACCAGAAGACCTGATTGGTGCCATTTTGAACAGCTGCTAGTAAAGAAAGCTCTTGCCAAGGCTGCTTCAGGGGGCATTGGCTTGATCTTGAGGGTGTCTCTCTTCCAACCTATCAGTTATGAAAAAGGCATAGCCAGTTGTGACGTATTTGATAACTGTGCAATGGATCACCCTGCAAAGCGTGTATTGGCAAGAGTTATTCAAGTTGCCAGGAACTCAAAGCTTGCCGTTTGACATCCCCAGAAGCCTGATGGCGTGTGACTGGTTTGCTCTGCTAAATGAAACTGCTGAGATGACTGTCATGAGGTGATTAATAAAGTACATAAATCTTAACTATGGGGAGAAAAGAAGATGAACTGATGCATGCACATATTGGAAATGCAATGAAACAAAATTGAAGCTACCAGGATTTGCTGATATATAACAGAAAAACAATAGCGTGTTTATTGTTCCCCACTGGCCTTGTTTTGTTGGTCTTATTTTAGAAATGACCAGTGAGACAGGCTCTGTTTTTTTTTTTCATTTTTCTAGCATGGAAGTTCTGACAACGTGGAAAAGTAATGGTGACATCATATGAACATATGAAAGTGCACCTGGTATTTATCACTTATTATTTACTTTCTTTGTGTTGGTGGTGATTCTAAAAATAAAGAATTGGTTCACCTTCCCTCAAAGCCATTATTGGATGTTATTTGTAATTGTATATAAAGTTTTGGTAGTTTTCAAAGTAATTAGAACCCTAGAGCAAATAAACACTAAATGGGCTCTCATCTTTGAAGTTATTTTTTTTCAGACTAAATAGCTCTGTTTCTGTGATAATTGTGCACTAGTCATTATAAAATTAAAAATCATTTTAAGTGAATGGATGCTTCTTTTATATGAAGTATTTGTCCCTTGCTAATTATCGTGTACTAATTATGGTACTCTGAAATCATTGCCTTCAAGCCCTGGTCTCCAGTGTTTGCAAGCTTCAGTTCCAGAAGGGAAACAATAAGACGATGATGGGGAAAAGTCCATGGTAATCAAAATGAGAATTTTCAGGCCTTTGAGAAGATGGGCTTTCTGGAGACTGTGATTGGCATCTCTGCAATTGGGGCCCATCCAAAAGCGTTACTTTGGGCTGCAAAGATGGCTAAGTGGTTAAGAGCATAGATTGTTCTAGCGGAGGACCCAAGTTCAGTTCCCCACACTCACATTGGGCAACTTACAACTGCTTGTAACACCAGCACGAGAGAATCTGCCACTCCCTTTTGGCCTCTTGGGCAACTGCATCCATGTGCATGTGCCCTCATTCAATCATACATGTGTATGCGAAATTAAAAATAAAAATAAATTTATAAGTGTTATTGTTACTGTGGCCCTCAATTTCGCTCTGTCACCACCATAGACACTGTAGCCTTTGGCATTTGACTTCCTCTCTCTGAGCCTCCATTTTTGCATTTACCAAACAGTTGTAAGAATACTTCTCAGCACCGTTTTGCTTATTATAAGTAATGCCTATCATTCTTTAATCTAAAATCCTGTTACTGTAGTCACTAGCTACTATTATCATCAATTATTATCCCTTCCACTGTTATTTTTATGATAGAAAAAAGTTAACTATCCTTATAGTCAGCAAATGGGTCATCAAGACTATTCTGGACATCTTGTGACAATTTTTCCCCCGCCATGGGAACTCTGCACTTAGGGAGAGCACGGGATTAGATGGAGTCATGAAAGGGGAAGTTTAGCGTGTCCTTTTCCTACTGGTATAGACTAACATTTGGTTATGTGTGGGTAGAAAGGATGACTGTTCAGGCCACAAGAACCAGCAGGTTCTCAAGATCCACTAGCTGACTACATGACCATCTGCATCGCCAGGCTCTCTCTAGGACAACAGGAAAACAAACAGAAGGTAAACTATGGTCAAAGAAAACCAAACCATCAAACAATAAGACAAACCCCTGGCAAGCAACCTTGTAAATGTTCCCTTTCTTCTAGTCGCCCCTGGCTTTATGGCAGAGGGGTGCCAGGAGTTATGTGGGTTGGTCAGTAATGCACCCCGGTGTCCCTGACAGGAAGCAGAGATGGTGAATACCAACTTCCCAGGTCCCTCCGACTCCCAGCACTATCGCGACTGCTGTCATCAATAAACTATTTTCTTCTGCTCTGACTTCTCACTTTTCATTTTGCCGTTGGTTTAAAGTACAGTCTTCCTGAGTAAGTTTCTTGGTTCTAGGTACTGAGGTTGCTGATGTTTTTTTAAACTCCTTTTTATATTTTTATTTAATAATATGATTCAGTGTTTAATATTACTTTTTAGAATAGTTAACCCCTCCAGTGAACTACCTTTGCTCTTGCTAAAATTCATACACATACACACACACAGAGAGAGAGAGAGAGAGAGAGAGAGAGAGAGAGAGAGAGAGAGAGAGAGAGAGACTCCATATTTCAGGCACAGAATGCCTTGCATATGTTATCCAAATTTTTAAACAACCCAATTTTGCAGCTTCTGAAACATCCAGATTATGCAAACTTGTGTGGGATTTTCAGGGATAAGATAGCATGAGGGTCTCCTAGTTGCTTTCACCATAGGGCTGGGATTTCGGACTTCACATGGATTCCCATGACAGACAAAAAGAATCGTTACTGTTTTTGCTTTTTTGTTTTGTTTGTTTTCATTTTGTTTTTCTGAAACAGGGTTTCTCTATAGTTTTGAAGCCTGTCCTGGAACTCTGTGTAGACCAGGCTGGTCTCGAACTCACAGAGATCCTCATCTCTGCCTCCTGAGGGCTAGGATTAAAGGCATGTGCCACCACCACCCGGCTACTCATTCCTGTTTTGTTGTTGTTGTTTGTTTTGTTTTGTTTTCAAGAACACAAAATAAATGTTACTTTCTACCTTAAATGCCACATGATTTTTTAAAAGTGTAATTTTCAAAAGTCCTCAAAGTGGCACATTCATACTACAAAGGCATTTGCTCAACTATGTTTACAGCAGTGTCATTTGTAATAGTCAGATGCCCCTCAACTGAAGAGTAGATAGAGAAAATGTGGAATGTTTACTCAGTGGAGTAAATGGCATCTAAAATTCGCAGGCAAATGGACAGAACTAGGAAAAAACATCCAGAATGAGGTAACCCAAAGCCAGAAAGACAAATATAGTATGTACTCACTCATAAGTAGATACCAGACATAAAGCAAAAGATACCCAGATACCCAGCCTACAGTCCACAACCCCAGAGAAGCTAGAACCCTCTTCCAGAAACAGATGGAAGCAGATGCAGAAATCCACAACTAAGCATTGGGTCAAGCTCGTAGAATACAATTGAACCGAGGGAGGAGCGATAATATGAACAAAGGAGTCAGGACCATGATGGGGAAACCCACAGAATCTGCTGCCCCAAGCTAGTGAGAGATCACTGACTCAGGTCTGACAAATGGGGAACTTGCATAAGACTGAACTAGACCCCCTTAATATAGGTGACAATGGTGTGACTGGGACAATTTATGAGGCCTCTGGCAGTGGATCCAAGATCTAACTCTAATGCACAAACTGACTTAGTGGAGCCCATTCTATGTGGAGAGAGACCTTGCTCAGCCTAGACACAGGGGCGTGGGGGTGGAGAGGAGCCTTGGTCCTTCCTCAAAGATGATGGGACAGACTTAGTAGACTTCCTAGGGGAGGCCTCACCCTCTCTGAGGAGCAGAAGGGAGGTGGTGGGGGAAGCAGGAGGAGAGGGGAAAGGGGAACTGGGATTGGAATGTAAAATATAAATTAATTTAAGAAATGTCATATGATAATAATGAGTGATATTTTACTGATAATTGGAAACTAGAGATTTACTAAAATGAAGTCTACCTGTTTTTTTTTAACTACAGAAAACGGTTTCAGATTTTAGTGTTTTAGTTTTTAGTTTAAAATTAGTGTTTGACTGGGTGGTGGTGATGCACATCTTTAATCCCAGCACTTGGGGGGGGGGAGAAACATATAGATCTCTGTGAGTTCAAAGTCAGCCTAATCTACAAAGCAAGTTCCAGGACAGCCAAGGCTGTTACACAGAGAAACTATGTCTCAAAAGAAAAGAAGAGAAGAGAAAAGAAAAAGTGTGTTTATATATACTATAAATATATTAAATATAATATAGTTAAATGTATATTGTTTGAACTTTTCATACATGTGTGTATTATATTTTGAGCACCTGCCTTCTCATACTTCCCCACCTCCCTTCAATAACTTAAGTCATGACTTGCCATGTAGACAGTCAGTGTCACACTGCTGTTAATGTGTGTCCTTCTCCTGGCTTCTCAGAATGGCTCCCCCCGCCCATTCCCATCAGAATCTGCCTGACTGTGTTGGTGACTGGGTGTCAACCAAGAAATGCAAAGCTTGCAAAGTTCCTGCTTCCTGCTCTCTTTACCCAGTTCTGTCTGTGCTCACAGCTTCCTGGTCCCACCACCCTGGTTTCAAAGTCGGCAGGAGTGTGGGGTGCCCTGCCAGCGTATGACACATTGCCTCTGGGGTAAGAGAAGAAAATGTTCTCTTCCCAGTAGACTCAGGGAGTGGTAGCCCTTGCCTTTATTAGTTCTTTTTAAGATGCTGGGGGAAAAAAAGGTTGGATAGGTTTCAGAAAAAGAAAGGGGAATTGCTAAGAAACAGGAAGCAAGCCATAGTCAGAAAAGAACAGGCCCTGGCAAAGCCAAAGAAATGCCACCCTAACTGTTTCTCAGCGAGAAGGAAGTAACGCAGGTTTGTAATATATGGCTATGCACTGGGAATCCTCAGGAGCCCCAGATTCATAGCCAGCTGAGAAGGGATGTGTTTGAGAATTTAAGAAGGACTCTTAGAGGGACCAGGTTCCCCACGAATTATAAATATCAGTTCATGTGTGCCCACCATATGCCAGTGTTGGGCCATTTCAATGCACAGTGTCCCAGGCACTTTAGACAGGCCTGGTGTTGAAAATGAAATCATGTCCCTTTCTACTGCACTGTATTCTCAGAAGCAGGGTGTCCTTCCAAGAGGCCCATCTCTGTTGGTGGCTTTTTGTTTCAGGGGTGACAATGAAGTAGGTGATGTGATATTTTGAAAAAGACTGTTGATGGCACAGAGACTCACAAAAAGTGTTGGTTCTTTATTGCTTTATATTTGTATGCTATTAAACACAATAAATATTACTACTGAAATGCAGATTACCCTTTTCTATTCACTTTCTTCTTTGTATAAATCAAACTCTCTATGGTCTCACCAAAATTTACATAGTTACTCTAACATGAGTATTACCAGACTCTTAGCAAATATCCACTGTAACACCTAAGGGGGAAAATGTATTTTCAAGCCAGATTAGAGAGACTCTGTCACTATAATTAAACATGGCTAAAGCAGAGAAATCAAGTTAGAGGCTCCATGAGGAACCCGTGTGGCTGTAAGAAGGTCTGACCACACATAACACAGATAGCTATACCCCTGGAGAACTGGAGGGTACTTTGACTAGTCATTTGTCTAGGATCATGTAGAATCCAAAACCGGAATTTTTAACTGTTGTGAGAATTCACTCAGCCAATAGCTTTTGGGGTTCCTGCCCTTTCGGATGTGGTCTGAGGTGCTGCATGTGGACTTATAAGCAGGGAGAAGAAGCATGCTCTCTCTCTTGGGCAGTGGTCAGTGATCTGATCACAGCTCCCAGTGTCCCTGGGCAGAAGACCATGGTGGCTCTCTTCCTTATTATCATTTGTGTTTCCCAAATAAATATTTGACATCCCTTTATTTGGGGGCTCTCGTAGACTGTCTTACCAGTCATTCACACTTATCTGCTACACTTATGAGTTTCTTATGTGTCCCATTTTCTAGACGATGATAATGCTCAGAAGACATGTGCTGCCATTGGTAAGTGCAGGAGACTTTACTGAATTGTCTGCTGTCATTTCAAGTCACCCCTGATGTTCCATATCTGTCTAGGTAGAAAACGAGATGTTTTTTTCATATTCCTCCAAGAAGAACATTACAGGGGACAGGAATGTATCAGGCAATTGGAATCACTGTCACTCTGACTGTGCAAATGTACAACATAGGATAGACTGTTTCTTGTCCAAGTCAGTGTGAAAATGTGCAGTCATATTGTTTGAAGGGAAAGTAGTGAGGGTGTTTCAGCTAGTTCTGCTCCACTGGGGTGAACACCCAGACTGTAAGAAGCAAAAGCTTGGCCTGATTGTTTCAAATGGCTTTTAAATGTTCAAGAAACCTGGGTTTATTTTTGTCATTGCCAAGAAACAAAAAGTGGCCATCATGGTTGTGCAATAAAAATCCAAAGACAGTCCCAGAAGGATGTCATGGAGTGAGTTTGCTAGAAGGAAATCTGAGCACTTCTTTTAATTTGCCTTTATTTTCCCATTATATTGATATGAAGTTGTAAGTCAAAGTCACAGAGATTCAGAAAGCAATGTTCTTTAGAGTAACATGCCAGTGGGCATCTATAGACTGGAAAGCCATCTTTTCTTCTCCATCCTTAGCATCCTCAAAGTGGGACACACTATTGCTGATGCTGTTTCTGAAGAAAACTCCCAGATAGAGTCCTACTCATGAGCCCTAAGGTCAACTTCCTCTGTGCTCCACACTCATCAACTCAAACTCTTTTCTTCTTCAGTTTCTTTACTTGCTTTGTTCCCTTCAGTCTCCCCAAGTCTCCAGGCACACCATGACACATGAAACCTTCCTCTTTGGATGTAGCCCCTTTCCCAGGCTTTTTACTTTCTACTCTAGTCTTCAGGTTCATCTTGAAGAACCATCCAGCTATGGTTAAAGGCTTCAACATATCTGTTAATTCAGACTTTTGCGTCTGATTAGAGAAATTTTGTAGGCATAATTCTGTGATGAATTAACCTAGCAGCAAGGAGTAGAACATTTAGACTCCTGTGTGCCCTTCAGTAAGTAGCTTATAAATGACTACTGAATTTAAGACTGTCTTGCTTTGGGGTTTATACCCCCTGTCTGCCTAATGTGGTTCCGACTTTTTATATAGAGACTGAAGTCATATTCCTAATTTATACCCCAAATGATTCCATTAACATATCAGAATCAGATCTAAACTGTGCTAGAAAGTGCTGTCTTGTTTTTTGCTAAGAGACAACATCTCTCTTCAAGTGCCGCAAAAGGAAAACTATGTATTTTCCCCACAGTCCTGGCTAAATGTCAAGATAATGGGAAATTCCACACACATCTACACTTAGAACTCGATTTTGTTTGTGATTTGTCTAGACTCATTGGAATGGAATTTTTATTATTTGTGAATTTAATCCAAAGATGCAACTATCTAGACTATTCTACCTGAAGCCTAAGATGGGCTTAAATGAGACTTTTTTGAGAAACAAAGGATATATAAGTATCTATCCATATATGGCATTTGTACATGAATTTGTACACAGTAGTGTACACATAAATGTTGTATACATGAATATTAATATAAAATGAGAGTGTGCATCTAGTAACGTGTGCAGTCATTCTCATTTTGTGAGGAATATATATACCCCACTGTGGCTACAGCGCTTGCTGCCCAGGTTAACTGGGATTTCCAGCTGTACTGTTTCTTTAAACTGAGAACAAAATGTCGTATGTTTGAAAAGCAAAATAAATCCATTACAGGAGGCTGAAAGGCGGGATTTACACAGGCGGTTTCCTTTCCCTGGGTCAGCAGTTCTTTGGGCCATTGAAAGGGAGTGGTTGGCTGCTGAAACCCAGCTTTTGGGCTGCTCAGCCAGCAGCATACACCAGCATCGACAGGAAAGCCAAGACAAAGAAACATCCCCTACATGCCTGGGTCCCTGTGTCCTTATAAGAAAGGGGACTTTAAAGTTACGAAAACAGAGTTCAAGTTCCTCCAACATATTTGATCTTGAGTATGTGACATGGCAGCTCACAAACTGTGATTTCCTTTCTTACACTAACAGTCAAAGTAACGATATAAGAAAAGGGCAGTGAGAGAATCTGATCAACTGCAATCAAGCCTAATTAAACTACTGTCATCCAGTATTACTCAGATCCAACCGTATACTGTCTTCTCCAAATGACTTAGTTTAAACCAGGGATCGGTGACGCCTGTTTCTGGTGGTTATTGACCTCAATGCTGCCCAAAGCAGCTGAAGGATACAGAGCTAGTCTTCCTGCCCTAGTTGGTAGGAAAGGAGGGACAGCTTGAAAAGACTTGCTGGTGAGAACCAATGCTTTTAATGTAGATGGATTTTAAAATAGGAATCATGAACAAATTTTAGGGAGATATCAATTTAGAAATTAGGTAAGGGGTTTTAACAATCTCTAGCATCACATCAGGTAAGTGGTCTTCACTAAGGCTACCAGGACCAAGGCTACTCAGTACTCTCCCTGACAACATCAGGGCAAGGTCAGGACTCTTCTCTGATCCCATTCCTAAATAGGTTTCTGAGCTCTTTCTCCATGTCCCAGGTCATTTACAGAAACGACTGGCATATGAATGAAACATTATTACTTCCTGTGCCTGACCTGCATGACTCCGTTGTGACAAATTTCACCAGACCTATTTCTAAAAATGCCTAGTTTCTATTAGAAAGGGAATGTTCCTTCACTGAAGATATTCTTTGTGTCTGCTACAAAGTATGCACTTTGCTAGTCAGTAGTGAATGGTCCAGAGGCACTACCTGCTTGCAGCTGCTGCATGGCTCAGGAATCTCGTTGCCATTGGCACGTAAGAGCTCTTGAAGGAAAGGAAGCTCTTCCCACACTGAGCAAGTACAATCCTATAATTTGGAAGAGCGCTGAACCCCAGTTTCATGGGGTCTCCAATATGTCCCTCTTACTAACTCATCATTTAATATTTCTGCTCTTGTTTCCTTATCTATATAATGAGAGGCCAAAGATGAGTTATCTGGGGACACTTTCATTTCTAGAATAACGTAATTCCTGGGATTTGGGGATATGCCAGTCAAAGAGAAATAGTGGTAGGTATTTTGTTAGAGCTACTAGCTGTTTGTGTGACTGAATTTCATTATAACGTAAATGAATTTTAGCAATTGTCTTAGCTGGATTTCTGTTGCTGTGATAAAAACACCAGGATTGTGAGGAGAGTGTCTCGTTCAGCTGATAGTTAGACTCTGTCATGGAAGGACCTAGAGGACAGGAACCTAGAGGCAGGAACTAAAGCAGAAGGCATGGAGGAATGCTGCTCATTAGCTTGCTCCCAGAGGCTTCCTCAGCCTGCTACCTAGGACCACCTGGCCAGGGATGGCACTGCTTACAGTGAGCCACCCCCCATATCAATGACAATGAATAAAATGCCCCCCAAAGATTGCCTAAAAGCCAATCTGATGAGGCATCTCCTCAAATGATTCTATCTGTGTCATGTTGACAAAAAAAGTGTCCATGTAAGGACTGCTACTAAAATGGTAACAAAGTTGCGATCATTAGCCTAGCTTCCCATATAAGGACTGCTACTAGGATAGTAATAAGATGCCATCGTTAGCACAAGACAATCTTGGAGAACCAGACTAGGGATGGAGAGTGTGAGCACTTGATCTAGATGCACAGATGTACAGGTAGCTTATCTTGCCTGAGGTTAGTAGTAAGAAGTCTTCTTTCTAGAGAATCTTCTCCAACAAAGCTCCCGGGCATAGTGCATATATATAGTAATACAATTGGCATAAGATTTGGTTACCTGATGAGAAAGTAATCTCTTGTCACCATATATTGTCCACTAGAGGTTGTGCTCAAACTAGTCTTCCTACTTCTGAACAAGGCCTGTGCATCTTCTCTTGTCCTTTGGCTGCAGCCTGGATCATGGAAAGCTGGCCTGCAACATTTTTTTTTAATCTCCTAAGTGTGATACATAGCCCAGAATTATGACCCTATCCAGGTCATTAACTAAAATCAGCAACATTCAGGCTGTCTTTGCCATATTGCTATGGAGGACTGTAACCCTGAAACTCCCTGGAGGTATCAGCAAAGATAATTTTGTCCTTGATTCTTTCTAGACTTGTATGTATCCTAGCCAGTGCACCATACAGCAAGCAATGTGACTGATTAGATGTAAGCGCAAGGCATTTTGGGAACCCCAACTCCTCTCCAAGTTGCTTGGCTACAAAATGACATGAAGGGAATGTGTAACAACTGGACTAAAAATATATTTTGACTAAGATTGAGGACATTGCATTATCGTTTACACAGGGGTTTGCTTCTAGAATCCTTTGTTCAGCTAAAGAAAATATTATGGCTAGTAAGGCCACTGTTAGTATCTAAGTTCTTGGGACAGAATAAAGCCTAAAAGCTTTCTATCTATTTGTTGTGCTCTGTGACCCTTCTCATCACCATCATCAAAAGGACAACATGTCCCAACACCAGGTAAAATGGAAAAGAAGGTCAACTCTGAATCGTGGCAGGATCCTATAGGAGGGAGTCATTTGTGCTTCAGAAACTTGCTATTGTGAGTCATGGTTCACCATGTATTCTGTGTGTAAGTCATGGTTCACCATGTATTCTGTGTGTAAGTCATGGTTAACCATGTGTTCTGTATTCTGTTGTCTATACTCAATTACTCCACATAACCAACTGCCCTTGTGGATAGAGCAAATCCCACATCTTCCAAGAAGTTATCACAAGAGAAACAGTGAAATCTCAGACGCACCGAGAGCAGGATTACACTGGATAGATCAGGTACAATGCATCAAATATGTCCAAATTACAGCATTAAAATAGACTTCTTACTTATTCCTTCTCGTGCATATAAAGAACTAGCAATATACCCCCCAATGTCACAACAAGGAAATGGTGGCTGGATTAACTACTTCTATACTGTATCACACAGCTATTCTGAAAGCATCCTTCTAATAGATACCAGAAAAATTCTGGAAGCATGCTTCAAATGGAGATCAGAAAAGGTGACGAAAGTTTAAAAGTGCTTCATCACGTCTCACATAACCATTTCCTCTTTGTAATAATCACAACTCATAAGCATCAGTGAGAAGATGGCAATGTGTGATGGTGGCCTCACGTGAAAAGACACTGGGGCACACCCCAAGTTTTATCTAGATTTCCATTTTGCTTTTAAGCCTGGGAAGTTGTTGGTGAACTTTTCTTTTCCTGTGTATTCAGTTGGCAATAAAGTATTGTTTGTCTGATCAGTAGAACGACTTAAAACTAGCAGAACCAGCACCAGCTGATTGTAATTTCTACTTCAGAAAAACAGTTGTTGGGCTTCTACTCCAGTTGGAAAAACATGTCAGGGGTGAGCATTTGAACTTGGAATTCATCGTCATTTTTGCGTCTGAGGTTGAAGCAGAACCAGACCCAGATGTGCAGTTGGTTTCTGTTCAATTTCAACTCCTCTGAGAAAATGGTACTTACTTGGATAATTTTTTTCCAGATTACATAAGCACACCCATTTCATTTTAATAACAGAGCTAGGGATGCCCACAGAGACAGCATGCTAATACTTTCCTCTCTGAATAGTGTTTTGAAGCAGATTTTCCTGAAGAAGGATTACAAGACTTTTCAAATCCCTGATATTAGCACACCTTAGGAAACACTGCAAACACACATGACTATATATAATGGAAACAATTCGTTATTACTTCTCTTACTTTATTCTGCCATGTTGGTCTCCTTGATCTCCTGTGACAATTCAAAATGGAAAACTTGGTTCTGCCTTTGTGATCACTTGACCCTGAAATTATCATTCATCAAATTCTTAACTTGTTCCCATGTGTTTATATAATGCATTGACCCTGGGTATGTTGCTTCTAATCTAGGTTTTAAGAAGAATTGCCTGTGTTCCACTAGCAAAGACATAACAAAATCAAACAAGCCCAATGAAAACTAACCCTTGGGCCAGCTTAATGGCTTGTTCTCTGGGCTAGCCAGATATTGGAGCTCCCTTAAATCTCCTTTAGCCATGTTCAGCTGAGAACCTAGGACACATGCAACAACAAGAAAAGAGGCTGTTATTTTCCTTTGTCTGTGATAAGTTCATGGTGATAGAGCCCCATAAGTTACCTTATCCCTTGAGTCAACTATGAGAATTATCATGATGACTTTCATCAAGTATAAGCATGGCCCCCAGGGTTCCTCTATAAACAGATGCATGTAGTCTATGAGATTTACTATGTAAGCCAATACACGAAGATTTTTTGGAAGGCTTAATTACTTTCAGGGATTTAATGAGTTTTAAATGTAAGATATTTGGTCAAAAAGCAAAAATGATAATTAAAAGTAAAAATTGCCTCACTCTGAACCAAACAAAGGTTTACTTTGGAAGCGTTTGTTTATGTGATCACTGTTTAAGTTTTCCCACAATCTGGGCTCTTTCTGGAATCCATAAATACCATGTTTACTAACAGAATGAGCACTAGCAATTAGCAAAGTTATAACCACGGCTGGGTAAATAACTGCACTGTTTGCTATGAAAATTGCCAAGGAGCGAGTCACCATGATTGTTCAGACAAACTCAGAAAAGATTCTCTTGAAGCTGCCTGTCTGGGACAAGGCAGCATTATTCCAGGGAAAGGGCATGGACTGTGAAATTAAATATGCAAGAGTGTAAGTCCCAATTTAGACTTTAATAAGCTCAGAATCTAGTCTCAATGTGTTGTCTATAAAATGGGAGTAATAATAATGATTGAATGGAATGGTGTTAAGGGTTAAATAAAGTGTGAGAGCAATATACATAGTAGGCAGAAAATATGGTGTTAGGATTAATCCCTTTTGTTTTCTTGATCCCTAAAGGATATCATCTAAGAATCAAGTTCTGCAAATGTTTCCACTAAGGAGACACACAAAGCCAATTTCATTTCCACACTCTTCCCCCTTTACCCCAAACCTTCATAAACCTGTCAAAACAGTGTAAGGAAATGATTGCATCAAAACCAAACGTAAGCTTCCACTACTAGCAAAATGAATGACTGTATGTTTATAAAAAAGGCCTCTCATTTGTATTTTAAAGTTTTAGCTCATAGATAGATGATAAATAGGTAAGTAGCTAGACAGACAGATGACATATGCTGCTAGATGACAGATATTATAGATAGATGATAGATACACAGACAGATGATAGATAGATAGATAATAGATATGTAGATATACTGATGATAGATAGATAAGATAGATAGGTATACTGATGATAGATAAGATAGATAATAGATATGTAGATATACTGATGATAGATAGATAAGATAGATAGATAGGTATACTGATGATAGATAGATTAGATAGATAGATAAATGATAGATATACAGACAGATGATAGATAGATATACTGATGATAGATAAGATAGATAGATAGATGATACACAAATAGACACATGAAAGATAGATAATAGATATTTAGACCTCATATCCTTCCCTTAAAGATGAAAAAAAGTCAAAAGTAAAAACTTCCCAGTAGTGATTTAGGAACAGTACACTTCTTTTTTCTTGGCTCTGGGTGATAGAAGATTCTCACATATCATCTTCACACTTGTGGAGCAGAAACTTAACAAGAAAAATTTTAAAGTCTCAAGAAATCAAGATAGTAAAATGTAAAATAATTGTGGGGAAGTAAAACAGATACCACAAAATAAAGCAGAAGAAAGGGGATACATACCTTAGGCAGTAAAACCAACACAACTATATTTTTTCTTTCCTTCAAAAGCAAAATGTCAAACTAAATTAATGCCTATACACAATCAGTTAAAATATACCTATGTATTGTTTATGAGAGAAATAAAATAGCTGAAAGTTAAAGTAAGCTTCAGTATTCCGGGCAAGCAAAAAATTCCTTATACAATAATATGAGCAAAATAAATTTTAAAATCAGTAGTTATATACCATATATATATATATATATATATATATATATATGGAGACTTTTGGCATTTTCTTTAAAGTTACTATTGTTTAGGTAATTATAGTGTTGTTGAGTTCATGCTACTGAGTAGCATGCCTTGAAATGTGAAAGGCAAGTTAACAGAAGTACAATTAGCTATGTGTAATTTCACCTTATGTGGAACATTTTTTTGCGTGTGACTTTTAGTAGGATACATAAAACAAGAATGATGGGCATGTTGGGTGACTCAGTCTTGGAAACATACACAGAGCACTCACTGTTTCCAGCTGCAAAGTTATTATTTTGAGGGAGACAAAAAGTATATGTGCAAATTGATCATATTCTAGAGTATGAAGTAAGTTCAACAAATTTTAAAGAATCAATTATATCATGTAGAATGCAAACAGATTCAGTTTAAAAAACAAATACATACATATGAAAACACGAATATTCTTAGGGTCAGGGTCAAATAATAACTCCTTTTATAAATGACGGGACTTAATTGACCATAAAGGTACTATTCAACAAAATACATGAAACACAAAGTTAAGGTAATGGTTTAGGAAAAATGTATACCCTTTGATGTTTATGTTAAAACAAAAAATAAAGATATATCATCAATTGAAATTTTTGTAATACAGCAGATTAAACCCAAAAGTAATGGGGGAGAGCATAAAGATGAATTTAAAAAGAAGGCAAAATTTTGAAAAGGCAAAAATTGATTCCCTGAAAAAAAAAGAACATAGTTGAACAGATGTCCTTGTTGTATGAATGTGCATCTTTTGGGTATATGCCTAAAGTGGAATTCCTGGATCTTGTGGTAGACTGATTCCCATTTTCCTGAGAAACAGACATACTGATTTCCAAAGTGGCTGTACAAGTTTTCACTCCCACCAGCAGTGGAGGAGTGTTCCCCTTTCTCCACATCCTCTCCAGCATAAACTGTCCTTGGTGTTTTTGATTTTAGCTATTCTGACAGATGGTGTCTCAGAGTTGTTTTGATTTGCATTTCCCTGATGGCTAAGGATGTTGAGCAGTTTCTTAAGTGTCTTTTAGACATTTTAGATTCCTCTATTGAGAATTCTCTATTTAGTTCCGTACCCTACTTTTTAATTGGATTATTTGGTGTTTTAGTGACTAGTTTCTCAAGTTCTTTATTTTGGAAATTAGCCCTCTGTCAAATGTGGGGTTGGTGAAGATCTTTTCTCATTCTGTGGGCTGCTGTTTTGTCTTGTTACCTTAAAGAAGCTTCTCAGTGTCGGGAGGTCCCATTTATTAATTGTCGATCTGAGTATCCATGCTACTGGTGTTATGTTCAGGAAGTGGTCTCCTGTACCAATTGGTTCAAGGGTACCTCTTACTTTCTCTTCTAAGAGGTTCAGTGTTGCTAGGTTTATGTTGAGGTCTTTGATCCACTTGAAAAAAAATGAAAACATTGGCTAAATTACCAAAAGGTGTAAAATTTACAAATAAACAGCATAAAAGTTATAAAAGGGCCTATAGGTGTATATGAATGAGATGTTATCAGCTTTAAAAAGCAACCTTATAAACTACTCCATGCAAATAATTTGAAAGTTTAGACAAATGAACAATGCACATATACATCATTAAAACTAACTGAAGAAAATATAGAAAATCCAAATGATCCCATATGCACGAAAGAAAAGAAAGTGGTGATTAATTATTCCCTACTGGGAAGCACTAAACTGAAAGCAGGCTTATGAAAGTTCTGCCCTATATCCAGGTCCAAAATATGTCAATTCTTTTAGACAAGAGAAGAAAGAGTATTCCCAAATTAATTCAATAGGAGCAGTATCAATTTTGGATCCAAAATTTGACATAGTATAAGAAAATCAAATTGATGCTGGAAAGATAGCTCACCCAATGAGGCTAGCTGTACAACCATGAGGACTGGAATATTGGCCCCAGCACCCATATAACAAGCCAAGTGTCCCCCAAATGCTGTGGCTCCCGTTCTGAGAGAGCTGACCACATCTTTTGACCTGAGAGCAGCAAGAACACAAATGTGTGCATTTACACACATAAGTAAACAAATGTTTTTAAAGAACAAACATATACCGTTCAAATAAACACCAATAAGTACACAGGACATTGGCAAAATGAATTTTAAAAATTAGATATCATGAATTTAAGGTGATCCCTGAAAACAAATGTAGTTCATAATTAGAAAACTAACACAATTCATTATATAATCTCATAAAAGGGAAAATCTTCTCCATAAATACCAAAAACTCATTCAATAAAATTCTATAAACATTCCTTATTTTTAATTTTTTGGGTTTTTTTTTGAGACAGGGTTTCTCTGTATTGTTTTGGAGGCTGTCCTGGATATTTTAAAAATTTTTAAGATCTAGAAATGGAATAGAATTGTGTTGCCCTTGTTAGATTTATTGGCAGCTTGACACAACTTCGAGTTACCTAGGTATAGAGAACTTCAGCTGAAGAATTGCATCCATTAGATTAACCAGCAGGCATGTCTGTGAGAGAGTGTCTTGATTGACAGTTGATGAGGGAGGGCCCAGCCTAATGTGGGCAGCACCATCCCTAGGCAAGTGGAGCTGTGCTATGTAAGAAAGAAGACTGAGCCGGGCGGTGGTGGCGCACGCCTTTAATCCCAGCACTCGGGAGACAGAGGCAGGTGGATCTCTGTGAGTTCGAGGCCAGGCTAGACTGACAGCCTCCCAAACAATACAGAGAAACCCTGTCTCGTAAAACCAAAAAAAAAAAAAAAAAAAGAAAGAAAGAAAGAAGACTGAGCGTGAACAAGAGAGCAAACCGGTAGGCAGCGTTCCTACATGGATCTTGCTCCTAACTTCTGATAGTTTTATGTCAACTTGACACAAGCTAGAGTCATCTGAGAGGAAGGAACCTCGGTTGAGAAGATGCCTCCCTAAGATCTGGCTGTAGGCAAGCCTGTAGAGGATTTTCTTAATTAGTGATTGATTGGTGAGGGCGCAGCCCACTCCAGGTGGTGTCATCCTTGGCTGGTGGACCTGGTTCTATAACAGTGTTTCTCAACCTGTGGGTAGCCACCCTTTGGGCTCAAATGACCCCTTCACAGAGGTCACCTTAGATCATCAAAAATGTCAGATATTTATATTACAATTCACAACAGTAGCAAAATTAGTTATGAAGTAGTGATGCGAATAAATTTTATGACTGTGCATCAACACAACATGAGAAATGGTATTAAATGGTTGTGGCTCTGGGGAGCCGAGAACCACTGTTCTATAAGGAAGCAGGCTGAGCAAACTGAGGGTCAAGGCCAATAAGCAACACTCCTCCTGCATCAGTGTCTGCCTCCTGTCTCACGCCCTTAACTGAGTTCCTACCCTGAATTTCTTCAGTGGTGAACGGTGTGGAAGCAACATAGCCTTGGTCATGCTGTTCCTTCACAGCATAGTAACTCTAACTTGATTGGCGGCCACGGCTTCCCATAATGATGAGCTGTGACTTGGAAGTGTAAGTCAAATAAACTCTTTTGTCCCTTAGGTGGTTTTAGCTAGAGTGTTTTATCATAGCAAGAGAATGAACTATATATACAGAAGGGGGCAAGAATCATATTTAATGAAAGTTGGTAAAAAAAAACCTATAAAATTAGCAACAGAATCAGGATCTCACCACATTTACTCAGCCAACTTGTAAAGGTTTTAACCTAGAGAAATATGGGCTAGAGAATAATTTGCAAACCAGAATATGGGCTTAAGAACATTTACAGCAGCTTTTATTTTAATAGTAGAAAATTGGAAATTACCCAATTATCCTTTTTTTTAGAATTGATACATCAACTGTGATGTCTTTATTAAAAGGCCTCCAATTCAACTAGAGAATAAATTAGCTGTGTCTACATGTCCACAGGCATAAATAGTGCTAAGCCAGAAGCTAATCGCAAAACACATATGCATTTTATAATTTCATTTTATGAAATGTATTAAAGCTCATAAATGTAAGTATGTTCACACACACACACACACACACACACACACACACACACTGATTCCTTGAGACAGGGTTTCTCTGTGTAACAGTCCTGGCTGTCCTGAAACTCACTTTATAGACCAGGCTGGCCTCAAACTCACTAAGATCCACCTGCCTCTGCCTCCCAAGTGCTGGGATTAAAGGCATGTACCACCACCGCCCAGTTGTTTATGTATTTTTAAGAATATGTAAACTGTAAAAAAACTAACTTTGTTCAAAATCTTAGTTCCATGTAAGAGGAGCATGGTGCAGGCAGCTTCAGGCTTATGTACAACCTTCATTTTATTAAACAAGTAGTAGATACTCAGACATTTATTATTTAAACTATTTCTTATAGTAGTCATATAGTATTTCATAATGTACAAAATAGAATAGTCATTATGAATGCACATAGAATATTCATTGTTTTTGTACTTTCCTGTCTCCCCATTGAGATACCATTTCTAGAAAATTTCCAATGTTTTATGAAAGAACCTCTGAGTAATCATTTAACTCTTTTCATTTTTGCTTGTATAACCAGTAGTTGACTTTTCCTGTTTTATTTTCCTTTGCAAGGGACTCATGGGTTTATGCCATACAATGCCCTTAAAGACAGACTCACAAATTACAGATTTACAAATTACTTCACTTTCTCAAATCACTACCCTACCTATAATGCACGCAATATAATACCTGTCACATACAATGGGGAAAGTTTATTAAATGAAATCCCATCCTGTAATTTCACAAACACTTAGTAGTTGAGAAATTAGATGGCTCATGTAAAATCCTCACACAATGATGGGCACAAAGCTGGTGTTGGTATCATGGATCAAGGCCTCATAAATGAAAGTATGTTCACACACACACACACACACACACACACACACACACACTGATTCCTACTTGTCCCTACTTCATGACTATACCTGTCCATGTGATGCACAACTCTGTTTCTGTAGAACAGATATTGAGTGCAAGTATTTTTAGATATCCATCTATGTTATCTATATTGCCTATCATCGTTGATTGCAAAGAAAAGGAGTCCTTGATGTTTGCTGGATTGGATTAGCCTATTCCATGCCTTCAAGGCTCTATAGTAACAACCTGTTCGACAACATTCATCATTTGGTCTCTCAAGATTCACGAAAGTTAGTCTTCTTCACTCTGAGTGGTAAACCCTTCATCTCTCAAGCAGATTAACTGACGAGCTACTTTGATCAGTCATCACAGAACCTTTCCCTTAAAATTCAGTAAAGTGGCTTATGCAAAAGCTATTCTTCCACAGATCACATAAATAAAAGTGCCCCCCAAACTAGTTTTGTTCCTTTACCCTCATTACTCTAATCCTTCCCTGAATTCCAATATGGGTCACCAGGCTTTTATCTAACCAAAAGAGACAATAACTTACCCTTGCTCCATTTGGTTTAATCTTGAAACTCCCATGACCTTATCCTACCCAGTAATTATCTTCAACTGATGTAATAACCCCTTTGGCATCCTCATGGTATCAGTATTTTATCTTATCTCTTCTATAAGCTTGTTTTTCTCTGTTCATTTGCTGTGGGTTATGTCCTGTTGTGATTCAGGATGTAGGTCACTGTTGTATTCTGAATCATAAAATCAAGCATGCAACCTAGGGCATGGTCAAGGATACGCTGAAGAGAATGCTAAGAAAAAAATGTGTAATAAAAAGTCAGTACAAGATGTGTTTTGTGACTCCCTACATTCTCAAAGAAAAACACAAAGGAGCGATGTTTCCCTTCAATGTGCTACAGAGTGAAAAGTTTAATCCACAAAAGCATTTAGCAATGAAGATAAAAACGCAGGGCAATCCCACCCCGTGAAGAGTCACAAAGTAAATAGGACAAATGCGCAGAGTAAGACAGGAGAAAGAAAGACGCTGTGACATTGCTGGCACGCTTGACTATTTGAGACATACAAAGCAAAGTCACTAGGTCCATTTTCTGTGTTTCCTTTACATTTCTGATGGCTACATGGTGAACTTGAAGCTTCTGTTCCTAGGATTCTGGTTATTTAGACTGGTTATTTGCAAGCTCTGTAACCTCAGAGGATGTTACTGTGAAAGGAATGTGAATGAACACATGGTATTGCTAAGAAATACAAGTACATTTGAAGGTAGAGCATTCGCAAGGGTGTTTTTTAATGATCCTGGCCATTATTCTACAATAAGTATCAATGATACTAACGAATTTCCCCCCTCTCTCACCACCACTACTAAAAACAGTCCTATTCCCCCCAAAATATTTATTGGAAAGTTTTTCATGCAAGATCTTTTGATAATGTTTCCCCTCCCCCAACCCCTCTCAGATCCTTCTCATCGCCCCACCCCCCCACACTTTATATTCTTTCTCTGCCTTTCAAACTGACAAAATAACAAGAAACACACACTAAAAACTAAAAAAAGCAAAACCACAAAATGAACATCAAAAAAAAAAAAAAACAAGCAAAGGATCAGGAAGACAAAAAAAAAATCCAAAACAAAGAAAGATACAACAAAAAGCTCATAAAAATACCACTGAAGTCCTTTTTCACTAGCCAATTACTCCTGGACACCTGACCTACCCTGAAGTATGGTCGATACACCAAGTGAAACTCTACTGGAGAAAACTTTTTTCTTTTGCCTGTGGTTGTCAGTTACAGATAGTTTCTTGGTTAAAGATGGGACTCCATGTCCACTTCCCCCCCCCCTCATTCCTAGGATCCCATCTGGTTTGGACTATGCAAGTCTGAATTGTGGTAATACATCTTATTTATGATTTATTAAAGCTTGCCTGAGGATTTAGAAAGCGAAATCAATCACAAGCTATAGAGATCAGGCTGTGGTAGTACATACCTGTAACCCCCCCACTTGGGAGGTAGAGGTAGACAAATATCTGTTAGTTCAAGGTCACACGGAGCTAGTCAGAACTGATCCAGTCCTAAAGAGAAACAGCTCACACAAAGATGATCTCAACACTCAGCGCGCATCAGTCATGTTGCATCTGGAAGACACAGTTTGCTCGACTCACCCCACCCCCGTCTCTTGCTTTAAAAATCTATTCACCTCCTCTTCCACACAGATCATCTTTGAGTGAAGGGCTTTGATGAAGGCATCTCACTTAGAACTGAGTGCTCCAATGTACATTGTCCAGTTGTGGGTCTCTGAGACCCATCTGCCGCAAGAACCTTCTTTGATGTAAGTTGAGCACTGATCTATGAGTGTAGCAGTGTGCCATTAGGAGTCATTTTATTACTACATTCCTTTAACAGAATAATAGTATTAGGTCCGTGACCTATCTAGTCTCAGGTTCTTGGCCACTTAGGCGTATCAGGTATGGATTCCATCTCATGGACTGGGCCTTAAATTCACTTTATTTAAGCAATTGACTACTCTCACAATATGTGTGTCCGTATTACATCAGTATATCTTTCAAGTAGGTTATTGTTTTAGGTTGCAGGGTTTATATCTGGATGCTATTGAAAAACTTTCTCCACTGGTATGCAAAGCCTGTCCAATACCACAAACACGAGTTAGTAGGGACAAAACTTTGAGGTAGGTACCAGCTTGACTTCTCCATATTTGATGGCATCAGTAAGTGTTGTCTTCAGCAAACGGACCTTACCATAAGGTTGTAGAGAGCAGCCAATAGTCTTGGCAATAACTTGGGGTGTTTGGCCATTTCCATATGGTCCTCTTTTCTACCACAAGATGTAACCCATGTCTGGCACCTGAGGTTTTACTTGGTGAAATAAGATGCTTAGTTGGGGCATTGTCTTCTCTATTATCTAGTTTCTCCATTTAGATTCCTTTCATATGATAAATATTTAGGAAGCTTCCATAAGCATAGGTTTCTGTGTGGTTTTTCAAATGCCCATTGGTGTTAGTTATCCCTCCCCATATTCCCTTCTTTACCTTTCTTTCTCATCCCTATCCAAATTTAATCTTACTCTAGTTTTCCTTCTATCTCTACTCCTTGAAGAGATCCTTACCTCCTACCTGGCGCTTTACTGAGTACTTAACCTTGTGATTATTCAGATTATAGCATACATTTTGGAAGCTAGCATCAACATATAAAAAAATATAATGTTTGCCTTTCCCCCATGCCTTTTACCATGGCAGCTACACTGAGTGTGTCTACTGAATGCAGATGATCCACGGAATTCCAGTTTGTGAGCCTTCACATCTCCCACTGCACAGACAGGAGCTACTCACATGAATGATGATCTCACCCCAGGTTGCTCCAACAATGGAAATGAATCTGGAATATGCATCTGTTCATGCTGGTAACATCAACCTGCAACTATGAAGAAAGATACATGCACGCGCTTCTATGCAAACGGTTCTTACTAGTTGGAATAAAACAAGCTAGATGAGAGACATAGAGAAGTTTTATAAACACTACTAAAACATTCAGATCAATACAAGAGACCAGAAACTTGATTGAATAAAACATCTTGCTTTCACCTCATTGCATCCTTGTCCATATTGATCAGCTGTAATAGAGCACGACAAAAGGTATTGATTGACTGAGGCAATTCTCAGGTATTTGGGACTTGAAAGCAGCTATAGACTACCAAGAAGGCAATGCTCTACAAGCCAAAACTAGGGAGGGTTAAGTGAAAAAAGGGCTGGGGCTTAAGCTATTCAGTGTCTGAATCCATCTGGCAAATGACTTGCTTGAGGCAGATCGGGCCTCATTTACTCCGCCCATAAGTGATAGCTAAGCACACGTTGCTTATTGTCTTATAAATAGCTGTTGATAAAATGCCTGCTTAAACTATTTGCCTGGGTTTCTGTAATATTGATTTCTAGTAGACTCTGAAAAAACAGCAAAAGCACATTGAACACAGAGCTCCTTCTATATTTGCGTGTGTGTGTGTGTGTGTGTACATGTGTGTGTGTGTGTGTGCGTACGCGTGTGTGGAGAGAGAGAGAGAGAGAGAGAGAGAGAGAGAGAGAGAGAGAGGTAGGGGGAACAGCAGAGAACAGTGCAGAAGGTTTAAATTCACCCACCCATATTCAGAAAACAGAAAGATGAGAGCATAAATTTTTATTTCTTTACTTTAGATTTATTTTCTCTTTATTTGTGTGTGCTCATGCACACATGCATGCATTTGTGTGTGTGTGTGTGTGTGTGTGTGTGTACACATGTGTGTAGATGACCACAAAGTTCAGAAGAGATGGTCAGATTCCCTGGAGTTGGAGTTACAGGAAGTTGTTGTAAGCTGCAGGACATGAATGCTGAGACACAAACTCTACCGTCTCCAACAGCATTAAGTGCTCTTACCCTCTGAGCCATCTCTATCCAGCAAAACAGAACAGCTTTTGTCTTAACTGGGGAGCTGCAGAATGCATCATGGTAAATACATCAGAAGAATCCAGACAATGATACTGGAGCCAAAATAAAGATTATTGTTAGAAAGCGTGAGGAAACAATCCAGTATCTTCCAGATACTTGCAGGGCCTCACTCTGGCTAGTTGTTGAAGCTTTGTTCTGCATGTATTAGTTGATTGTCTCCTTGTTGTGACCAAGAGAGGGTTTATTTTGACTGGTAGTTTAAGGATATAGTCCATCAAGGCTGCGAAGCACAGTGGCGGGGAACATCAGCCCTTATCAGACCCATCGTCCTGAAGCAGAAACAGATGAGTGAAGGGGCTCAACTACCCTTCTCCTTTTTATTCAGTCCAGTGCCCAGCCCACAGGACTGTGCAACCACAGCAAGGGCAGGCCTTCGTGTCTCGGTTAAATTTTTACCAGAAACACCCTCAAGACCTGACCATGAGTCTGTTTCCTACCATAATTCCAAGTCTAGTCAGGTTGTCAATGAATATTAAGTATCACGCCAAAGAAAGAAAAATTCAAGGTTCCTGGAAATGTCATTTACTAGGCATATCTGAGACTCATCCTCCTCGAGGACAGCATTGGTGGGATTTGAGAAGAATGGAGTGTCTTGAAAGGGAAAGTGACAGATATTTTAAAATATCAAAGCTGTACAAATTAAAAGTGTGGGTCACTATCTCCTAGGAAAATAATCGTGCAGGAAAGGGTGAGTGATGGTGGGACACTGCTTATACTATGTGTTCAGTGAATGAAAAAGACTGTATTCAAAAGAAAGGGGAAGAAGGATGAAACTGTATTTGTTTGAGTTGGTGGGAGGAAATGGATTTCCATAGCTGGAAATCCAGTTTTGAAAAATAGGCATTTAAGCGTATCTTTCAGAGATGTGAGAGAAAATGCCAAATAGATAACCAGTCCAGGAACAGGAAGCAAGGGCATAAAGGATGAGTATATATATATCGAGAGAGAAAAAGAGAGGGAGAGAGAGAAGCTTGAAGAGCCAATCCACTCTTTAAGTTGTAGACCTACGTATTGGGATATATTCATAAAATCAAAGGCACATGTTTGTGCATTGTCTAATGTAATAAAGAGTTTCAAGCTAGTTAATAAAAATAAGATGGAAATGTGCTGAAAACTTCAATTAGGGAGAGTTTGCATCAAATCCAAATGCAAGGAGGAGCCAGGACCATACCCCCAGCCCCCCCAACCCCCACCCCTCCACCCCTGCCAAGCATCTTCTCCAGAAAATGCCTCTGTTTATTCGACTGCAGCCATCATCTGCAGCTGAGGAAATGGCGTGCCACAGTTTTATGAATGATGGGAAGCGGGTGGCCTGGCTTTCTCAGAGCATCTCAGTTTTAAATGCTTTTCTTTATCCTCCACTTCCGCTTGTGGAGTTTCCAGACAGTGTTTGATCTTGCTGAATCACAGCACTGGAAACCCTCAAAAACTTCTTCTGTGTTGACTTACCTGCAGCCTTCAAAATGAACAGGGCATGTGCCTCTTATTGTAAGTGGAACAGAGGAAGGGAGACGTCGGCTGCTCCTATAAGTAGCTCACAGTTTAAGATGTTTTACATTTCTAAATACAGAGCTTTCTGATTTTTTAATTTTTCATTTTTTTTAGTTTTAAGATATAAATTTTATAGATTTACAACGTACAGCATTTTTGTTATTTTTGTACATTGTAGAGTGGCTAAATCAAGCCAGCTTATATATTATCTTACAAATCAATGTTTATAGTGAGAACACTTCAAATTTCAAGTACATTTTTTTCAAACTACAGTCACCCCACAATAGTTCTTTAACTTCTTAGTTCTATCTAAGTGAATTTTATACCCTTTGTCCCATAACTTACAAATGGTCTACCCTCCCCTGGCCTCTCCCAATTACTTTGATACTCACAGGTTTTATAAGGTCGACTTTAGGTTCCCGTGACTGAGACCATGCAATGTTCATCCTCCTTTGTCTACATTATTTCACTTAACATAGTGGCTTCCAGGCTCATCATGTTTCCTTCTAATGCTAAATAACAATTCTCTTGCATGAACATAATACATCCTCTTTATCTATTCACCCATTGATTAGCATCTAGGTATCTTGACTGTTATGAAGGCAGCGTTGGACATGAGAACACAAATATCTTTCCAGCGTCTTTTGGTTATGTGTCCATAAGTGAAACTGCCTGTTGTATGGTAGTTTTATTTTTCATGTTTACCGAATGTCCACACCATTTTCCATAATGAGGGCACTACATTACATTCTCATGAGCAGTGTACTATGTCTCTTATTCTCCCCATCTTCACTAACACTCTTCTGTTTCTGTTTGTTAATAGCCATTCCCACAAAGGAGAACTGGTATCAGTGTCTTATACTGTAAGATGGCTTACAGTCTTGGATAGAAACTATGGTTTTTAAACATTTTCCCAACAGTGAATTTCCTATTCTCATGCAAAGCTGTAGGCCTTATCTGCATAAAAGTTTCTGTATATAAATTTTACATATACTTGAATCAAAGAGCCGATACTCCCATTCATGCATCACTTAATTATCCTTCAGCTTTTGTGACTTTAATTGTATCTTTTTGTTTCATCCTCACTTCTAAATCATGTTTGATAAAAAGGCCAAATGGATAGAAAGGCAAGAATTTGAGTTCTAACTGATTTATCTGGTGGAACCAAGGATAAACATAGAATGCACTATTATATCTTATGCCTCGGGTACTCTTCTTAGAATAAGGACTGGTTCTGAACTTCTTTCCTCCTTACTCTTTGTGTTCTGCTGATGGGGATGTCTTCTGTATATATGTTTCTCTTATTGGTTGATGAATAAAGCACTGTGGCCAGTGAGGCAGGAAGTACAGGCAGGGCTAGGAGACAAGGAGAATTCTGGGAAGTGTAGGCAGACAGCAGATGCCATGTGAGACTGGGAAGGTAGGACTCACCGAACCCTTCTCTGGTATGATAAGGCCATGTGAAAATACTTAGATTAATAGAAATGTGTTAATAATTAAGACAGGGCTAGCCAATAAGAAGCCCTAGTCATCGGCCAACAGCTTCATAACTAATATAGCATCTGTGTGTTTATTTGGGGTTGAAGGACTGTGGAACCAGCCAGAACAGAAAGTTCTTGTTACATTCTGCCCCTTTATCCACTTCTGTTCAGCCTTCAACAGTTCCTAAAGAATGTCTTTACTACCTAGGCTTCTGAATTCCTAGCCTCAACCAGTGAAAAACAGTGCCCTTAAGAGTACAATTTGTCACTCTATTAAAGAAAGAATGTTACGTTGTGCCCAGTTTGTTCTACATATTCAAGGCTGCCATATGGCTTCAATGGATGTTAAGCAAAAATGTACTTAATATCTCATAAAACCCACATAAAGATGTCAAATGTCCATAATTAAAGAAGAATCCTCTTTGAGCTATCGTTTTACCAATTAGCCACCTGGAGCTGCCGGGCCAAGTCCTAATCAATTAGACAGTTGTGGATGTTTTGAAGACGTACAAGTCCTAAGGAGAGTTGGGAATACTTACCAAGCTTAGCGGTGATGATAGTTCTGGGATAACTGGATTCAGGATGTTCTCATTATAAAAATGCCTCATGCAGGGCTGTTTCGCTCCCTCAGGTAATCACCATCACAAGTAGCTGAGCAGCATCACTGAGCCTTGCCCTTTCAGACTATTAGAGCTCACAGTGGCCTTGTGAGGAGCAATCATGTGGAGGTCACATGAAATTGCTTTCTGAATTATTTCACTTTCTCTCCATGGTTTCTTCCCTTCTACGGAGGACGGTCATGCCTTGACTCCGGCTTGCAACACGGGCAGGTGCATAATAACAGTTGAACCCTTCCTCCATCAGCTCTCCAACCAGAGAGCGACAACCGAGGGAAATATCACAACAGGCGTCAGTCGCCCTAGTGAGGGGACACAAGATGAAGTAGATGCTGAGCCACCCCGCAGACACCCCAGCTCTCACTCCAGCCCATCTGCTTCCTTCTGTCTTCCCTCCAGCCTTCTGCCTTCACTCCTGTATATGACAGCAATGTTACGCTTCATCTAGGGGTTATCTTCACCAGCTTTGGGGGAAAATGGCTATGGGTTTCTGGATGACTTTGGGACAGTCCCTTCATCTTGCAGAATATTTTCTATTTTGTTTTAGTTTTTGGTAGTTTCTTAAGTTTGTCTTTTCTTTGCCTTTAAAACAAATGCATATTCCAGTATATGATTATTCACATCACTAAAGGGAAATATATGTACATGCTGTTTATAAAAGATGGCCAGATGCTGGAGAATATCCTTCAAGTAGACTTGGAAGGAGAGGAGGCAGAGGTGGCTGAGTCTGTGACTGTGCCAAACAGACACCTCTGATGGGATGAAGGTGCTGGTAGAAATGAGCCACTGGAGATGGCTACTTAAAACCCATTTGCCATATGCATAGAGTGGTAACTAAAGGTGCATGTTGATTTGTGCAGGTGTTATTTTTAAAAAACTGCCTGAGAATTGGACCTGGGGCTAGAAATAAAATTGAAACATATTCAGAAACAACTATTTCAATGGTAGTGGAATATGCTATGCCTCTTGCAGAGTAGAGGAAGTCTCAAATTACATAATTAAAAACATCTCCTCATGGCTAGGAAGAGGGGTAGTGGGTGCCTTTAAAGTTGGTGGGAACCTTCTGAGACTGTCTGCTTCCTGTCAGCACCTCTACTGAAAGCTCTATTCCCATCTCTGCTGCCAGGCAGCCAAGGCTAACAGCCTTCAGTGTCACGGTGACACTGTGGCTTATATCCGAGTATGCACCATTACTCAGTGTTCAGTTTATACTAGGAGTCTACGATGTACCCATTATGCTCTCCACCTGAGTGGTTGTATACATTCCCTCTATGTTCACTGGCGTCCATGTAATCCCTCTACCTTTCCTGGGAAGATTTAACTTCTAGAAGTTGGCAATGCTGACTTTTTACTTATTGTGTGGAAATTCTTTTCCATCTTTCCAAGAAATGCTGTGACTAAAATGCAGCTGTAAGTATCCACATTGCTTCATGGACAGACTGCTTTTCCATGGTCTATGTGTGTGTTTAAGCAGTGTCCTGATAGCTCCTTCAGGAAAACGTATGTCAGTAAAGTTTCACATTCCTCAATACTTGGTACTTAAGACAAGGTTAGAACTGAAAAGAAAGAAAGAGAGAGGGAGAGAAAGAAAGAAAGAAAGAAAGAAAGAAAGAAAGAAAGAAAGAAAGAAAGAAAGAAAGAAAGAAAGAAGAAAGAGGAAGGAAGGAAGGAAGGGGAAGGATAGAGAGAGAGAGAGAGAGAGAAAAGGAAGGAAGAAAGAAGAAAGAGGAAGGAAGGAAGGAGGAAGGAGAGAGAGAGCAAAGGAAGGAAGAAAGAAGAAAGAGGAAGGAAGGAAGGGGAAGGGCAGAGAGAGAGAGAGAGAGAAGGAAGGAAGAAAGAAGAAAGAGGAAGGAAGGAAGGAAGGAGAGAGAGAGAGAGAGAGCTGATTTTTCTAATTTCAGCTTTGTTGCACTCCATTTTAAAACCGAAGTCCACGCCATGCCTTCTGTTGTGTTCTCATGTGTTTGTTCATATAAATTACGGTCTATGGGT
The DNA here is from genome assembly GCF_017639785.1 of Mesocricetus auratus. Classification (NCBI taxonomy): domain Eukaryota; kingdom Metazoa; phylum Chordata; class Mammalia; order Rodentia; family Cricetidae; genus Mesocricetus; species Mesocricetus auratus. The sequence continues at coordinate 16,055,663 of NW_024429204.1, read as the reverse complement.
CTGGATTGACGCTCAGCTCAGCTGTTCATCACTGTTCTTGCAAAGGACTTGGGTTCGTTCGACTCCTGGCATGTACATGATAACCCACAATTGTCCGTCCCTCCAATCCCAGGGATTCCCTGAAGCCCTACATGTGCATGGCACACGCATACTCATGCAGGCTCGCACGCTATGCACACAGAAGAGGTAAAAATAAATCTTGTAGTTTTGAAAAGCATAATTACAGTCCACACTTGTTTAGCGCTTGGCTCTCACAAGCTTCTGTACCGTGGACTCTACAACGTTTCTTCTACCCACCAGCTACCAAAACGGGGACACTAAGTAAAGGATCTTTATGCACAACTGAGTTAAAATAGCAAGAAAATAGTGGGAAATGGATTGAGCAGATATTGATAAACAGACGTTGAACCTGGGTGGGAGGACTGTATAATCAGTACAATGCTGCCTCGTGTTCTATGTCTGAAAATTATCAGTAAAGCACGTTTTTAATCATAATAATATAAGTGGTGAAATAAGGTGAACTTGTCACAAGAAACAACATTTCTGCCATGTCTGTGGTGCTCAAAAGAATTGGAATGCCTCTTTTCAGGGTAGAAAATGTAGTAACCACGCTCTGGTGTAGAAGGCCTTTTTTTTCTGGTATTCCTTGGCCCTAAATGGCTTCCTATTTCTTGAAGCGTTCCTTCTGAGCCCATTTTGTACCCTGGGAAGACACGAGGAGGTGTCATTCTGCGTGGCATGGAAACGTCCCTGTGGTGTTCGTTTGTGCGAACCTGACTTTGCCCAGGCGCTTGTCTGTGTTGTATATAAATGACTTCTTCAGTGCGTCTTCTGCCCTCCAGCCTCATTTTCTTATTGTTAACTGAAGAATTGTTCATCTCTATTTAGACTTGGGCTCTGCATCTGCTTTATGCTCTCCATCTGTTCTCATTGTAGTTGCGTTGTAATATATTAGGTGCTGGGTAACACTTAAGGACCTCGCCAAGTCAGCGTGGGCCTTGAGCTTTCTTTCTCTCTTAGTGGGAAAGCGGCTCAGACTTAGCAAAAATATACATTTTGTTTCGTTGCCAAGCAGAAACCACACCACCTTTGAAGTGTCACTCAGCTGCCATTCTTGCATTCTCTTCCTCTTTGTCTTTCTCCCCTGAGTGCCCTGTCCTTCACCCCCCCCCACCTGCAGAGAGAGGTGATGTGGCTTTCCGAGGCTTTCTGCACCAATGAGAGGCTGGTATATAATGGACTGAAAATTCAGGTACTGCTCTGTTCAATGAGCCTCTCTCAGATGCTGCAGGCTATTGGGCAGAAGAGAGACAGCTGTACCCTGGAACGTCTGAGTCAGTATGCCTCAAAAACCCAGCCTCTACAAGGTCCCGCTTTCCCGCTCTGCAAAGTGGCAGGACTATGGCCTACTTTATAGTATTGTCATGCAGATAAACTTCAAAAGGTGTCCAGAGCAGGACCTGTCACCTGTTGCAAAAGCTTCACAAATCGTCAGTAGCTATCATGACTGTTAGCTCTGCAGTCACTGTCAACTCAGGAAAGTGCTAACTGTGGACACTAATAGCTACCAGAAAAAAAAGTAAGAATGTGTTTTCTTGGTTGACAAATTAAGTTGAAGCCGAATTTACATTAACAGCAGGCGTTCGCCAGCTTTGAAAACATAGCTACCAATGAGGATCCAAAAGAAAGGCTCTGAGGATGGCATTCTTTTCAAGTGTCACCCTCACTTGGATTGGACACTTTTACCGAAATGTGAGTCTCACTGAATTTCTTTTTCTCCTTTCTTGTCTAGCCAGCTGTCATTATATGTACCCTCAGAGGTGGGAGTTTTCTGACTGGGGCTTGCACAGGACGGAAGAGTCAGGCTTTGATTCTGCTTGTGTTTGAGGTTAGCGATGAAGAATTCAAAAGGAGCACTGTCGGGTGCTCTGGGGGAGAGTCCAGGCGTCACCTTCTTCTGTTTGCTGGAAAGTTGGAGATAGCAAAGAACAGCAATGCTAATAAGTAGCACTGGGCCTAGCAGAGCTCACAAAGCAATTCCATACTTCTGAAGAAACAGAAGCCTTTGATGCGTGCATTTTTGACACACACAGAAATTCAAACGCTGGTTAAATTTTGATTAAAACATCTGTATTCATTTATTTGCACTTTTAGCAATCACTTAACTTAGCATCTTCTTGGGCCCAGGCACGTCGTCAGACCCTGGAATGGTGCATGGAGTACAACTACCACCAAAGGAAAACGAAATCACAGTTCAGTTCTGTAATTTGAAGAGAACTGAGAAAGGGGCATACTGCTAATATGTGATGGCCAGGAAATGGGGCAGAGCCTAAGGAAAAATAGTAGCAGGGATCTGGGACCATGGTGGCTTAAATTAACACATGGAACAGGTGACTACTTCACAATGAGGAAATCAGAGTAGGGTCACCCCAAAGAGGGTGACATCACTTCCCTTCTGCTTTCAGGAAAGTACCTTCTCATTGGTAAACCCTGCCTGGGATGCCAATTAGCACATGGAGTCAGGTAAAGACAATGGATAATGGAACTAGAAAGGACAAGGGAAGGAGTCCGGCACAGATCCTTCAAGATCATAGGTCTACTGGTGGAAGAAAGACACATGAACAACCAATATTAATATGATAGTTATAAGATTACACTATATAACTCTAGCTAAAATACTCATACCTGTAAACTAATGTAAGGCCCCAGACACGGGACAGAAAATGGCTCAGCAGACAGAGGCACTTACTACCAAGCCCGTTGACCTGAGTTCAGTCTCCACAATCCATGTGGTGGAATGAGCAAGCTGATCCTTGCAAACTGGCCCCTGACTTCTACACATGAGCTTAGCATACACACATACATACATGCACATAGAGACACAAAAACACTATTAAATAAACATACTTTTAAAAAGATCTCAGACCATACAGCTACTAGCACTTATATTAGGGATCTTCAAAACTGAGGGTAGATGGAAATTTCTGTCCCACCTGGTCACAAAACCGTTAGTCCCAAATAACACACAAAGGCTTATTTTAACTATAAACTGTTTGGCTGATGGCTCAGGCTTCTTACTGGCTAGCTCTCTCTTCATTATTAACCCATAACTGTTAATCTATGTATTTTCACAAAGCTTTATCTTGCCAGACAATGCCCAGGTGTCTTACCTTCCCAGTAGCTACATGGCATCCCCAAGCAACCAAGGTCTGGAGGTCTGTACAGACAAATAGGATGTGAGGTAGCTGGAAGGAAACAGGATATGTATGAGCAGGGAGAAACAGGAAAATTGCTCTCTTGTCTGCTGAGACGCTAAGGAGTTAAGGTATGGCAATGGCTTGCTCCTTTTCTCTGATCTCTCAGCATTTTCCTCTAGATCTGCCTCTAGGTTTTTATTACATAGGCCTCTATAGTTAGCTAGTGGCAAGTTCATTTTCTGACCTTCATACAGGCTTTATTTGTACAACCGAGAAAAAGTTTTCTGCTTGCTGGAGAGAGGTAGAGAGACTATAATGAGGGGCAGAAGAAAAGATTAATAAACAAATCACACAGATAATATTTGCTTAAAAACTTTAGTACTGGAGCTAGGGAGATTAGTATGTAGCAGCACCTGTTCTGCAGTTATGAGAACCTGGGTACAGACTCCTAGCATGTACAAAAGAAATCTTGGTCTGACTGTGCATACCTGCACTTGCCTGTAACCCCAGGGCAGCGTTGGTAGGGGAAGATATCCTGATCCAGAGAGTTAGCTGGCCAGTCATCCTAGGTTAAACTAGCTTCCAGCTCAGTGAGAGACCAGCTCTCTAGGCAATAAGGCAGAGAATGATGGAAGAAAATATACAACATCTTCCTATGCCCAACTTATGGGCACAAACGCCTACACATTCGCAGGTGTGCAACACACACACACACACACACACACACACACGAAGGAAAGAAAGAAGTCATCATGAAGAGAGCCTAAGGTATACAGAATACAAACTGGGTCTTTTGTGAAGCTTTATTTTGATTTCTGGAGAAGATGAGTCAGTGTCAGCACAAGTTTCATAGCACCGTGAGATACTTCTGACACACAAGCTTTCTGAGAGCAAATGTTGCTTGTTTGCTGCATGAACCAGCATCTAGAATAGCAGGTGACACAGGCTAGGTGCTCAGGAGCGCCTTGGATCCTGGATATTTCTATACCTAAACCCATGGCTCAACTCATTAAAATTAAATTTGATATACTGTAATGACTGATACTATTTTGATTCTTCCTTTGTGGTAGAAAATTAAAGAAATTTCTAGAGTAGTTTTGTGAACCAAGCACTAGAAGGGGACTTGGAGCATCGGTCCATCATTTGGAGCATTGCTTAGCCTTCTGTCTTTTGCTCTCATCCCTACAGTAGAAACTATGTTCTCCCCTCCTCCATAATGTTATTGTGAAGATCATGTGGTATCAAAGAGGCCTCAGCAGGTAGAGAGTACTTGTCAGAAGAGATGTGAGGATGCTTTGGGTTTCTTCTCAATGCAGAGAGGCACAACAGATGTGTGTTCTTCAAAACATCAAAAGGTACTCCATTAAACATGAAGTGTCTCTATGTTATGGGAGTCTAATTCAGTCTTATGCAGGTTCCCCGTTTGTCAGACCTGAGTCAGTGATTCTGTGGGTTTCCCCATCATGGTCTTGACTGCTTTGTTTATATTATCGCTCCTCCCTCACTTCGATTGTACTCCAGGAGCTTGGTCCATTGGTTAGTTGTGGATTTCTGCATCTGCCTCCATCTGTTTCTGGAAGAGGCTTCTACCTTCTCTTGGGTTGTGGATTGTAGACACAGGGATGTGGGAATGATGGAGAGGCGCCTTGGTCCTGCCTCAATGAGATGATGGGACAGAGTAGTAGACTTCCTAGAGGAGGACTTACCCTCTCCAAGGAGCAGATGGGAGGTTGGGAGGGAGTGGGGGGAGCGGGAGGAGAGGAGGGAGGGGAGTGAGAAGCAGGTATTGGAATGTAAAAAATAAATTAATAAAAAAGAAATAAGAGAAAACAAACAAACAAATCATGGGGTTTCTCAACTTTGATACATTTATATTTGGGTTGTTGTACTTTCTGATATTTTGATGCAGGTGATTTTCTTCTACATTGTAGGGCCTAGTGGGATATTCTTGACCTCTATGGGTGACCACTGACATGCCCAGTACCACCATCACTACTTGTAATGACCAAAAGTATCTCAAGATACTATGGTATGCCTGGAGGGCAAAGTTTCCCCTGCACTAAATATTCATTCTCACTCTCAAGCACACTCTAGAATTTTTCTAAAACATACTGGCAACTTTCTTGGCCTCTTGTATGCGGGCTTTTGGACTATAACAGTCAAAAACCATCTGTAACATTCCTAATACCTTAAGGCATGTTAAAAAGATTTGCCTGCATCTCTAGGATGCTGTAGTTTTGTAGACCCGTGTCTTTGTTCCACGGTTTTGATTTTTCCCTCCCACTCTGCCTGTGTGGCTGACAGCTGTCACTTTCTTGTAAGCATTGATGTATACTAATTTTCTATTTCTAATCTGCTGAGAATTTAAAAGGCAGCTAGCTTTCACAGACTGAATCTAAAATGAGAGTGCGCCGTCCCTATGTTTGGGCCTAGATGTGCAGGCGCCTGCCAGATGGGCTTGCTTTTCCTCTTGATCCATGAAGAGGCCTTCTTCTTCCTCACTTCTCAGTTCTGCTCTGCACACACATGTACGTATGTGTGTCCACATCACTGTTGTCAGCCACGGCTTTCCCGTTTCCTTGGTTTGGAATGAAAGAAGAGAGAGGTGAGGTGTTCAAACATGCCTGCCAATCATGCAAAAGTCTGTCGTAGAGTAGTTCAATCATTCCTGTTCTTACAGCCATTGCCGGTATAGCTTCTTTTTAGAAATTGTATGGAGAATGTATCATTAATGTAAGGCTTTACAGAATCTGGATAATACAGGTGAATGAAATGGTCTTCAACATTTTAAGTAACATAAGTCCAATCTCTTAGGACCGAGCATTCAGCGTGGTGCCAGGCACACATTATATTTGGGAAAGAAAGCACATGAATGAATTACAAAAATATACTCTACCATCCCATTTGCTAGTGCAGGGGGAGACCTGATGTGATGTGACAAGCCAAAGATAAGAGCTTCAAAACTCCAGATGGGGAAAATGGTTTATAATGAAGCACAGGCTAATCTTTCATGTCACAGATAAAGAGAGGGTGGTAATGGCCGCAAGAGAGGCAAACGAAATGGCTGAACTTCAGCCCGTTTCCGGATCCACTGCAGTTCCCTTTTAAGTCCGCAGATTGGGAATGGCCCAGAACATTTCAGCTCCTGGGACAAATCCACCTCCTTTTATTTCCTCCGTTGCCAGCGCTCATGTGTTTCAATGGACAGAGAGAAAGGTTAAAGCTCTTGGTGTGTCTTTGACACCAGTATCTGGAACTGCCGGTGTCTCTAACAGCTCCCTTCTCTAGGTTGTTAGGCTATTTCTGTCTGCTGTAGCAAGGAATAATCCCTCATGCCAGAATAAAGCAACCTGCAGTGGGACTCTTACCTGAATGGTGAGCAAGGTCATGGGAAAGCATTTCATTTAAAAATGGCTCTGTACATAATATAAAGGGATCAGTTCTCTACATGGTTCTGAACACTGTGGGAAGAATGCCATTTAGCTTGCTGTGTATTTTCAAGGTCATGACTTCTGTTAACATTCTGTACCAGTAACAGACTTCCAGAGGGTGAGCCTGGCCAGCCAGACCCTTGAGGCTAACCATCTTCAAAACCAGGCATAGAAAATGTGAGCTCATCTTGATAGCTTCACCGCTTCAGGTGAAGCCCAGATTCAAACTAATTTGTGAATGCACTGAATACCAGGTGCTATGATTTCTTACGGGCTTTCAGATTTCTTATGATCATTTATTTCAGTGAAGAGTTTAAGTGAGAAAAAAAAGTTGTCTGGATCAAAATGACAAAAAAATAGCCATTCTTTGAATGATAAAGAAATAGTTAGGATACCATAAGCACCTATTTGTATTTAGTAGAAAAGATCTTTGTGCATCTCTCGAGTTCTGCAGTGTCAGCATCTTGGTTAGGTCATCAGTTAATTGGACTGGGTTAATGGTTCTTTTTCCTGTGGTGACTTTTAACCACCTTTCCAGCAAGAGGTGTGTGGTTAAATCATGGATTGATGGGAGCAGAAAGACATCATCCCTCCCCATCTTCACCCCCAACACAGCAGGAATTATATGCTGTGACTTTGGAGTCTGCTGGGTACTTGGCCTTGTTTTGTCTGTGTCCGTAACAAAGAGTGACTGTCATTGGTTCTAAACACCTTTTCTTTGGATGGTTACATGGGATCTAGGGCAATGCTCTGGGCCTTGGATCGTTTTGGTAGTTTGAGCGTGCAGTGGAGAAGCAGGGGACAAACTAGATTCCAGTAGAGCTCAGGATTAGTAACCTAGTAAGGAATGGTGGATGAAACAGGTTAGCAAAACTAGGAGCATGGCATTTCCTGTCCTTTAGGTTCCTGAAATCTGCTTGAATCTAAGGTGTCCTAAAAGTCAGCTAGAACAAAGACTTCTGTGATATAAAAGAATATGTATCAAATATATCCTTAGTAAGTATTTTAAGATGTTTCTATTACGCACTTTGTAATTATTGAGGACAACCCAGTCCAGAAGTTTACATAAAGGTTGACTTACAAGAATTCTTATGAGTCTTTACATTGCATATGTCTTTCATATATGTACATATGCAAGCATGTGAAAGCCAGAGGTTGATACTGAGTGCCTTTCTTAGTCACTTCCCATCTTATTGATTGAGACCAGGTATCCCACTGAAGCTGGACTCACTGATTCCGTGACTGCATAGACAGCGAGCTCCAGGGATCTGCATGTCTCTACCTTAGTCCAGCACAAAGGCTTACAGAGAAGCACCAATGTGCTCAGCTTTTTATTGGGTATGGAAAACTGAACTCTGGCCTTTGTGCTTGCATAGCAAGCCATCTCCTGCAAACCTAGTCTGTATTTTTAAGTCTGAGAAATAGGAGTTTTATCCCTCTGAGTCTTAACTTTGAGACTTGACCTATTCCCAGGATTTACTTGGTACTGGAAGAGCTAAATTTGGAAAATAGATTTTCCAGTTCTGTTTTGTCCATTTTATACTATATGGTATTCTTATATTAAGTTAAGATAATTTTTAGGACTGGGTTGGGAAACTAAATCCACCAATAGCGATGATTCAGTGAGAATCTGTATCCTCACAGTACATGTGAAAAGCTCTTGAAACATAACACATTTATAATTTACAGGATGATCACGTGTATTATGAAGAATAAATTTATAGTAAGTATGATAGGTTATGGGTACATGCTTGTGTACATTTGTGACTTATCTATTCTGTGCCCACCATTCCTGGAAAATCATTATGGACTAAATCTTAAAATATTCTCAGGAGCATTAGCTTAAGGCAAAGGCAATGTTTAGTAAACTTATTTATTCATCTAATCATCCATATTTTTGTCAATGAAAACGGAGCACTTTCATTTTGGGAGTGGTATATGTGTTAGAGATTGAACTCAGATCTTCGTGCATCCTGCTAGTCTCCTAGCCCCACAAATTGTATAATTTTTAAAACAACAAGAGAGAACGGTAGGCACACACTTGTCTCCTTGTAAAGTTGGCGTGCTTGGGAATCCTTGGATGCCCCTCCATCCTTGGATGCCCCTCCATCCTGCCATCTACACTGGTTTTGTCACATGCCACACCATTAGGTGGTGTTTTTGAAAGTGATTCTTTAAACTCCTGAATTTACAGTTTGTGCAGACATCTGGATCCAAAAGGCATATCATCAACGGAATAAGACCACATTATGGCTGTTATGGGTGAAATAGCATTTTGGGCCAAGTAAGACTGTGGAGTAGGAGGTCTGCTTGGCAGACAAGATGAGCACAGCACTGCCTTAGCCTCTGACACCACTGGGGAAATGGAACCAGGGCTAGTCTCTGAGCATGAGATGGTCCAGACAGCGGAGCATCATAAGCCAAGAAGACTAAGTAAAGAAGTTCCAAACTCTACAGTGGGAAGTATGGGAACAGCACAGCCCTGCAGTAGACAACATCATGTTTGAGAGACATTAGATACAGAGTCTCTTCATGTAAAAAGAAAAGAACTCTCATGACTCACATTCATAAGAAGAAATGCAGGGAGGGAGGAGCAAGACCCCAAGACAGAAGAACAAGAACAATTTAAATAATGCAGGTTATTAATTACTACCTCCAAAGAGCTTGGTATGGTAAGATGGATGATGACACAGGAGACATTACTTAAGATCACTTCCAACATAGCTTGCTGCACCCTTCCATGAGGCATGAATCACAGCCTCTGAAACCTCCTTGTTTGCAGCTGGAAGGCCTTAGCAAGGATAGAGACTATTGGGAAGACAAAGTGTTACATCAGTGCCATTTCTGTAACTGTTCTTCACCCTCCTGTCACCCCTGGCCTGAAAGACCCCAGAGTGGAAACATTCACCACAGCTTAGTGCTTGACATATAGGGAATTGACTCCACAACAATCCTTCAAAACTTAAGTTTTATTCTAAAGTAAGTGGTTAATGGCCCTTACTCAACTTCCCCCATTTCTACATCTTTCATTTTCTGCCCACAGATGTGGCCAATTTCTGCTCAGATGCAATCCACTTTGCTTAGAAGAAACTGTGGCTTAAGCATCATCACTGCTACAGGGAATGTTGCTACCCTCCTTTAAGCATCATTAATGTCTAAAGTATAGGAGACATTTTCACAGATATAGTAGTCACTCAAAAAGATCGAAATGTGAGAACTCTCTAACAGAAGGGGATACTTAAGAATGACAGATCCAAGTGTTTTCTTTCCCTCACTGGACATTTTCTTCTTAGTACACTAGATAAATATTTAAATATTTTAGAATTAAGAATAAGTAGGTTTGTGGCTAAGGTTATAACCCCATTGAATGTTCCATCCCTAGCATTGTGAAAAATGAAAAGAATAAATGAACTTTGATTTCAAATAAATCACCTCTCTTGTTGCCTTTGTATTTTTTATCCACTGGTCATATTATCTTCCTTCACCTAGCCTTGGTTACTGATTGCTTCATGTATTAACTCAAGTAAATGAACGTGCACTAAATAGTGGACAAAATGCATACTATTCCAATTCCCTATCTGTATAGTAGCAATACTAGTATCATGAGCTTCCTAAAATACCTGCCATTGCCACCATTGCTACAATACATACGGACAACCTGATGTTTACAAAGGGATTTGCCACAATGAGAGAGAAAGAGAGAGAGACTTATAAAACCAAAGAAACATGAGACATTCAAAAGTAGCAGTAATACTGCACAGCATTATAGTTTGAGAGAGACTAGCGTGAGTAACTTACTATTTGTTCACAGGGACATTTAAATGGTTATTGTCATCGACATCATCCCTGTGGTGGCACTGGGAAAGCTGAGTTTTCCAGCTCACAAGGTGGAACTGTGGTCCACCTTGGATTGGACCTCCATGAAGGCAGAGAATGAAAGGGTGCCATTTTCCCATAAAGCTTTTCACTGAAATATTAACCATACACAGAGCAACTTAGTTTCCCAAACATGGAGATTGGGTTCTATGGAATATGTACTGCCTTGAAATTATTCACAAGGAAATTTCCACACAGTGTCCCTCTCTCGGCTGAGCAGTGGTATTGGTCAGGACATGATGGGGCTGGGGAGAGAGAGAGGAAAATGGGCAGGACCTAGGGAAAAAAGAAGGTGAAAAAAGAAAGAGGTGAGAAAGGAGGGAGAGAAGACACAGAAAAAGAAAAACCCAAACACAAGAGTCTAGGAGAAGGTGCCTGACTCCTTATACAAATGAGTACTGATGTGAAAAGGCACTGTTGGGAAGAAGATGATACAAGACATGCCCTTCTCCTCCTGGGCCTGCTGCTAACAGCATGTGGGGTCTGGACCCAGACAGTCAGTCTTTCAATGCCAAGAGTTTGTAGCATGATATAGTCAGACAAGATCATTAGGCATGGACATGAGTTTCCTGGTCTCCATCCCAACCCTTGATGGACCAGCAAAAGCCATTCTCCCACAGCATTCCACTGACCCACTTCCCATGTCTTCAGTCTTCTTACTGGGGATCTACGCGTTGTAACTTACAGTACACAGAAAGGATTCTGGAAGGACAAATCTCATTTTATCTAACCCTCTCTTAAAACCAAGCTACCTACAGACACATCCTTAGGGTATGCACACCGTGGCACCCTGTCTGAGCCCGACTAGGAAACTTCAGAGCAGTGAATGCAAAATAAAATATAGATATTTGTAATTGAAGTATCATTGCCCCCCGGGTGTTACTTCCTTTTCTTTTTCTTTATAATGAAAATTCAGTCAACTGAATATTTTGTTCCCCAAGGAAGATTCCTCAGCTGCAGATGATGCTGAACACGTGGGGAGACTCTCTTGCAGAAAATGGTGCCCGCTCAATAGCTAATGATCACCTTGAATGGGATCAGAATGTGGCAAGGTCTTTGAGGTTAGCCTAGCCCCCTTTCAGCTGTGAATTGGGCTTTAGGTACAGAATATATCGAAAAGCATTTTGCAGGAGCCTGCAAAGCAAATGAGCACTGGATCCAATTTTATACATGTACAGGTATATCAAATAAATTTAATTTCCCCCATTGAAGGTACTTGCTTTTAATTCGGAGGCCAGTGGTGCAGAACAGTTTTGAAGATTAAATTTTCCATTCCAAGAAAGTAGTTGAGGAGAGAACTTCTAAAGCACAAGTAACCAAACAGCAGAAGGTTTTCAGTGCACACAGCAAAGGCGCTGATGTAAAAAGGTCTAGTAAGCCATAGGCCGCTGAGAAACTTCCAGGTGCAAGATTACAGTGGGCCACCTCATTTCAAACCAGATAATCACTTTATTTATAAGCAAAGCAGGGCTAGCTTCAATGCCCCAGTTGCAGCTGTAGGGAAGCTGCCCCGTTATCACAGGCTACTTACTCTGTGTTATGTGTGGTCTAAAGCTTGACTTCCAAACTTTTCAACCACTACTGCAAAGAGGTACCCGAATGAGCTATAATTTGGAAGACTAAACCCACAGGCTTTCAGGAAGACTCTGAACTCATTTGAGGCACAATGCCTTGCATGATTGCTGCTATTCACCCGCTCCATCTGCTGCCCTTTTACATATATCTGGGACTTTGGGGGGCCATGATTGATAGTGTCGCATTGCAACTGAACTCCACAACCTTAGGTGAGGCTCTTTAACTCTGTGTCCTCTCTCTCTCTCTCTCTCTCTCTCTCTCTCTCTCTCTCTCTCTCTCTCTCTCTCTCTCTCTTTCTCTCTCTCTCTCTCTCTCTCTCTCTCTCTCTCCCTGCATTTTAAATGGTAACCCATTTAAAGTAAGGACAATTGAGTAAGAATGACTTAAAGTTCTCCAAGCACAAAGAATCATTTCTTGAACTACACAGGTCCATGAAACACACTGGGTCTTCGACCCCCGAGAACTCAACACAATGCCTTCAGTATGTTCAGATCTTAGGGTGAACATATTATACTGGCCAATGTGTGTCTCTATGTGTGTGCATAATTTTTATGTGTGCACCTATATATTGAGACCTGAGGTCTCCACCTTATTGAATGAGACTAGATATCTCACTGACTCTAGAACTCAGTGATTTAGCAAGACTGTGGCAAATGAGATCCAAAGATCATCCTGCTTCTTCTCCCTAGCACTAGGATTACCAACACAAGCCTCTATGCCAGGTTTTCACATGGGTTCTAGAAATCCAAACCCAGACCTTCCTGCTTGTATGGCAATCATTTTACTCACTGAGCTGATGGGATGTGTCCTTCTGAATATATGTTGCTCTTGTTGGTTAATAAATAAAAAAAACACTGATTAGCCAATGAGGCAGGAAGATAGGCAGATCTAGGAAACAAGGAGAATTCTAGGAAAGGCAGGCAGAATGGGCCCACCACATAGAGTTGCCATGCTGCTTGAGTGACAACATGCCAGGACATTACCAGGTAAGCCACAACCTCATTACAATACATAGATTGATAGGAATGGGTTAATAATTAAGACAGAGCTGGCTAATAAGAAGCTCAAGTCATTGGCCAACAGTTTTATAATTAATATCACATCTGTGTGTTTATTTGGGGCCCAAGGGGAGCAGGACCAGCTGGGGCAGAGAACCATCAACAACACTGAGACATCTTCTCAGCATCTCCCCTCCCCCAATTATTTTAAATCTTCAACTTTGCCAGCATTGATTCTTCAGACTTTGGGTAGTTAGCTATCTTCACCACACTGAACAGGCTTTGTTTAGTCCCACTTCTTGAGTGTGCACTGCATGCTCAATACTGTTTCTGATTATTTTCTATAAAATAGTGCATTTCATTGTTATATACCCTCTTGAATTTCCTTATAAATGCTAGATATGAAGTACAGAGATTTTCATTGATTTACCTAAGATGGGGAACGGATAGTCAAATTAAAACGCAAGACATGCCAACACCATCGTGTTCCAGAAGCCGTCCGCATAGATACAGGATGAAATAATTAAATAATAAGCTGGCCTTCCATGCCTTTCCTTGGGTTACCACACAGACCATGCACCTTCCATAATAAGAGAAATTCCTAGTTAGACTAATGACTGTCCCCTCCCCATTGACCAAAATATCAGCCACTCAAAGGGGAGACCAAGGGAGAGATCTGCTTGCCTCCAGCCTCCATGAAGCACTACCCTAACCCCATCATAGGAACTCACCTTAGTTCACTCAGAAGCCATTCCTGTTCATAGTCACATGATTAGTCATGAGGCCAACAGCTCACTGGATCTTCTTTAACACCTACCCAAGGAGTATGTGTCCCCATGCATCTATCAGAAGTTCATGATGTTGCTGGAAATGACTCTAAAGCTGACATTGCATCAAAAAATCATCCAGCCTTGTAGAGCAAGAGCAAAGAGGGCCTCTTTCTTGGAGACTGTAAACAACAACCCTCGAATTATCATTTCTCTATTATAGAAAAGTCACCCACCCCGAGAATTAACCTTTCTTGCTTTCTAAAATACCATTGTAAAAGGTATCTAAAATGACTGGTAGGAATAGAGACTACAGCTGAAAAAGTTGTGTCACACATGCTCACACACACACACACACATGCACACACTACAGTTTATAAAATAATTGGTAGCTGAAGTAGTATTTTGACAATAGGCGCGGTTCCGTTCAGCTGATGGTCCTTGAAAGTGAACAGATTCTCATGAATAAAGAGGTGCTCCGAGCCGTATTTATCTTAAGCTGGATCTGTTTTAGAGAGTGGGGTATTTTAAGAAGAAGTATATGTTAACAAGTGAAAAGAATGTTCTAATAGGAACACTTTCTGGGGTTTTTGTCAGTTAACACTGAATATACTTTAATTGGCTTCAGTTTGTTACCCTAACATTTCAGAAGAGGATGTTCGTCTTCAGACATATTCCAAGATAAAGTCATCTGCAAACAGTCTTTCTTTTTCAGATTATAAACAAAATGAACAGTGAAATGGGCCAGGTGAACAAGCAGGGCACCATGACTGCATCCAGTTCTGCCAGTGCCCATGGCAGGCATCAGTAATCAGCCTCAACAATCTGAGCATTCCTCTCAACAGTACCCTCTAAATAGCCAGCATCCATCATATTGGCCACGTTTGTCCCTAAGCTTTTGTCTCTCCGTAGTGAGAGCCAATGTTCACGTCAGAGTAGCCAAGTACTAAGAATATAATTCCATGTATAATGCAACATAATGAAGACATAAAAATGTTTTGTGGAGAGCATACGCCATAAACACTACATTACAAACAAAAACAGAATTCCAGTTGAACCACTGTACTCTCAACCAAAATAGGACACACCAAAATCCAAAACTTGTTGAGGATAAAAATGACAAAAGTGGAAAATTCCACATCTGCCCTCAGTGATGATGAGTTACAATCAAAACATACCACCACTAAAATAGTGTATAAAATAAAATTACATTCAGGCTGTAGGTATGAGGCTATGCATATAAGATAAATAGAAAACATAAATTAAGTCCATGTTTATCTCAGCCTCAGGATATCCTAAAAACAATTAAAAACCAATATACTCTGGTTTCCAATCTTGAAATAAATGTTCAACCTGAAGTTTCTAGTATAGGAAAAGGATTCATCACTTGAAACTAGACTTTATTTTGGATAAAATAGTGTTCCTACTGAACTATATTTTCATTTCTTGTACTGGAGAAAGGTCACTATTGATCCATTTCCAAAGAGACTATCCCATTATTCTTTCTTGTGATCTGTGTTTGTCATCTTTCCATCATTATGCCAAAAAACCTAACATAGTCAATTTATAATCCAGCTGCTCAGAGTTTCAGAGTTCCCAGTTCAAGGTCACTCTGGCCCACTGTCTTCAGGTTTGTGGCAAAGCAGTATATCATGACAGGCATGGTGGAACAAAGCTGTTTCCTCCATGGCAACCTAAAAACAAAGACAGAAAAAAGAGGGTCCATCTCAAAATCCACTCCTCACTGTCACCTAGCCCCCCCCCATGAAGTCTCCCCTAACTTCCAGTAGCACTATAGCCAGATCTTTCTTTTTCTTCCCTTTTTATAATTTAAATTAGAAACAAGCTTGTTTTACATGTCAATACCAGTTCCTTCTCCCATTCCTCATCCCCTGCCCCACTGATCCCCTATCCCATTCCCTTTCTGCTCCCTGGGGAGAGTGAGGCCTTCCATGGGGAAATCTTCAAAGTCTGTCATAGCATTTGGAGCAGGACCTAGACCCTCCCCATGTCTAGCCTGAGAGAGTATCCCTCTATGTGGAATGGGCTCCCAAAGTCCACTCATGTACTAGGGATGAATATTGATCCACTACCAGAGGTCCCATAGATTGCCCAGTCCTCCAAACTAACATACACATTCAGGGGGTCTGAATAAGTCCTATGCTGGTTTCCCAGCTATCAGTCTGGGGTCCATGAGCTCCCCCTTGTTCACATCAGCTGTTTCTGTGGGTTTCTCCAGCCTGGTCTTGACCCCTTGGCTCATCATTCCTCCCTCTCTGTAACTGGATTCCAGGAGTTTGGCTCAGTGTTTAACTATAGGTGTCTGCTTCTGCTCCCATCAGCTACTGGATGAAGGCTCTAGGATGGTATATAAGGAAGTCATCAATCTCATTATCATAGAGGGGCATTTAAGGTAGCCTCTCCACTATTGCTTAGATTGTTAGTTGGGGTCATCCTTGTAGATCTCTGGACATTTCCCTAGTGCCAGATTTCTCTTTAAACCTATAATGGCTCCCTCTGTTATGGTATCTTTCTCCTTGCTCTCCTTTATTTTTCCCCTGACTCAATCTTCCTGCTCCCTCATGTCTTCCTCTTCCCTCCTCTTCTCCCCTTCTCTTTCTCCTAACTCCCTCTCCGCTTCCCCCATGCTCCCAATTATTTCAGGAGATCTTGTCCCTTTCCCCTTCTCTGGAGGACCATGTATGTCTCTCTTAAGGTCCTGCTTATTTCCTAGCTTCTCTGGCTGTGTAGATTGTAGGCTGGTAATTCTTTGCTCTATTTCTAAAATCCACATATGAGTGAGTACATACAATGTTTGTCTTTTTGTGACTGGGCTACCTCACTCAGGATGATTTCTTCTAGTTCCATCCATTTGCCTGTGAATTTCAAGATCCCATTTGTTTTTTTTTTCTGCTGAGTAGTACTCCATTGTGTAAATGTACCACACATTCTTTATGCATTCTTAAGTTGAGGGGCATCTAGGTTGCTTCAAGGTTCTGGCTATTATAAATAATGTTGCTATGAACATAGTTGAGCAGATGTCCTTGTTGTATGAATGTGCATCTTTTGGGTATATGCCTAAGAGTGGAATTGCTGGATCTTGTGGTAGACTGATTCCCATTTTCCTAAGGAAGTGCCATGCTGATTTCCAAAGTGGCTGTATGAGTTTGCACTCCCACCAAGCAGTGAAGAAGTGTTCCCCTTTCTCCACATTCTCTCCAACATAAACTGTCCTTGGTGTTTTTGATTTTAGTCATTCTGACAGGAGCAAGATGGTATCTCAGAGCTGTTTTGATTTGCATTTCTCTGATGGCTAAGGATGTTGAGCACTTTCTTAAGTATCTTTCAGTCATTTTAAATTCCTCTGTTGAGAATTCTCTATTTAGTTCTATGCCCCACTTTTTAATTGGATCCTTTGGTGTTTTGGAGACTTGCTTATTGAATTCTTTGTATATTTTGGAAATCAGCCCTCTGTCAGATATGGGGTTGGTGAATATCTTTCCCCATTCTGTGGGCTACCATTTTGTCTTGTTGACTGTGTCCTTTGCCTTAGAGAAGCTTCTCAGTTTCAGGAGGTCCCATTTATTAATTGTCGATCATGTCTGTGCTACTGGTGTTATGTTCAGGAAGCAATCTCCTGTATCAATTCATTCAAAGGTATCTCCTACTTTGTCTTCTAAGAGGTTCAGTGAGACTGGGTTTATGTTGATGTCTTTGATCCATTTGGACTTAAGTTTTGTGCATGGTGATAGATATGGATCTACCTGCAGTATTCTATACACCAGTATCTAGTTATGCCAGCACCATTTGTTGAAGGTGCTTTCTTTTTTCCATTGTATAATTTTAGCTTCTTTGTCAAAAATCAGGTGTTCATAGGTGTGGGTCCATATCAGGGTTTTCAATTCAATTCCATTGGCCTACATGTCTATTTTTGTACCAGTACCAAGTTGTTTTCAGTACTATAGCTTTATTATAGAGCTTGAAGTCAGGGATAGTAATGCCTCTGGAAGTTCCTGTATTTTACAGGGTTGATTTTGCTATCCTGGGTCTTTTGTCATATCTTTCTAAAGCTTGCATTTAGGGACAGTCAAGATCTAAACTGTGACATGAGCTTCTACAATAGTCCCAAACAACAGTAATTTCCCTCATAGTTACTACTTTCTACTCCCAACAGTCCCAATCATCATTCCTTTTCTCATAGGGACTGACAGTATCTGCTTTCCCCATGACATGACAACTTAGCACCATTTGACATAGTAAGGTAACATCAAGTGATGAATTTTCCTTCTAATTATGTTTACTGCCTTCAGGCTTGCCATCTTTAATTTGATCTCCAATTTGTATCCATGGGTAACCCTAGACACCACTTACCTGAGGTGGAGCCTTGCTGGAGGAAGTATGTCAGTAGAGGCAGACCTAGGTTATATAACATGGTCTCTCTATGTGTCCTCTCTGTTCCAGGTTGCCTCATACTTCTGCTGCAATACTTTCCCCCACTATGATGAACTCTATCCATCTGGAACTGTAAGCCAAAACAAATCTCTTCCCCCTTGAGTTACTTTTGCCAGGGGTCTTTATCACAAGAGAAGAAACTAAGACACCATGTAATACCAGAATAATCTGTCTCTGTGTTTCCTTGACATTGTTGTGACTGAATGTCACAGAAAATTTATATCAGTGGTAATGTATTTGTGTGCAGAGACTGAAATAAATATATACTGATTTTAAGCGTAGTTTGATCCATAGGTTCATAGATTATTGGAGATTCGCTTTTTTGTATTTCTCTTGATCCCGTATTCTGTGCTGATGCAGATTAATCCTCTCTTGTTACAAAATGATTGCCTCTGTTAATAACTTAAGTTTCCTTATGTTAAGATATTCTTATAGAGGGAAAAAACATCTTCTTCTTCTTCTTCTTCTTCTTCTTCTTCTTCCTGTTTTATAAAACAGATGAACTTTCAGTCACTGATGCAAAAGATGACAATGTGGTGATTGGCTGAGATTCCATGGTTGAAAGTTCAGATTCTTGTAGTATGGAAACAAACAAAGGTTGCTTTGGAGGCCAGCAACAATATCTTCTATACTCTCATGTGAGACCTGGCTCCAGAAGGTAATGTTTTCCCTGCTGTGTTCTGTGAATTCTCAGCATATAGCAGAGGTCTTGATACCTGTATAGGAACTGATCAGCATGCATGTGCTTGGCTGAAGGAAACTGAGCCTTCCTGGACCTGAAAAACAAATCTATATTCTTGTTCACCTCTCTGCTTCAGCTCATAGTTTCCACCCTGAAACTATTACTTCTCATCCCTCCATTTAGGAATCATGGGTTTCTGTTTCCCTTGAAATAGGTTACCTTTCCTCAATCAAAATTCACCATAAACCCCACTACCCTTTCTCACCCCAATCGCAGAAATATCTGCCTGTTTAAAGATGCTTGCTCCAAGGCTTCCCTTGCAACTGGAAGATTCTGTGATAAATGCAAGAAGAATACAGTAGCAGAAATGATAGAAACATCAAAAGGGATTGGTTTGCCAGTCAGCCCTTTTTATTAAATAGTCCCTGAAGGCAGCTGCTATATATCTTTTGATTGTTCCTACAAAAGAAAGGATAGCGGAGTACAAAGAGACTAGATTTTGCAAAGAGGTCTGGGTCAGATTCTGGTCCCACCAATTCTAAACTGTGGGCAATGTTGGGCAAGTGATTTAGTCAGTGCTCATACCCTCCTATGTACCATGTGGATAATGATACAACTGCCTAAGAGAATAATAAAAGACTAATGAGATGAGCTGTCTAGCAGGGCTGGGACACTCCATGGTAAATAATTGCCACTCCTTCCTCTGAACGACTCTAAGTGTGTTATTAATATGCTCAGTGTTGCTGGTTCTTTAATTCCAGCTTTCAGGATCCAGGCTGCTAATGAACTCAGTATTACAAAAGCTTTTCTGAAAACCATTCTGGCCTCACAAAATCTAACTGCAAGAACTTGAGACTTCTTGGGAATTTTTGACATCTCCTCTAGGTTCCCCAAAAGGCAGTTCTCTCCTACCTTGGCATGTCATGATTTTGTCTGATGGTTAAGAAAGAGGAAAAAAGGAACAACTTAACTGCTGTGGTCTGTTATGGATGGTTCTTCCCTCCTGCCAGCCTGGTTCCACAGCCACCTTGCCCCAAATGAACACGCAGAGACTTCTATTAATTATGAAATGTTGGCTGATGACTAGGGCTTCTTGTTGACTAGCTCTGTCTTAATTATTAACCCATAACTACTAATCTGTGTATTTCCAAGTGGTCTTATCTTATTGGAGAATGCCTCTCTTCTTGGGATCACATAGCGATTCCTCCTCTGCCTACACCTCCTAGAATTCTCCTTGTCTCCTAGTCCCATCTATCTTCCTGCCTGGCAAATCAGTGTTTTATTCATTAACCAATAAGATGAACATATACAGAAGGACAACCCTATCTGTGGTCACTGTGGAAACCTAGAGAGAATGGATGTGAGAACCAGGGAGGGTCACTGTGGTTGCAAACAGCCTTTGGTGTTCTCAAGGTTCCTATAATTCGGGATGTGTACTTCCATGCTCACTAAGGTAGAAGTCAGCTTCATATCCTGTTAGTTAAAACAAACAGCTGAACAAGTGTGGGATGAAGAGAAGCTGTTTCCGCACTTTGCATACTTCAGACTTAGGGGGTATCCATGTTTATAAGTAAAACTTCCCACACTGCCTTCCTCAGGTTAACACTTCAGACTTCCATGCCTCATTTGAAGTGTCTCCTCTCCAACTTCTAGAGTTTTTCTTTTTCTGCCATACTTTCCTTTGAAATGAAAAAAAAAAGATACTCTCTCTTAGATTTACATTCAGGCCATTTTATCATCAAGGTTCACAGTTTTGAATTCTATCCCATTCTTTTTCAAAAAATTATATGAAGCCAGCATAGTTTTATTCTTGAGGGAATTCTAATCTCAACTATTAGTAGTCATTAATAATGTTAATTTCAAATGCAAACATGAATTGTTTTCATAAAAAAATGTATGGGAAGATACATCCAATGAAAAGGACTAGAAATATTCTAATGTTTCAGTGATTAATAAAGCTAACACCAGACTTTATCAGACACATAACAGAAGATATTTAGATTTCCCCTCCATTTCTTAAAGAGAGGGAAAGAATTGGCAGCTCCTGAAGACTATGCCCTTTAGCCGTAGACTCTTCGGCTTCATTTTGGAGCCAATGAAGCAAAAATCATCATCTCAATTTGTCATTTTCCTCTATGCATAATTCTTTATTCAGATAAATGTTAAAACAAACCCTTCAGCTCTGGAAGGTTTTCAGCCCTCTATGTTCCTGTGAAGAATAAATCAGAGAGGAGCCAACCTTTCAGGATACATGGCTTTCCAAATCTCCATCATAGCCACGTATGCAAATGACAAAGGCAGGAAAATATGACATATGTCTTTGGAACATTAAAGTTGATTTTGTTTGCCTAAAAGGGATACATGTATATTGTAGAAAGTCTAGAACCTACACACAGGTAAAGAAAACAAGATTCATAGACCATGACAACACATAAAGTCACCTACCGTTAAGGTTTTGTTGCAAATGCTTTTTATCTTTCTAGTACACATGTTCACCTGTGTGTGTGTGCTTTTTATGGGATCATACTGATCATATGGGTTTTGTTTTGCTACTGCAGATTCAGAGTCCAGGTAGCCATTTTATGTGATTCATGATATGCGTGCACATGGGGGATTGTTTTGTTTTGTTTTTCATTTTGTTTTGTTTAAATGTCTTTTAAGGGACTCATGGGGATCATCCTCTTTCCAAATTCAATTTCTGTTTTCTACCACCTCTTACAAAAATTGCAATGATACACTTATACTATTACTTTGAGGTTGGATGGATTTCTTACACATATATAGGTAACCTTATGTTACAGACTTAACAGTTCTGTGTGTGCATGTGTATGTATATATACATGCATATATGTACACATATGTATGTATATATACATGCATGTATGTACATGTATGTGTGTGGTTATATACCTATGAATATGTAGAGGCAAGAAGTTGACATTGGGTGACTTTCTCATCACTCTCCACCTTTTTATCAAGACAGACTCCCACTTGTTCTGGAGCTCACTTGCTGGCTAGACTGCTCTTAGGAAATCGCTCACACTCATTTTGCTTCTACCTCCCAGTGCAGACAGGAGTGCATATTGACATACACAGGTGCAATGGATCCAAAGTCAGAACCTCATGCTCACACGGTCAATGCTTTGCCCGCTGAGCCGTCTTCCTCTCTCCCTACTGTTTTCAAATCTGTTTAACTTTCCATGTGTGCATCTAGATCATAGACTCAGGTTCTGTCTAGCATCCCATGGCGTTTCACAAAGCTGCTTCCTTACTGACAGACTGTTAGAGTGCATCAAAGAACTGGGAAGAATTTACCTGCTCTAGACCAAGACTGGAGAGACCTGGATCATGGAACCCCTCTGTACCTAATTTCACCACATGCATACAGGGGTGAACCGTGTCTACTCCCCCCAGAGAGCATTATCACAGTTTCTAATTGTGTCCAATCTGATATATATAAAGTGCTACATGACTGGTTTAATTTGCATTTTCTGATAATTGGGGAGTTTGAACATCACCTAATATGATTCCTTGCTAGTTAGAGTTCCCCAAACCAAGCCCTTCAATTTGACAGAGGGGGAGAGTTTCACTCCTGATTTTTTTGTTCACTTGTCTTGCTTATAGATTTGCAACAATTCATGCTTTAATATCACCAAATTGCCTTTACTTTTACATTCTTTTGTTTTTGTTTTAACTCTCTTTTGTGTCTTTTGTAATATGCACATAAATACAACTTTTCTTTTATACCATTTACATTTATGGCATATATCTTCAATATGTCACTGCTTTATTTTGTATGTCAGGCTACCTTATTTATTGTTGAATTTTCTGTGTTAAAAACGAAATGTTTATATTAATTGTGCAAGTTCAAGCTATTATTTTTGGAGTTTGTTTTTAGCCAGAATCTCATTTGATTGCTCTGACAAGTGAGTGCTGTAGTTGTTATTTTTCTCATTGTACCAACAGGAAAAAAACCCTAAGTCAACACAGAGAGAAGTAATGACCTGCCCAATGTCACACAGTCCCTCAGTAGCCAAACTGGTATCAATACTCTAGTCTCACATCCTCAAGTTCAATAGCATTCCCATGACGCTTATCAAGAATCAAGATAATTTCCCAAAAGCTATCCATGGAAGTCAATGTCTTGAACAAGAATTGCCAAATCTCTGAAGCAAATGTTTTCCTATTCTTTCCTTTTTAAACTTCATTTGTATGTGGAGGTGTGGTTATGTGTGTGTGTGCAAAAGTGTGCACATGGTGTGCTCACACTAATGGACACCTAATGTCTTCCTGTATTGTTTCCTACATCATTTCTAAAAATACAGATTCTCACCAAACACACAGCTCACTGTTTCCACTAAACTGGCTGATGGTGGAGCCCCTAGGATCCTTCTGTCCTGCCCTCTTAGTGCTGAGGTTGCATATGTATACCCCGACTCCTGGCTTTCACATGGGTTATCAGACCCTAAACTCAGGTTGTCACACGCATGCAACAAGCTCTTTCCCCGTTACTATAGTGGTGTAACACTGACTAATATAACACCTGAAAAGACAGTGGTCACATTGACTGAGCATATCAATGTGATTACAACTTAGTAAAACAAATGAATCTTCTGCTACCCCACCATTCACACACCTTTGCCTTTGCTAGTGGGAGCTGAGGACTTGTCTTCACCTCTTCCTAGAATGCATCCCATCCCTAAGATGATATTTGTCGGTTTTGAAGACCAGAATCCAATATTTCTTTCTGAGCAGTGAACCCATCAGTCATCACACAGAAGCAGGGGTATGAGTACAGGAAGGGGTCACTCATCTCTTAGAACACTATTGTGAGAGCCAGGTTTCCATTTCCGGATTTACTCTAAATGGGCTGAATATAGATACTTTGTGGCTATCAAGGTAAGCTATTCTCTGAACATGCCCTCAAATTTCAGAAATGAAACAAACCATCTGGCCAAGACCAGAAAGTTGGGCATAAATAATGAGAAGTAGGACAAAAATTCCCATCACTCTCACATCAGAAAATGTCCTCCCAGAACACAAGTACATCATGAATTTTGACCTTGGTGCAAACTGTACAAAGAGAGAAATCTTGAACTCTAGCTTCTAAAATCAAGGAAGGCCATCCCATGAATGGGACTAATGAGCTAGAGTTAGGTGGTTGTTTGTAGCGGAAGGGGAAGCTATGCTCGGAGCTCCCACTGGCAAAGGAAAGGGTGATTGGTAATGGGGTAACAGAAGATTTATTCTTCAATATAATTTTAATTACTTTACAAAAGCTGTTCATAGGCATTTTGTGGAGAAGGAGGGGGAAAACAGCCAACTATTAGTTAGAGCTTTTTAATTTTGGCAGGTTCTTCAGCACCACAGGCAAAATCTGCATTCTCTGACTGAACATGTCTTTCTTGTACAAAGATGCCTTTTGCATAATCCAACTGAGTAAGGCCACAGTCGGTACTTCAAGAAGAATGGGTATTTCAAACATTCATCAGATGAGCTCAAAAGGTTATAAAAGCAATAATAATTACAGCTTCCACTTACTGACTGCCTGCTGTGTGCCAAGCATTGTGTTTAACAAGTACCAGTTGACTTACTGGGGGAGGGACCTGTGGTATATGTGCTATTGCTATCTCCATTAGAATATGAGGAAGTTGAGAGTTAAAGAGATAGAATGAGTTGCTGAAGGCTAGAAAGCCAATAACTGGCAAAAACAGAATCCAAAGCCAGAGCTATGCCATTCCCAAAGGAAAGTTCTATGTGCTCAACATTTGTATGAGTTAGCCTTTACTTTGTAACAAATTACAATGAAGTGGCCACTTAAGACCTTGGTATATCACCTGGTTTCTGAGGCACACAAATCTAGGAGTGACTTCTACCTCAAGGTCTTTTTGGAAATTGCAATAACCTGTCAAACTGCATTTGAAGACTTCACCTGAGTCAGAGATCCCCTTGCCACATCACTGTGCAACTGTTAGTGAGAGATCTTAATGGCCCATGTGATCCTCCCCTCTCTAGGATACCGATTCTCATTCTTCCTAATGCCTTCACCCTTTAATACAGTTCCTCATGTTGTGGTGACCCCCAACCATAAATTATTTTTGTTGCTACCTCATATCTGTAATTTTGCTACTGTTAGGAATCACAGTATAAATATTTTTGGAGATAGATGTTTGCCAGAGAGGTCACAACCACTGCTTTAGGGACGCATGAGTTATATTTGTAAATAAAAATATCCTATGGCATTTTTATGAAATTCAACTGAGAAAATCTATGAGATACAAGCCAAAATAAGCCACACGGATTTGAATTTCATAATTTCTCTAGGAATCAACCAGCACTCTGTACAGAGTATTTAGAGCTATCCCTGAATCTGCAGAAGAATGGCCAAGATGATACCTATTGACCTCTGTCCTAGGACAGCACAGTCCTTATGCAGGTGACACCTTATCCAAGTCTCTTTACAGTAACAATGAGACTTTTCATCTGCACCCAGCTCCTGGAAAGCATTTCACAGTTAATGGAATCAATGGGAGTCCCCAATTCTTTTTAAATTGGACAGATAAATAAAGGCATTGCAAACACATCTGGGAGGTGTTCAAAAGCAGGCACCCAAACGCTTTGATATTTCCACCTGCTGTGCCTCAACCCCAGCAGGGGAGTAAGTATCTGAGTAGAAAAGGAAGCCAGAGTTTAGCCTAAGAAAGCAGACTCTAGTAGAATAGTTTTCAGTGTGTCTATAGTTTTAGTGAGAAAACTGGTGCCCGTTGAGGCTCTGAAGCCTGGAGTTAGAATTTTCATTATAGACAGAACATCTGGAAGAGGTCCTGGCACATAGTAGGTGCTCAGCAAATAGAAGTGTATATGTATTCTTGTTATAATTATCATGATTCCAGCTTCTTACCACTGTCTTGAGGATTAAGATGCAGATATTTACTTAGTATCGTTACTATCCGTTCAATTGTATTCTAAGTTCATAAGATAGGAACCTCATTATCTGCCTTATGTACTACTGTATTCCTACTACTTAACACAAAGAAGATACCCAGAAAAAATTTTATAGGAATTAATGTACGTAATCCAACACTTCCTATGCATAAGTTTTCCATAGATGACAGTTACCAGCATTGTAATCATCATTCTGCTACCACTGTCATCATTATCAGCATCACCAGCATCCCAAGACTTAAGAGTACCCTGGTGTGGTAATTCACTAGTGTTCTTAGTCTGTGACTGTAAGATATAATTTCCTTTCCCACCTCAGATAACTGGTTCACAGTAGGCTCTGTTGCTTTTCTCATGGTTAAAGAGTAGTTCAGCCATACTAACAACATAAAGTGTTGTTATGCTTAGAGGAGCAAAACAAATTATCTCTATAAAACTGTCACAAGCACTACCACAGGGTTCAGCCAAAGTATACCAAAGTCACACTCAATAACTCATATTGAATCCCATCTCAACTGTTTACCAAATAAGTGACCTAGGGAAAGTTACCAAACTTAACTGGACCTACGCTGTGGGCTCATTTATAAAAATAAAGAAAACATCACCAAGAAAACACCAAAAGAGCTGTTGAAAGAAATGCCAGAGGTGCTCTTTGCCAAGTTTCTTGCCTGTGTCTTTTCCATGGTAGATGCCAATGTTTTTGGAATGAGTGATACATGCATATACATGGATGATGTATCTTACGCTTCCAAATCTATCATTCTTTCCAACATTTCAATCAGCATATGAAGAGAGCTTTCCAAATCCTAGGACTCTCTGAAAGTGGAGGATATGAGTTCTAGGAATCAGTGTGACTTCAGCCAAGTCCTAAGATATAACTCTGAGTTCCAGGGTCTCAGTCACAAAATATGAGGAAATACTGTTTGCATACTGGACTGCATCCTGCAAAAGTGGCTAAAATGCTAGACTTTGTGTTATATATGCTTTACCACAATAAAAAAAGAAAAGTCCTTGGGGACTAGGTTACTAGTTTCCTGACCCTGGGAAGTGAACATTTGATGCCAATAATACTGGGTGGGGTGGAGGATTCCATAATATATGCTAAGCACAGACAAATGTCAAGTATATGACTGTTGTTTGCCCCCTTGGTGGTGCTATGAGTGAAGCGCTGCTACTGTTATTCAAATTTCAGAAGAAGAAATAAGCACCAGTGAAGTTTTTCCAGTGCAGACTTGTACCATTTCAGTGATCCAATTCCTCAATCAAGTCCCAAGACCGAATAGCCCATTTTATCTCAGTTCTTCGATGGAGGAATCCCAATAATCTGATCATTTTTACTCACTTTTGAATAGTACCACCAGCAGGTACCTGAAGCTTTAGGAGGCATTTCACACCTAAAATACATCAGTAGGGTTAGGAACATCAATCAATTGGCAGAGACTCCATAACTCAAAGGTGACCCAGTCAAAGCACAAATGCTGGTCCCTTCAGCTTGTAAGTCTCCTCACCAACTGAGTAGAAATGAGAATGCAAATGATTGTGTTCCAGCATCCTGGCTTTCTTAGTGGGTCTATGGATTTCTGTTTTATTTTTTCACCCAGATGAAGCCTGGAGGAGGGCTGATGTCTCCCAAGGCATGCCTTTTGGTCTTGAAGATCAATTCCGATTCTACGATATGCTGTTCTTTTCAGTCTTTACATCAAACTTCTTACCGAAGGTGGATCCCATATGTGGTGCTTTGCATGAGCACAAATCAAAATTGCTTTCAACAATCTTTCTTTATGGTGATACAAACTACTTCCAGTCAGTGCAGGCAAGGTCCTCCCCATAATTGTGTCTTTAATAATCCACTATTTCATATTTATTTCATCAGTTTCAACAGTTTAAGAGAACACCTATAATCTTAGATCCAGTAATCAACTGTTTCAGAATTGCCCCATCCTAAATTTAGGCCTTATACTTGGTAATTTAGCTAGAGAATTTCAGTGTTGAGTGCCATTCTTCCGTGGATAAGGGAAGTGCTGCTATTGGGGTTGTGTTTAACTCTTATTATTTAGTAAATTGAACTGGGTACTGTGGAGCTTAAAAATGCAGGCTATAATTGTTTTAATGATACAAAGGCTCCCTGGCTGCTGGCTTCCCCATCTTCACTAGGATTCGCTCACAAATGGGATTTTGTGCTCAGTGGGGCTTTCATTTCTGATGTTTTAATAAAACAAATATTGTTGCAGTATGCAATTTGTGAAAGAATCAGTTAAGGTGACTAAAGAGTTGTCAGATAGAGCTCTTCATAGCTGCTAAACTTTCTCTATTGACTTACTAAGTGTTTGACATTGTACCATGAGCATTTTTTAAACTTCACACCAAACCTGGGAGATTTAGACAGTCACTCTCCCATTTATGATTACTTTGTAGTACGACATACCCAGTCTTGGCTAAGAATGCCTGCCCCAGAATTAGACATTTGCCACTTCCTTGCAGTGTTTTCCCGGTACAGTTTGATTTGGGAGTCTCTGTATTGTTTGTTTTTTTGCAGGGCATGGGAGGGAGGGTGGCGACAAGAGTTGGGAACAGCATGTAATACTTAGTGAGGAATAAAGATAATCCCAGTTGGGTTGTGAATCCTAATGTTTGTTTGTTTCCCAGGTAGGTCTCAGGACACTAATCACCAGTCAGGAAAGTCTTTGTTCCTGGGTTCCCTGCCCCTTTTAAGACAGGACCCCAACAGCTGAGAACACAGCTCTCAGATCTCTTTTCTTCTGTAGAAGACTCCCATTTAGTTACCTGATGAGAAGCTACACTTGTTTCTTTCTCAAAGTGTTTAAACCCTCCTGACATGATGATACATGTTTAAAAAATAGATTTAGAGCAATCAAGCCCATTTTAAAAGGATATAATATACATGCTCTTTCTTAATGGGCTCAGAAGGGCATCTTATTGACCCTAAATTTGAAGTTTATACATCTGAGACAATTGAACAGATTTCCATATAAATGATGGTAGAATTGACAGCTTACTTAGATAATACCTTTTGATTATCAGAAAATGGGATGAAATTATAAATTGTAAGCCTACTTGGAATTTAGCAGCCAAACAGTTGGCTTTCTGAAAAAAACTATACAAGAAAAAGTGGATTAAAATAAATTCTGCTTCTGAAAATATTTAGAAATAAAAAAATGGCTGCCTTTTGAGAGACTATGTATCTTTAATGTTTCATCTGTATCAATAATTAGATTTTGTGTTGGTTTCCTTGCTCTCTGAACCCCTAAAAAGAAAACAGAAGGATTCACCATATGCAATACATTACATATCGTTGTGTTTATTACTTCATTCAATAAACATTTCCTAAGTGCTGAACAGAGCGAGCAGCAAACAAGAGACACCTGCTATTGCAGAGACATTCCAACGGAGGAAAAAATTAGGAACACAGAAACACATGCAGGGATGAGGAGATGGTCCGTGGATAAAGAGCCTGCTATACAAGCATGAATATCTGAGTTCAGAGCCTCAGAACCCTGTCAAAAGCCAGCCAGGCCAATGTACAACTATAACACTAGTACTGGGGTGGATGGAAATAGGGAAATTTCCCAGAGCTCCCAAGCCAGTCAGTCTCACTCAGTTTGCAAGATTTAGTGAGAGATCCTGTCTATAAACATGGTGGCAAATGCTAGAGGAAGACACCAGACATCAACCCACACACACATGTACTCACATGAACACACACGAACATGCACACACAGGCATGCACACACACACACACACACACAGACATGCCTGCATGGTCACTATGTGAACTTTCTGATGACAGTATACAATATGTATTGTGGCAAATGTGAAGTCAGGATATACTAGGCTATACCCTCAGGATGCACTAGGCTATACCATCTTTGGGGGGGGGATGTCAGGGAATGGCTACATAGGCAAAAAGAGTAGGGAAGGGTTCATGTGATCTTTCATATACAAACTTCTCACCAAAGAATAGATTAGACAGAATATTTTAAACCAAAACAACCCCTTCCTGCCTCCTCCCCGCTGCTGTTTTCCAGTTTCCTTTTGTTTCATGGAAAACAATTCACTGTCCATGGTCAGAAGTTTTCAGCCCGCCTTGAATTTAACAGTGTGCCGGAGCAAAGGCAGAGCATCTCACAATGGGAAGGAAAAGCCGCACCTAATGGCTTCAGTGTGGAATCCCATTCTTCCTGGCAGCTACCCCACAACCTGTGAATTTGATGGCTCCTGTCTGAGTGAAGCTTTCTCCATCCTTTGCAACCCTCTCCTCAGATAGTCGTGCCCCCTTGGCAAGTACGTACGTTACTATTTCCCAATCCCCGCCCCCAGGGCCGTTTTGCAGGATGATAAAGTATCTTAAGGATTTCAACTATCTGCAGAGCTGAAAGCAAGGTATTCAAGTACTAACCTGGAAATAATCCTGATGGCCTGTGGGATTCCCTGTCTCTTCCTTCAGCCTTCACGGGAGAAAGAGAAGTGTCATTGAATGCATTCTCCCAAAAGCCAAGCTGTAACCCAGGCACAGGTCTACCTAGAAGCCTGGGAGTGTTTTCATATTACAGGTGAAAGGAAATCTGAAGTCCACACTGCTTAAAACACTTCTTCAAACTCATCCTGTCTATGAGTCATAGATTTGACTCAGCATAGTTCAGGTTCCAAAGCTGTCATCATCATCTTTCTAATAATGGGTCCAAGAAACTCTCAACTCACCTTGTTCCCCTGGGAGAAATAATATATGGAGCTCTCCCAGTGTTTGGTATATCCAAAAGCTTTGTACTTAATTGTCCTGATCAGTGCCTGGCATGCGGGATGTCAATGCTGCAAATTTAACGTTGCAACCAAAGGAAGTTAGCTTCTAGAAATACAATTTCCAATAGTAGATGATATTTCAGGCAGTAAACTGCCTGTTTCAACACTGGGTGTCAAAACCCTATGGACAATTTATAAAGAAGTTGAAATAAGGAACAAGACAAATACGTTTTAGGCTTTACCAAATTCCTCTCCATTTGGAAGGAAGAAAAATATTATTCTCTGGGAATTGGAAGAAAACAGACTCGTCCCTCTCTGCTGTTGCTTGGGTCCGGCTAAGCAATAATACACGGTAGAGCCAAATGCTCTGATCGGTTTCTTTGGGTTGTTATTAAAGTTTGCAAAATATCACTCAGATTCTTCCTGGCAGAGTTTCAATTTCCTCTGTTTAAACTGGAATCAGGCTGACACCCTTCATCTCTGTTAAACCGGCCAAAGCTAGTGAACCCATAACATCAATCTGCCAGCACTATGGCTTCCATGCAGCAAAGACTGGGCAAGCCACACCCTTGGCTAGTCCTCAGGTGTGGCTTACGTCAAGCATGACTAGATCAGCCTTCTTCCTCTTCTCTCTCAGTGCTTCTTTTTGTCTCCCCTACACATATGCATGCATGTACATGCACACACATGCAGTAGGTCTTTGCCTAACCAGGGAAGAGGAGTGAGCTCTGCACAGCAGAGCATCTGTTGTAGCGGAAGACGTTACCCCTCACATGTACAGCCCTTCTGCTCTTGATATAATAAGGAAATCTGGACTCTTTTCCCTCTGGTCCTCTGGAAGATGCTATTCCCCCTCAGGCAACATCTCTTGCTGCTCCCCAGATTTATCCTCTGCTCTACTACAGCCCAGAAGAATCCAACGCACTTCCTCCAACACAACAGGCTCTGCCCCTGCTGACACCCTGATTGACACACCTTTCCCCTACCCTCTCTGATCGAACTTCCATTGACCCTCTACAATTTAATTTGGGTGGCATTCCTCAGGTCCTCAGGGATGATTTAGATGACTGCTTTTATCTGCTACTATGAGATTTAGTTTATTTTATGTAATCCCAACCTTGATTAAAGTTATCTCCTCAATAAAACTGCAAGGTCTAAGATACAGAAGAAGGGTGATCTTGTCCTCATACGTTGTTGGGACAGATACACACACACACACACACACACACACACACACACACACACACAAACTTCAATTCTCTTGAGTTTTATTTCTCAATTCAAGTGAATGGCTAAGTAGTAATGCCCTCATCCTTGTTATCATTCGACAACTCAACCACCAGAGGTTCTGTCCCTGACTTAGTTGCCCTTGAAGTTCTGTCCATTCAGTTCAGGCAGAAGCAAAGAATGTGGAGGAGTGTCTCATGGGAGGCAACTGTAAAACAGGTCTAAAAGTGTATGCATCACTGTTGCTCACATTCTAATGACACAAACTCAGTCACAGGCCACATCTAGCTGTAAAGGATTCTGGGACATGTAGTCCCTAGCTAGGCAGCTATTTCTTCTAAAAAGGTATGTGGAAAGAAGAATGTAAATCTTGATAGACGGACTTGTTATATTCCTGGATCCCAGTGCTTAATAAAGCAACCAATCAAAATATAGTTGCCGGACTAAGTAAATGAACTAATGAGCAAACTACTTAGAGAAAAAACAAAACAACTTAATGTATTCTATGCCAAACAGTGTACAGCAGAACCATAATGCGCATCCTTCAAATCAATAGTAGCAAGCTGTCGGTGAGCAGAAAGGCATGAAAAGTTTCACTGGCTTTAAGAAATCTTTATACTTGTTGAATGGCAGGACCTGGTCCAGCATCCAGCATAAAACTGATACTTATCAGTATAGGGATCCAATGAAGGCATGATTAGGAGAAGTGAGCCAGAATAAACATCACTGTGCTCACATCCTGTTTGTCAGGTGATCCCCCAACTCTTCATGCAGGGGCGAGCCTCCCCTCCCCTCCCCACCCCAGAGTAGACCTGGCCCTAGGCCTGAGTGTAGAAGTTCATTTTTCCCCTGATCGTTATAGCCTGGCTTTCTGCTATAGTACAAATGTGGAAGCAGAGAAATCACACATGCCAACATCTATGTACATGATGTGTGGGTGTGGCACCTTCCTCTCTTCTAGTCTTTGGGATTCCCAGGGAAAGCTAGACAGCAAAGACTAGTCTTTACAATATCAGAGAACTCTGGATTCGACTGAGAGACCTACCTCAAAAAAAGAAAGAAAGAAAGAAAGAAAGAAAGAAAGAAAGAAAGGAAGGAAGGAAGAAAGGAAGAAAGAAAGAAAGACTGAAAAATATTAAGGTCAACTTGGATATCAACTTCTGATCTCCACTCACATCCCTATGCATGAGCACCTGCACACATAGCACACATATAGACATACATACACACATTAAAAATACAAATAATAGGGGCCGAAACATGACTCTGTGGCTAAAGGCACCAGCTGCTCTTCCAGAGAACCTAGGTTTGATTCCCAGCATCGATATAACAGCTCACAATCATCTCTAACTCCAGTCTAGAGGACCTGATGCCTCCTCTCATCTCTGCGGGTACCAGGCACACACATGGTGTGTGATCCAATATCTAGACAAAACACTCATCCACAAAAAATAAATAAGAAAAATAGTAAATTCATAAACCAAAATGCATCACTTCCTTGCTTGAAACTACCAGTGACCTCCAGTTACATTGGGGATAAAATCTAAATTCTTTCACACACTACCATCTGGTCAACTCATCTTGTCTCCTCCCTATTGTTTCAAATCAGCAACTCTCCTGTGTGTTCATTCTGCTGGAAGCTCACTCAGCTTCTCTCCTTTCTGTCACATCTGTGGTTTGTTTCTAACTCAGGTGTCTCTGCTATGGACAAAGTACCATTTGCCCAGCTTTCTTTTTTTCTTATTGATTCTTTTTTGCCATTCAGCCTTTAGTACAAGCGCATTTTCCTCAATGAATCCTCTGATTATCATACTTCTAGAAAAGTTCTTCACACCCAGCCAGTCATCCTGTCCCTATAGATCACCTAAACCATGTGTCTTCCAGGGGAACTCAAACCCCACAGCATCCATCAGAACTACCCAGGAAGGATTGAAGATGCTAACCTATCCCAGTCGACATCTGGAAGAGTTCTGAGTGGAGTATCTTCTGGCTTGTTCTGGAATCAGTGGTTGCTGGTGTGAGCTGAAGCATCTAGTGCTGAGGCAGTAAATGGAGATAATTAGGTTTCAGCTCTGAACTTCAGATGGCTGTCATTGCTGGTCATAGGAGGGCGACTATGCATAATCGCTCATTCCACGGAAGTCTTCCCATAGGGGAACCGTGTGCTTTTGTGTGGAACAAAGAGAGGGGAAACCAAAGACGGGTGTGGGAGTTTTACTTTCTGAGCACTTCCTCCTGGCACGCTTAGCTGAGATTCAGAAACCAGCCTCAGTTAACTCATCAAGCTCCTGGAGTTTGCTGTGGATTTTCAACATTTAACCATCATAGTCTGTCCCAATGGGAGCAGAGACAGTGGGGCCCGGAGAAGTGGGAAGGGTGGGTCTAAAAGTGAACTGTGAGGTTGGAAAGGAAGGGGAAAAAAGAAATGAGAGTCCCTAATTAATAGAGACATTTTCAGACTCAAGAGAAGGCAGAAACGAACTAGACATAAATCTGCACTTTGTACAAAAGACATAATTCCCCAAGTCTTATTTCTCCATCATGGGTCATTTTTCTTTAGTCCTTTAGGCTGAGATCTTTCCTTGTCTGATGATAGTTGTGGGAAAGTCACACAGATTCATTTGTAGTTGCGATGTTTGCAATAAAAAATGCTCTCCACACTCTGTGACATGTTCTAGTCACATCCCTGTGAGTGGGAGGTAAGTGATATGTAATGCTCTTGGGTAACAAATGATGAGCGGATGTTGGGGTGGCGTGTGATGTACGCAGAGTATTGCCCTCTGTATGCCAAGCCCGGAAGGAAAGCCCTGCCTCCTGACTTTTCCATCGGTGTTCCTCCATCCTAAAATTGTTGGAGACTGATGCAGCACCCTCTTCTTTCACGATTTAAGCACTCCTCTGTGAGAAAGCTATACACAAGTCCACTTTCCCCCAAGCTACTCTCATCACCCTTTCAGGTCACCCTTATAGAAGTTCTTGATGACAGCCTAACTCCTTCCCTGACCTAACACCTTCCCCTCGTGTGCACTCATGAAACTTCTCCTTTCTTACTTCACCTGTTTTACTGGATGCTACATATTTATCTTCACATTACTTCCCTGCCCGCCCCCACCCCCGTCATGGTTTTCTTGAGAGCAGAGGTTGTGTGTGTCTTTGTTTTTCTATCCTTAGCTTCATACAAAGACCACACAAAGACATACTAGACCTTCCATAAATGATGGATGCATGGATGGATGGATGGAAGAATGGAGGGAAGAATGGATGGAAGGATGGATGGATGGATGGAAGGATGGATGGATGGATGGATGGATGGATGGATGGATGGATGGATGGACAGACTAAAAGAAAGATTGATGAGGCTATCCATAAATGATGGTTGGTTTAATGGATGGATGGATGAACAGAAAGATGTACACATGAAGTTTTCCTTGAGATACAGAAGGACTTTTTTATTTTCTTAGAATTTTATATATGAGATTATATTAATATAATATCCCCCCTTCTTCTCCTCCCTCTGTTTCTCCTGCATCCCTCCCAGGCTTTCTCAAATTCATGCCCTCTTACTTTTTTTAACTATAATTGTTATTTACAAACATGTATGTGTCTATAAACATGACCTGATGACATAATTTAGTGTTATTCATATGTGTTGAGAGCTGACCTCTTGGAATAAAGCTAGCCTGTTTGAGGGTTTGTACCTGGTGAAGACTGATTCTTCCTCTCTTTACAACTGCTAGTTGTTTGTAGATTTTCTTTTAGTAGTGAAATGTGAGAATTCCCCCCATCCACACTGGCACATTAAAAAGTTTCATTTTTAAGGTCTTGTGTAGGCAACCATATCATTAAGATTTCCTGGGTGCAGCTTCCCTGCCTCATATAGAAAATGCAATTTTGCATCAGATGTCCCATCCTTTTCTCCCTGGCTCTTATAACCTTTCCGCTCTGTTTTTGACATGTTCCTGAGCCTTTAGTGTATGGCTGCATTGTAGATTACCAACTGGGGCTGTTTTTCTATGTGTTTTGACCACGAATTGTTTTCTCTAATGGTCTCTACTGGCAATAAATAAATAAACAATATGAAAATCAATAAAAAGCTAAAAAGAAAGCAAGGAAACCAGAAACCTTCTTTCCTGAGGAATAAGCACTGTAACTTGCCTGTGGATTTAAATAAAAGCATTTAGAATTCAGTTAAAAACTGTACTGGTTTGGTGAAGTAGCCACAGTGTGTTCTCTTGTAGGGTCCATGACTTCACCAGCCAAGGATAGAGGGCCAAGTTTACAGTAACAAACATGAATTCACTGCTACTGAGTGTGCCTTAAGTCCAATTAGATGGCTATTGGTTATTCCCACGTTGTGTTTGCCACCGTTGGACATTCTGGTTGTTTGTAGGCGCTAACGCCTACAAGAAGGACTCTCTTGGCTGTGTGACGAAAATAGACTGTCCCTGGAGCTTTTTTTGTTTAGAAATTTCACTGTGATTACTTGTCCATATCCTCTCATAATTTCCATTACTGAGTTATATATTCAGCATGAAACTTTAATATGCCTAAAGATAAATAACTTGTTCCAGGCTAATACTCTGTCCATCAAAGTAGCAATAATAACAAAATCTCTCAATAAACAGGGTTTATCGTGGGTTCTGTGAGTTACTGTTAGAATTCTTACCAGGAAATCGGCTCCTCATTCCTTAGCTTCCCTGTGAACTGAATAGGGACAATATAAATATATACAATTACATACACATATATGTGTGTGTGGTTTAAGAATCAAGTGGGATAACAAATACAAAATAGTTTTCATGGGTCAGCATGTGAGACAGCACCTGAAATGGTCAATGGACATGGCTCTGTATTCTCCCAACTTCACATACATGAATCTGGGATACAGAAAGTTGAGATGAGCATCAACTCTGAATCTAGAGACTAGGTATTCCCAAGTCTGGGGAAGTGATGGAGGCCATCCTGGAGACTACCCTTGCTTTGGGCCACTTCACCCCATCCCCAATCCTTGTACAGTCGCCTCTGTTTTAGAAAGCTCACTCTCTAAAGGTCTGCCACTGCTCTTAGCCTACCCCGGAATATGACCTGTACCTGGATTGGAGGCTCCTGAAACACAGGGATTGTTCTAGCCTTACCCTATGTACCTGGGTCCAGCTACTCTTCGGGAGCCCCTCATAAAGTTTTGCTGAATTGAAATAAACTGCCCCACATCTCTTAACATGCTGTTTTGGAGATTTGGTTGAACTCCTAAACACTGAGTCCTAGAAAGGTTCTGGCCCATTAGCCCGATTCCCCTGCAAGCAGTTAGTGAGCTTAATGATCTCTGTGCCCCCAGTATGGCAGGAAGCCCACTCCCCGGCAGATCGCTCCCGGAGCCTTTCCTCACGCCAGCAGCCTCCAAAAGAACAGCTTGCCCAAAAGCATCTGAACAGGTTCTCTATTAAACTCAGCACTGTGACTTTCTTAAGGTTCTGGAAAACCCAACCTCATGTTCAGAGTCAGGGAGCTCTCCCTGAAACAGTGTGATTCTGTTTCTGACAGTTTTGTCCACCTATTAAAGCACCTGATATGTGCATACTCCTCATATGTACATACGTCTCCTATGTGCATATGTCTTATGTGTGCATATGTCTCATATGTGCATACTCTGCCTTTGGTGAAGGGAGAATGGGACAAAGGGAGGAAAAGAGGAATGGAGGAAGAAAGAAAGGGAAGGAAGGGTGGGTTATTTGGTTTCAAGAGGTGCAACATTTAATAAAGGAAGAAGACTATTCTGAACTACTTTTACTATTTTCTAATAAAAAATATATCCTCTGTGAGTGGTTCTGTGACCTATATAAGCATAGGACAAACATCAGGAATGCAACAATATATTTTGGTCATTTCACTAAATATTGTCTCCAACCTTCTGCCCTTTCTTGGATTCTCAGCTGAGAAATAGCTGCAGGAGGTGAGCAATGATGATGTCACTGACTAAAGATTGATGGAAACAGATATAAACCAAAAAATGGTTTTTGTGCCAGAAATGCTGTTTGCTCAACAATTGGCGACATCAAGGAACTTAAGCATTTCCACAGAGCTCAGCAGTTTCACCAGCGATGCACTGGAATCCACACCCCTGCCTCAGCACTGTTTCTGACGTGAACTAGAAAGAGTCAGACCTTTTAACTGCTGTTACCCAGAGTGGGTCGATTGCCTTGTTATCCAAAGAGTTGGCCTTTAGGGCTTTCTTACATGCTAAAACATTAAAGGATTTTCTGTAAATTTTATGAATTCCCTCTGTTTGTTTTCTTTTCTTTTTAATCCTAGAATGGAAATTTTAGACAGCAGATGTCTGTGCTGCAGTAATTTGGGAGGTTCTGCTATGCCAATAATTGACCATTGACCACATCTTTAAGCAAACCATATGACTAGGATTGTATCCAGTTTTCTTCAAGATCATGGAGTACATCTTTTGTCCTCATAACACCCATTATTGAACATCCTTGATTTTTTTTTGTTTAATCTTAGAACGTGGAGTTAGAAAATAGGGATAATAGTAACCTCTTTGGAAGTGCTATGCACTCCCTCTGACCTTCCTGATTAAATGATTTCTACCAACCAGTGTGTAATTTGAGAGCTTGTTTTAGGCGTGATGAATGAGAGAAGCCACTGAGCCAGGGTGAAAACCTAGCTTCTCCAGAGCCTGCCATCAACTCATTCCCACCATTAAACACATTCCAAATTTACCTGAGCACCTTTACGTATCTTTCCTTAATACAGCTCCATACAATTTCTAGCAAACAAAACCACTTATTGACTATGTACAGTGTAATTTTCTCATTTAAGATTGCGTCTTCTCACAGAATGTGAGCTCCTTAAGACTTAAAAATCTCTTCAGTCTTTTGTTGCTGTTGTTGTTCTTCAATAATGTATCCCAAGTTCAAAGCAGATCCTGGCTGGATACGGTAGTGCATTCCTGTAATCCCAGCACTTAAGAGGTTAAAGCCAGTAGGGTCACAAAATCGAGGGCAGCCTCGACCACATAGTCAAGAACCTGCCTGAAAAATAAAAATAGGAAGCCTTCAGTATATACTTCAGCTGCCACTGTTACTGCTTGGCATGCTAGTGTCCTGTATACATAGCACTGATGGGAAAATCTGAGGTCAAGAGCCACATGATGATTTACAGAAGATGACATGATGAGCAAATTGGCAAGAAAAACCAGATCTCCTTATCACAGCCCAATTCTTTGCCTAACTCCCAACTCAATCTTGCCGCACTTTTATTGTGCTATAAAACGAATAACTGTTTATGAGTTCATTCCCAGGCACATTATTGCTTTTACATCACATCAAAGAACTTGAGACGGGTAAAAGATATAGCCATATTGATCTCACAAACAGCTTTTCTTCCCCCCATGGAATTGAGGCTCATTTTGAGGATTGGGGCTATTCCCTCCCATAAAGTGACTGCCAACAAGTCTACCTTGTATTCCCGGCAGGACAACTGTGGTTGCTCACATCAGGGAATTTTAAAGTCAGTCTTCTGATTCAAGAACCCTTTTCAGTTCCAAGCCACCATCTCTTACAGAACCTTAGAAGTTATAGAATGTCACAGTGTTGAGATGCCTTTTGCTCCAGTTACTCAATGTGTCCCAGGGAACTCCAGATGGTACAGGAAGAAGCATGTGTCAGTCGGTCTATCTCAGAATCAGGCTTCAGGCCACTGGGACCTGATACAATTTGGGTGGCATCTAAAATAGACAGCATCAACCTGAGAAGCAAGCAGACGTTGGAGTGAAAGGGTTGGGTTTGTGTTTTTGAAGAGTGCTTCCTTGACTGTCAAGAGAATACATTTGAGTGCACCAGCAACAGGACACACCTTGAAATCCTCATACTAATATTTCTTCATTTTTCTGAAACTAGAAATGTCACTTTTCATAGAAGACAAGGAAAGAAAGATTGTTCTGAGAATAAACACAAACTACTCTGCTGTCTTGAAGTCCCAAGGCTACTGATCAATAGAAGAGGGCTTGACTATGTTTCAGCAGGGAGACTGGATCACGGCCATTACACTCATGCTCTTGGATTGACTGATACCAGGTTACATTGAGGGATGCACTACAATACTGGATGCTAGCACAACAGCTAGCGCTTCAACTCTTCAGAAAGTTCTGTACCGCCTTCAAACACACTTCTGCATACACTTTCATCAAATCATCCTGAGTCAGCAGTAACAGAGCTTTTTTCCATCTCCTCTTTATGAATAAGGAAACTGACATAGGAGACATTCATGGCACCCAATCCACATAACTAGAAAATCAGAGTCTACATCCAATGCCTTCTAATTTCTCCTCTCTTCTTGCCATGGTATATTCTGCCGCCTGCCTACAGGAATGCTCCACCAGGATGCCCTAAGGGCATCTCCTGTACACATGTTACAACAGATTGTCTCCTTCCCCTCTCCAAAAAGCCCGACCCTCTTTCCTTTTTCCTGACTTATTTCAAAACTTCCTTTCTTCTGATCAGGAACTCTAGACACCTCACAGGAGCCCTCACTACACTTCTTAAAGCTAATGCTGGGTTTCCGTGGTTGAAATGTCAACACTTCTCTCTCTTACCTGATGTCTCTAACCCCCTTTTGGCTTCGGCTTTCATTTTTCCTCATTGCAAGGTAATGCTCAGTGATTTGAAGTATCGTCAAATCATCATTGAACCCCATCTCAGTGCCAGGCATGGTACCTCATACTGACCAATAGAAAACTTAGACCTTGTTCCCATGGTACCCTGCTCTTCAGTATAGTTGTAAGCAAATAATTGTTCCAACAGCTATAGAAGGGGAACTATAACAAGCTACAAAGGCATATTTCTGAACCATAAGCTATGATTATGGTATACCCAGGGTTCCAGAATATTCCTGATTCTCAGTGCCTACATGATTGGAAACAAAAACTTAAGCCTGTTGGGCTGCTGTGCGTGCCCTTTCATGCTCTGACTCGGAACACCAGATTAGGTTGCAGGTTGCTGCAACCACATTTCTCCCCAATCCTCCAGTCAATTAACTCATCCTATGACTAAGCCATATCTGATAGATATGTATATAATTTCATTCCATTCCAGAAAGAACTCTGCCTCTTCATTCATCTACATCTGCCTCAAGCAAACTTTTTCAGAAATGTTGTCATCTCCTTGATATTCAAAGCAGTGTTCTACTTTGCTTAAATAGCCCTTCCCACTGCTTGCTTATGATTTATAACTATGTGTTTCCCACAATGTTTCCCAACCACTAGTACAACAGCTCTCTTCTTGTTATAATGTACCTACTTATTTTTCTTTCTACTCTACCCCTAACCTCCAAGACTGTGAGCCTCTTATGAGCAGAGATCATTTTAACCAACAAAGTTTTGAATTTGTGTTTTGTTCATTACATGGTGTCAAATATTAACTAGAAAGACAAGAGCATAAAGAGGATCTAGACCCTTACTTCCTTTGACCATAGGTCTTGAATTGCTCAACGCTACTCTTCTGATCTCGGTTTAATTTCAAGTAATTCTCCCTCCTGTTTTTTATTCTTTTAAAAAGCACATTCAGGTGTTTTGAAGGTCTTTATATCTTGATATTGCAACATATGTCTTATCTATAAAAATGTCTCCCACCTCATTTCCTAAACCTCTGAGACAGTTGGAACAAAGACAGATTGATTACAAAGTGGCTGTATCCAAAAATTAGAAAAGTTATTTGGGGGAAAGCTTTGATCTTCATGTAAGCCAAGTCTAGATGGAGTATCTCTTCAAAAGTAGCACGTATTATAATTATTTCCATTTGGTTCTACAGCTTGAGGCAGGAAGTTGAAAGATGGATGGTAATTGGGGGTAAAAGGATGCTAAGAGCCAGAGGTCAGGGAGGACCAAGGTGAAACAGTATCTTCCAGGCATGACAGGACCACTGTTTGCCTGAACGTAGAGCAGCTGAAGCTCTCATAAATCCCTTACAAGATCAAGCCTGTCAATACTACACGGAAGGGGGAAAGACTCACAAGCCCCCACCGTTAAGTGGGAAGCCACTCACAGTTGATGGCTGCTGGGAGAGGGTGGTTCACTTTTTGTGTGTGGGTGTGACCCGTAGTAAGTCAACTATGCACCATACCAATGACACCATACCAATGACACCATACCAATGAGTATATGGACAGCACTGACTGGACAAATAAAAGAGACCTTAAAATTGGTGTGGAGGAGAGTATAAGAATATGGCAAGTAGATATGGAAGACTTTAGTGGAGAAATAGGTGAATGTGACCAAAATACATTATGCATATATATGGAACTCTCAAAGAATTAATAAAATGTATATTTTAAAAATAAAAACAAGTAAGAATTGAGAATAATTCTTTGACAAACTAACTTTATAATATGGTAACAATGCTAGAAAAAAGTGGTGATTAGTTAAAAATAGACCCTCTAATTAATTAAAAAGAAGACTCCCTAAGAATATACAATCTTCAGATCTGACCCTGAAATGAGGCTTTCATATGAACTGTCAAATATCCCACAACCTAGCATCCATAGAAATCACAAAATACAGAACTACAGCCAGATTGTGTATATTGGTCAAGAAAATG
Organism: Mesocricetus auratus; assembly: GCF_017639785.1. Classification (NCBI taxonomy): domain Eukaryota; kingdom Metazoa; phylum Chordata; class Mammalia; order Rodentia; family Cricetidae; genus Mesocricetus; species Mesocricetus auratus. The sequence goes on along the minus strand of NW_024429204.1, from coordinate 16,013,157 downwards.
TATAGATAGCTTTGTAAAATGAATAATCCACCAAGACCGCTGAGAGACCACATGGATACCCACCTTTTTCAACCCTGAGAGGAATGGTGTGCAAGCTACCAGACACAGCTTTAGGCCCAGAATTCTCAGGCTGATACTCCATCTCTGAGAAGGCTCAACTGTTTGCCCAGATGCTAACCTAGATTTATTATTTTCAATGTATACCATGACTCTAAAATAATTAATGAGATCATTCAGAGGGAAACTCAGACAGAAACTCTCCCACCTTTCTCTATTATTGTGTAACACATTACCTCTAACAGTGACTTTAACAACAACCGTTTTAGTATGTCTCACCATTTTTAGGGTTGAGGCAATGTTCAGTAAAAAGGTACTTCAGTTCTTCATAGTTTCACATGTAGTTAGCTCCCAGGTAATACCATGCTGTTACCAGGGTTGACCCAAGGGAGCTGCTGGCTTGGCTTCTCCATGTGGTCTTTCAGCAGGGAGGTTGGACTTGTAGTAAGAAATGTGAATTCCAGTCCTCTTCTAGCCTGGAGCTGTAGCATCTCAGCCCCATACCATCACTCTCTTGTCAAAGCCATTAGAAGCCAGTGTGCATTCAAAAGGAGGGGAACTAGACCTGGGTTTCTGACTGAGAAGGTGTTAAAGTTTGTTGCTGTCTTCAGATCCATTCAAGAATGTTAGCAAAATTACCTTGTGTAATTTTGAAGTAAGATTTCTACTTTAAACTAAAACCTTAATGGAACAGATCATTTGAGAGTTGTTTGCTTATTGTCGTAGCACAAGGAACTGATCTAGAGTAAGCCAGACAACTCCACTTATGTGTGGAACCTCATATGACTGAACACAACATGCAGAGGCTAGAATAGTGATTATCAAAGACTTAGAGAAAGTAGAAAGCAGCAGGATGATGGAAAGTGGTTTTTGAGAATTGTTGGGTAGCATGGTAGCCAAAGTTAATAATGAATACAAATGAATCATGAATATAGATGAACTTAAGGAGGAGACTTGAAAGTTTTTACCACAAAAGGAATGTGCAAAATGATTGATATATTTGGACTGGAGGTTAAGAGCACTGACTGCTCTTGAAGACCCAGGTTCAATCCCCCAACATCCACCTGGAAGCTCACACCTGTCTGAAACTCCAATTCCAGAAAATCTGACACCTTGACAGAGACATACATGCAAGAAAAACACCAATGCACATAAGATAAAAATAAATGAATTATTACTTTTTAAAAAGTGATTTATATATTAATTTACTTGATTTAATCATTCCTAAATAGATAGATATAGATATAGATATATCAAAGTTTCATACTCCATAAAGTTTCTTTGATAGCTAAAAACTTAAAATAGTAATTAAAAGTATTGTATGAACCCCTGCAAAAGTCTGTGAACTATTTATTCTGATCCACCACAGAACAAAAATTTAAAGCAACAGGAAAGAAAACACCATGAGGAGATGTGCTTAGGCCCCCATAACAACTTAATATTGAACCTGTCATCAGATCACTTATTTTCTGGCTTCAGACCAGCATAGAAAAGCAGGACCTGACCCATGAATGAGATATGACAAAAAGTATGTGTTAGTTTTGACTAGCAATGTTACATATAACCAAACAATGTGAGAGAGCCCCATGGCTAGGCCCTATGGAGAACTTAGACCAACAATGGGCAGTGTGAGGACCAAAGGCATAGCATGCCCAAAAGTCCAAGTCACGAAAACACCAGCAAGAATTAGGCCAGAGCTCATTTCTGAGAGGACTATGGGTGTGAGGACATGAGTTGTGATTCAAAGGGCTTCACATACTGCCGTGTGTGCTGAGTTTACCCATAAGGAACAGAGAGTCAGGAAGCTCCCAAATGCAGATAAACCTCAGCATTGACTTCCTAGAATTCTCCATGATTTCGTTTTCCTTGCAAGACATGGTTCAGGTTTCAGGCTCTTTAGAAGCAGGAAGTGTAAGTGAGTCCTCTCCTATGAAATCTGACGAATATTTTGTCCTGCTAATATTTCATACTATTTCATGCAATAATGTTAGTTGCATGACTTTCCTTTCAAACATTTCAACTGTGTGGCTGGCAAAAATTCTCTCACCCGGTTCTCACTCTCCCTCTGTACCACAGTCCTTTGTCCATGGTGGGGTACACTTGGAGTAAGCTGGTGAGCAAGACAAGGAGCCTTGGAGGGATACTACTGGGGTAAAGGAGTTGCAAGTTGACCACAGCAAATCCCCCTGATGGCACACAAATGTAATCCCAGCACTTGGGAGGTAGAGACAGAGAGATCAGGAGTTCAAGATCAGCCTTAGCTGCACAGTAAATTCAGGATCATCCTGGGCTACAGGAAATACTGTGTAAGAAAAAAAAAGGATGAATAGGGAGAGAAAGAATAGATTATAGCAGAAGTAAGATTGCTAGAGATGAAAGAAGAGCGAATGCAATGATCTAAGAGAGGGCTATTGAGAGCAGGAACCAGCATCAGAAAGCTACATGGAGAGTGGGTTTAGTGGATGGATATTAGCATGCACACACTACACCCTGGGTCATGTCAGCAATTTTAAGTCTCACACCACATAGCGACACATAACTAATACTTCATCAAGAAATGTTGAGAATAAACTCCAACAGTTTAGTTCTCCATCTTGTTCAAACTTACTCTTTTAGGACCCCCAAATAAATCTCTTAATCCTATTGTTATACACATCACTTATTCTTTACAGCATGGGAAGTCTGCACTGAATAGATACACGTTGTCGCTATTTGTTTCCCAGTTGTCCAATCGGCTACCAGCTACTATTAATGGGTACTGTCTGTTGGTCCTGACTACTTCAGTCCTGCTACCTTACTTCACAGAACTTCTGAGCAAAGACAAATGGATCATACTTAGAAAATAGTGGCAGCTCTTTCCCTTGTAATTTATAAGCTTCTCGAAGTTTTCTCCCTAACAAATATGTGGCAGTAATAGATTGAGTTTTATCACAGGTCTGTACACTGTTTTGTAAAGAAGCGAGCAGTAACTTGGAGCTTGTGAGTCAGTCTCTGTAGCAATGCTCAACTCTTCCGTTGTAATTTGAAAAGTGGCTGTAGGCAACGCATAAACAAATGAATGTGGCTGTGTTCCAATAAAACTTTATTTACAATGAATATGGTAGGCCAGATTTGTCCTACAGATGCTAGGGCTTTCTAACACCTGTCTTGGATTATTGAAATTGTCAGAACTGAACTTTTGAAGTAGAGGGATTTGATTATTGCTTGGCTTATAATAGAAATAAAAATATATATTTCCCATGTAGAGAAACCGAATTCATCTAATGTGGTTGTTGTTTAGATTTTTTAAGACATCCAGATAAATTCTTCTGTGAGATACTGACTGCAGGTTGTTGGCCTCCTTGCTTAACCTCTTACCTGCAGACTGGTCCTGTCTGGCCTCTGTCTTCCTCTTTTACCGTTGTTCTACCGCACTTTGCCCTGGTCTGTTACTTCGAGGCTTGTCTTCAGGAAATAAGCAGTGTCATCAGCTACCAAGTTGTGGGGAAGAATTATAAATGTATACATACTGTATCATTAAAGGAAGGAAACAACAGTTGTTTGTATGGAATCCAATGCTAAGTAGACTTCAATTACTTTTCCCACTTCCTTACATATAAATCCCATCCTGTATGTATGTGTGGTATATTTCTCTGAGATTTAAAAAAAGGTCTGTCTCCTTAACTTTAGTTTAAACAAATATGAAAAGTTTTACCATGTTATATGTGTTACAGGATGCATTTGTTCTGTGTGTATGCATGTGTGCTTGGCTACATGTATGTGCACTGCGTGCATGCAGTACCCACTGAGGTCAGAGAGGGCTTTAGATCCTGTAGAACTGGAATTACAGATGCATGGGAAATGCCCATGTGTGTTTTGCCAACCAAACAGAGGTTCCCTGGAAGTTCTCTTAACCACTGAGCAATCTCTCCAGCCCCAAATTCTGCCTTTGTGTTTTTATTTTGTTTTAATTTTAAAAGCTCTACATCAAGTAGATATAAATATAAGTAATTTATATTAAGTAGGTATAAATACATTATAAGTAATTTTTATTGACTCTATTGTATGTCCAGCGTGTATCTATTGGGGGAGGGAGTTTGAGACAGATGATCTCTGTGTAACCCAGGCTGGCCTGGAACTTGCTCTGTAGACCAGGCTGGCCTTTAATTCAGAGATCCACTCTGCCTTCTGAGTGCAGGGATTAAAGACATGTGCCACTACACCTGGCCAGAAAACAGATATTATTTAAAGATGAATTACATTAGTGTCACCAAAAGACATTTCTGTGAGAGTCAAGTTGTCTTTTTTCTTTGTTTTCTCCCTCCCTCCCTTCCTCCCTTCCTCCCTTCCTTCCTTCCTTTCTTCCTTTCTTTCTTTCTTTCTTTCTCTCTTTCTTATGGTCTGTCTGTCTGTCTTTCATATTTATTGGAGGCTTCATTATGTGCCAAGAAATTTGTCTAACTTTATATTATTGTTGTTATTTTGATGCTTGGTGACTTTTACTTTTTTAAAAATTATTCATTGTTTGATAGTTTTATACACTTACAGATTTTGAGTCATTCACCCCACTCCCCTTTCTTGTCTCTGTCCCATGCCCACTTAAATCCTTCCTTTTCATCTCAGTAAGTGTCCCTTCTACTCTCATTGCTTTGTTTTTTGTTTGGTGAGGGTGGGGGTTTTGAGGTGGTTGGTTTTTTTTTAATGTGTGACCCACTAAGTTCAATTAGGGATGAGCATAGGGTAGAGGTTACTTACTAAAGCACAGGCTCTCTTTCAGTGGCTACACCCCTCATGAAAATGACACCCTCCACCCCATAACTATTAAGGCCACTAAAGTCCCTCAGGAAGCAGTAGGATGTTAGGAGCCTCTTCATCAGCCTGGGGCTAAATATTAACATGACCCAATCTTGTGCAGGGAATCAGAGCATTTGGGGAGTGTAGTACCATGTATTGTGTGTACAGGCAGGAAGTCAATGTTGGTTGTCTTCTAATGCCTCATATTTTGGGGACAGGGTCTCTTACTGAACCTGAAACTCACCAATTGACTAGATGGCTGGCCACAAGCTCCAACAATCCACCTGTCTCTAACCTCTGACCCCGAAAGTGGAGTCACAGGCATACACTACAATGTTGAGCTCAGATCAACATACTTACACAGCAGACACATCTTCCAAGCACCAGCCTCTAGAATTTAAACTTCCTTACTACACACATTGAGTTTAGCCTAGTAACTCCAATGTGCTGAATGATCATGTGAAGGTTTCACTTCGGTAAGCAGTGGATCTAAGTTCACTTCCGGGTTCTGCTTCTTAAGATTCTAGAGCAAGCCTTGCTCAAAGCCACTTTTTGTTATCTATTTCTACATAACACATTGTACCATATCTCAGAGGCTCCAAACATCAATTACTCTTCAGGCATAATTTTGAAAATTAGAAACGGTTTCATAAGGACCTCTTATTTTTCCACTCCCTGTCCCATAACCTGGGGCTGCGGATACGCAGCCCAGGTGCTTTGCTCAAATGATGGGCAGGTAGTCTGACTGCTCAGTGTAGGTGTCAGTTTGGACACTCAGCTTTCCCCGATGTGAGCCTCTCTATGTAGCTTCTGGGATTATTGATTGTATGTGGCGATGTTTGAAAAAGGAAAAGGAAACAATTTTCCATTCCACCCAGAAAGTAAGTCTAGAAATACCATATTAGCATCTCTGTCATATTTCTATTGAAGGAACTCACGACAGGCTTGACCCGGGTACAAAAGACACATTTCAGTGAGAGGTAAAAAGAGAAGCTATGCCATAGAATTTGCAACCATGAGACCAGTCATGGTTTCATAGCTCCTGCAATATGAATTATACTCCAAAAAAATCAGATTAAAATCCAACAAACCAAGTACCCTCTTTTGATCTTCACCACGCTGTCACTCCTTATTAAAAGAGAAGAGACTTAAGATTTGTTGTGTATCCACTGGGAACAAAGCCTATGATAGACAAACTTTCTTTTTTTTTATAATCATTATGATATATTTCTTTTTTCCCCAAAACAAATTTTTCTATTGAAATTAGAAACAAGCTTGCTTCACATGTCAATCCCAGCTCCCTCTCCCTCCCCTCCTCCCCCACCCTCCCCCTAGGCCCCCCAACCCCCCCACCCAATCCCCACTCCATTCCCCAGGGAGGGTAAGGCCCTCCATGGGGGATCTGCAGAGTCTGTCATTTCATCCAGGGCAGGGCCTTAGGCCCTCCCACAAGAGTCCAGGCTGAGAGAGCATCCCTCAATGTGGGATGGGCACCCAAAGTCCATTTGTATGCCTAGGCCTCCTTACTGACACCCACATTCAGGGAGTCTGAATCTGTCCCATGTAGACAAACTTTAAGTTACTGTTTTCCAGTGTCTTTGAGATGCAATTTTTCCATAATTCTAACATTTCTAAATTGTACATTTTACAGTCTAGAGAGGCTTATGACAACCGGAGGTCATGTGGCAGTCTTGTGTGTAAGTATTTGGCTATGATTGTTCATATTTTTATCACTTCACCCAAGTTTAATTGCTATTTAAAACAGCTTCTGAAATATTATACTATAATTTGGCATTGAAGCAAAAATGTATCTTGTAAGCCAAAAGTCATGAAACAGCATCATCAATGAGGCAAATTTTGACACTGAAGGTATAACCACAGCTTTATATGTTTTTGCAAAGCTGAAACCTGAGATTTGCACTCAGATAGGAATACATAACAAATAAATGAAGGTGTGTCGAGTTTTATTACTGAAATACATGCAGAGGGATTGCCTATCACACATGAAGCTGGTACCTGAAGGCAGAGAAATTGCTAGGTTCTTCAGAACAGAAGTCAGAAACTGTAAAGCAATAGCAGGCTGATATTGTTCCTTGGGTTGGGCCATCAAAGTGTTCTGTCATAGTTTAATTGGTAGAGTGTTTTCGTTGCTCTGTCTTATTGGTACATTTTTTTAAATGCAGCTTGGATGGTGTGCTAGCTAGTTTTTATGTCAACTCGATATAAGGTAGATTCGTCTGAGAAAAGGGAACTTCGATGGAGAACATGCCTCCATTAGATTCAGGTCTAGGCAGCCTGTAGGAATGTTCTTAATTAGTGATTGATGTGGGAGGGCCCAGCCCATCATAGGTGGTGCCATCCCTGGGCTGGTGGTCCTGGGTTCTTTAAGAAAGCAGGCTTAGCAAGCCATGGGGAGCAGACAAGTAAGCAGTACCCTATAGCCTTTGCGTCAGCTCTTGCCCCCTGGTTCCTTCCTTGTTGATTCTTGACCTGTGTTCCCCAGTAGTTGATTGTTAGCTAGAAATATAAGTGAAATAAACTCTTCCTCAACTTGCTTTTAATCAAGGTGTTTGTCATTGCAGTAAAACCCTAACTAAGACAGATGGGAAGAAATATGGTGATAGATCTTACAAACAAAAAACAGCCTGCAAAACATCTGGATTCCCTTTACTTACAGAGGAGAAGGCTGTGGCTCAGATGGTTCAAAGAGATTAAGCAGCTGGACTTGTCACAAAGTCCACAAAGCTGTTGCCTTCATCCTCGAACCCGATGCTTCTCGGTTGTAAGGCAGCCTAGCTTGGTTCTAGAAGGATGAGATGCTGCTTGGTGCCAGCCCTAACCCCACCAGACTTCAGCTTGAATAAAATGTATTTAACAATGCCCCAAACCGAAACTCTTTAGAGGTAGCTAAATGAAAAATGCTTATTTGTTCAGACTGTTTTATAAGGGCCACACAATACTGAATAATCAGTCATGATTCTGAAATGGGAATAATTTAAAATATTAAATGCTTTTGCAGTCCTTGAGGGCAGGAGTAGGTTTGGAGAGGGTTTCCCAACCTGTTATTTTAAGATAGTACATTAAGCATTCTTTGACATCTTACAGAAGTTAAGCCATAGTTTTACCCTGCAATGCTCACTGATGTGCAAAGTGTGCCAGGGGTTTCCTGTCCTTTCCCTTGCCTGGGCCAGTGCCATGTGGAGAAAGCATGGGCAGCAACAACGGTTTACCTCTCTCGTCTTTAGTACCACAGCCATGATAGGAGAAGAGTCCCCTCTACTGCCTCTGCCATAACGTGGGGATCCCATCACTTCTTATACGATCTTTCTTTAGTATAGAAAAGACCATACTAAGACCTCAGATGCATGCAATACAGTCCCCTTCTCCATGAAGTGTCTTAAATCGGAGGAGAGAGTGGACAGAATTCCGAGTCGTATCTGTAAACAGCAACCAGTACTCCTCTGTCTCCTCGCGCCTCAGGAACCTTTCCCTTCCATGCAAGCACGCAGAGCGCTGTACAGTCATGGGCTCTTCCTATGAATGTGGCTCAGCATCCCAGGCATGGCCTGAGGATACGAGCAAGGGTTATTTGATATTCATTTTCCATGTGTCCAGTGTTTAGTACAGCGCATGAGATGGCAACTAGTAAAGAATCTGGGGCTATAATAGGTAACACATGACTACAGTCCCAGCCTTGTGAAGCAGATGCAGTAGAATCATAGGTTCAAGCACAGTCAAAGGAAGACTGTGGGAAGAAAGGGAGATAGATAGGAGATGTTGATCTGGGCACAGAGTTCAATAGTCAGTTGCACCATGCGGGGAATGATGTTTATTCTATTAGCTCAACAGAATCATACAGAGTTCCAGAACAGACCAAGAGAGGCTCAACAAGAATAGCTCCGGAATACCATGGTTCACTCCACATAGCCTCCATCAATTAGGAGTTGCCTGTCCCAGCTTCTCTGTTCTTGAGTTCTCCCGGTTCAAAGTGGAGCCGCTAATCATATCAACCCCCAGGCTGTGATGAGGTTTCAAAGAAAGGACTCACATGAACCCCATTGAAACAGTACTTCTTATGTGACACTGTGCCACAAATGTGAGTTGCTATTGTCCCTTCTCTTCTGTGTACCCTGGCTTCCTCATCTGCATAGATACAATAATACTAGTCCCAGCCCATTTCCTTTGGCCCCTGACAGACTGAAAGGCAATTAAATGTGTGAAAGCATAGTAAGATGGGACGAGAGCTGCTAACTGCCATATCCTTAGCAGAAAGCTGCCCTCAAGAGCCCGGACTGCAAGACAGGGAGCTTGTGTCTGAACTACTGGCTGCAGGTGCGGGCATGCGTGCGTGCGTGTGTGCGTGAGTGCGTGTGTGTGAATGACTTCTCTGGATATGTATGTCAAGGTGAAGGCCTTTGCATTTGATTGGTCCACGATTACGTAAAGATGGGAAGGACCCATCTAAGCCAGAAATAAGTAAGGTTTAAGCTCTGTAGTCTTGCAAATTGGTGAAATCTCAAGCATCATACTTTTGGACATCTGGGCTCTGTTACCTGAAATTCCATTAAACCTTCAGCTTCATGATTCCGCGAGGAAACTGGTAAATTGCAAGGTCCCGCTGATGGCCACCAGCCAGCTTAAGCAATTAATCACAAGAGTCCCCAAGCAGGTTTGGAACTCATGCCAAGTGGATTCTTTGAGGGCAAACTGTGTACGCAAAAGAAAGTGCCCAATCCATACAGTTTCATAGCAACACGCTTTGTAGCTCTGCCCACACAGAGAAATTATCTGTTATCATTAAGACATCCAAGCCTCATAACTTTTTTCCTCAATGGAAATGAGTAGTCACTAGCCCAGGGAACATCTCCAAATCTCGTTAACTGTAACACAAACTTGTAAGCTGCTGATTCCAGTTTAGACAAACCAACCAAGCCCAACCTTTTCACTACTGTCACAGTGTTCTCATATGTCGGGGGGACTTGTTTTGCACTGAGTGCCTTTTTTTTTTCTTTTGCTATTCTCTTCTTCATCCACTGCCTCCATCTGTCCCTTGTGTCCAGGCCCAAGAACCAAAACCCACAGCACTGCGACCTCGGATCCTGGCTTCAGAACCCTGCCAGACAGACTCTGAGGTTGAACAGCTCGTAACAAACGTTCTGTTTCCCCCAAGGTTTCTTGCTTGGTTTTGCCAAGTCCAAGAGGTTTAAGTAAACGAGATAGTCTTCTGCACTTTGGGATGTTTATAGAGTTTTCCTTAATTGCCATTTTGTATATACAGTGATTCTGGGAACTTGTATGAAAGCAGGGAGAAAGCCTTGAGCCACACTGACAAGAACAGGAAGGAGGCAGGTGTGGACAAGAACAAATTTATAATATGGGTGACAGCACAGGGAGTTCCCCTTGCTGGGGGACTTCCTTTTCTGAGGCCATAGTGCTCAGTCTCTGTCTTAGTTTTCAGTTCTACAATGTAGTAGCCACTTGGCACATGCAGACATGTAAATATAAGTGAAGTAAAATTAAAGCTAAAAGCAATCTCCGTAGGCTGGAGAGATGGTTCAGAGGATTGAGAGCACTTGTTGTCAAACATAATGACATGAGTTCAATTCCCAGCACCCCCGTGAAAATCCAGGCATGCCTGTACTTCCAGTGTTAAGGAAAGTAGACACAGGCAGATAGATCTCTGAGACTACCTGGGCAGCCAGTCTAGCAGTGAGTCCCAGGTTCAGTGAGACACTCATGAACTTAAAATGAAATGGAGGGAATCGGAATCAGACATGTCAAGTAGCCTGCACTAGAGTGCATGGATACATACATGTACCCGCATACACTTATCATATATACTACACACACTGCCGCTGCCACAAAGGGAATTGTTTCATGCACTGCTCACGTGTCAATTCCTCAGTGAACACACCCAGCTAATGACTACTGCATTAGGACAGCTAGGACTGTGAAAGTCTGAAGTGTCCAGTACTACAGCAGGTTGGGAGCCCCCTGACCTTGCCACTCAGAATGTGGTCCCTGTACTAGTGACACTGGTGTCAGCTGAGAACTTGTAGAATTGCATGGCCAACAATGTGCTGCCCTGTGATCCATCACACATTGAAAGCTAAGAGTCACTTGCTGAGGTCCCCTCTGCTCTGAGAGTGTGTCCATCATTGGTTGTCACCTTTATTGGCTTTCTTTTAGCTTGCACGGCACTGTTTCATGAAGAGACTCTTCTAGCCCCCTTGATACTAGGGATTCAAAAAGAGAAACACTAAGTGCACCTTGTAGACTCCTGCAGAAGAGTTCTTTCTGCTTTCTCTTGAGAAAGCTTCGGAAACTGGAGAGGATTTTACTATCATTCCTTCTCTAAAGAAGAGAATCTTAGGTAAGAATACTTTTCCATGGTAGGAGCTGCTGGTTTGGCCAACAGGGAAGCTCTGGAGATTAAATAGAGCTAAATAGGGCAAACAGGCAGGGGAGAATGGGTGAATGAATAAAGAAGCAAGGAAGAAAGAAAAGCTAGGTTTGCTCCCACAGTTGACAAGCAGGCAAGCAGGGCTCCGTGCTCTGTGATGGAGTAAGCTGGGGTGCAGAAGCAATGAGAGAAACTGGAAAGCAATCCTTCAGAATGCCCCCAGCCAGCTGGCTGATGCTGTAGAGGAGGGGTGGGGGATTTCCATGGCAGCTGGGATTAAACTCCAAGGTACATACCTGTGCTCTCTCTTTGATTCATTGTTGCTGGTGCCAGTGGACTGAGTTTTTCCCGGAAAGGTTGTTTGGGCTTTTAGAGTGGCTGTCAGAACGTAATGACTTGAGACGCTCACATCTATCCAGTGCAAAGGATGGAATCACCGGGGTTACCGCAGACTAATTGTCTGTACAAATGCATCCCCGGTGAGAGCAGCTGGCCGGATGGTCCTTTCTCCCCAAAATGCATCATTTCATATTTGTGTGGTACAAGGTGAGCATCTCCTGCTGTCAGCTGGTATCTGGTTCACTATAACTATAAGCAGAGTGGGGGCTGGCTAGTTTCCAGGGGAAACCATTCCTAAAGACCTAAGGCAATAGATACCCTAAATACTATAAACTTTAGATAGCTCCATGTACTGAAATCCCTACCCCAACTCTCATTAAAGAACAAGAGTGGGCACTCCACCCCCAACTTCCACTCATACCTGCTAACCTCACTCATGTAGTTCTCTTCATATGTTCATTTGCACATTAGGCATCTCATTCCACAAACATGTCAAGAACAGCTTTGATATTCGCCGCCTTCTCCACCACAGCACACAAAGGGTAGAGTGAAACATACTCTTTCCCTGAAGGAGCCTGAGGTTCATAGTAATTTGCCGAGAGACAATAAATACCACCTTCCCCTGCAACATGGTCAGAAAGTCAAATCTATGGCTGTCCTCTAAAAGGAATAGATCCAGTTCCTCCCTTGTGGAGCTCAGAGCAGTGTCGCAAACTCCCTAGAAGATTCTAAACACCATGATGTACTAGCCTAGAGACAGACATATCATCCAGAGATGCTAGTACATGACAAAGCAGCTTCTAATATAGTTCCGTCCTAGGAATCTGAAACCCTCGAGTCCTACACCCTCAAAGCAGTGTAGATCACTTCAGGCAGTGTCCGGAGGAATATGTGCATGAGGAAGCCTGCAGGACGCATAAAGACCTGGAGAGATATACCATGTCCAGGTCCCCGGAACCTTGCGTAAGGCAGATACCGTGCACAGTATCAAACCCTCTCCTGCCCGCCCTACTCTGTAACCCAACACTGGATCACTGCCTTGTATTATATCCAGGGTTCTTGTTATTTTGTTATATGAAAAGAGCAAGGCTATAAAGCACATTTTCCCACAGCCGATACCACTTTTCTCTGTCTGAAGGACAAATAACTACTATTTAAATACTGGGGGAAAGACGTGGGTGTTTTCATGGCCTGCTGCCAACCTGGCTTCATGAGCATCACTGCGCCTCTTGTTAAACATATAGCTTTCCAATCTCCCCCTGGACATTCTGATCCAGTACAGGGGGAGAGAGCTAGACAAAGTGAAAATCTTGAGACGTTCCCTGAGGTGAGTCTCACGCAGGCAAGTGGGAAGACCTGTGGTGCAAATGTCGGTTTTTAAATCCTGGAAGCTGGAAACCCAATTAAACCTGTGGGAAGCAGAGTTGATTTCTCCGAAAGGTTTGTTTTAGGTTTGTTTTCCATAGTCAGACTTCTAAGTTTACAGGTTTAGGTGGTGGCTTGATGAGGGAAGAACTTGCTGCTACCTAGTGAGGTCCAGAATCCAGGTAAAGCCAGAGGTGGTGTGCACACAACTCTAAGGCCAGTGCTATTGTGGCAAGACGGGAAACACAGAAAGGAGAATCCCAAGGAGTTTGGGAGGGAGCTAACCTGGTCTAGGCAGCCATATACTACAAGAAGGCTCTCAACCAAAGTGGACGGCAAGGAAATCTCATCTAGTCACACATGATATGGCTACTGTACTCCTTCCCTCACATAATCTCCCCCCCCCCTCTCTCTCTCTCTCTCTCTCTCTCTCTCTCTCTCCCTTCCTCCCTCCCTCTCCCTCTCCCTCTCTCTCTCCCTCCTTCTCTCCCTCTCTCTCCCTCCCTCCCTCCCTCTCTCTCTCTGTCTCTCTCTCTCTCACACACACACACACACACACATGCACCAGAGAAAGAGAAAGAGAGAGATTTGAAATTTGTAAAAAAAAATTTAATAAAATAAACTATTATTCACACATGTATTTATTTATAGGATGCGCTGTGGTAATCTCAGGTGTACATAGAATAATCAGAGTAGGGTAACTAGAGCTAGCTAAACATACGATGATTCCTCAGCCCTGTAGAACTGAGCAGCAGTTCTACTCATGACAGTAAGTGAACAAGTCCAATGTCTTCCCATCCTGCTTGCTCACCCACTTGCCCTCATGCCCAGAAGTGAGGAAAAGAGAAGTCTCAGCTTTCAAGCAACACGGCCTTTCCTTCTCGGTAGTTTTAAACCAGAGCTTGTTTCCTCTGTTCTGAATCCTTCAGGAACTCCCCGGAGCCCGTGAGAACTGCAGAGTCAGGCAGCAGAGACACGCTTCCTCTTACCATACCAGGAGCCAACCACATTCTAGTAGGAAAATAGAAATGATGCGGTCGGGAGATGAGAGATGGTGACAAAATCCTTCCCTCCTGTGTGTTCATTTCCTGCTTGTCATTCATTCTGGAATAAACAAGCACCCGAGCATGTCTTAGCCAAAGCAAGGGTTATAGCAGGCCTCATGGACACAGCGTGTCCTAGGTTATTTATTTCTCTAAGCCTGGCTTTCTTCATCTGTGGAGTGGAGGTAGTACCCTCACTTACTTTGTTGCTGCAGAACAGACCTAGGTTCTGAGTGTGATGCTAGGCACATGGTGACAACTGTTTATAAACTGTATTACTCAGAGATCTCCATGGAAACGGAAAACAATCAAATGATGTATGTACATCCATATGTTTATATGTACATATACAAACATATATGAGACATACTTAGAATAGGAATGGGCTCACTAAATTATAGAAACAGAAAAGTCTCATGATCTCCAAGATTGAGAGCCAAGAGTATAGTTCCACTCTAAGTCTGTATCTAATGGCAAAAGAAGACCAATGTCCTACCAACAAACAACAGAAAACATGAATGATCAATTGCTCAATCTTGCCAATTCAAATCTGAGGCCTACTCACATTATGGAGGGTCATTAGCTTTCCCAACCTACCAACTCAAGCGTTGGTCTCTCACACAGATATCTTCCCACAGACACTAGAATAATAGCTAGCCACATGTGTGGGCACCCTGCAGCTCAGTTGAGCTGACACAAAAAGCTAACCTTCACAGTATGGTGGTTTCTACTTTTCTCAGCCATGTGAGAAGTTACAGGGATATATATCGTCGGTTTCATGTAAGTTCTCTGGCATTCAGACACCATCTTGTTAGAGATTCTGACCTCCATCTTCACATGGCCGGAGGGTAGCGTTGATTCCTCAATCACATTCTCAGTGAGAAGATACCCTCTTAAGTCTCTTGGGGACAAGGAAGGATAGAAATGGAACCAGTACCACCATAACTCCATGTGGTATCTCCTACCAGAAGCCTTGATGGCAAAGCTTAGTTTTATGACCACATAAGTCATCCCTTATCCTCCTCTTATAACTTCTTGCATGCATATTAATTAATTAATTAATTAATTGAGCATATCTGCCTAAATCATCCCATCTTGATTCTTATAATGGCATGCCTGTGAGGGTTCTAGAAGTTAGAAGTGATTTTTGGTTTTAAGGGTTTTGATTGCATTGCATATAAAATCAAATAAAATGAGAAAATGATGAATAGAAGAGAGGAGAGAGGTTTGAAATTAGCCTTATTTCTTGTGCACATAAGAGGCCCACTTAGGTTGGTTTTTATCTTGACCTATTTTGAGAGTGATATATTTGGCTCACAGCCAAGAATAGAAAATAAGCAAAGATCTGTGTCTGCTAAACCAACCTCAGCACGTTTGACATTTCAAGCTGGAGAAGTCTTTGCTGGGGAGCTGTCCTATGCATACCTAAGTGTTTAGCAGGGTCATGACCTCAACTCACTGAATGCTAGTAGTAGCCTCCATGAGTGACAACCAGAAATGTCTTCCAGACAGTGCCAGTTGTCTGCCCTGTGGCAAAACTGCACTCAGTTTTGAGAAGCACTCAGCCATACTGTGAAAGACTGTAAAATATTGAGAGAGAAATGAACCGGCTTTCTGTGATTTAAACCCCTTCTACAGCACTCCATAGCTAGGGTTTGTGTTTCATGAAATTTCTTTTACACAGCATAATTACTTGTTTTCTCTCTTCTCTTCCTAGTGGAGGTAGATAATTCCTTTTCCTAATGTGCATTCCTTCTTACAGTCAGGGAAGACTTACAGTGACAGCAGATCGGAGTTCTGGCTTCAGCCCTGTGCATTCTGCCCTCCTCTGAACATATACTGATGGAGGCCTCCAAAGTGGTGCTGGGGTTCCAGCAAGTAGTTGGCTGTAAAGTCTTGCTTGGCCCAGGGTGCCTGCTCACTAAATCTCAGACCTGCTTGCTGGCTATTAGGTTGAGCAACTGTGGTACCCACTCACGCCTGCTATAAATTACAAACACATATCCAAGAGCAATTTGCGCCCACACCAAAGACCTTGAACTTGAGTTCCATGGAAGACACATTCTTTCTCAAAGACACTTCCCTTTCTTTCTGAATGGAAGACCCTAAATGCCATCTCTCAAGGGACAAGTAGTATTTGCTCCTCTCAGACCATGAGATGTGGAATGACTTGGCAAGGTATCTTTCCTCCTTCAACCCCTGTTGCTAGGGTGAAAAAAGACAAAGCTCAACACTTAAGTCCAAAACCTATTCCTGAGCTCTCTGCCCGGCTGATCCTTGCCTGCCAGGCAGGTCCCTTCCTGCCTTTGAAGTGTTGGAACCACCCGTTATCAGGCAACTGTCTGAAGTCTGACTGATCTAGAGGAGAATGGAACCAGAGTGGAGTGACTGTGGCCTGGCGGGTGGGGAGAGGTTACAAAGGCCTGACCTCTGGCCATTTGGTTTCTTTTTCCTAGTCCTTGAGCGAGGAGATATTTGTATCTTTGATAATAATAAAGCAAAAGAAGCTATCACTCACTCATCAGGTATCTCTTATTTGCTAAACACGGTGCAAAGTCCCTATCCGGTGAGCTCATTTCATCACCACAGCAACTCATCTAGGTAGAGATGATGTTACCTATTTTAAAGATGAAGCAACTGAGTTTTGAGAAAAACATTCATGGCTTTTGCATCACACAGCTGTCAAGTGATAAGCCTTGGAGGTGAAGGGACATCTTCCAGAACCCGTGCTCTTAACTACTGGGTTTCCAAAGCTTCCCTGCTTATCCCATACTCTGAATCAAACATGACTGGCTCCAAGAATACAAACTTAATTACTAGATAAAACAACCAAATACTGAGTCTCCTCCAACATTACGTCCTTCTTAATTTCACAACTACACATTAAGCACTAACTACATATCTGATACTGCACAGTGTTTTAACAAGACACAAATAAGAAGTGGCACCACCCTCAGCCGGTTGAATGGGACGCTTGGGGCATTGCTTATTGATAGAGTGCTTGCCTGGCATTATACAAATCCCCGAGTTTAAAAGGGGGTGATAATTATATTTAAAAAGTATTTATTGAGTGGTGGTAAGGTTAAGAAGCCATGCTATCACCCAGGAGGGAGTTCTTACCTGTATCTAGGAAGAGAGAAACTCCATGAAGAATGTGACCCCTGGAGGAAGGAGGTCCTGAACAATGGAGGTAAACAGAAAAAACATCCGAGAAGAAAGAGGTTGGAGCATAGGCCAGAACCATGCAGTCAAAATGGTGAGCTAGAAAGACTGGGACAGCTGCAGCCCAGGGGGCTGGAGTATAGCAGCATCTTGCCTGTGAACCTGTAAGGGTGGCCACACCCCTTTGGGCGTGGCTTCAGGCTGATGGAAGTGGAAAGAGAGAAGCTTGAGGTGTGGTCTTTGTCTCACTTGCTTCCTTTCTGTAGGGTCAGCAGATGCAACAGGAAGGGCAGAGAAGCTCTCCTGTGGTTCTTTATTATTATCTGTTAAGTGTTACCCAACAAACACCCATTTATCACTTATCTTAGGTCTAGTGAAATCATTACGTTCTCACCTTCACTGGAGCCTAAAGCAGGTACCATATGAAAGCTTCTGCTCCCCACTTAACAAAGCCAAAGGTACCAAATTCAAAGTGCCATTTTGCATTTGACCAAATGTAGCTGTTTTTAATTTTTATTCTAATTTTGTTTCTTTGTTCTTGAGACTAGGTCTCATGTAGCCTGGCCTAGCCCTCAAATTTGCTATACAGACAAGAATGACCATGAATTTCTGATCTTCCTGTCTCCTCCTCCCTCATGGGATTATAGGCAAATACTACCACCCTGAGTTTCTGCAGTGCTAGGAACTAAACTCAGGCTTCCTTAACACTAGACAAGCTACTGTACCAACTAAGCAAATCCTCAGCCCCATTCACGTAGTACATGCACATGGGTGTGCGTCTCCTGTGTGTGCACACGTGTGTGAAGGCCAGAGGTTGGGGTTTCATGTCTTCTCTTGATCTTCATCTTATCAGGGAGAGAGGGTCTCACTGAACCTGGAGCTCACAGATTAACTACTCTAGCTGGCCAGCAAGCTCCGGGGATTCTCCTGCCTATGGCCTCACAGTGCTGAAATACACGATACCCGCCAAGGCTTTATTCGTTTTTTATTTTCACTTTTGATATAGTGTCTCACTGGGTAGCTCTGGCTGCCCTGGAGTTTGCTTTATAGACCAGACTGGGCCCATACTCATCAAGACCTGGCAGCTTCTGCTGCCTGAGGATCAGGATTAAAACACACAACCACCTTGCCTGGCCAAAAAAAAAAAAAAAAAAAAAAAAAAACGCCTCTGTGTGGGCCCTGGGGGTCTGAACTCGGGAACTCGGGCCCCCATACTGAGGTGGCAGGTACTGTACCCACTGAGCCACCCCTTCAGCTTGCTTTATGTAGCTTTTGAACTTTTACTTCTAGGGCTGATAACGGAAATCTCCAGTGAGGGCCAGAGAGATAGCTGAATGGGTTATGGGCATGCGCACCCAAACCTGACCATCTTAGCTCTCTCTCTCCAGGTCCCACATGACTGAAGGCGAGAACCAACTACCTCAGACATTCATGGAGTCATGTGCATGACCATATACATATATACACAGATACAATAAATGATCACACTTAAGAAAAATCTATAGTGATGACAGAAAAGCCCACCATTGAGCATATGTGATAAGAAGATTGAGGTTCAAGGTTTTTTTGGGGGGGGTTGGTTGGTTTGTTTGCTTTTTTGTTTTGTTTTGTGAAACAGGGCTTCTCTGTGTAGCCCTGGCTGTCCTGGGACTCACTTGTGAGGCCAGGATGGTCTTGAACTCACAGAGATCTGCCTGCCTCTGGATGCTGGGATTAAAGGTGGGTACCATCATACCCAGTTTAGGTTCAAGTTTAATTTAACTAACTCAATGTCTTATTATCCAACTTGAGTAAATAGTGACTTCTTGTTTCTCCTGAGCGTGATACAATGTGGCCACTCAGATAAAAAAAAATGCCCAACACTAACTTCAGGAAGTATTAATGAACAGTGGAGGTTAATTAATGTGGTAGAACGATGTAAAAAACATTATGTCACAATAGGCTTCCTCCTTTGACCATTTCTCTTCTCAAGAATCCTGCTTATGGTAGTCATGTCCCAACATCTTGTCAATCCTGAAGATTTGTCTGTGGCCTCTACTGCCTTACAAGTTCGTATTCTATAAGAACACCTCACTATTCGTTCGGATGCAAATTAATTTCTATTACAATTTTATGCCCTGCCTCTCATCGTGTTTCATATTGTGCTGATTGGACTTGTGGGTAAATACAGAATCCCACCCAAAAAAGGGGGGAGTGGGAAAGATCTGGGCACTTGTATTTTATATTTTCAGCCTGTTAACGCTTTTGCATCACTAGTGTAGAACACACCTATCTTTGAATATAACTTGCAACCTTATGACCTGTGCAACCTTAGGCTAGTAACACTTGGGGCTTTGATGTCCTTATTCATGAAATGGGTACGTTTTTCCTTTTCCTAAGAAGAGTATTGGGCAGTAAAGGTGAAGGAGCATCAAAGTATAATAGGCTAAGATGAAGCCCATGAATACAAATTAGACACATCTGCCCTCCATGAGCTCGCGGAAACACATGTAGACACCACAGCCATGTGAACGATAAACCTAGCTGCAATTTCCACACAAAGGTGTAAGTCTGGTAACTTGTCAGGGCTCAGTCTTTAACTGTCATTATTCCTGTTTGAATTTTATTTCGTTGGCTTTTTTCTAAGGACATACATCTCCCAGGTCAGAGGGTAACAAACAATAGCTTCAAGAACATCATGCTGTGCTGTGTCGACCTGCATGGAATCTATGCTGAACTTCAGGGCTGTATGGCTTCTTTATAGGGTGACCTGGATATTTTTTCCCCATGTTAGTCTCTCTCTCCCTTTCAATGACAGTGGAGTGTCATCTCTGTATGAAAGTATAAAGTATTATTTTTCTATATAGTACTGGTGAATGTCAACTACCATGATATACTAGCAAATATTATTCAGGAGTAAGCCTAATTTTTCTTACTGTTTTGCAAAGTATTTCAACAATAACACTAGTAGCAATTTTTTCCATTTTCACTTTCCATTAGTTTAGTTTATGCATATATTATGCTGTGTATTATAGCATATCATAACTTTATCCTGGTGCCATATAATCATCAAAATGAGTATTATTTTAATGGGCTTTTAATTATCCATCTTATTAATGTACTTTGCTTAACTTAAATTTTCAACAATAGACTTGTTTCCAATTTTTTCTGCAGTATAAATAACCTCTAGGTTACAGTTTTTCCCATAGCTTCTTACATTTTTCATATTTTTCCTTTGGGTACACTCTTAGGAAGGGGATCACTACATGAGGGGATATAAATTTTTAATGATTTTTAAATAAATGGATGTTACTTTTCCAGTTTACAATGCCACAAGCAAAATGTTAACATTCTTCTCACATTGCAACCTTATCAGAAGGGTGTGTTACTATTTGATATTTAATATACCAATTACCAGAGGACCTTTTGTTTTGCATTTTTCTCATAAATAACAAGTTTTAATCAAACGCTTGCTTGCAATTTTTGTATCTTCTTGTATTTTGTGAAGCCACCTGGACTCGAAGACCTAGGAATACTTCTTTTCCATCAATAACTGCTGCTATTGCTCAATAATTTTATGTATATTAAATAAAACTAATGTTGAATTCTTAGAAAAATATTCATGTATACTCACAATAATGAATTATTGAGAACCTGTGTGTGGAGAACTGTGTGTGGAGTAGCCAGATAAAATAATGGAAAAATTAGAAAGTTAAAATGAGGATACTGTATCTATTCCAGAACTCCAAAAGTTCAAAGGAGGACTACAGTTCAGATAGTTCTAATCTCTAGTCAGATTTCAATGACTTTTTCTTTCTAGCCTCAATCCCACTTGGTTTTTAATGTGCAAACTCAGGAGCCCTTAATCATACTGCTTCTAATATTTCCTTGATTTTATTCAAGAATTCCTAATGAATGAAAACACACACACACACACACACACACACACACACAATGTCTTGTGTCATTTCCAGATGCATGGTGCTCCCAGGCCGGTACAGGCATGCAGCTCTATAAAATGAGATGGGTTGCCAGCCTGCACCCCTGTCAAGGGGCTGGAAGCCAAGTCCAGAGACCCAGCTCTGCCCTCTGTTCTGGGCAATGTGGCCTGGCTCTTGAAATGGGCATCTTCTGTGTTTTGCCAACTAGTGCAAGGATGTTTCATGACAAGCCTCTAGCAACCCTTTCTTTTCACTAAAGGTGTTAGGATTCTCCAAATAAGATAATTGTTACATGTTGATATGTCAGACTATAAAGAAAGTTGCTAACCATTTCCCTCCTCCCCCTTTTTCCTTTTCTTCAGCCTCAGCGGAGGGTTCGCCATAAACATGTTAGCCTTGCAAGCTGCTGTCCTGCCAGTGGATATGAGCATGGCCTGTTCCCCAGAGAAAGACTTATCATGGTACTGCCAGAAGAGATCCTTGGAGCACTGACAGATTATCTGGATTAACTGAGAAGATTCAGTCAAAACTATGAAGTCTGAAAGGAAAAATAATCTTGGTTTGCAGTGGTTTCAAATGAGGTGCATAACATACAGTGCCAACTCGTTCCAAGTGGTCATTGGCAGACCATTAGCTGGAAAATTGCTTCCAGTTTTCATCACTGTGCATAACTCAAGTTCCCCTTGGGCCCTGGCTGTGCCCTTCACTAGAAGTCCTGTTTTAGCATGGCAACTACTGGATTATTTCATTAAGTGTGCAGATGGCATGATGTTTTAGAAAAAAACTACAAGAGTCTCAGTGGAAGGGTTCACAATGTTATGCCCTGGTAGGAATGTAAACATGTCTTGATTGTGTTAGTTACAATGTCCAACGGTGTTCTGTCCGATGCTGAAGCACTTTATATGAGGATGCTACGCTGAGATAAAATAGCACATCTGGCATATGTAGGAAAACAAATGTTTTCTCTTTTCTTTACACATCTTGTCTTATTTCTGGCTCAGACTGTCCAAGACAAACTCCACTCCTAGTATCCCCCCCCCAGTTGTCTGTGGTAGATCAGTGTAAATATGGCCACAATACTGTTAGATTTCACTTGCTGACACTTTATTGGATAACTAGATTACTTATAGCACAAAGGGAAGTAGAAGCTAGCCAGCCTGGTGACTGGACTATTTGAAGCCTTGGTTCCTTGTACCGGGGCACAACTTAAAACATGACATCATGACACTCTGTACAGGATGCTGGTCTTTGACCAATGCATACACATTCATCTTCTATAGCGGAGATCTTCCAAACACCAAGACCATTGTGGATTGATGCCAAGGGCATCAGGTTGCAACCTTAGTGGTCCCATTCCCACACTGGGGAAAACTTTCAGAGGTCAAGTTTAAATCGCAATTCTGGAGAGAAGCATCAAATGACCCACCCCCACCCCTCCACTCCCGCACCCCCTCACCTCCCCCATGTGCCTAGAAAAGTAAACCATTCGGTCCACCCTAGGTTTCTTCCCTTTTAATACTTCCTGGGATGTATATATGACTTTTTAAAATTCTGCCTAACAGCAAAGCACAGTCCTGGGAACCCTGTCCATTCAGTGGTTGCCTACCTGAACACTAGAGAAGTGTTCATTTATATTGATTTCCCCCTTGTGATAGATACATTAGCATCTTTTCCCTGGGAATTGAAACTTGGCAGAATCAAAACCTCTGCGAAGTGTGTTATGAGTGCTCACTAACCTAACCTGAGAGCAAAAGGCATCAGAGACTAATATTTAAAATAGATGCGACAACTTCGGGCACCCTTCCAGCACAAGCAAGCAAGACGTTTGCATTGTCTCCAAGCACTCATTCTCTGTCTCCACTTGGGGGTCACAGGCGGTAGAAAGACATGAATGAGATACACATAGGATATCTCTCCACAGGATGGCTCCTGTCAGATGTGGGCTGGAGAGAGGTCCTGATAGGGAACTCAGAGAAATGATAGTTACCATGAAATCTGGACTTTCCATAGATCACCACCAGAACCATCAAAAACAGACCATAATAATCTAAACATTGGAAATTGCTAACCCAGGCTGCCAGCGTTCCTGCCCTATGACCCATCCGTTTGCCTTAGTTCCAACAGCGGGGTTTATGCATCCCTTCACTCCTTCTTTTCGTTCAGCAAGCATCTGCTGAGGGACCACCATGCACCATGAATCATGCTGGGTCAACTCTAGTACATAAGGCACACACTTCTGCTTCTATTGAGTTATTTCTTTCTCTCTTGTTCCACAGTGCAAACTGAATTGAGATGTTCATACCCACCCTCCTCCCCTCGCCAGAGAAACATAAGAAAATGTTCATGACACACAGCAGGCGGGTCCCATTCCTGATTGAGTGGGCAGCTTCAGAGCACAAAGAGAACCTCACCAGACAACCAGCTAGGTTGAGTAGAACTTCCCACAGCAGCTCTCGGTTGCTATCCTTTATGTCTTTCTATAGACACTACCATTTACCACTATGCTGGGTTCTCTGAAATGCCAATTCTGTAACTACTCCTAAAGAGCCTGAATTGGTTCTAATGAATCCTATAAACCCTGCCAGGTGCTGAGATCTTGGAGCTGGGAATTAACTGATGTTGCCGGTTATACTCTGAGACCTCTGCTAAAACCCTTGGAGAACTGGATGCACATTCAAGTGCAGACGTCCACGAAATGATCATGGGCTATTGTTATTTTGGCTTTTGCAAAATAATCTGAACAATTAAAAACAAGTTGCCTCTCTTTTTTTGAGTCAGGGGAATACTGTGACATTATTGAAAGGAAACATGTAAAGATAGAAATGGAAAAAGGCAAAATAAAGGTCCTTAAGAGCCCAGATGAAAATAGTATCTCTAAAAAATGCCTTAATGCCTGGCACTACCTACATATTTGCATATGAGCCCGCACTGTTTTCCAAACTGTCGACCTCTGTTTGAAATTGTTATTGGTTTGGAAACATGGTGGCATAAAATCTGTGCACGCCCAAGCAAAACCAGAAAAATGTAGAAATGATCTCATTCACCGCCTTCAGCTTCCGTGTTGTATGGCGCTCCTCCATGAAATTGCCCTGCGCTTATGTCTTGCTTTGTTGTGTGTTTTTGGTGGGCTGGGCACAAATGAGAGTGAAATTTTACCTTCCAGAAATCCAGGCATATCTGTGGTGGGTTTTGTTTAGTAAGACAGGAGATTTGAGGAGCTAAGGGGTAAATGATTTAATATGTAAAGACTGTAAATGATTGAGGCTTAGTTTTTCCTTTTTTCTTAAATCTGTGCTACCCTTCTTACTAAAAAGGCTAAAACTCACACGTATACAGGAAAGGCACTCTTGAGAATGAGCTGAAATGAATGATTATCAGACTCTCCGGAGTGCTGAGGGGATTAGCTCTGTTCAGATCCAAAACCAAATTTAAATATGCAGAACATCACAGTTCTGCTGTTGGGGTCAAAAGCAAATCACACCAGTAGCTTGAGACTTGCCTAGGAGGGATAGGGACCCTGTCAACTTTCTTTATGGGACCTGACTTACCTTCAAATCCCTGCGCTAGCTCCAAGATGTGTCTACCCACCAATTCTATTTCTACCTCCATGATATGGGTAAACATGCCAGGTTCTCTCCAGAGTCACTCTGCAGCTGGCCAGACAGAGGCATACAGTCCTCAGTGCTGAGGGGATCGTGCCATTTCTAACATTCAGTGGGGAGATGGGAGATCAAGGATGCCTGCGAATATAAACTAAGTATAAGAACCCCGATAATGGATCCACCACACACACCCTAAATGCTTTCTTTGTCTGCAAATGTCACAAAATTGGTTTTGGATAGCAACAATAAAAGTTGCAAGGAAGTAAAGTTTTCAAGACACCCCTAACACTTTTTTTTAATCCAAACCTCTTCCCCATGCATTAGCAACTTCATTCTTTATCACCTTTTCTTCCGTGTTCTTGAGAGTAATTTTGCTACGTGACAACTTGACTTAAAGCTACCATTGACTTCAAAATCTAGTCTTTGAAAGTGACAAAAAATGCCTTTATTCTTTAAAGGCTGTTTTTCTTCATCACCTCTCCCACAGCCCCTTCACCCCACTTTTCGATTTATTTTACGCATGTGTGATTTTTTTATTCTCACCTTCTTTCACACAGTGCTCTACGTATAGTTTAAGCATCCTATAAAGAACTCAGACAGAACCACATAGTCCTCAGCAATTTTTCCCCTGTCCTGACTAGTAATTCAGCCTTAAGCTTGACTTTGATGCTGCCCAGGCAGCAGTTGGGGCCCCCCATTTTCCAAAGTCACTGGTCAGTGGTGATCATTTATACAAAGCCAGTGGGATTAGAGAGAAGGGCAGGCTAGGAGATATATGCACTTGAGCACAGCTGAGGACTGTACTTCAAAGACAGACAAGCCTCCACCTCAAGCCCCTTAGATCTGGGTCTAATCCTGGAGCCAGAGCATGGTCCTGTGAACTCTGGTTTACCAATAGACAGAACTTCTGGGAGCTTAAAGGTAAAAGAAGGCTGATTCGATTATGTTCTTCTGGTGATATCTGTTAGCTGGGATACAGAATAGACTTCTGAAAGCTTTGAGTGAGGAAAAAAATGACCAAGTGTACCTACACTCTGAAGGTGACTCCAGGGTCTGTATCAGTGATGACACCTTTGTCCATCCCTTTAGTTTCAGAGGCAAAATCCTGGATGAGGAAGTGGGAAGGCACTAGTGCTATTTCTAAACTCTAAAACGTGTAGCATGGAATTTAGGTGATGAAATGGAAAAGAGATAGAGCATCAGGCATGGACCAGTGCTGGTCCTCTACTCCACATCAAAGGAAAAAGAAGTGACTTCTACTAATCAGTGAAGCCTGATCATTCCAGGTTTCGTAAAGCTGTTTCCTTTAGCAGATAAGGCTACTTAAGAACTATAGGATCCCAGAATCCTCCCAACAGAATGCCCTTGTGTACTTATTTCAAGCATTAAACAATACCAGCAAGCTACACTGACTACCGTGTAAAAGTCACTGGGGACAGACCTCACACTGAATCCCAATCAAGTGACATAATGGTACCAGCGTTGTTGGTCTTTTGACATTCCTTCTGATCACATAATATCTTCAAATTTTGGAGCTAATGATTTGGGACATTTGGGTCAT
Source organism: Mesocricetus auratus (assembly GCF_017639785.1). Classification (NCBI taxonomy): domain Eukaryota; kingdom Metazoa; phylum Chordata; class Mammalia; order Rodentia; family Cricetidae; genus Mesocricetus; species Mesocricetus auratus. Next base: position 15,986,932 of record NW_024429204.1, on the reverse strand, counting down.
CAATTGTTTTATTGTTGTTCTCCAAACCTCAGAAATGTCTAGGAGCTTTCTGCATAAAGTGTCAAGTGTTTTGCATAGCAGCTTTGCAGAAATGCTATTAGAATCTATTGAGCTGGGAAGTGTTAGGTAGTACACACCTTTAATCCAAGCACTCAGGAGGCAGAGGCAGGTGGATCTCCGAGTTGGAGGCCAGCCTGGTCTACAGAGCAAGTTCTGGGACAGCCAGGGCTACACAAAGAAACCCTGCCTCAAAAAAGCCCCCAAAGGAAGAAAAATAAATTTCCCTCAACTTGGAGGTCCTTACACCTACACCAACTCAGTAAAACACTAAAGAGTGCTGGTTGCCTGCCATCATGCTCACAGTGTTTTAGAATTCAATCATTCGTATCAAAGGAAATAAACAGTTGAATCACACAGTTTTTCCATATTAGCCTACACATGGTTATCAAATGTAGAATTCCAGTGTTGAGTATTTTGAAAGAACACACAAGTCGGCTTTGTGGAACTGCATTTACTCACTGTCCCTCCTCAAGTTCTATAAAAAGATAGTAAAATACTTGATGCTTAAAATCTATAGCAAGAATTCTTACTATAATAAATCGTTGTTTCACCTGGGAAGGAGAAGTGAATTTTGCCTCCAATCCACTACCTTGTGCACTTTAGACATTGCTTCTCTCCCAACTACAAACTGAGCACCCTCTGTTGTCATCTCCTGAGAAGTGACCCCAGCTTCTAAAACAGCACCAAGACAATGAAAGACCTCTTAAACACACTAGATAGGCTCTATGTTCAAGCATAAATGCAAAAATAGGGCTTGGAATTTGTGTATTGTTATAGGTTTGAAGATTGTTGAATCATTCATACACACACACACACACACACATTGGGAGCTGACCACAGATACAGGCAGTTTTGGGCACTCCCCTCTCTGGAGCCCATGCAGTTAATTCAAGAAAAGTATGTGTTTCCTCACATATCAGCTGGGGAGGTGAAGCATATGCCAATTCTTCTAAAAAGACCTCTGGTGGAACTGGAGATGTATTGGTTTGGTGATGTTTGCGTAGCATGCACAAAGCCCTAAGGTGATCCGTAGAACCACCTCAACCAGGTAGAGTGGTGCATGCCTATAATGCCAGCACTTGAGAGAAAGAGGCAAGGAGAAATCAAGAGTTTGAGGTCATCGCAGACTGCATAGCAATTTTGAGACTGCATGAGATCCTGTCTCGAAAAACAAATCAATTAAAAAGACCCCTGGTTATGGGTGGAAACCTTGAAGGTCATCGCAGTTGCTGATGGATGTTTATGTTCAAATTGCTAGAGCCTTGCTTTCATCCTTGTTTGTTTGGATTTTTTTTAACCATGACTCACATCCCCAGACCATCTTTTTCATGCTTATTCCACTCCTACCAGCAACAGAAGCTTTAGCTTCTGCGAGAGTATTGACCCTACCTATACACACACACACACACACACACACACACACACACACACACACACACACACACACACACACACACGGATAGGAGGGCTTCTACTCACACTGGGCCACAGCGGGGCTCTGCATAGTTTACCTCCATCTGTCTTTCCTCTGCCAGCTGGAAAGTACTGTTCTAAGAATGCCAGGCTGGAGGGGGCTGGGATTTGCCTAGTAGAAGAAGTTCATGTTGCAGAGAACTGAATAAGAGCTGGCCTGTTCATTTACATGGTGGGACTCAGGGATGAGGAGAGCAGAAGCTGGGACTGCTAAAAAGCCAAGGCAGCACAAATGTTTTGAAACCCATTCTACCGGAACTCTTACGCCACGGAACCACACTCCGGTAGTTCTAGTTAATCCAACTATTTAATATTATTAGGCACTAAGTTAAATAGCTTTACACGAAATTTTAGAAAAGATCAATATTGTAACCAAATTACAGATTAGCAGTACAAAAAAAAAAAACCTGAAAAAAGAAACTATCGACCTGCTGTGGTTTATATACTTATGTTACACTTAGGACTTTGTAGAGACTGGCATTTTGCTGATAAAGGGGAAGGAACTTTTCAGAATTCAAGAATGGTGGGGTGCTTGCAATTGCTGGGGAAGGGAGGGGGCTTTGGGCCTTAGCCTTTCTGGAATTCTCTCTCTCCTTCAGCAGACAGAGTTGTTTGGGAACTAGAAGGAGCTAACGGGTAAGGTTGTCCCATACCACATATTTACGGATAATTGCCACGGCAAACCGGGTCACGGGCTTTGTTAATGATACTGTTTCTCATCTTGGTTTTTTTTTCCTTCAAAAACTATTATTACCAGGACTTCACTCTGAGATTAAAAGAGAAGGAAGAATTAGAAATCAATGGATGGTATTTTACATGTGTGTGTGGACATACACACACAAATGGTTGGACACAGACATATAGACACTGACACACAGATACACAGAGAGAGAGACATACAGACACCAACACACACAGATACACAGACACACAGAGGCAGACAGACAGACAGACAGACAGACACACACACAAGCTTTTTCTGAGATGCAGGAGATAATAGTAGAGTCTTCAGCAATGGCATCCACTTATCTCCGTCCCCTCTCCAAGGTTCGGACAACAGTGACCCAGGCAGAGATGGCGACAGGCAGACTCCCGACCTTCAGCCTGAACAAGGCCACAGAGCATGCGCAGATGGCAAGCTGAGGGCATCAAGAATTACTTAGGCAAGGCAGGATTTCCGTGACCGGGTGCTATTGCATGTTAGTATTTGTTCGAGGAAAGAAATAACGTGAAAATCATTTGGTGTGAATTAAACAGAACAGCAGTGAGCTCGACAGAGTCTGAGGGGACAGAGGGTGTAGTTCAGTCATGGAGTGCTTGCCCAACATATGTAAGGACCCAGCTTCAATCCCCGGCACTACAAAAATGAAAAGAAGGAAAAAAAATCTCTCCCCAGAAATAACCAAGTTTGAAGGAAGAAATATGATTAAAAAAAAAAAAAGACTAGTCCATTCCTTGACCAGCATGTCATAAAAGCACATTTCATAGAGTAGTAGTATGGAGACTATATATTGTAGCTCCTTCAAGTGCATAGTGAAAGCAGCGGGCTTAATCATGTTGTTCTCCCAAGACTGGTTCATTTAAAAGGAATTTCCCTTATCCATTTCCCACAACTGTTCTGCTTTCTTGTCTTTTCTTTCCTTTTCTTTGTTTCTCTATTCTTTTCTCCAGAAAGGGTTCCTTCCAGGCCCAGACTTCAAAAGACACAAAGTTATGTGGCAAAAACAAGAGTGCCTTTTCCGTTGGCTGTCCGCGTGCGCCGGCTCCACGGTATCTGATGTTTAGAAACCTTTCTCCTCTAAACATAAGAATTAGTGTGCACCACAATTTTGAGCCACTGACCTATGTATCTTGAGCAGCTACCAACTTGCCAATCCCCTTCGGGTCTCTTTATATGTTCTTAGAATATTTCTTTCTATTTTGGGTTTTCTTCACGAAGTCTGGGAAAGGGTGTGATTCTTTTTAAATTGATGAAAATAAAACTGTCCCAATTTGTGCCCACTTGTATCCACGAGCATGCTCTCTATCAGGCTTGAAAATCGGCTTTATCATTTTGTATATCTGACTATTTTGTATCCGGCATTATTTGATTCCTATGTGCATGGCAATGTATTAAAATGTGGGATTTCTATTACCGTGTAAAAGTGTTTTGATTCTGATGTTCAACATATAGCCTTGGCAAACTGGAAAAAAAAGCATTAAACTTTTCATTTCTATTTTCTTCAGCTCATCAGCTTTGTAGAAGGAAAGGAAAAGTTAACAGCATTTCACTTTCCCTGTGTTAGCTAATGATGCAATTCATGGTGGAAAATTGTCCTCAATTATGCTGAGTTTCCTAGAGAAATAGTTTATATGAGATGAATTGGTGGCCTCCCTCCCAGCACACAGAATTCCCCCAGTACGGAATCCCACCAATGGGATTGGTTTCTATTGAATGCTTGAGTTTGAGATTGAGCACTGCTGGACCAAAGTCACTATTCCCTTCCTCCTCAGACATGGTGACACATCGGAGTAAAGAGGGGACCAAAGATCTTGGCTCACCAATTTGTTCTTGTGGACAGTCTTAAATGCCCACCGTGTAGCATAGACGATGACATTTCCCAACACCTCCTGTCTGCATTTCTTTTCAGGTGGTTACGAAGTATAAGAAATCTGTCCTTTATCAATAGGTACAGACTTTCAAATGACACCTGCCCAGAGGGAAAAGCCAGTGCTGCCAGACACATTCAGCCCAAGTCTTGGCGTAGCTCAGCAAACATCCATATACCTTTCTTGCTCATTCATATATATTACCAAACATGTATGAATTCCAAACTTTTACTGAAACTTAAATAACTTCCAGAATAAAAAGATGCACCAAATAAAAAATGAAGCGGTTTGACCTGCTCTAAACTGCTATTTTCAACCTCCTTGTTTATTTTAACAAACATGTATAGACACCAGGACTTGACTGACTGTGGATTGACCCAACGAGAGCTGAAGCAAAGCATCTTTTCCAGATGGGAAACGCCCTGCATCACAGGAAGACACAGGTGTTTGTTATTGCTTTTAGTCTCCAAAGCGAAGCACCTTGATAACCTTTAGGGTTAACTCGTTGAGTGCATGTAGAAACCTTAGAATTCTGCTTCCCTTCTAACTTCAAGCACACATCCTTCTCCATTCCTCCAAACACAGTTTGAAAGCAGTTATTGCGGCAGTCTTGTTGGTTATGTAGTCTCTGAGAAGATATTGAAACCATACTCCACACACATGAAAAAATATTCTGATCTTAGCATTTCTAGAACCACTCCTGACCATTTCTCCTTCTCTTCCTGACTGATTCTCGTTTCTTCCTTTCCTCCCAGTTTCTCCCAACTTCAATTGGTCTCTCTCTTTTTGTTTTCCTTCTGCTGTCCCTTTTACCACTTACCTCATTATCTTTTCTTCTCTGTCCTCCCTCCCCCTCTCTCCCTCATATCTTTCTCTCCCTCCCTCCCTCCCTCCCTCCCTCCCTCCCTCCCTCCCTCCCTCCCTCCCTCCCTCCCTCCCTCCCTCCCTCCCTCCCTCCCTCCCTCCCTCCCTCCCTCCCTCTCTCTCTCTCTCTCTCTCTCTCTCTCTCTCTCTCCCATTTCATTTATCTTCCATTTCCTTTAAGGTGGAACATACATTTATATTTTTACCCTCACCTCTTTTTTTTTCCTGATTTGCTCTTTTTTTATTTATTTTTATTTTTCAGTTTAAATTTAGATAAGAAACAAGGTTGCTTCACAAGTCAGTTCCAGGTCCCTCTCCCTTTCCCTCCCCTCCTCCCGTGCCCTCCTCCCAATCCCCCCATTATCTCCTCATTTCCCCAAGGAGGGTGAGGCTCTCCATGGGGGTGTCCATAGTCTGTCATTTCATATAAGGCAGGGCCTAGACCTTCCCCCAAGAGTTCAGGGTGAGAGTGCACCTCACATTGTTGGATGGGAGTCCAAAGTCCGTGTGTATACTCGGGATGGGTACTGATCTGCTGCCCAAGGCTCAATAGATTACCTAGGCCTCCTCACTGACACCCACATCAGGGGGTCTTGATCAGTCCCATGCTGGATTCCCAGGCTGATGCCTGGGATTCAAGAGCTAACCCTTGTCAGGTCAGCTGTTTCTGGGGGTTAAACCAGCTCAGTCTTAATCCCTTTGGTCATCAGTCCTCCCTCTCTGTTACTGGCTTTCTTGAGTTCAGCTCAGTACTTAACCGAGGGAGTCTGCCTCTTCTTCCATCAGCCACTGAATGAAGTTCCTGTTTCCCAGACTCTCTGACCATGAGATTGTAGGCTGTTAACCTCACCTCTTATTCCATCATAGCTGCTTAAGAAATATCACATGGAAAACTGTAGATCCTGCATGCTACACCTTTCTTTGATGCTGGGGAAATTCTGTGGGAGACCAGCCAGGCAAGATATGTTAACTGGTACAGTGGGGACAGGTGCATTTGGATTTTAAGATCACGCTACATCTGGTACTGTAAGCCTGTAAACTTTGTCAAAACTCTGTGTCTGGGGCTATCATGGGTCGTGGTGGGGAAGCTTCAACTGTTATTTTGCTAAATAGACATGATATACTCATCAGGTTTCCTTATGAAGAACTATGCCTATCCTCACGTATTATTGCTACTGTCATCTTTGGTCAGCATGACTTCCTTTTTTTCCATATTTTTTATTTAACTATTTACGCATGTCACTCTCAGTTCTCTCTCCCTCCCCTCCTCCCCCAACCCCCAATCCTCCCAACCCCTCATCCCCACTCCATCCCCCCTCCACTCCCCACGGAGGGCAAGGGCTCCCATGGGAGATTTTCAGAGTCTGTCACATCATCCCAGGCAGGGCCTAGGTCCTTCCCCATGTGTCCAGGCTGAGAGAGCATACCTCCATATGGTATGGTTTCCCAGAGTCCATCTGTATGCCAAGAATAAATGCTGCTCTATTCTCCAAGGTCCCACAGATTGCCAAGACCTCCTCTCTGATACCCAAGTTTGGAGAATCAGTCCCATGCTGGCCCCTCAGTCATCAGTCTGGGGTCCATGTGTTCCCCCTTGTTGAGGTGAGCTGCCTCTGTGGGTTTCGACAACCTGATCTTGACTTCTTTTTTAAAGAAAGTGGCATCAACCTCAAAGACTCTGAACTAGCCATAGTGTTGAGAATAATTGTTGGATGATCAGCTGTGTGTGGAATATGTATACCTGTTGGGGAAGTCCTGTGTATATGTCAATAAATTACTGCTGGCCAATAGGAATCTAGATAGGTGGGGCTAGGAGTCCAGGAGGATTCTGGGAAGGAGAAACACAGGAGAGTTCGAGATGTAACCGCCATGGGGTAGGAAGCCTGGAATGTCTCCGGTAAGAGAAATACATAGATTGACAATTATGGGGTAATTACTTAAGTCAGAGGTAGCCAGGAAGAAACAAGCAAGGCCAACAGCTTCATAATTAATACAGCATCTTGTGTGTTATTTGGGGACTACAACGTGGCAGAGCCCAGGCGACTGGCAGGTGATAAACCAAAGCGGCTAGCAAGGAAAGCTTCTCTTTACATATACCATTCCCTCAAAAGCTCAGAGAACACTGCAGAAGAAGCAGTGGAAAGAATATATGGTCAGAGGAAGGGGTGGAGTGGTGCCAAATGTTGCATTCCAGGCATGAGTTGGCCATTGCACTCTTGAACTCACAGCCTCTGTGGTCCTTTGTACAAGACCGAAACAAGATAAGACCTGTCAACTTTGAAGATCCCCCATGGAAGGCCTCACCCTCCCTGGGGAGCAGAGGGGGCATGGGGGAGGCAAGGGAGGAGGAGAGGGAGAGGGAGCTGGTATTGACATGTCAAGCAAGCTTGTTTCTAATTTAAATTAAAAAATTTGTCAAAAAAAAAAGATAAGACCTGTCAACATATTGCCAAGGAGAGAAGAGGGATGCATGAGGTCGCAACCCTCTGTGAAGATTTATAGGCAGTTTATGGTTGCTGGGGGGGGGAGAGAGAGATTTTCTTTAGTGACCTAGGCAATGATAAGGTACCACTGCTCCTGTGAAAATTCCTTCACTCATGCACCTAAAGTCAATCCTAATGAAAACTGCTAGGTTACATACACCCCAAAGATATGAACGGAGGAAAATCTGAGAAGAGGAAGCAGATCAGTGGATGTGTTAAGAAGATGAATGAAGATAACAGAAGGTACAAGTATGGTTAAAATATATATAGGTTTTTTTCTACATTTTTTATTTTTAAATTTAAATTAGAACCAAGGTTTCTTCACATGTCAATCCCAGGTGCCTCTCCGTTTCCCTCCCCTCCTCCCGTACCCTCCCTCCAACCCCCCCAAAGCCCCCTCCTTTCCCAAGGGAGGGTGAGGCCCTCCATGGGGGTGTCCATAGTCTGTCATTTCATCCAGGGCAGGGCCTAGACCCTCCCCCAAGAGTTCAGGGTGAGAATGCATCTCTCATTGTGGGATGGGCACCCAAAGTCCATTTGTATGCCAGGAATAAATACTGATCTACCAACCAAAGCCCCATAGATAGCCTGGGCCTCCTCACTGAGACCCACATTATTATTTTTCTTCTTTTATTTCAACTAGTTTTTTATTTAAAATAGAAACATGCATGTTTCAAATGTCAATCCAAGCTCCCCCCCCCCTTGTCCCTCCACCAGACCAACCCCACCACCCCACTCCCAGGCCAATCCCCACATCATTCCCCAGGGAGAGTGAGGCCCACCTTGGGGGATCTCCAGAGTCTGTCATTTCATCCAGGGAAGGACCTAGGCCCTTCCCCATGTGTCCAGGCTGAGAGAGCATTCCTCTATATGGAATGGGCTCCCAAAGTGCCGCGCCCACTGTGCAGCCTGTGTCCGAGAATGTGCGGAGGGTGTCAGGGATTGACGACACAGAGACTCGTTCAACGATGTAAAGAAAACTTTAAGCAGGCCCCAAAAAGGCTCAAGAAAACTTCCCAAGAAAGGCATCCCTCCAGAAAAGCTTCTGCTCTCTCCTTGCCCCTGGCTGGTTCTGCTCTGACACCAGAAACTGACTTGGGTGTGTCAGAAGAGGCAGTTAGTCTTTGGAAAAGGTCAAGGTCAGGGCAGTTTCTGTGGGACAGCCCTTTTCAGGAACTTATTGCCCCGGGCATTGTATTGTTTTTAGTAAACATTGTCTTACAGCTGCCTACTCCCAGGCTGATGGGGAAGTGGGTCTCTGCTCAAGGTCTGGTGTCCCCACACAAAGTTCATTTGTACGCCATGGTAAACACTGATCTACTACCCAATGCCCTAGAGATTTCTGATGCCTCCTCACTGACACTACATTCATGGAGTCTGGATCAGTCCCCTGTTGGTCTCTTAGGCGTCAATCTGGGGTTCAAGAGCTCCCCCTTGTCCAGTCAGCTGTCTTTGTAAGTTTCACCAGCACGGTCTTGACTCCTGTGCTAATCATTCCTCCATTTCTGTCACTGGATTCCAGGGGGTCAGTTCAGTGTTTAGCTGTGAGTATCTGTCTCTGCTTCCATCAGTCACTGGATGAAGGTTCTAGGATGTTATATAAGGTAGTCATCAACCTTATCACCAGGTAGGGGCTATTAATGTAGTCTCTCCAGTATTACTTAGTTTTCCAGTTGGTGTTATTCTTGTAGACCTCTAGAGATCTCACTAGTGTCAGCTCTCTCCTCAAAGCTATGACTCCAACTATTATGGTATCTCTCGTCCTGATCTCCTCTATTCTTACACTGACTCAACATTCCTGCACCCTTATGTCTTCTACCCTCCTCTTAGCCCCTTCTCTTTTCCCAGGTTCCCATTCCCCTCCCCCCATGTTCCCAATCTGCTCAGGAGATCTTGCCTCTTTCCACTTCTCTTGTGAACCTCCCTGTTTCCCAGACTCACTAGTCCTGGGATTGTAGGCTGACACTCCCCTGATCCATGGCTAAAATCCATATATGAGTGAGTACATACCATGTTTGTCTTTTTGTGACTGGGTTACCTCACTCAGGATAGTTTCTTCTGGTGCAGTCCATTTGCCTGCAAATTTCAAGATTCTATTGTTTTTTTCTGCTGAGTAGTACTCCATTGTGTAAATGTACCACATTTTCTCTATCCACTCTTCCGTTGTGGGGCATCTAGGTTGCTTCCAGGTTCTGGCTATTACAAATAATGCTGCTATGAACATAATGGAACAGACGTCCTTGTTGTATGAATGGGCATCTTTTGGGTATATGCCTGAGTGGAATTGTTGGGTCTTGTGGTAGACTGAGTCCCATTTTCCTGGGGAATCTCCATATTGATTTCCAAAGTGGCTGTACAAGTTTGCACTCCCACCAGCAATGGAGGAGTGTTCCCCTTTCTTCACATCATCTCCAGCATAAGCTGTCATTGGTGTTTTTGATTTTAGCCATTCTGACAGGAGTAAGATGTTATCTCAGGGTTGTTTTGATTTGCATTTCCCTAATGGCTAAGGATGTTGAGCACTTTCTTAAGTGTCTCTCAGCCATTTTAGACTCCTCTATTGAGAATTCTCTATTTAGTTCAGTCCCCCACTTTTTAATTGTGTCCTTTGGTGTTTTGGAGAGTAGCTTCTTGAGTTCTTTGTAAATTTTGGAGATCAGCCCTCTGACAGATGTGGGGTTAGTGAATATCTTTTCCCATTCTGTGGGCTGCCTTTCTGTCTTTCTGACTGTGTCCTTTGCCTTACAGAAGCTACTCAGTTTCAGGAGGCCCCATTTATTGATTGTCGATCTCAGTGTTTGTGCTACTAGGCACCCACATTATATATAGCTTTATATTAGTAAATATAAAGCTGAAAAGAAATGTCAGGAGAGACGAATCAAACTTTAAAATTTGGGTCATATTCTTCTCGGCTCCTTTTATTTCTCCCTAACTGGGACTCACAACCTTTCTATTCTGTATTAAGAAATTCTCCTTGTCATAAAGAACAAAGTCAGGTGTGTTATCTGAGGAAGGGGAAAGTACTAGGCACCAACTTCTCCCTAGACTTGGGACGCACAGATTCCCATCGCCACCGCTTCACAGATGCAATTGGAAGCCTTCTGGCCATCATAGAGCTTGGTGCTTCCTGCTTCTCTAGATAAACAAGGCAGCAATATTTGGATCAAGAGTAGGGATGTCTGTGAGATGTTCAGTTGAGACCATCAAAATAATTTGTTGACATAAGATTATTCAGAATCCTATCAAATCTTTTTGTGAGACCCAGGAAAGTCCACCCAAAGGCATCTGCATCTTTCTATTTCCAGTCTTCCCTTCAGAAGATCCCTTGTAGATCTCAGCTCTTTTTCCATTAACTCCTATATTTCGGCCCACCCTCCCCCAGTGCTGCTTTTCTAACTACCTTTTACTAAAGAACTCTAAAATGCATCCCAGGTTCCTGTCAACTCATTTTGCCAAGAGACATCCCTGGTTTTGTTATGTTTCAGGAAGCATTAGGAGTGTTGTACTTTCTGCTTCTCAGATATCTTTATTTTTCAACATATAGAGATGCATGTACACTGTCAAATAACTTTCCATTACCTTTTGTGAATAGCACATAAATATTGAAAAAATAACTGGAGAGAAGCTTGAATAAAGGCAACTGCATGCTTCCCTTTTTGGACAGCCCGGGACAACACAAGGTAGGAGTAGATAATGAAAGTCATGTACGGTTGTTTCACAAAGAACAATGGCCTCATTTTCGGGAGAGTCGCACACAAACTCGCCAAGAATCTGTTTTTCCTTCACCTTTTTCATTTTGGTTTGCTAACTCAAATGCTCTTATGTCCCCATAACCCAGTCTTCATGGTGATATCCGTGGCAGGGGGGTGGGGATACATAGGAAACCATTGCCAGATATTCCTACATCCTTCATCAAACATTGAAAGCACAGAGGACCAGGTATATGGGTTACAGAGGTGCATGTGTGTGACCATGACACTTTGGAGTAGAAGGTAGGGGGGGTCATAGCTCAAGGTCACCTTCAGAAAATGTATCACATTCATTTTTCACACAAAGACAGTTGCTTCTCTTTTTGTTTTTCTATTCTTCTTTTATGAGATTCCTTCTAAATCACAGATTTTTTTCCCCATATAATTCCCAGACTTTCTGATTCTTCCGGTCTTCTCTGTTGTACAGGTTCTACCCCACCGAATCATTCAAAACTAGTAGACACTAAACTTTCTTCTTCAATCAATGGAATGGAAAGCCCATCATAATAGATTTCTCTTAATAATTTTTTATCAATTTTTCTTGGGATTTTAACTTAGAAATTTACGCCCCAGGACTGCAGCATCATTGGCTGAAAAATTGATCAATTGATGTGTTTGCTACTGGTATCTCAAATTCTACCTGCAGAAAGTAAGCCTAGCAAGCTTTGCAAGTTTTTAATGTGGATTATTTATCTAGGAAATAAAATCGGGCATTGCATTATGAACTGGGAACTATACATGGCCCTGGGGTAGGTATTGGGTAACACAGAGGTAAGTGACATTTGTCCTGACCACAAACGGCTTACATTCCCTGAGGCCCCTTCCACTGGAAGGAATATGTACCCGTACTATAAACTTGATGAAAAGCCTATGCCTGGGAACTCATGGGCCCCACAAGGAAATCTGCTATTGATACTTTGTTAAACAGACATGTAGTTAAACTACCTTCTAACTTATATTAGTATCCTTAGACCTGTGTATCTCTCAACTATAGAGAAGTTTCTGTTGGCAGTGGACGATGGTCAACACAGAGACTCATAACTGGTCAAAGCATGGAGAGCAAAGGACTCCTGAGTGATCACCCCTAGATGCGACATCTATGTCACCTACTCTGAGGCCCAGGGGGAATCACCAAAAACGGGAGGTTTCCACTGTGAGCACCAGGTAACAGGAGGGAATACTATACAATGTATAAGATGCTGCCTTCTGGACATGGTGTGGCCACTGCCATCATGGAAACATAGAAGCTGTTATCACCTGCATAATACCTGTACTTACACACATACACACACACACACACACACACACACACATCATACAAAAGTAGGAGGGGTCTAACAGACTATGGGAGAGATGAAGAGTATCAACAGAAGTGGGAGGGAGAGAAGAAAAGGAATGGGGGGGTAGATGTCATCACAGTACGCTACATGCAAGGATGAAACCATGAAAAACAAAAACCTGATTGAAAGCAAAAGAAAACAAACACAACCCAGAATCTTACAGCCTAAGATGAAGAGAGCATCAGCAGGACCTGGAATGTTCTTCCTTCGGAAGTATCCTTTACTAAAATGCAAATGCCTCTGGTCAGATAATCATTTTAGCCTCCTCTGTTGTCAGACTCTAGGAAAGGAGAGAAGTTGGTGTCAGGTAAGTCTGAAGCAGTCCAGATCCTATATGTTCTCCTAGAGACTCAATGCCGCACATTAGCATAAAAAAGGCTCTGAGAAGTCTTGCAAGAAATTATCTTATGTGTTTGCTCAGTGTAGCATTTTCAAAATTCACTCAGGCATTGGCTATTTTCCACCAGAGAATAGCAATTAACCTGTAGAAAATGCATTTTTGGAAATGCTGTTCTAAGCCTTGCGGTGGCTAAACAGCAGTGCTACCCCAATAAAGTGACAGAGGAGTCCTTCAGGAAAGAAGAAGTGCAAAAGAAAACCTGGGGAGGGGAGGGAGAGGAACAACTTGGCCATTTACGTGAATAAATAGTCACAGTGCAGCTGCTTCATGCTCAGTTCCCTGAGCCGGTCACATCCTGGCCTAACCCTGTCACCAGGATGGATGGAAGGTGGTCAAACAGCTGGAGAACTTTGTCCAAACCTTACTCTTCTGTCCTGGAATACTGGAGGCCTGGAATTAAGAATGTGTTATCCCTTTACACATACACACACATTCACCCTGATTCTATTTTAAAAATATGTAATCCACAGGAGCTGGAATGATGTTGGCTCAGTAGTTGGATGCTCTTCCAGAGGACCTGGGTTCAATGCCCAGCACCCAACTTCAGTTCCAGAGGATCCCATGTCCTCTTCCGGACTCTACAAGTATGAAGCACTTATGTAGTATACAGACATTCAAGCAAACATGTACATAAAATATAGTACTAGAAAGAAATAATATTCAATCTTTCATGTAGATATTCTAGAAGCTTCTAGCATACTGTAGCTTACTTTCCTTGTTAAGACTAAAATGATAGTTTTCAACTTACATATTTTTGTCTCACAAATGTTTTCCAATGAAAACAAGAACTTGGACAATTTGGACCACAATTTGAGCAATCAGACACAGAGGCCCACAGTTGGTAACTTCGGCAACATGAACAGGTGTTGATTTTCATTGATGAAGCCAAAAAAAAATCTTTTAAAAATTATTCTTAGATACAGTAAAGCCAGGGAAGAAGAAGTGTTTCAAATAGTTTGAAAGGACAAGTGACATCAAACCTGAGAGTGGGTAGTCTTCCTTTGATGATAGTCTGTTCAAAAGTTAAGTTAGGCTAGTTAGAGGGAGAGTCCAGACTACATAGTAAAGAAGTGTTTTTAACTCCTAGGAGATATTTCTGAAAGTGTGTGTGTGTGTGTGTGTGTGTATGTGTGTGTATGCACACACACGCGCATATATGTTCTGAAGTGACAGAAATGCTGGTGGAAAGAAGACAGGGAACATTTTAAAGAAACACCTAATAGACTTTCCATCAAGCTCATGCTTTTGAGCCTGAGTAAATCCACACCTTGGTATTCCCATAATATTTTTCTGTTATATTCCAAAATGTTGAGTAATGCTACTCAATTATGAAAATAGAATGAATTTTTAAACCCTTAAAGACCATGTATTGCATTTTTAGAAATAAAATTATTAAAATGAGAGACAGTCCTGATGAGCAAATACAAACAGTCTCTTAAATAAGGCTTGAGTTCTTCTACTGAAGAAAATAGCTATAGTCACTGAGTGTTTGCTATGGTTCAAGCAGCTTGCTTAATCTCTAAGTTATTTTGCTATATTATAATCCTTTTTGCAAGGAAAAAGATAGTGGAAAGGGTCGGGATTCTTAGAGCAAACCATACAACCACTCCAGGCATTACTGACTTAGAAATACTATCAGCCATTAGACAATACGTCCCTACTTAAGTGAGCACATAGTATACACAGGATATTATGTCTGGCAATTAATCCCTTGCATAGTTGCTCTTAATCTCATTAAATCATAAGATTTATTTATTAGCTTTTATTGTTTTGACTTTTTTTTTTTGGTTTTTCGAGACAGGGTTTCTCTGTGGCTTTGGAGGCTGTCCTGGAACTCGCTTGGTAGTCCAGGCTGGTCTCGAACTTACAGAGATCCGCCTGCCTCTGCTTCCCGAGTGCTGGGATTAAAGGCATGTGCTACCATGTTTTGACTTTTTTAATCAAAGTATTGCTAGTAACTATCCAACTTGCTCTAAAGCTCTCTGTGTAGACCAAACTGGCTCTAAATTTGTGGCAAATCCTTCTTGCCTCTGCTTCCTGAGTGCCCAGATTGCAAGCATGCCCAGATCTGTCCTTGTTTTTAAGTGACACATAAAACTGCATATACTCATGCGGCATATAAAACATGATGTTTTAACACATTTATATAACATGAAATGATCAATTAGAACAATGATTCTCAACCTTCCTAATGCTGTGACTCTTTAATACAGTTCCTCATGTTGTAGTGAACCCCCAATTATAAAATTATTTTTGTAGATACTTCATAAATGTAATTTTGCTACTGTTGTGAGTCATGATGTAAATATTTTTGGCTTAGAGAGGTTTGCCAAAAGGGTCTTGACCCACCAGTTGAGAACTGATGAGTTAAAACAATGGCATATCAACTCAAATATTTATCACTTTTTTGTGTGTATCGATATTGTCCCAAGTCCTCTCCAATAACTAATTTCAGATGTATAGTATTGTTGTCAGCCTTGATGTTACCCCACTGTGCTAAAGTATATTGAAAATGTTTCTACTATGCAAAATGTTTGTAGAACACTGGAGCCAATAGCAACTTACAGCAAAAAGAGTTTATTTTGGCTTATGGGTCCTACAGAGATTCCCTAAAAACAGGGGAGTTGTGGCATCTCTGGGAACAGTAAGCTTAGTGATGGCATCTTCAAGTGCATGCAGAAAATAGAGGGTAGACCGGAAGTGGGGTGAGGTTAGAAACTCACCCTCAGTAATGTACTTCTTCCCACAAGGCTCGAAGACCTAGAAGTCCCATAACCTTCCCAAACGGCTCCACAAAGTGAGCCTGTGGGGGGCATTTCTAATCCAAACCACAATAGTACCCAACATTCAAACCTTAGTGTATGTTCCTCAATGGGTAAAAGAACTTCTGAATGCCTTCTGTTTTGAGAATTCTTGCCTTAAGCAACAGCATACAATTTAGTTGGTGAAGAAGAAGTAGAGAACAAAAATGTGGCCTTCAATAAGAAGCGAGGTTCTTGTCTTAGGAAGAGTAGAGACACACAAGTTGGAGAGCCTATGACTACAAAAAGAAATTGACTAGGCAAGGTTCAGGTTTCAAGAAGAACAAAGATTGTATTCGCTCAGGGGAAAAAGAGCCAAGGAAGTTGACACTCATTAGATTTTTTAGTCCTTCTTATGCAACTGTAAACTCTTCAAGGCCTCTAAAGATAACTGAAAGACCAGCTCATTCTCATTCAATTGTTCCTAGGAAAAATACTGCTATTATATGATTGCTGTCTCAGTGTGTTAAGTTGAAGCAGCAAAGTATGTTTTCCTGTTACATTTAGGAAAAAAATAGACCTATTCTCTGAAATGCTGATTCTAGCCTCTGCCCTCCAACACTGATATCAAGGTATTCTCTTCAAGGTAGGACTTGGGATTTGAGGTTTTCCCAGAGAAAATCAGCTATGACTTCTTGTGCTTTCTTTGCTAAATTCTTAAGCACCTTTTTTTTCAGTTGTGTTAATTTCACTAACATTGGGAATGGGATGGCTGTTCGTAGGAATCCAAGTCAATATCCCATCCCTCATGTGATATGATTTCAAGCTTGTCAATTCTTTTTTATGCTATTAGAAGTTTCTATTTATTCATAACCTGTTCATTTCCACAAAGTATCTGAGACATTCATAAGAAATATGCCATAAAATAGAAGGCTAACTATATACCCAGGATCAGACAAAGGAATTAGGAATTGACTAGAATTAAGTTGTAGCATTTGCACTTTAACTATCATTATCAAAGAGGAGCCACAGATTTCACACTAACATGGGAAATCATCAGCATAACTTGATACAGAATTACAGTGTCCATAAAAATAAACATAGCTATGTCATGAAGAAGATTTTTTATTCTCATGAATTTTTAAAAGAAAATAGCAGAAAGTGTGTTTACTATGCCTAGAGTCATGTCTCCAACTCCTGCAAGGTGAGTGCAGTCTTCGCTGATGGGGATGTAAAACAATGGGAAATTATCACTTTAGGGAAAGTCAAGTTTTCCTTCCCATATAAGACTGAGAAAAAATGTCTTAATGTGTCTTTGTAGGTGGGGTTCTGAACGAAGCAGCCGACAATATCCCTGAAGCATATGCAATAAAAGTTTCCAAATAGCTGTTTCTTCTGAGGTCCCTCCAAGGCATCAAAGGGCAAATCAACCACATGCATCCAGATGGAGAAAATCCTGTGGGGCCCAAAATAATACGGTCTCCATTTATGAACTCATCAAATCTTAAGGTTACCTAAAGCATTGAGACCCATTCATGAGCAAGATATTGTGCTCATGAGTACAGGCCCCTAGCAACCAACCTCAGTCATAATAGCAGTCAGGTCTGGAGCCTTTGTACTGTGGCAGGCACTTGAATGCATTGCTTTATTTAATCCTTGTAATAACTGCAAGGTACTTGCATTGGTGAGGGCTCCTTTGTTTGCATGTGACTCAAGCTACCTTAGGCAGAGAAAAAGAGAGGACTTATTGCATGGTAAGATAGGAAAAGCACACAGCTAACAGGAACTTTGGGTTCTGTGTATCAATACCCATAAATGCTATCTTCTTTCATAAGTGGGAACGGCGGTATATCATAGACTCAGGCTAATACAGGAAGTTAGAAAGATGCTCTTTCTCACATCTCCCCACCAGTTCCAGAACTGAACTGGGGAAGAAACACTATAAGTTTGTAGCCACCCATACCTTGACAGAAGAAGCTTCCTTGGCCCTTACAGTCAGCAGGAGCATGGATTATGGACTTCCACTTGGTTTCTAGAAACAGCATAGACCACACGGTCTCTGGCGTCAGCATGTGCCATGAACCTCAGCATGGTCCCTAGAGATAACTTTTTGTATTATTTTTGTCTAGAAAAAAATTTTTGTTTTATATACCAACCCCAGTTCCCCCTCCCTCCCCTCTCCCCCCAAACTCCCTCATTCCACTCTGTATGCACTCCTCAGTGGGGGTAAGGCCTCCCTTGGGAAGGCAACAAAGTCTGGCATACCGAGTTGAGGCCAACCAAGCCAATGCTCCAGTATCAAGACTGAGCAAGGTGTTCCATCATAACGGAAGGACTCCGGAAAGGTGTTCCATCATAACGGAAGGACTCCGGAAAGGTGTTCCATCATAACGGAAGGACTCCGGAAAGGTGTTCCATCATAACGGAAGGACTCCGGAAAGGTGTTCCATCATACGGAAGGACTCCGGAAAGGTGTTCCATCATAACGGAAGGACTCCGGAAAGGTGTTCCATCATACGGAAGGACTCCGGAAAGGTGTTCCATCATAACGGAAGGACTCCGGAAAGCCTGCTCATGCACCCAGGAAAAGTCCTAACCCCACTGCCAGTCAATGTTCCCCCCTAGAAGATCAAGCTACATAGCTGTCACCACATTCAGAGAGCCTACTTCAGTTCCATGCAGGTTCCTCAGCTGTCAGTCCATAGTGTGTGAGCTCCCACTAACTCGGGTCAGCTGTCCCTGTGGTTTTCCGGATCATGATCTTCACACACACACACACACACACACACACACACACACACACACACACACACACACACACACACGCCTCATATGATCCCTCCTCCCTCTCTTCAACTGAACTCCAGGAGCTCAGGCCAGGGCTTGGCTGTGGCCACTGCATCTGCTTCCATCACTTACTAGATGTAGGTTCTATGATGACAATTAGGGTAGTCACTAATTTGATCACAGAGGTAAGCCAGTTCAGGTAGCCTCTCCACTATGGCTAGGAGTCTCACCTAGGGTCATCTTTGTGGATTCCTGGGAATTTCTCTGGCACCGGGTTTCTCCCTAACCCCATAATGGCTCCCTCTTTCATTGTGGAGATATTTTTTTTCAACCAACAAGTATAAAATAAGAAATTTTTTAAATACTTAAGTCGTATTATAGAAAGCTTTCAGAAAATTATTTTGCTAAAGAAAAAAGTACTTTCATTTGAGTTCATGAAGCAACAAAACGAGGTTAACCCCTGCCATCCATTTTCATCCTACATACAGTCATTTTTTTTATTCTTTCTTAGTTCTGCAGGTAAGCACATACTATTTAAGGAAAGGTAAAAGCACAGAGATAAATGGCTGTGTCAAGTCTTGAGTTCCTAGAACAGAAAAGGCTGGAGTAGTGGTTCTCACCCTGTGGGTCACCACCCCTTTGGGGGTTTCAAATGACTTTTTCACGGGGGTCACCTAAGACCATTGGAAAACACAGATATTTTATATTACAATTTGTAGCAGTGGCAAAGTTACAGTTATGACGCAGCAATGAAAATAATTTTATGGTCGGGGTCACCACAACATGAGGAACTGTATCAAAGGGTCACAGCATCAGGTAGGTCCGGAGCCACTGGCCTAATGGACTCTTATCCATGAGGCAGAAGCCGCACCTTGGGTCAGGAATTAGCATCTCATCAGAGACACTTTACTTCCCCGGAGCAACAGTGACGTCTTTTTAAAACTTTTTACAACTTAATTAAAATATACCTACATCTTTTTCTACCGCCCTCTTCTTCCTCCTATTCCTTCAAGTTGTCCTCTGACCTGTGCGCTCACGCCTTGGCAGATACTAAAGCACACACAATAAATGCAGGTAACTTTTGAAAGTTAAAAAAAAAAAGGCAACATGCTTCGGAAGAAATGCGAGACGATAATACAGCAGAAACTTGTACCTCCAGCCACAACGCAGCAAAACAACTGAACCCTGGCTCAGCAAAACTAACTACACGGGACTGGGCAAAACGGTTAAACCTTGACTCAGCAAAATGTAGGGGAAAGGTAGGTGCATAAATGTACATGCATGATACTAAAGTCGCCAGGCAACGCCTGAGATACTGGGAAAGCAGAGTCCTAGTTCCCTTCATCTATCAATGTAATGCATCTGAAAGCCATCTAAGAGGAAAGCCTCTGTGGAAACTCTGCCCAGATCAGATTGGCCTGGGGAGGGCAGGGGTGGCATGATAGTTAATTGATGTGGGAGGAGCCAACCCGCTATGGGAGGCACCCTTCCCTGGGCACGTAGTTCTTGGCTATGCAAGAAAGCTATGTAAAAAGAAGCAGGAAGCAGTGTTAGCCAATGGTTTCTCTTTTTTTTTGTTGTTTTGTTTTTGTTGTTCTTCTTCTTCTTTGTTGGTTGTTTTTGGTTTTTGGCTTTTTCAAGACAGGGTTTCTCTGTATTGCTTTGAAGGCTGTCCTGGAACTAGCTCTTGTAGACCAGGCTGGCCTCGAATTCACAGAGATCCGCCTGCCTCTGCCTCCCGAGTGCCGGGATTAAAGGCGTGAGCCACCAACGCCCAGCTCCAATGGTTTCTATTTTAAGTGCCTGTTTGAGTTCCGGTCCTAACTTCACTTAAGGACGAAGATGAACTGTAAAATGTATGTCAACAAAAAGCACATATGAAAATGCACCCTTACCTAAAAGAAAGCAAAGATCATTTATTTGTCGCCGGTGACCCTGCTCGGACACCTCTTGGGGGCAAGGTTGAGAATATGCAACACTAAGGATTCAGGCACCAGAAGTCGGTGAGTGGCAGAGCAGGCTGCAGACTCCTTATTAAACATTAGGCCCTGCCTTTATACCCCTTCCCAAGGTGCCGTTGGCTCAGGCGGCTGACTCTGCTGTGTTGTCCTTTCCTCATTGGTGCCTCTGGGTGTGGCTGCAAGCTTGGAGGCGTGTCTCAGGGAGGAAGTGCCTGGTGCGCATGTGCATTCGGGCTAGCCTGGGGAAGGAGACAGGGTGACTGGGGCTTGGGTAGGCGGACTGCAGTTCCTCTTACAATCATTTGTCTAAACCACAGCGCCTCATAAGGCACGATGACAATGCTTACTTTATCTGTAAGGCAGAAGTGCAGAGGCACTGGTCTGAGCTGAACTTCTACATCCCTTAAAGCAAGTTCTTTGCTTCCTTAATCTACCAGCTTGCCCTTTGCCCTCCCACCCCCATAAAGACGGTCAACATTTCTTAGTAGGTGGCCTTGAAACTCTAACATCATCTTTTGACAACCCCTAACACAGTGTAAGCTACATAGAAATAGAGCCTTGCTTCGATCAATATTTGGATGGAAGGCAAAAAACTGAAAAGAAATTTTGAGCATAGCAAGGAATCCTGTTGTTCACTCGGGAGGTTTCACTTTTGACTGTGAGTCAATAATACCACTTGCCCGGTAGAGAAGGAGGGGCTGTTTGGAAAATATTGTTCCTGTCCTGTACAATGCACAGAAAGCCCAATTTCTAAGATCTGGTGTGTTGCACTACATGAAATAAGAAGGATAAATGCTACCCAATCTCACTTACGTGAAGCAGCTAAAATAAAAGCCAGACTCAAGGTGAAATAGATGGAGTCTGAAAGGAAGGGAAATTAGGAGATGCTGTTTATTCAATGAGCACAAACTTCCAGCGACATAAGATTGAGACATTTTGGGGCTATTAGGCCACACAATGCCAGTAATTAATGAAACTATACTGATGGAGGATATCCTTCTGTATATATGTTTCTCTTATTGTTTGATGAATAAAACACTGATTGGCCAGTAGAGGCAGGAAGATAGGCGGGACTAGGAGATGAGGAGTTGCCATGTAAACACTGGGAAGATAGGACTCACCAGGTGCTCTCTGGTAAGATAAGGCCATGTAGAAATACATGGATTAGTATTTATGGATTAATAATTAAGAGAGAGCTAACCAGTAAGAAGCCCTAGCCATTGGCCAACAGTTTTATAGTTAATAGAGCATCCATGTGTTTATTTGGAGCTGAAGCAGCTGTAGGTCCAAGTAGAACAGAAACCTCCATCTTCACTACACTGCAAACTAAAATACTCAATAGAATAGAACACACGGAAGGTGTTCTTGCCCTATCCCTAAAAGGATGTCAGGGAAAAGAGGAAACGTTAAAGGTGATACAATGCTTATTATCTTGACTATGATACTGTTTTCACAGGTGTATGAACATTCAAATTCAACTACTTATATATATTAAATATACAGACTTTTGCACACCAGCTATTTCTTTTTTTTTTTTTTTTTTTTGGTTTTTCGAGACAGGGTTTCTCTGTATTGTTTTGGAGGCTGTCCTGGAACTAGCTCGGTAGACCAGGCTGGCCTCGAACTCACAGAGATCCACCTGCCTCTGCCTCCAGAGTGCCGGGATTAAAGGCGTGCGCCACCAACGCCCGGCTTACACCAGCTATTTCTCAATAAAGTGGTTTGTAAAAAAGAAACCCTATAGTATTTTCAGTTCAAATAGAATGGTTTTAGGGTGAGGTTCAACTCAGGTAATAATGTCTTGTAGTAATTATCAACTTGACACACCCTTGGATCATCTAAGAAGAGAGTGAACAAGTGATTGTCTAGATTAAGTTAGGTTCTGGACATGTCTGTGGGGCATACCTCGATTGCCTTCATTGATGTTGGGAGACCCAAGCTGAAAGTGGGCGGCACTATATCAAAGTTTGGACAGCAGGAAAAATGAGCTAAGTACTAAGCGTGCATGCATTCATTTCTCTCAGCACTTGACTGTGGAAGTGATGTGGCCAGCTGTCTCCAGTTTCTGCCAGTGTGACTTCCTTCCAGTGATGGACCATCACAAAGAATTGTGAGCAAAAATAAGCCCCTTCTCACCTAAGTTGCTGGTTGCCAGTGTATATCATCACAGCAACGGAAAAGAAAGTAGAACAGGTAATTATATTCCGATCCAAATTTCCAATGATTTACAATTTACTCAAACAGGCATGCTTACACTGACTGCTATAAAATACAGTGTTCAACTAAACCAAGGGAATGATCAAATAGATATTTTACACTTTAAAAACCTGTCCGAAGGAAACTTGGTATGCAGTCTAAGATACAATGCCTAGTTTGGTCTGGTCTTCTTACAGTTTCTAGTCTAGTTAAATAATGTTATTGAAATATAATAACTATACCATTTGGTGTACCCATTTCAAATACATAATTCAATACTTTTAATAAATGTTCAGGTAGGTAAGTGATCTTCAGACACTCACACTCCCTCCTCTCCTATTAATCATTCCCCAAGTATCAGCCCTACCTTTGTAGTAGATCACATGTGTGGCCTCCCCTTCCTCTCTGCAGCCATCTCCAAAATATCACACAGATCTCCTACAACCTCCTTCACTGCTCTATCAGTTTGCCACAGATGGCAACTTCCTCAAGTCGTGTCTGGGAACCCGCCATCTCTGCCAGCCAGGGAATGAGATAGGCCAGGCAAACGGGTATGCTACCATTGGATATACACTCTCCTTCCTTCCTTTCCTCCAAACTCAATGCCTTGGTTCCATTCTAAGCTCAGTAGGAAACTACTGGATATGGCATCTTCTCTGTCTCTGCCCTCACTCCTAGGGAACTGAGAAGATTCTAATAATACATCCTGTTTACCTCCCTCCCGTGGAAATAATCAACACCCCATCCTCTTCTAGCTCATCTCCATCCCTAAGTGTGAGATGCCAAACACCAAGAATCACTTTCTAGCCAGAGCAACCATTAGCCAAACCTGGGAGGATCTCAGAAACATTTCCTATTAGGCAAACCACAGAAACCACACTTACCTAAGAACCAGAGAGGGTAACAGAAACAAGTATTAAAATACCCACCTAACAAAGAAAAAAACAGATAGCAGCACCTAGAATTACAACCAGCCCAAATCTATATGCCTAGGCACCAGTGTAAAATCAGAATCAATAACAGCCAGGACAACATTTCTCCACAAAAACCTAGTAACCCTACTGCAGCAGGTTCTGGGAGATACAACATAGCTGAAGCAAAAGAAGAAGACTTCAAAATAGCCTTTATGAATACATTAGAGGTCCTTAAAGAGGAAATGGATAAATCTTTTAAAGAAATCTATGAAAACACAAACAGTGGAATGAGATGAAGAAAAGAGCTCAAGACTTGAAAGTGGAAATAGAATTGATAAAGACAGGCCAAAGGAAAGGAAAACTGGAAATTGAAAATTTGGGGATTCTTACAGGAAACTCAGAAGCCTCACCAACAAAATACAAGAGATGGAAGAGAGAATCCATAGCATTGAAGACAAGAGAGAAGAAACGATACCTCCATCAAAGAAAATGGTAAACAAAACAATAACCAGGCACAAAACCTTCAGGAAATCTGGGGCACGATGAAAAGATTAAATCTACGAATAATAGTAATAGAGAAAGGAGAAGAAATCGAGGTTAAAGGCAAAGAAAGCATTTTTAACAAAGTCATAGAAGAAAATATTCCTAACCTAAAGAAAGTGGTGCCTGTATGACAAGAAACCCACAGAAACAGCTGCCTTGAACTTGGGGGAAGTTCATCTACTCTAGACTGACAGATAGGGAGCCTACATGGGAATGAGCTAGGACCTCTGCATGTGGGGGACAGCTGTGTAGCATGGTCTGTTTGTAGGACCCCTGGCAGTGGGGTGAGGATCTATCCTAGGTGCATGAGCTACCTTTTTGAAGATCAGACTTGATGCATGGGAGAGGGTCTTGTTCCTGCCTCAACTCAACATGCCAGGCTTTGTTGAATCCCCATGGGAGGCCTCCCCCTTTCTGAGTAGTGGATGGGGGTGGATTGAGGGGAGGTGAAGGACGGAGTGGGAGAAGGGGAGGGAGGGGGAACTGTGGTTATTACATAAAATGAATTAAAAAATTGAAAAAAAAAGAAAGAAGTTTCAATTATCTAATCGTTAAAAAAAAGAAATATACAGTACACTGCGTAGCCTAAACCAGAAAAGAAGTTCCTTATATCACATAATAATCAAAATACTATTATACAGAAAAAAGAATATTAAAAGGAGTAAGGAATTTTTTTAAAAAACCTAGTAGCATAAAAAGGCAGATCTATTAGAATAACACTAGACTTTTCAATGGAGATGCTAAAAGTCAGAAGGGCCCAGACAGATGTTTTACAAACTCTAATGTCATCCTAGAATATAGCAAAACTTTTACTCACAATAGATGGTCAAATAAAGACATTCCATGATAAAAACAAATTTAAAGAGTACCATTCTACAAATCTAGCCCTGCAGAAGGCACTAGAAGGAAAACTGAAGTGGTTAACCACACCCAAGAAAACTCAAAGAATAAATAATATCAGGCCACGGAGCAGATGCAGAGACCCTAAGACAAGCACTAGGCAGAGAGAGATCCCAAATTAGAGCTCTCCATCAGGTCCCTCCCCTTAGAGCTCCAGGAATCCCATGAAAGAGAGGGAGGAAGCAATGTAGGTGCCAGAGGGGTAGAGGATACCAAGAGACGTCAGCCCACAGACTTCAACAAAGTAGGGCTCATAGGGGCTCACAGAGACTGAAGTGGTGATCACACAGTCTTCATGAGTCTGCGCTAGGTCCTCTGCCTATATGTTACTTGTTAGCTTGGACCGCTAAGAGTGGCAGTGGGTATGTCTCTATTTTGTCTGATCTTGGGACCCTTTTCCTCCTACTGGATGGCCTTACCCAGCCTTGATATGAGTGTCTGTGCCTAGTCTTATTGCATCTTATTATGCCATGTCCATGGATATTCCTGGAAGGCATGTTCTTTTCTGAAGGGAAACAGAGGAGGAATGGACGAGGGGAAGAGAGGGGAAGTGTGTGGGGTGATGGGAGGAGTGGAAGGAGGGGAACTGTGGTTGAGATGTATTGAAAACAAAATCATTAATAATAATAACAATAATAATCGGGCCAGCAAATCAAAGTAAGGAGAAAACACAGAACAACAACAAAATAATGAGAATTAACAAAGGCTTCTCAATAATAACTCTCAATGTCAGTGGTCTCAGTTTCTCAATAAAATGATAAAAGCTAACAGAATGGATTAAAAACAGGATCCATTCTTCTGCAGCACCCAAGACACACATTAACATAAAGAGTAGACATAATCTCAGGGTAGAAGGATGGAAAAAGATATTCCAGGAAAAAAAAACTAAGATGAAAGCTTACTTACATTTTAATATTGAAAAATAGACTTCAAACCAAAACAAATCAGAAGTAGGGAACAATGCTAAATACTCATCAAAGGAAACATCCACCAAGAGGATAGTGGAATTCTTAACATCTATACACCAAACACAAGGGCACCCAAGTTTATAAAAGAATCACTATTGTAATTTAAATCACATGCTAACCCTCACACACTGATAGTGGGTGACGTTAATACTCCACTTTCATAAATAGACAAGCCATCTAGACAAAAACTAAATAAGACATAGTGGAGTTAACTGACATAAACCAAACAAGCCTAACAGATATTTACAGAACATTTCATGCAAACACAAAAGAATATTATCTTCCTCTCATTATCTCATAGAACTGTCTCCAAAATTGACCACATACTTGCACACAAAGCAAGTCTTTACACATACAAGAAAACTGAAATGATACCCTGAATCCTATCTGACCACCATGAATAAAGCTAGATATAAATAACAGAAGCAACAGAAATATTACAAACTCAGGGAAACTGAACTACTCAGTGCTGAATAAAAATGGATCAAGGCAGAAATTAGGAAAGAAATTTAAAACTTTCTAGAATTAAATGAGAATGGCAACAAACCCTACCCAGCCTTATGAGGCATGATGAAGGTAGTTCTAAGAGGCACTAACAGCACTAAGGGTTCACATAAGAAAAATTGGGAATACCTCACACTATCGACAAAAAGAAGCAATAATACCCCAGAAGGTTATTAGAAAGAAAATCAAACTCGAAGCTGGAATCAATAAAACAGAAACCAAAACAAATAAACAAACAATACATGGAATCAATGAAACAAGGAGCTGGTTCTTTCAGAAAATCCTTAAGATTGACAAATCATTAGCCAAATTAACTAAACAGCAAAGAGAGAATATCCAAATTAACAAAATTAGATATGAAAAGACTGACATAACAGACATTAAAGAATCCAGAGAATAATGAGGACATGCTTTAAAACCTATATTCCACCAAAAAAATATAAAATAAATGTACAATTTTCTCACTATATACCACCCTCAAAAGTTAAATCAAGATCGGATAAGCAATTTAAGCACAACTATAAACCCTAGTGAAATGGAACCAGTAAAGGCAGTCATTAAAAGTCTCCCAACTTTAAAAAAATGGTGTTGGCACAAAATTCGCCAGACTTTCAAAAGAGTTACCACCAATGCTCGTCTAGTTATTTCTCAAAATAGAAACAGAAGGAGCATTGCCCAATTCACTTTATGGGGCCACAGTTACCCTGATACCTAGATCTCATAAAGACCCCAACAAAGAGAATTACAGAACAATTTCTCTTACAAACATAGATGGGAAAATACTTAAATACTTGAAAACAGAATCCAAGAGTACATTAAGAGCATTCAGCACTGCCCAACATGATGGCACATGTCTTTAATCCCAGCACTCAGTAGGCAGAGGCAAACAGATCTCTGTGAGTTCTAGCCCAGCCTGCTCTACAAAGTGAGTTCCAGGATTGCCAGGACAGCCAGGTTACATAGAGACACCCTGAGTTGAGAGAGAGAGAAAATCATCCAGCACAGTGAAGTAAGCTTTATCTAAGAGATACAGGGATGGATCAACATACATAAATCAATAAATACAATCCACTATATAAATACGGAATGGAAGAAAGCATACATGACCATCTCATTAGATACAGAAAAGGTCTATTGACAAAATCCAACACCCTTCATGATAAACATCCAAGAGTTTGGGGGATACCAAGGACAGGGTTAAACACAATAAAGAACATAATAAAGGCAGTTTACTGAAAGGCCACAGTGAACATCAATATAAATAGAGAAACTCAAAGCATTTCCAGTAAATTCGAAACAAGACAAGGTTGTCCACTGTCTCCATACCTATTCAGTACAGTACTTGAAGTTTTAGCTAGAGCAATAAGACACTTGAAAGAGATCAAGGAAAAACAAATTGGAAAGAAAGGCACAAGAGTATCTTTATTTGCAGACAATACGATAGTATACATAAATGATGCTAGTTTCCACCATGATACTCTAACAGCTGATAAACACTTTCAACAGAGTAGCTAGACACAAAATTAACTCCCAAAAATTAGTAGCCCTCCTATATAGAATTTTTTAAATGGATTGAGAAAAAAAATCTATTCCCATCAGTTGTTAGATGACGCCTCTGCGATGACTATTACACTAAGCACCAGTCTATAATTATAGCAGAATATCATTAGGAATCATTTCACTGACTTTTTCTCTTTTCTTTTTCTTTCTTTTTTTCTGACAGTCATGTTTGGATCTATCCTAGGTCTGTGGTTCCTGGCCCTCCCAGCAATGGTGGGCATAGGCACCTTTTCATGGCATAGACCTCAAGCTGGACCAGTCATTGGTTGGCTATTCCACAAGTTCTGTGCGACTTTTACCCCAGCACATCTTGAAGGCAGAACAAACTATAGGTCAAAGATTCTGTGGCTGGGCTGATGTGGTAATTTGAATGTAATTTCCCAGGGAATGGCACTATTAGGAGACATGGCTTTGTTGGAGTGGGTGTGGCCTTGTTGGAGGAAGTGTGTCACTGTGGTTGTGGGCTTTGAGGTTTCCTGTGCTCAAGATACCTCTTTTTCAACTTCTTGTGGCCTGCAAGATGTAGCACTCTCCCTTGAACCAGACCAATGACTCTTTGAAATGAACCCTTACATGTAAATATGTAAGGATAAAAGGGATTACTGCATGACTTACTATAGCTTCCATGATGATGTTTTTTCCTTTTTTCCTCTTAAATTTTATTTTATTTTATTGGAGGTGGTTGCAAGGACAGCAGGTGAATATGAAGGGATGGGAAACGAATGGATAGAAGTACATGATGTGAAAAAACGTTTAATTAAAAAAAAAAAGACTCAACTACTCCTCCAGTACCACCATGTCTGCCATGATGATAATGGACTGAATCTCTGAAACTGTAAGCAAACTCCCTCAACTAAATGTTTTACTTTTAAGAGTTTCTGTGGTCATGTCTCTTCACAGCAATAGAAACCCTAACCAAGACAGTTGGTATCCCAGGTCCTCCATTGGAAGCCTTGCCTGGTTACAAAAGATGGTCTGCTCAGGCTTGGTATCCCCTATTAATAGGTGTCTTCACTAGGGTCAACCTTATGGATTTCTAACAGTGGAATATTTCAAGACAGGATTTTTACAGATAGGTGAAACAGCATAGTCTGGGGAAGAGGTTAAACACTCTGCCCTGCAGAAAAGCTCACTGAGACAGAAACAACTCAAATTGGTTTCAGGAAGACCCTGAAACTGACCAGATTCACTAGGCCCCTCCCTCCCCAAGAGTATAAAGACGCAAAGATTACTGAGAGTCAGTGTCAGACAAGCTAGCTTCTTAGAAAAGGCTCAGATCAGCTGCCCATAAAAATCACGGACAAGACAAGCAACTTGAAAGAAGCAGAGACCAGTTGAAGGGCCTAGAAAGAACAATGACTAGCCAAGCTGCCGGAAAGGGTCTATGATCAACTGACCTACCTGGAAAGGACACTCTTCAGCCTATTGAGTTGCTTGAAGGCTGGACAGGTTGCTCCAGGTTTCCAGTTTTCATGAGCTGTTCCCATCATGGCGATGAGGCTGTCTTTCAATGATTTCTCCTCCTGTAAGTAACCCTTCACCCATATTTCTGTAAATAAGCCCAATAAACTTCATTGGTTCACCAAGTTGGCTTTTAGAGGTATCCATATTTTAGTCTATTGGGTCTACCTGGGTTGCATAGTTATTTGTTCATGTCTTCCCAGGAAGTTTCAAAGAACAAATTGATTTTCTTTTTCTTGAAAACGTACTGAGGAATAGCGTTGTTGAGTCTTAGAGGAACGATACCTTTTACTACTGAGTGCCTTCAGCCCATTTTCCTGGATGACTGAACCATTTCACATTCTACCAGCAATATATGAGACCTGTGTTCTCTCTTCATCCTCTCTAAGACTTCTTAGTTTGCAACACTTTGGTTATAACTGCCCTAGTGAGAGATGGAATTTCAATATTGTTTTGCTTTGTACCTCCAAAGTGATTAATGATAGTGATTTTTCACATATTTATTGGTTATTTATATACTCCTCGGAGGAATCATCTCTTGATATCATTTGACCATATTTTCATGTGATCACTTGTCTTTAATTTTGTGAAAGTACTTACATACTTTAGATCCAAGTCACGTTTGAGATACATGTGAAGATTTTCCTCAGTTCTGTCTATCAGGTTTCTTTTGTCTTTTTGACAGTTTCATTTGTGACATTTAAGACTTTAATTTGGTGTGATCCCAATTTGTGTAGTCCAATTTGTCTTACCACCCCACCACTGTCATCTGTGTTTTGATATCTTAAAACAAATAACCTAACCCAAGAAAATAAAGATTGGTTCTTCCTAAGTCACCTTCTAAGGCATTTATAGTTTTCAGTTTCTACATCTAGGTCTATGACCCAATTTAAGTCAATTTTTGTATAAGGGATAAATACGATGTACAGTTCTATTTTGTACATTTAGCTGTTCCAAAAATATTTTTAAATGACAGTTTCTCCCCAGTTTTGGCACCCACATTAAAATAAATTAATCATAAATATAAGAATTAGGTTTGAAACTGGGTGATGGTGGTTCATGCCTTTAATCCCAGCTCTTGGGAGGCAGAGGCAGGTGACTCTCTACGAATTCAAACCCAGTCTCCTCTATAGAGGTAGTTCCAGGAAAGATAGGACTGAATAAAGAAAATTTGACTCAGGAAAAAAAAAAGAATTAGGTTTGCATTATTAGCATGTACTATATAAACCTCAAAAAGTATCCATTTAAATTAAGTTGATTTGTCACATTGGTTGCAAAGTATGTCGTCTTAGAAATTTGCAAAAATGAACTACAAAGCCCGGGGTCCATAAACTTTAGCACATGACATCTTAAAGTTGCTTTTGAGTTCTTTCTGTAGCCATAAAAAAATATTAACTTTCAAATAAAACATCAAAGTATTATATTTACAATGAGTGCAAACTTGACGACCGCTAATGTGTATCAGGCCTGGAACCTTGGAGAACTCAATAAGCTTGGATGGCACTAAATTTCCACACCAGGTCTGTGAGTTGAGCAGAGTCATTTTCTAGACAAGACGACTGAGATCAGGAGATATTCTGCAACTTGTTCTCACGGGCAGTAAATCACGTGTGCATCTCCAAGTCTGAAACAAAATGCTTGCCTTCTGGATCTTGAAACATGGGTGTTGGAGACACTGCCTACTCATGGATATAAAAGCCCAAGTATTCACTTAAAACCTGAGTGACTGCCACAAGTCTTCCACAACCCTGCAATTTCTTTGAATGCTCCGTTTTAATCCTCTAATATATACAAAAGTTTCCCTCTCTAGTAGATCTGTGTTTTTAGAAATCCAGTGTGCTAGACATTGTGCCACAAAGTCCAGCTGTGCTTATTTAAAATCATCTTTTTATATGAAAAGATTGAACAAGTAAAGGGAAAGACCGTGTCCTTCAGTATTTGAAGGTAATTATGCCCACAGAGGAGTTGTCAGGCTGCTTTTGGTCTCCTGGGCAACATATTAGAAAGAGATTCTGGCCTGGGGTACAGCTTAGTAGGAGAACTCTTGCCTGACATGAGCAAAAGGCCTGGATTTAATCCCCAACACAAAGAAGAAGCTTGGAATGTCTTGGTTACCTCATTGTCTCTTTTATAATCCGAATGTTGCAGAGAATACACACATTACCACTTTTCTAAAGATGTGTATGTGTTTTCTGACTGTTGAAATAGGTTCATATGCATTCCACAATGATTTCAAAGCAACTGTCTATCTGATGGATGACTGTGGACTTGAAATCCTCCTGTTGCCACATCCCCATTGCTGGCATTGCAGACAAGTGCCACCATGCATGATTTTATGTCGTGCTGAGGTTTGAACCCAGGTCTCTAATCCTGCTAGGCAAGTGTTCTACCAACTGAGGTATGGCAACAGCCTCATAGTACCTCTCTTAAATGCCTGTAACTATTCATATGTCTCCATTTAGGAAGCTGCCCAGTCCTAAGACTTTATCCAAAGTCTTGCTATGTGGCAGATGAACGGCACATGTTCTTAAATGTGACTAACAAACAATCTCCTTTAAGCACATCCTATTTCCATACTGATTTACATTATACAAGTGAAAAGATATTCCCATGGGCACAAAAACTACAGCCACAACATGTCCCTTTGAAGCTATTTTGACAAAATATTTCCGTCAAACAAAGTCACCAGGAGGACAAACAGTTTGCAGACTCAGACGAAGACCATGTATAAGTAAAGGAGTTGGGCATTATCTCTACCATGTAGACATCACTGATTTCTAAATCAAACAATATATACATCATCAGGCCACATCATAGAGCCCAGAACCTCAAGGGGGAAATTAAGAAGTTATAGATTACTTATTTTAGTTTTTGAGATTATAATAGAATTACATCATTTCCCCTTCCTTGACCTTCCTCATATATCCCTCCTTTCTTTCAAATTCATGACCTCCCTTTGAAATAATTGTTGTTACATACATATATGTGTATGTATACATATATTCCTAAATACATGAACACAACCTGCTCAATCCAGATAACGGCATATGAATATATTTTCAGTGATAGCCATTTGATATCTGACAAACAACTGGTGTGCTTTTCCATGAGGAAGCCTGTTTCTTCCACTTCCCATTAAAAATAAATAAGTACATATGACCGGAAAGACCCATAGTATGGAAATGATTGTCCTCCATAAATATACCTACAGCAAAGAGAATTGATAGAACTATTTGTTTTGAAAACATAATCAGCTTGTGAAGGACTGGAGCTTGAAATGCTTTGCTTAGACTGCCTACTAAGAGAAGACAATACATGGTAGGAAGAGACACCCACATCACTGTAGGACACTAGACACTGTGCACCTCTGAGACCTGAGGGCGTGATGAATATTGTGAGGATATCTGGCAGAGCCAGAGGGAGCCCTCATGCCAGCACCTGATTGAGAACTTTGACGCTTAGCGAAGCAGAGAAACCCATTGGGGGACAGACAGTTGTTGAGCACAGGGGAGATGCTCCCTGGAGACATCAAGATCCCCACAGGGGACTTAGAAGGAAGCTCAGGTCTTGAATTAGGTAGAGGAGGAAGAGTCAGGAAAATCTGGGTTTACTGCTGTTATACCTTTGTGAATAGGCATGGTCTTTGGGGGCCTACAAAAGATCTGTCTCTCCCCTCTTCTCCTCTACCTCTCTCCATATATATATATATATGTATGTATATATATATATATGCAACATAACCAGCAAAAGCAAATCAACTAATTCTACGTGCACTTAATTAGAATGAACTTCTTCCTCAGCTTAGCAATAGCACCCAATGCACTCTTAACGGCATGTGCATCATTCCTAGCCTGTAAATGCAGATAATCGTACTTACTTATTCATAAAGTTCTTTGAGGTTTGGGGATGAAAGGCTCCTTTAAAGTACAAAGCATTAATTTTTTGTGACAGGAAATGAAGCAGTGTTTAAAAAAAAACCTTTGTGTTCTTTCTTGCTTTAAGTTTTTGGTTGTTTTCTTTCCAGATTCACAGACTCCCATATCCAACAGGAGATCAGGACTGGAGATAGCAGAGATCATAAAGGTACTGTGCATCTGCCATCCTAGGTTGGCATGAATCAGCTACTTCCCTTGAAGAGGTGAGAAACTCATTGACAGACAAAAATGTTCTGTACAAATGAACTTATTTCAGTAGGTTGTGCTGATAATTGTGAAGAGTGTGTAAATGGTGTCCTATTTATAGACCCCTTGTATCTATTGTTGAGCAGAGCAGGCATTTGAAGTGCTCGGACAGTCAGTCATTACAATATCAATACCACAAGAGGAAAACATACCAGTTGCGAGGTGATGGCTTTCAATCTATCATTTTAGGCAATAAATATAAGATGAAGTGATGAGGGAAGAAGCTATTCATAGTTAAGACTTTCTCTTAAATGGATATTATTTATTGCACGGAACTGAGAGAGGATGAAATTAAGAAACCCAACGTATCAGCCCAGAAGCCAGGATGCCTCACAATGCACACATATTTCAAGGACAAACCTAAAGACGTGTTTAGAAGGTGAATGGAAAGGATGCAAGGTAGATTGACCTGGTCTTAATTATGACCCTATGACATTTTAAATCATTAAATCTGAAAGGAAAACATCCGTAGAATGTCCAGAAGTTCCTCCCTTATGAAAAAGAAGACAATTCTATTAGAACATGTCAATTAAATGACAAGTGGCAGTCATCCATTAGACACAACAGCATGTACCTATGCCATGTGAGACCTGTGCCCTTGTCCTGTAACAGCATGGAAATTAGTTAGGATGTAGGTGGGGCATATGAGGAGCATGGTCAGAGAATAACACAAGGCACTAAAACTCACCAGTTAAAGCCAATGTCCAGCATGAGGCAAGCAACTAATGTCAGCTAAGAAGCAAAGAACCACGTCACAGAGTGTACACCACATGCATAGCTATAGGGTAAGAATTCAAGGTGATGAGAATTTCAGATTATCTGAAACCCAGTTGAGACTTGCGAGGCATATAAAGCCCTTCCCCATAGCCTATTTTCTTTAGCAAGTGTGAGAGTCAAGAACATGGTTCTTATACTTGAGAGTGCTTCAGATTTACCTAGAGAAGTGGCCACAGCACAAATCACTAGAACCCCCAGCAGAAATTTTAACCTATTAGGTCTGGAGAAGAGAATTCATATTGCAAGCGTGCAACCAATTGATTCCAGAGCTGTAGAACCCATGCCAAGGACCTCTGTTCTAAAATGCTAACTAAATTTAAAGCTGGGAAAGGGAACACTAACAGGTCGCACTTACATTCTATGCACGGTGCAACTGTGTTCAAATCTTCTGTATATATGTATATATGTTTCTATTATTGGTTGATGAATAAAACACTGATTGGCCAGTAGCCAGGCAGAAAGCATTGACGGGGCTACCAGACCAGGAGAAGACTGGGGAGAGGAAGGCAGAGAGATGCCACCAGAAGACGCCATGTAGTGGAGGAAGGTGTAATAGGTCCAGAACCTTCTCCAGTAAGATAAGACCACATGGAAATACCTAAATTAATAGAAATGGGTTAATAATTAAGAGAGAGATAACCAATAAGAAGCCTAAGTCATCAGTCAGACAGTTTAAAAATTAATATAACCCAGTGTGCTTATTTGGGGCTAATTGGCAGCAGGGCCAGGTGGGAAAGAAACGCCTTCTATACAAATCATCTCTTACAGAACACACGCACATGGGGAGGGGGAGAATACTTCAATTTTTAATGAGAAATAAGCAACATAAATTTTGGCCTTCATCCATGGCATAGAACTCCTAAATCTCCTGAAACTTCCTGAGAAGCGGGTTTGTTAGGAGGATCTGTTGTTCTAATGTTTGGTCTGTACCCCTTGACACAGGATGTCCAGTCTCATAGTGTGATGATAGGACTGCCATTGTTCTAATGAATGACTCATAAAGGGCTTCCGGAGGAAGCCATGAGGAACACCATGTCCTAATTAGAAGCTTTTTAATATCTTGGGACTTTCAGCTCTATACCCACCATCTAGGAAGGGGAAGAAGAGCTAGAGGCTGAATTAGTTAGTGATTATGCCTATGTGATGAATCTACATAAAGATCCATCTACTTGATTCCAAAGGTGAAGCATGCTTGAGGATGTGCAAGCTGTTCTTTAATTGTAATCTTTTATACTAAATTCATATAGATGTCATACTGTCAGGCATACAGGCATAATGTACCCACTGGTTCACTAGTTGGATGTTAATTATAGAGCAACCAATGACTTTTTGATCATAACTGAGGCTTGCTCCGTGGGAGTGGTTTTATACCCAGCTTGATAAACCACTTCTCATAACTTGGAAGTCATAGACCCTAGAAGAGGAGCTACAACTATTGTTTTACTAAATTGACATGAGGTACCCATCAAATTGCCTTGTAAATTGCTATGCTCATCCTCATAGATTAGTACTACTGTGATCAGAGAACCTCCCTCCCACGATGGGCAGTAGTTAACGGCATACACTGGTAACTGGTCAAAGTACTGAGAATACTTGCCTACTGGATGCTCAGCCATAAATGAGGCATCTTTGTCACCACTTCTTGGGCTCAGAAAACATCACAGAAGAGGAATGGGAAAAGGTAAGATGTAGAGGAAGGTGTGAAGTCTTGTGGAATGCTGTATCCCAGGCAGGACATGGCCATTGTTCTCAGAACACACAACAGATACAATTCCTTCCACAAGACCTGCACATTTTCCTTATGTGGTCCTTTCATTGATTATTTAGGAGCTGCATGTAATGCACCCTGACCACGTTAACTTCCCACCCTTTCCCAAGTCCACTTCCCTTCCCTTGTCACCTTCCCTAAAGAAAATAAAAAAAGACAAAGTCTAATTTGTGTTGCCCATTACTCAATATAACATGGTCAAACTCTTAGTGGCCTGCCCCTTAAAGAAAACTGAGTCCTTCCCCACCCCCACCCCAACACTCACAAGAAGTCATCTACATTTCAGAATCTCTATAACAATTTTTAAGAGTTCCTGTCTAGACCATTTCTTCCGGGAGGAGGGTGGGGGGTAAGAACTTGTCACAGACGCCCTCTCCTTCTCACCTGTGACTCTGCAGTCATCAATAACACTGCAAAAGGCACTTCATTGCCCTTCACAGTCAACAGCAGCACAGGTCTCAGACATCAACACGGCCTCTGAGGCCAACACAGTCCACAGACATCAACATGGCTTCAGGTGGAAGTACAGAATACGGATGTTTACATGGTCTTTGGTGGTAACAAGGGGCCATGAATGTCCACATGGCCCCCAGGCACAGCAGTACCACAGACCCCAATATGGCCCTTGGTGGTAGCACAGACCATGGAAATCAACATGGCCTCAGGCAAGCATCACAGGTCACACACATCAGCATGGCCCCCAGCAGCAGCACTGCCCATGGACATCAACGTGGTTTCAGATGGCAACAGAGACAGTGGACATTGATCCTATAAAAATCCCTTCACCTATGTTCCTGTATGCAACTCTAATGAGATTGTGGTAGCACACCCTCCAAAATTAGACATGAAAATAGAATGGGGGTGCTAATTGCAAAGGGAAAAAGAATCAGCAGCATTGGGAGGAAAGATGAGAGGTTAACATGATCACAATACTTTATGTACATGTATGGGAATGCCAGTGTCATAATGAAACCCATTATTTTGCACGTATGTGTATATGCATACTAGTATATATGACTATATGCTAATAAAAACTTTAAAATTCAGTAGAGATGGAGCAGTGCTAGCATGAGTTCTGAAGCCATTATAACAAATTATCTACGCCATAAAAAGGGCCACGGGTGCCCCCAATTTATATCCAGTCAGTCAGTCAGTCAGTCAGTCAGTCAGGAGCACAAGTCACTATTTTGGATGTGGGATCTGTATCTGAAGTGGAGGCAATCTGGTAGGAATGAGACTTTAAGCTCATGCTGTCACCAGAGGGGTAGCGTCAGAGTTAGGTTATCAGACACCTAGTTGATGTCTGGAGAGAACTGATCCACAGGAAAAGACCAAAACACCTCAGGATCAAAGTGGGAAGAGTGAGGGAGCGTATCAGAAGGAAGAAGGGATGTGTGTATGGTTGTTGGCATGTATATATGGAAGGGGTGCCTCTAATTTTCATGTACAGATACAAAAGAAGCACATTACTTAATTGTATTTTCTAGCTTACAGAAACGAAGCACTGGAGTTGAGTGTGTGGTTGTGGTACGTCTCCGTAACCCTGATGCTCCAGAGGGGTCAAGCAAGAAGACTGCGGGCTGAAAAAAAATATGGGGAGACATTGTTTCAGAACAAAGCTAAGCATGATGCAGCACATGCCTGTAATCCTAAACCAGGAAGCAGAGGCAGAATTGCTGGGAACTTGAGGCCAGCTGGGGCTATTAACAAAGACTGTGTGTGTGTGTGTGTGTGTGTGTGTGTGTAGAGAGAGAGAGACAGAGAGAGACAGAGAGAGACAGAGAGAGACAGAGAGACAGAGAAAGTCAGAGACAAAGAGAAAGAAGAGGAAGGGATAAAGGAAGGAAGGAAAGAAGGAAGGAAGGAAAGAGGGAGGGAGGGAAGAAGGAAGAGAGGGAGGAAGGAAGGAAGGAAGGAAGGAAGGAAGGAAGGAAGGAAGGAAGGAAGGAAGGAAGGAAGACCCAAACTAGGATGAGAGCAGTTTTTCTTGAAGGAGGAGTAAGAGGAGGGAAGAGGAGAAAAGAAAGAGAAAGAAGAGAAAAAAGAAAACTCACCCACAGCATGTAAGGACTAGAGTGAAAACCCGACCCCCTGTACAGCCTATATCATGTCTGCATTTTGCATGATGCCATTCTGTACCTCTGTCATGTGTTAGTCACTGTGAGCAGTGGAAAGGAACAGCTTATATCTGGAAGAGCCTGGAAATGAACTAATGTATTCTAGATGAATACAACATGCCTTATGACCTGAGGTCTTTAACAAAGGATAACACAGGCTGACCCCCTTCAGGTTGGAGACAAGGAACCTATATTGGACCACACGGTTTTATTACCTGTGATGACCCTTGACCATGATGTGGCTGGCTGTGCCTCCCCAGTGCCTCAAAGTTAGTTATGACCCGAGTCGAAACTGACTGGTTTGACCCTCGAAATCAAGAGAAAGTGAAAGGAAACGCTTCGAAATTACATTTTCTCTTTGAAGGCCTCGCACTTCTTCCATGGCTCTTGACCCCAAACAATAATTCTAAGTGCAAGCGGAGGGTGGAAGTCGGAGGAAATGGCTCCCGACCACAGAAAACACAGGAAGATAAAGGTTCCTCCTCTCCCCACCCTGCCCCTTCCGCCGTTTTGTTTCTCTGACTCCTCCAGTGAGAAGAGACTGGCTCACAGTGCGAAGGGTGTGCGGCTGTGAAGAACTCCCTTCCTAGTGCCGATCCTGCTCCTGCTTATATATATATATTGGTTGTGAGCCTCACCTTTAATGACCGAGACATCTTCCCTCCCCCTCTCAATTGGTTTTTTGTTGTTGTTGTTGTTGTTGTTCCTATAGATATATTTTATTTGGTGTACATCCACTGTACACAGTGATGAATTTCAGGAATACATTTTATCAAGCATGTTATGCATGTCATGTTTACTTCTCTGTGCCTTAGCCCCTTTCAGAGTTTTGAAGTGTCTCTCTAAGTGGGAGGATGACGATATCTTTTGTCTTTTGTCTGCAATCCCTCCTGCCTTTCTCCTCCCTACCTAAAAATATGCCCACGGTATTCAAATACTGATTTCAGATCCATTTATTAAGCCAAGCATATTGATGCACACCTGATGCCTGAGCACTTGGGAGGTAGACAGGGTGGAGCAAAAGTTTACAATTATCTTCAGCCACATAGCAAGTTCAAGGCTATGAGAACATATCTGCCCCATCGAAAAACAAACAACAGCAATAAAACGTAAGGAAAGGAAGAGAAAACATCAACCATTCACCGTGAGTCTATGTACCTCTGCTTAGACATCTCTGTCAATTAAAGCCATTCTATAGCTAACCCTTCAAAATTAGGTATTAATCTAATACCCATCACAGTTATGCCGTTTTTGTTTGTCCATTTACTAATAATCTCTTTTTGCTCAGTCTTCATCTTGCTCGGTTTTCATGCTGCATTTGATACCGCAGACCATTTAATATTTGAAACCCTCTCATGCCATAAATCTGTGACATCTCTCAGGATTGCATCTCACAAGTGTCCAACCATTGTTTCCTTCTCATTTGTCCTGTTTTCTCCTCCCTATACCTAGAGTTGCAGAAATTCCTTTCTAGGCACTTCTATTCCCTGTTTACAGTCT
This sequence comes from Mesocricetus auratus, assembly GCF_017639785.1. NCBI lineage: Eukaryota > Metazoa > Chordata > Mammalia > Rodentia > Cricetidae > Mesocricetus > Mesocricetus auratus. The sequence continues at coordinate 15,947,096 of NW_024429204.1, read as the reverse complement.
GATCCATTTGGAGAAATTCAATAACCGGTTTTTTGAAAGAGTCTCCACTATCTTTATCAGGAGCTCATAGCTCTTGAAAAGTCAGCAGCATATTAGACATTTCCACCTGAGTATTCATCCCATCAGGACCTCAAATTCAGCATGTCTCGAAATGAATTCTTCATTATCTTCTCGTGATATTTTTCTTCTCTCTCTCTTCCATAAAATCACAGCACTCATTAATCATCCCAAATCAATAGTGTGATGTCATCTGAGTCACAGTTGATTTGTTTCATTCCTGCCAATGCAAGTTCACTCTCTGTAATTATATTAATGTCTTGGGGGATGTATCTTACATACTTTGCCTAACCAATACAATTTAGTGCATTTTGAGATATACATATATATGTATATATGTACATATATATTTATAGTTCCATGAAACACAGAAGAAAGCACATGTAGACCTAACCATTATACTTGCCTCAGAATCCCTTTCCCAGCTGTTCTTGGCCCCTACTTCCCTTGTGAACTTCTATGGGCTTTCTATCATTATAGGTTATTTTTTCTGTTTTAAAAATGACACATATATTTCTTGTGCCTGATTGACATTTGTGTTCTTTGGTAAAGTATGAGTTTACTACACCTTTGGATAAAATTTCAACTTGTATTTGAATATATATATATATATATATATATATATATATTAGTAGCCAGTAGAATATTAATTGTTTCGGGGTGTTGGCAATACTTTACATAGCCTGGAAACAAACCCTGTGGCAGATATATGATCTATAAACACTTTACTCCCAAGTTCTAACTGTGGTTTTAGTTTTTAGTATTTTTGCTTTTTGGTTTTTTGGGGTTTTTTTTTGTACTTGACAGTGTCTTTTAAAGAGACGTTCATAATATAAAGTCTATCCTTTTTTCCTTTATAGATCATAATTTGGATGTTGAATCTACCAATGTTTTGCTTTGAGTTATAAAGATTTCCTCTATGCCTTCTCTATAAAGTTGCATCATTATAAATTTCATATTCATATCTAGGATTCATTTCACTCAACTTCAGGGTAGCAGGGCTTGATGAAAATTCAGTGTTTTAGGCACCATTTATGTAATTCTTCACTTTTCTGGAAATCAGTTTGTGTGTGCAACTCCTCATTGTTTCCGGGTAGATATATTTGTCTACAATGACATCAATATCTTCATAACTTAAAAAAATCAGGTATTACATATTTTTGAAAGTTCCTTTGACTAGTATAGGTCTATTTCAATTCTATACAAATTTTATGAATTGTGACTGGTACTGCATTGAGTATATAAGTCAACTTAAAAAATTAGATACATTAAAGTCATCAAGACTTCAGATCTCTGGGTATAGCATATCACTACATTTGCTAAGTCTGGTTAAATTAACTTTGGTAACATCCAATCATTTCCTGTGTATAAATATTCCACATATTCCTCAGATCATTCCAGCATAAGGGAAGTTCTACTTTGTCATATGCTACATGTTTTACAGTCCTATAAATATTGTCAGTATTTGTTCTGGAATACAATTCCTTTAAAACTAGAGATAGTGTGACTCCTTTGGGTCTTGCTAAGGTTTTTTTAAATTTTTTTAATTTTTAAATTTAAATTAGAAATATGTCAACCCTTGCTTCCTCTCTCTCCCCTCCTACCCTGCCCCCCACCAGCACTCAATCCTATCTTCCCTCCGGTCCCCAGGGAGCATGAGGCACTCCATGGGGGATCCTCAAAATCTGTCATATCATCCAGAGCAGGGCCCAGGTCCTCCCCCATGTGTCCAGGCTGAGAGCATATCCCTTCATGTGGAATAGGCTCCCAAAGTCCATTCATACACCAGGCTTAAATACTGATGCATTACCAGAGACCCACAGATTGCCAAGGCCTCCTCATTGACATCCACATTCCAGAGGTCTGAATCAGTCCCATGCTGGCCTCTCAGTCATGAGACTGGGGTTCATGAGCTCCCCATTGTTCAGGTCAGCTGCTTCTATGGGCTTCACCAGCCAGGTCTTGACCCCCTTGTCCATCACTCCTTCCTCTCTGCAACTGGGTTCTAGGAGTTCAGTTTAGTGTTTAGCTGTGAGTGTCTGCCTCTGTTTCCATCATCCACTAGATAAAGGCTCTAGAATGGTATATAATCTCATTATCGGGGAAGGGCCTTTAAGATAGCCTCTCCACTATTGCTTAGATTGCCAGTTGGTGTCATCCTTGTAGATCTCTGGAAATCTTCCTAGTGCCAGATGTCTCCTCAAACCTATAATGGCTCTGTCTATTACGGTATCTCTCATCCTGCTTTCCTCTATTCTTCCCCCGAATCAAACTTCCTGCTCCCCATTTCCTCCTCTCCTCTCCTTTTTTCCCTCTGTCCTCCTCCCAACTCCCTCTCCCCTCCCCCCATGCTCAGCTCTGGAGATTCTGTTCCCTTCCCTTTCTCTGGGGTACCATATATGTCTCTCTTAGGATCCTCACTGTTTACCAGACTCTCTTGTGGTGTGGATTGTAGGCTGGCAATCCCTTGCTGCATGTCTAAAATCCATATGAGCGAGTACATACCATGTTTGTCTTTTTGTGACTGTGTTCCTGAATATAATACCAGTAGCAGAGATACTGAGATCAAGAATTAATAAATGGGACCTCCTGAAACTGAGAAGCTTCTGTAAGACAAAGGACACAGTCAACAAGACAAAAAGGCAGCCCATGACATAGATCTGGGGAATGCCAGCCTACAATCCTATGGCCAGAGAGTCTGGGAAACAGAAACTTCATTTAGTGGCTGATCGAAGAAGAGGCAGACTCCCTCGGTTAAGTACTGAGCTGAACTCAAGAAAGCCAGCAACAGAGAGGGAGGACTGATGATCAAAGGGATTAAGACTGGGCTGGTTTAACCCCGAGAAACAGCTGACCAGACAAAGGTTAGCTCTTGAATCCCAGGCATCAGCCTGGGAATCCAGCATGGGACTGATCAAGACCCCCTGAATGTGGGTGTCAGTGAGGAGGCCTAGGGAATCTATTGAGCCTTGGGCAGCAGATCAGTACCCTTCCCAAGTATACACATGGACTTTGGACTCCCATAGAACAATGTGAGGTGCACTCTCACCCTGAACTCTTGGGGAAGGGTCTAGGCCCTGCCCTATATGAAATGACAGACTATGGACACCCCCATGGAGGGCCTCACCCTCCCTGGGGGAATGAGGGGATAACGGGGGGGTTTGGGGGGAGGGCACAGGAGGAGGGGAGGGAAAGGGAGAGGGACCTGGAACTGACTTGTGAAGCAACTTTGTTTCTTATCTAAATTTAAACTGGAAAATAAAATAAAATAAAAAAGGCAGACCATATAATGGGAAAAGTTATTCACCGACCCCACATCCAACAAAGGACTGATCTTCAAAAATTTATAAAGAACTCAAGAAGCTAGTCTCCAAAACACCAAATAATTCAATTAAAAAGGGGGGTACAGAACTAAATAGAGAATTTTCAATAGAGGAGTATAAAATGCCTGAGAGACTCTTAAGTGCTCAACAACCTTAGCTATCAGGGAAATGCAAATGAAAACAACTCTGAGATACCATCTTACTCCTGTCAGAATGGCTAAAATCAAAAACACCAATGACAGTTTATACTAGAGAGGATGTGGAGAAAGGGGAACACTTCTCCACTGCTGGTAGGAGTGCCAACTTGTACAGTCACTATGGAAATCAGTATGGAGATTCCTCAGGAAAAATGGGAATCAGTCTACCACAAAATCCAGCAATTCCACTCCCAGGCATATACCCAAAAGATGCACATTCATACAACAAGGATGTCTGTTCCACTATGTTCATAGCAGCATTACTTATAATAGCCAGAACATGGAAGCAACATAGATGCCCCTCAACTGAAGGATAGAGAAAATGTGGTGCATTTGCACAATGGAGTACTACTCAGGGGGGGAAAAACAATGGAATCTTGAAATTCGCAGACAAATGGATCACACTAGAAGAAGCCATCTTGCTACAAAGTTTTGTTAGGTAGCACCAGAGTAGAGTTTGGTTAAACCCCTACTCCCAACCAATAATTGAATCTGAACTTCCTGATTGGTCTGCCAGGTTTTAAACATTTTCTGCCCCTGCTGGTGTGAACAGGAAGCTTCGACCAAAGATGAGCTCCTAAGACGGTTTCCTTGAATCATTTTGGGTGCTTCTTTTCCTGATCTTGGATAGTTCCTTTACATGTATGAGCTGAGCGCTACTCAGCTTGATGATGGAGGAATTTCTGTACAGAGTCCCAGAGTCCTCTGTCTCTACACCCCTCTGCCCTGATGTTATTTCCTGCAAACTCTAACCTCTTGGGACCTTGTCTTCTTTGACTTTCACCTGACTTCCAATTCAGAACCCCTGGAATCCGTGTGAGTCCCGTTCCTACTCTACCATCAGGAAGCTCTATCATTAATCTCAGGGCGCTCACTCAGAAGGCTGGTTTCATTTGTCATTTATCTCTCTGGGACTACTGCTGTTCATTGCCTCATGCCCTTTATTTTGAAAGACTCTGTTATGTGTATTTTGTCCATTTTTAGCTTTTTTATAGCAGAAAGGCAAACTCAACCCCTGTTCCTCCACCTTGGCTATGAATAAAACAAAAAAACAAGCAAAAAACTCCTACAATTCAATTCTCTTAATTCATTCTTTTTATCCACTCCTCTTTCCCCTGTCTTTCTCATTCTAATAACCTCACTATAACAGCATGAAATCAACTGTGAACTAGCTTTTAGTTACAAAAACTCACAGATTCTCAGGGTGTGTATCATGCTTGAGATACACCCTATCATCAAAATAGATGTAGTATTCCAGGAACTACAAGTGCATGCTGGATTTGTTTTGTTAATTTAGGAAGTGTTTCATTAATAAAGTTGAAAGTAACACAAACATTCTCAGGAACAGCCTTGGTTATCTTTGCCATATTTGTCTAACTGTTGTGAAAGCCCCTTGGAATCCCTTTATCCAGCCCCATTTCCTACCTTCCCCTCCCCTTTGAGGTCCCTGTTATCCAGGAGTTAATGTTCTTGTTTCCATAGACTTCTATGTTTTCAGTGGACTGAGTTTCTTCATTTTAAGATGTAGAGTCATAGGCTTGGAGAGATTAGATAACATGTACTGGGTCATTCAGTTTATAATTTTAATGGAGTCAACTTTAGGAGCCCAGGGCCATGCATTTTCAGACATTTAGCCTCCTAAAGTCCTGTTCAGATCAATTCATCCCAATTTTGACTTCTGTCACTGAATTAAATATGTCTCTAATGGGACTTTATAATGCTGGAAAAGTACTAGTTTAATTTAATGACTCCTTCTCTGTGAACCTCTTCAAATTTAACAACAACATTTGGGATTTTTCCCCCCTTAGTATTACAGTGAATTATTTTGCCCCTGTGTCTTGTTTGCTTTTCTCTTCTAGCTGGAATGACTTCCTTTCCCAGATTCAATGGATCAAAAATCACACCCAGCTTCATAGCTGATTTGGCAAAACATCTTGTTCATTCACTCATTTAGTCATGTCTGACATGGACAACAAAGAACAGATGACCAACGACTCTTTTTTTTTTTTTTTCTCTTTCCTTCCATCTGGAAATTCTGTCACTCCACTCAACCCTAAAGCAAATTAAGTTTGCATCTCTTCCCTCAGTATTTTTCCATATTTTGTATACAAGCTTTTCTTCTTTTATGTAATAACTTTGTCTTGCTTATCTCAGAGAATTCCTAGCATCGTGCCTTCATACGCAGGAAGATTCCTATAATGATTATTAAATTAAATTGTGCACTCAGAATCTAGATAACATGGAGAGTGTAGGACTTGGCACGTATTGTACTATTTGTTTTGAGTTTGCTTTCATTAGTTGAAGAATACTGAGCACAAAGGGTTCTCCAGCAGAGAACAGAGGCACACACGCCCCTGGGATGTGGGATCGGGGTCATTCTTGGCCATATGATGAGTTTGAGGCCAGCCTGGACTACCAGGGACCCAGTTTCAAAATGACAAGACGAAAGAAAAGAAAAAAGTTTTCTTCAGTTACAACGTGTGGCAAAGGTTCAAATTAGCCAGTGTTCTGACCAATAGAGTCTTGATAGCCAGTGTTTCTCCAACCAGCCCCTGAAACAGGAAAGGAATGTCAACTCCGACCTTCTACCCACAGAAAATGACATTAACATCTTAAAGCAAGTGGGTTGAAAGACAGTTGGATCCAAGCAATGATATTAGACACATATCACACCGGTATAATCTGATGTTATCCCGGACCTCTGATGTTTTGTTGTGTGTTGGCGTGAGTGATTATATGTTATTATTATTGCCATGTGAAGTGGCTGTGAAATGAAAGTGATTGCTGTCAATGGCTCTCTTTTATGGTCACTGAGCTGCCAAGCAACCCGGCTTCAGCTGGAATAATGGATACCCCGCATCTCACAACTAGTTCTATGGGAGTCTGATGTTGTTATATAGACGCTTTTGCCTTCAAATAAACTAGGATAGTGACTTTGAAACTATTCATTTCATGAGGCTAAAAATAAATTATGTATGAATGCTACATATTATGAAAGAAGGGGCTATAATATAGAAAAACAATTGATATTGGCTAACAATTCTATGATTGGTATACTTAATTTCACTGAGCTAGGTAGATTAATTAAAAAGAGAAGAAAAAAAAAGTAATCTAAAGCCAGAATGAAATTTCCAGGCTGCTTTTCTTTCTTCAACTCTGTAAGCATGGACACCATTGACCTGGACAAATACTACTTAATTATTTATCTTCCTGCAAACTGAGTAGACTAGAAATGTGCTAAGGTGTCATGAAAACAGCAATCAAGTCTCTACCATGGTCTGCTTTCTCATCCTGTGTTCCATGCATGTGATGAACCTCTTGTGGCCGGAAGACCTGCACTCCCTGTCCTGTCCACCTTGGGATGCATCAGTGAGCATCCTTCTGGAACTCACCCAGTTTAGATCAGTGAGCTCCAACTGAGCACCACAGTGGTTGGTTTTTACAATGGAATCAGTACATTCTCTGGTTGTAAGGCTCTCACAACTGAATAGCACTGTAAAAAAGGAAACAAAACAAAACTTTAAGATACAGTATTGCAAACTATTGGATCACCCAAAATTCAAATGCCTCCATTCCCCCACAGTGTTGTCCAATGACATGTGACTGGTCTGTGTGTTCTGAAAATTCAACTATTGTTCTAATTTAGTTGGGTTCATCCTAACTTTAGCAAAATGCAACAGAATTTTCTATGAAGAACTTACTTAAAAAAGGAATAACATTAAATAGCCTGCTGAACCCATACCTCATAATGGGTCAGATATATTAAATAGAAATAAATAAGTACCTGTGTGTTCATTATGACAAGTGTACATAATAGGAAAGTTTAAGAACCAATATACATATCTAACTAAAATATATTATGAGCAGTCTTGCTAATAGTGTTTGTTACTCAAGACAGTGTCACCATTGTATAGCTGAGTTCTTTATCTTTTAGTTCTGCTGCTTTTTCATCAGTACGTTTCCTGTTCAAAACTGGTGCCTCACTAGGTGGTTTAGTTTTTAGTCAGAGTTGCCTTTTTTCTTTTATTATTCTCAAGGAGCAGGTTTCCAATCTTTGTCATATACTTTCCTATAATGCTAATTCTTTTTTTAATTTTGTATTACATTTCTTAATTAGAAACGAGCTTGCTTCACATATCAACCCCAGCTCCCTCTCCCTCCCCTCCTTCTGCAACCCCTCACCAGCCTTCCCCAGCCTCCCACTCTATTCCCACTCCCTTCCCCATAGGGGATCTCCAGAATCTGTCATTTCGTTCAGGGCAGGGCCTAGGCACTTCCCCAAGAGTGCAGGCTGAGAGAGCCTTCCTCTTTGTGGTATGGACACTCAAAGTCCATTTATATGCCAAGGAAGAATACTGATCTATTGCACAGGGCCCCATAGATTGTCCAGGCCTCTTCACTGAAACCCACATTCAGGGGGTCTGGATCAGTCCCATGCTGGCCTCCCAGCTGTTCATCTGGGGTTCAAGAGCTCTCCCCTTGTTCAGGTCAGCTGTTTCTCTGGGTTTCACCAGCCCATTCTTTACCTCTTTTTTCATCACTCCACCCTCTCTGTCACTGAGTTCCAGAAGTTCAGTTCAGTGTTTAGCTGTGAGTGTCTGCCTCTGCTTCTCTCTGTCACTGGATGTAGGTTCTAGGATGGCATATAATGTAGTTGTCAAACTCATTATCAGAGATGGGCATGTAAGGTAGTCTCTCCACTATTGCTTAGTTTGCCAGTTGGTGTCATCCTTGTAGATTGCTAAAGATCTCACTGGTGCCAGATCTCTCCTCAAATCTATAATTACTCCATCTATTATGGTATCTCTCATCCTGGTCTCCCCTATTTTTCCCCAACTTAACCTTCTTGCTCCCCCATGACCTCCTCTCTCCTTCTCCTCTCCCTCTCTTTTTTTCCCAGCTCCCAGTCCCCCTCCCCCACTGCTCCCAATTTTCTCAGGAGATCCTGCCTCATTCCCTTTCTCTGGGGTACCATGCATATCTCTCTTAGGCTCTTTCCTGTTTCCCAGACTCTCTGGCAGTGGGATTGTAGGCTGGCACTCCCCTGACTCATGGCTAGAATCCATATATGAGTGCGTACATACCATGTTTGTCTTTTTGTGACTGGGTTACCTCACTCAGGATGGTTTCTTATGGCTCCCAATTTGATATTACACAAGTGTTTGCAGCTCTGGGCCACACAACGTTTATTCTTGCCTGGTACCTATTCTGGACTCTTGCCTGATACAGCCATCAATTCTTTGTTTACCAAAAAAAAAAAAGTGTGATGGCATGGGAACTTCTTTAGCATAACTTGTGTTGTAATTTAAGAAAAGTGGTGCTGGAGAGAAAGATGCCATGCAAATGGGTTCAGGAAAAGGTGTTTTTTTATTTATTTTTTTAATTATGGAAAGGGGAAATGAAAGGGGGGGAGACCAGCCTCCAAAGACAGACAGGAGTAGCAGGAGAGAGGAGAATGAGAGGAGGAAAGAGAGGAACAGAGAGAGGGAGAGAGAGAGAGAGAGAGAGAGAGAGAGAGAGAGGGAGAGGGAGAGGGAGAGGGAGAGGGAGAGGGAGAGGGAGAGAGAGAGAGAGAGAGAGAGAGAGAAAGAGAGAGAGAGGAGAGGAGAGGAGAGGAGAGGAGAGGAGAGGAGAGGATGGGAGGTGGACAGGGCCCTTTTAAAAGGGAACATAGTAAATGTGCCCCAGTGATGCTCTTAGTGGCTGCAGCTGAGGGCGTATCCTGTCAGAGTCCAAGGATAGACCGGTACAGATGCCTGAATACTAACACCTTGACCTTGGAAAAGGAAAGAACAGCATTAGGCTCAGTGCACCACAGTAAGTTTTCTGTGTTGTGAAAGCAGCGCTCACTTCCTCCTGGGGTTTCTGTGGGTAATCAGTGTGTACCTGCTTGTGTGATGCTGGCATTATCATCAGAATGAACAAAGTGCCTGGGGACCACAGAGCAGAGCATGACCAATGCTGAGATGACAAACGATGCTTGATGATAATCATTACAAATTCCTTTCTCTATTGTGAACACCCTTTGACTTTTGCTTAAGCAGGTTTGGCAGGGTGTGACTTGCTTTTTCTAAGGGAAATGGCTTCAGAGTATGCTCTGGAGAGGCTAGCAACAGAGCCAAGGACACCAGTTAGGATCCCAGCAACAATACCAATAAAAGTCAAGGAAGAGCTCAGTGGAAAGGGCAATAGAGAAAATGGGGGAGAAAAAGACTTTTCAAATGTACAGTTAAGAGATTTAAAACAAATTGGATGAGAGGATAAAGGAACCAGAAACCAAGAGGGTAAAGTTCAGACTTCCATATCAGACAATAGGATAGATTATGAAACCATTAGTCAGATTAAAAATATTGGAAATGAAGGCTTGGGAAATGGCTCAGTGGGTAAAATTCTTGCTGTGTTAGCACAAGAACTGACTTCTTACACGCTAACTTCTGAGTGGTTCCTTGACACGTGGAAGGCATCTGACCTAGCAAGGTCAGACATGTGCTGAGTCAGAGGCCTACACATCTTTTCTGCAGCCTCTGGTGGCTGCTAATGCAGGGGGCTGTGTGAGGGTCTGGTCCCTTCAATGGAAACTACATAGATGTTTATCAATTGATGACGATGTTGTGGTACATTTGTGAAATGAAATATCATCCTGCTGTAAAGAAAAATGGAAACTGAAATGCTTACGTAAGTGGGTGGAGCTGGGAACCATCATTCTGAGTGAGGTAACCCAAACACAGAAGAAGAATGCTACGTGTCCCCTCTTCTATGTGCATGCTCTCTTTGATTCTTTAGATACGTGTGTTTATGCTGCGTACTCACAGGAGTTATGGAACTAGCAAGGAGTCACGGAGGTATTGTAAGGGAAGGAGTGCAGAACACAGGTGGTAGGAGAGGGAAAGGGAAGAAATGATGGACAGACAAGGGTTAAATGGGGTTGGGGAGGAGAGGGCAGAGAACTGAGTATGGGGAGGATAGTAAACACTGAAGACCATGGAAAAGGACACACTGAATCCTACTACTGTGGAACTTTCCTATAGTATTTACAAACACACATATATAAAAGGGTTTTAAATGTATTTACCCCTTAATGGAGTACAATGCCTCTCCCAGTGACTATACACTGTCTAATGCACAGTGTCAGGTATGTGTACATTGTTGTCCAGTTGTTGGTTAATGGAGACCCCCAAACATTACAGACTGTTATAGACCTCCACCAAATATTACAGATTATTGCCATTGCTCTGGGTTATCTTCCAGAACTTGATGGTGATACCCTATAGATGAAGACAACACATACTTGACAGGAATGTCTTCTGTATGTATGTTTCTCTTATTGGTTGATGAATAAACACCATAGCCAATGAGGCAGGATACAGGCAGGGCTAGGAGACAAGGAGAATTCTGGGAAGTGTAGGCAGACAGCAGATGCCATGTGAGACTGGGAAGGTAGGACTCACCGAACCCTTCTCTGGTAAGGTAAGACCACATGGAAATGCTTAGATTAAGAGAAATGGTTTAATAGTTTAGACAGAGTTAGGCAATAAGAAGCCTTAGTCACTGGCCAACAGTTTCATAATTAATATGTGTTTATTTGGGGGCTCAAGGTGCCATGGGATCAGCCAGGGCAGAATGTTCACATACTTGATCATAGGACGTGTAGAACAAGATGCTACTGACCTGGAGGCTTTATCATTACTGATTAATTTTCCTAGTGCTGAAAAGTGCTACACATGGTTCCAGAGCAGAAAAGTAATCAACAATCTCACCCATTTGTGAGACACGGTAACAACCTGCTTATGAAGCAAAATTGGCAAGCATGCTATAGAAGCAACCAACCATCTGAAATGAAACCCATCCCTGCTACCATTAACTCTGCCAAAAACTGTAGTTAGCTACATCATAGATCTTAGGGGAGAACCTAATACTGTAACTATGCTAAGTCAAGATAGCAATAAAATACCACTGCATTCTTACTTTTGTACACATAGATAAATATATCTCTCAGCCCTCATCAGGCATATTTCTTTTTGCAGTGGATGATAATATAGAGAGACTCACATCTGGACAGTGGGCAGATAATAAGAGACTGTGGAGTACTCTGAACTAAATAAATTAAGCATTTATATCATAAAAAACCCTCTCCAAAACTGTGGTACATTTACACAATGAAGTACTACTCAGCAGGGAAAAAAAACAAAGGAATCTTGAAATTTGTAGGCAAATGGATGGCACTAGAAGAAACCATCCTGAGTGAGGTAACCCAGTCACAAAAAGACAAACATGGTATGTACTCACTCATATTTGGATTTTAGACATAAATCAGGGGAGTGCCTGCCTACAATCCCACTGCCAGAGAGTCTGGGAAACAGGGTGGACCCTAAGAGAGATATGCATGGTACCCCAGAGAAGTGGAAAGAGGCAAGATCTCCTGAACAGATTGGGAGCATGGGGGGGGGAGAGGGAGCCAGGAAAAAGAGAGGGGGAGAAGAAGGCATGTGGGAGCAGGAAGATTGAGTCGAGGTAAGAATAGAGAAGAGCAGGATAAGAGATACCACAATAGATTGTGTCATTATAGGCTTGAGGAGAGAGCTGACACTAGTGAGATCTCCAGAGATCTACAAGGATGACACCAACTGGCAAACTAAGCAATAGTAGAGAGACTACCTGAAATGCCCCTCCCTGATAATGATTTTGACAACTATCTTATGTATCATCCTAGAACCTCCATCCAGTGACAGACAGAAGCAGGGACAGCCACCCACAGCTAAACACTGAACTGAACTCCTAGAATCCAGTGACAGAGATGGAGGCGTGATGAGCAAAAGGGTCAAGACTGGGCTGGTGAAACCCAGAGAAACAGCTGACCTGAACAAGGGGGAGATCTTGGACCCTAGATTGATGGCTGAGAGGCCAGCATGGGACTGATCCAGACCCCCTGAATTTGGGTGTTAGTGAGCAGACCTAGGCAATCTATGGAGCTTTGGGTAGTAGATCAGTATTTATCCCTGGCACACAAATGGACTTTGGACACCCATCCCACAGTGAGGGATGCTCTCTCAATCTGGAAACTTAGGGGAGGGCTGGGCCCTCCCCAGAACAAATGACAGACTGTAGAGATCCCCCATGGAGGGTCCCTGGGGAATGGAGTGGGGATTGGGTAGGGAGCTGGAGGGGCGGGTGAGAGGGCTGGTGGAGGGAGCAGGCATGGAAGGGAGGGAAAGGGAGCTGAAACTGACATGGGAAGCAAGCTTGTTTCTAATTTAAATATATAATTTAAAAGTTTCAAACCGTCTCCAAGGCCCAAAGTTTTGTGAAGAGACAGGAACAGATTTTAAGAGGCAGAGGTAGTAGAAGTCTACAACAAAACAGTACTTTCCAGACATGTCAAGGCATACACACATGAATTCACAGTGGCTATGACTGAATTCACAAGACCTTTACAGATAAAGGCAGCCAAAAAAAAATCTCAGTATGGGCAGGGAAGGGGATCATAAAGTCCCACCCCTAGCTCAGGAGGTATTGGAAATTAATAGCTACTGAGGGAAACAAAATGAGTTGTCTTCAGGAATGAGGTTCCTAAGATGCAACCCATGCTCCATAGTCATAAACCCAAGTACATACAAGTAGCACTAAGTAGGCTTAGTGGGTGTAAAAGAAAAATAGAAATAATCACATAAATTTGGTCAGTTAAAAGTGTGGGGAAGGGTTATAGTAAATTAGAGGAAGGGGATGAGGATGAATTTGATCACAGCACTATGAGCATGTATGAAATTCAGGAACAAAAACACATTAAAGCTTCAGACATGAAAAAGAACTTCTCTCTGGACATCCATTTGTGCTTTCTTGCTTCTTTCCAATCGCATAGATTACCACCTCAATGATAAAGATACAAATCAGGTAAAAAAGAAGACTGCTTTCCTTAGGGTAGATGTTGGCTATCTACTTAGACGCTACTGCATATTTGTGAAGCTGTATCAACCCAGCAGGCAAAACTTGAGGCTAAGCACCAAAGATGACATGAGGAAATAACTAGCTTTGGAGCTTGGGCATGTTTTGCTACATAGTGAAGAATGATTGATACAATCCATTAAACAAAGTGAGTGGTAACCTGCTAGTCTGACTTACCAACTCTGTTCAGCCTGCCTATGGTTAGTAGTCAGCCTGGTCACAGGTTGCTCTGAATGGCAGCTACACCTAGCAAGACTGAAGTCCGGTGTGGTCATATATGTGATATAACCCTTTGTCGATATTCAGTTACCATTTTAAAAAAAAAAAAAGCCTGTTTCTGATAATGAATGGTGATGTGCTGTGCTTTGTAACAGAACAGAATTCCACTACCAGTGCTGCACTTTTCCAAGTCATAATCACTTCTAAATCAAGAAATTCTTGCTATTTTGAATCTCAACTTCTTTTTCCAATTCCAAGTCTTAAAACTTTTACTTGAGCTAGGTGAAGATTTAGGGGGGGGGAGGGAGGGTTGTCTCATTTTGTTTTCTCAGGACATCAGATCCTAACGTTAAATTCTTCAAGACAACTATTAGGTAGACCTTTGACCTTTCTTTCTCCAGGTAAATAACACAAACTCATTTAAGCTCTCCCAGACGTTCTGTTTGCCAATTATTTGGCCATCTCCCTGCTATTTTCCAAATGCTTTCTGTTTTGTGTTATTTCCTCTAAGTTACAAGACCAAAATTAAGCTGGGTATTTATCTCTCAGCTGGTGCCTAGTAGTAACTTTTTACCCTTGGGTCTTTGAGAAGGTACCAGCCAGACACCTCAAGGTTGATGCACAGGGTTATGGAGGAGGGTCTGTTCCTCCTTGACTTTGCCAACCTCCTCTGGCACCCAAAATATTTACTGTTAGTTTGGGGGTTTCAAAATCTTAATCTATAGTTGTTCCCTTCCATAATGACTCCAGGTTGCTAATTATTCTTAATATTATGTTCTTTCAGCTAAGATGTAGATAATCTAGATATGTGCTTTCAAAAACGTAAAGAGGATCACATAATGTATTTAGAATGAACATAACACCATCTTTACAATACTAAACATAGCATTCAACTAATTATGTGTTTCCACAGATAAATTCAAAGATTTATGTGTTTCCATAGATTTACCCAAAGATAAAACTAAAAAAATGACACAAATTCTGTAAAAAATCCCCCCAAATGGGTGAAAAGCATAATAAAAACTATGGTAATAATAAATGCTAGTGTTTATTGAATACTAACCCTGTTTCAGGCACAGTAGCATCTTCATATCTTACATTAGGTTCTATGCAAAAAGACCAATAGACAAGAAATTGGTGTGACTGACTTATAATAAGATGCTGATCCAAAGACATCCCAGTAAAGGAATGGATGAAACAGAATAGGGAAGAGATAAATTCTGGGCAAGGGTACAACTTCAGGTAGACTTATATCAGAGACCTTCAGGCTTGTAGACAGAGTTCAGTATTCTCCAAAAATGATCACTGTCTCTGTTCCATTGCCTTGGGTATGAGTGAATTCCCATACATATCTACCTTTGTGTAACAGACAAAGAATCCCTAGCAGCTTAAAGATAGTCTATGTGAAAGATGTTTAGGCATGTATCTTTGGAAGTACAAACAGACTGATTATTTTAGTTACTTTTCTGTTGCAGTGATAAGACACCATGACCAAGGCAACTTATAGAAGAAAGAGTTGATTTGGAGCTTAGTTTCAGAGGATTAGAGTCCACGACCATCATGATGGGAAACAGGTTAGCAAAAGGGCAGGCATGTTGTTGGAGCAGTAGCTGAGATACTTAAACTGGGAATGATGTGGGATTGTGAAACCTCATACCTCTTTCAACAAGGCCACACCTCCTAGTCCATCCAAAATAGTTCTACTAACTGGGAATTGAGTATTCAAATATATGAACCTATGAAGACCATTCTCATTCTAATAACCATATCAAGTGTGCTGGTTGGTTTTTGTCAATTTGACATAAACTTAGACATATCTGGGAAGAAGAAATCTTAACTGAGAAAGTGCCTCTATAATATTAGCCTGTAGGCAAGTCTGAAAGGCATTTTCTTAATGAACAATTAATGTGGAAGGGCCCACCTACTGTGGGTGGTGTCACACCTGGGTGAGCATAAGTGGGAGATAATTTCCTGGATCATGAGCACCTTAGTAGTAGTTGTACCACTATTTAAGTTAAAGTTTCTATTGCTGTGATAAGACATGATGACCAAAGGACAAGTTGTGGAGGAAAGGGTTTACTTGACCTACACTTCCACTCCACAGTCCATCATTGAGGCAAGCCAGGATAGGAACTCAAACAGAGCAGGAACCTGGATGGAGAGGTCATAGAGGGGTACTACTTACTGGCTTGCTCCTCATGGCTTTCTCAGCCTGCTTCCTTATAGAACTCAGGACCACCAGCCCAGGTATGGCACCACTCAATGGGCTGGGCCCTCCCCCGTCAATCACTAAATCAGAAAACACCTTCTAGCTGGATCTTATGGAGGCATTTTCTCAATTGAGGTTCCCTCCTTGCAGATAAGGCTAGCTTGTGACACGTTGACATAAAAACTAGCCAGCACAACCACTGAAGAAAATCACACCATTCTCGTAGTCACCATCAACTGTCATTAGTCACTCAGCAAAGATTGAGAACCAATAGGTCCTTCCCCAGCCCATGAAGAAATGTTGATGGGCTCAATCTTGTAAGTCATCACTGTAGTTAGACGTGGTGAATTCTTGAGTGTGGTGGCTGTGTCTTATCAAGAAGACTCTCTTTCTTTTCAGTCCCCATCCCCGAGTGATGGGGGATGTCTTTCTGTATATATGTTTCTCTTATTGGTTGATGAATAAAACACTGTTTGGCCAATAGCCAAGAGAGGCAGAAAGATAGGTGGGATGAGGGAACAAGGAGGATTCTGGGAAAGGTAGGCAGAAAGGCACTGGAGGGAGTCATCATGTGGAGACAGGGAGGATAGGATACAACAGGCATTCTCTGGTAAGATAAGGCCATATAGAAATACATAGATTAATAGTTATTGGTTAATAATTGAGACAGAGCTAGTCAGTAAGAAGCCCTAGCCATTGGCCAACAGTTTAATAATTAATATAGGGTCCATGAATTTATTTGGGTCTGGCAAGGGCAATGGGACCTGGGGGGACAAGAAAATGCAACAACACCCAACTCCTGGCTCTTACTGTCCTTCTGCACCATCTTCCTCGTTGTCCTCCAAACTTTGGGAGCTGGATGATACAGATATCCTGTTTAAGGTTAAACTCGTCATTTGTTCCCTACACTTTGACTCATCGGGAGTCTGTGTATTGACCAGCAGCTTTTGTAAAACACTTCTCGGATGAGGGTTGAGAGCTGCACTAATTATTTATATATATACATATATATATATATATATGTATATATATGTGTGTGTATACATAAAGATGAAAATTTAGAAGACAATTTAATACTTGCCCATTTCCCCTAGGGGTTTTGACTTCACCAGCCAAGGTGCTTAAACAGCTTCACCAAGCCAGGCATGAGTTCCCTCCTGTAGAGAGGACCTTACATTCAATCATACACCTGTAACTCACTCTACTGCCTAATGTCACGTTATAACCGTCATAGCACTTGAGAAAGCTAAAGTCTAGTTAAAGAACACACCTGATCTCAAGTAACTGGACAGAAACAAAAACCAGACACTCTAGTCCTGGAGCCCACTTATTTTGTACAACCATTCACATTCTATCAAAGAATGCTTAATGCTTATTTGTGCTTGTTTTAAACTGTGTATGGACCCACTGACATCTCCCTTAAGATGAAGGCTCACATGGAAAGCAAGCAGTTTCCTTCCTTGTTTGAAATACTTCCATACACTCTCAAAAGCCCACAGAGCACAGATGAAGATCTCCAAATCAACCAAACTCTCACATGTTATGGCTAGCTGGCACAGTCACAGAGAAGTCACAGGGTGCACATAAAGAAAAATAGTGCGGGCTGGAGAGATGGCTCAGAGGTTAAGAGCACTGATTGCTCTTCCAGAGGTCCTGAGTTCAATTCCCAGCAACCACATGGTGGCTCACAACCATCTACAATTCAATCTGGTGTATATGTAATAAATAAGTAAATCTTAAAAAAAAAAGAAATGTTAAAAAAAAAGAAAAATAGTGCAGGAAACAGAAGGCCCTTGTTAGTATGCCAGTAGGTCCCACCTCAATACAACATTGTCAAGATGAGAATATCAATGCTAAAAGATGAAAGAATCATGAATTGAATCCAGGACTTAAACCAGTCATTGCAATTAACATCATATGTTTAAGACAGAGAGATTACACATGAAAATTAGATACCTGGGAGATGATACATAGGTGATAATAGAAAGACAGACAGACAGAGAGAAAGATAGAAAGTAGATAGTAAATAGATGATAGTCAGATGTTAGAGGAATAGCCATCAGTTTTATTGTACTACATATATATGTGTGTAAGAGAAAGAAATAAAAACTCTAAAAGGAGAAATTAAAGTATTGGAGATGAAAATATACTTAACAGGAATAGTGTATTAATAGAAGAAAATAGGAAACTTAAAGATGTAAGTATAGAAATTAGTCAAAATGAAGCACAAATAGATCAGAAATAGTTTTTAAAGGAACATAGAATCACGCAAGTAGGGAACAAATTCTCAGTCAAATATCAATGTGGTTGGAATCCCCAGCACATGTAGCCTCATTTGAGCTACCCGGAACTCTTTGATTTCAATTCTTAGTGATGCCAAGAAAAAAAGCAATGCCAGTATCAACTAGAAACCACCGGCAGGATGGGGGCAGTTACCTTGTATCATCAGTGAAGAAGGTAACAAGACCAACAGGATTGTTAAGGGGAAGCACAGCTCCTACTACACTAAATTATATCACAGGAGACTTTCATAATGGAAAGTCAGAGACAGGAAAGGGGAAAATGAAATTCTGCAAGAAGCCTGCAAAGACTCCTGTGGAAAAAAAAAGCCACAAAAATCAACATGAAAAATGAGGCTTTGCTGAAGCGTTGGCTGGGCATGGTTATTGAGCTTGTTAGGAAACAGTCATAAACTGATTCCCATATGAAGCCCAGCCTACAGAAGCTGAGAAACTAAAAATAGAAATGGCTTTTGCTTACAGTTGATTTGGCCAGTTTTATTTGTTAAAGGTTGAAAACACGCAAGCTAAACATGTTAAAAACAAAACTAGTGTCAAAGCATTATTGACTCTTAGTGAAAGAATAGGGAGGAGAGAGGGAATCAGGAGAAAGAGGATGCCTTAGCTGTATATGTCGACCCAACAGCCTTTGGGATTTAAGCAGTTTCTCTCGATGGCTTCGGTGTTGACACAGCAGTGCATCTTCAGTTCCTGATTGATTTATGTTGCGCTATAGCCCCAAGCATGGAGTCATTGCTGATGGCTAAGCATGACTGGTTTCTACCTACTTTTTCAGCTGATAGTTTTCAGTTATTTGCCTTTTTCTTCATGTCATGATTTGTAACTAAAATTTTATTCTTTTATAAGCCAAATAATAAATGTATCATTGTATTAGTTTAAAATGAATTAGTGGATATTTTTCTTGGTTGCCCACCATAAGTAGTTGGTAACAGCCTATTGCTGAAAACAACACTCATGATGGTTGTAGGACATAGAAAAATCTATCTCAGACTGACTTGCAAACTTCCTCGCTGTTGGCTAGCTTGCATACTAATGGAAGGGGTTGTGCAGGTAGCTGCGGGGGAAAAAGTCATCAGTGATCTAGATGTTGAGCCTGAATGCTAGACTATTAACCTACTAGGAAATATGTGTGCTCTAATACAATAGTGGCATGGCAGTTGCAGGGCTAACCAAAAGCTCTTGATTGCATTGAAGGCCTCATCCAAAAGAGGAATTCTTGTCTAGTACTGTAAATATAATGAGGACCTGAAGACTAGGGATGCCATAAACACTATGGAGGAGCATATTATTGTTTTGCCAAGTGGACATGCTATCCAATTGCCTTCTAACTATTTATGTTATACCCACAGATTAGTGCTGTTCTCAGTCCTGGGTAGAGAAGTGCCCTTTTTATAGTATGCAATAGTTAAGGAAGAATCCCATAACTGGTCAGTGTTGACAGTAAGTGGCGGTTGTGTCATCACAACTAAATGGGACATGTATATTAACCTCCATCTCCCCACCCCTCCTCAACCACCAAAAACTCAGGGAACGTGAAGGCAGAGGGAGAGGAAAGAATGCGAGCGGGAGGTGAGGGATGCGGTCTTTCCGACATGAAATGCCCGTTTCACTCATGAATTCACACGAATGTGGTTACTCGTGTAAGAACTAGCTAGTCAATGTTGCAGCATGTAGCAGCATCTTCCTTGCCAGTGTATTCGTGTTAGTGGTCACACCCCTTTCAGCTGGAGAAAAAACAGAAAGAGGGAAGCAAGATGCAGGGCGTGCTCTCCTGCACTCTCTCTCTCTCTCCTATATATCTCTATCTCTCTCTCTTTCTCTCTCCTCTCTCTGTCTCTCTGTCTGTTTCTCTGTCTCTGTCTCCTATATATCTCTATCTCTCTCTTTCTCTTCTCTCTGTCTCTGTCTCTCTCTATCTCTGTGTCTCTCTGTCTCTGTCTCTTTCTCTGTCTCTGTCTCTCTCTCCTATCTATCTCTCTCTCTGTCTCTTCTCTCTGTCTCTCTGTCTGTCTCTCTGTCTCTCTATCTCTCTCTTTCTCTCTCTTCTCTCTGTCTGTCTCTGTCGCTGTCTCTCTCTGTCTCTGTCTCTCTGTCTCTCTCTCTCTCTCTGTCTCTCTCGGGTCATGGATCTGAAGGGTAGAGAAATGCTGCAGTGGTTCTTTATTATCACCTGTGTAAGTTGTTTCTCCAATAAACATCCATTTATCATTTATCTTGGGTCTAGTGAATTCATTATCACCCACCTTCAGCAGCATTGATGGGTGATAAGCTTACGAGTATCTACAGATGATGGGCTCTTGGCAGGTAGTGGCTGTTGTAGGAAAAGGAGTCATTTTTTTCTTAGTAGTGTGGCTACTGGTAAGTTGACCATGCTTTGTAGGATAGCCCAATACTCATATACATATGTATGCAACACTAATTGGAGTGAGGGGGAATTAGGGATAGATATGGGCAAGAAACAGTATATGTGTATAAAATTCTCAAAGAATGAATAAAAAATCTTCTTTTAAAACTTGAAAGTATTGGGCTGGAGAGATGGCTCAGAGGTTAAGAGCACTGCATGTTCTTCCAGAGGTCCTGAGTTCAATTCCCAGCAACCACATGGTGATTCACAACCATCTATAATGAGGTCTGATGCCTTCTCCTGGGGTACATGCATGTACACAGATAAAAAATTGTATGCATAATAAATAAATAATTTTTGAAAATAAATAAAAATTGAAAGTGTTATGGCCAGGCATAGTGGCACAAGCCTTTAATCTTAGCACTCAGGAGACAGAGCCAGGCAGATCTCTGTGAATTCAAGGTATGTCCGGTATACAGAGAGAGTTCAGGTCAGCTAGGGATACACAGTGAGGCCATGTCTCCAAACACAAGCAAAAAAAAAATTAAAATTATTTTTCCAAGTAATGGCTATATCTTTTCCAGTTTTGCTGAAATGTATAAACTTACACATATTAACTTAGTTCAATAACCCTTAAGTACATGGAAGAGAAAAATGTCTACATTGAGGAGCATTCTACCAAATTTTGTTAAGATTGGGGATAATGAGAACAGTCTTCAAGACAGCTAGAAGAAAATGCCATGTATATACAGAAGGGGTGAGGGTGAAGCTAGCAGAAGATTTCTTCCCAGAAATCATGCAAGTTAGAAGCACTGGAGAAATATTTTTTAAGAAACTGTAAAAAAGAAAAAAATAGTCAACCTAGAATATTTTAGCTCACAAGAATATCTTTCAAAACTGAAGGAAAATACTTTTTCTGATTTATACAGAGCAGGAAGAATTCAGTGGCAACAGACTTGCATTTTAATCAGAAGGGAAATGACACCATATGGAATTTGGAGTCTATGGAAAGGAATGAAGAGTTTCAGAATGAGTGAGTACATATTAAGATGTTTACAACATATGTAGAAGTAAAACTCTCTAGTTTTGACGATAAAAAAATAAGTGTGTTCAAACTTTATTACTTATTCCCTCCAGAGGGTGAGTGGCAAAATTCCTCCAGTTGAAAGTCACTGGGATAGATAGATCAAGACCACGTGACAAAACGGTGCGAGATGAACAAATAGAAACAAATCAGTGGTTCAGAAAGGGTCCATAAATGAACTCACGAGACTGTGGCCAACTGATCTTCACAAAGAGACAACAGTAATTCAAGTGAGAACGGTGGTTTTGCTGTGTTTAGACATGGTGCTTAGAAAATTGGTTGTCTTTCTTTCTTCTTTTCTTTTTTCTTTCTTTCTTTTGTGTCTGTTTGTTTTGGTTTTTGAGACAGGGTTTCCCTGTATAGTCTAGCTGTCCTGGAACTAGCTTTGTAGACCAGGCTGGCCTCAAACTCAGAGATCTGCCTGCCTCTGCCTCCTGAGTGCTGGAATTAAAGGTGTCTGCCACCATGCCTGGCAAGAATTGTTTGGGGGAGGGTTAATTTAGTTAACTTCAACCTATGTCTCATGTTATATACAAAACCTATATAAGATGACTAAAGATGAACTCTGGGTATACATGTAAAACAAAACTATAAAGCTTCTGGAAGAAAACATAGTCACGAGCTAGGGAGCTGGCCACTTGGTAAAGCACACAGAGTACAAGCACAAAGCCTGGAGTTCAGAGCTACATCCCCACATCAACTTTGGATGCGTGTGGCAGCCTGCCTGCAATCTCAGCACTCGGGAAGTGGAGACATGGGGTTCCTGAACTGATAGCTAGGTAGGCTATCTGGATGTGTAGCTAAGAGACCCCACCTCCAAATATAATGTAGAGAGCAACCAAGGAAGATTCTTGATGACGATCTCTGGCCTCCACACACGGGTGCACAGACACACACAACATATACCACACCAAATGCAGAGTTGTGGAGCTCAGTCCCAGTGGATACATCTACAAGACAACTCACACTCAGGGAACATTGAGGAAGGTCATAAGAGCCAGGGGACAGGGGAGGTTGCTGTTAGACTGTCTTAGTAATATCAGAAGCCATGCACATAAAGTCTTACCAATGTGACTGCCAAAACATGAGCTGACAAGGGCAGCAATAGATGTACCAAAGTAGACAGGAGAAAGACTTTGAGGATTCAGCCCTACTCAAAGAACTACAGGCAGCTGAAGAATGCTGAGAGTGAGAGAAATAGTCCTCTCCAGGGAAGAGTGCACCAACTGGTCATCCAATACCCTGAAAACATACATACCAGTAACATTATACAGACTGAGCAGGTTATATTTAGAAATATGTGTGTGTGTGTGTGTGTGTGTATGTGTAGAGAGAGAGACAAATATATAATATATAAATATACATATATATATACATGAATGTAATGGCAACTAATGAAAAAAGAGACCGTGAATTTATATAAAGCAAGGAGGATGTTTCAGACGGTTTGGAGGGAGGAAAGGAAGGAGAGGAATGGTATAATATTATATTCTCAAGAATAAAATAAATAAGATTTTAAAAGAATAGGTATGATTCAGTGCTAGGAAAACAACCCAGTTTTAAAAGGCAAAAATATTCGAAATTATATAGATGACAAGTAAGCTTATTCAGGGTCTAGAGAGATGGGTTGGTTACTAGGAGCTCTTGCTGCTCTTCCAGAGGACCCGAGTCCTGAGTTTGGTTTTCGGCATCCATGTAAGGTGACTCACAACCACTTACAACTCTAGATCAAGGGATCCGAAGACCTCTTCTGGCTTCTGGGGGCACTGCACTCACATGGCCCTCACTCATGTGCATGTGTGTGTGCCTGTGTGTGTGCGTGTGTGTAAATAATAAAACATCAAACTAGAAAAACGTTTAACACTGACTCTGTGGGTAAAGGCAGTTTCCACTAAGTCAAATAACCTACGTTCAGTCCCAGAGCCCACATGATGGGAGGAGAAACTCTGATTCCTACAAGTTGTCTTATTGACTGCGATGTGCATGCTGTGACATGCGCACACCCTCGCACACCATGTTAGTTACTCTTCTCTCGCTATAAAGATACCATGACCAAGGCAACTTACAGAAGAAGGGCTTTATTTAGATGGTCTTATCCTTCTAGAGAGAGAGTCCATAATGGCAGGGGAGGCAGGGCAGCAGGAGCAGGAAGCCGAGAAATCCTATCTTTATCTGACAATATAAAGCAGAGAAAGCGAACCGGAAGTAGAGTTAGGCTATAGCCACGCAGGGCTCACCCCAGTACTCTCTCCAAGGAGACTGCACCTGCTAGAGGCCCTAGAACATCCCAACTGGCAACAAGGTGTTCAAAGGCCTTAGCCTATGGGTAACACGTCTCCCTTAAACTACAGACCCCCCCTCTCTCTCACACACACACACACACCAAGCATAATAAAAAGATATCTAAATGTTCAACATCAGTAGTCTTTAGGCGGATAAAGATTAAAATCACTATGCAATATCACCCCACATATACTAGAATGGCTTTGGCAAAAATGTACAATCACCATTACCAGTCAAGGTGTAGATAAACTTGAATCTTCACATCCAGTAATATTACACTGAGCTATCTACTCAAGAATAACAAAAACCTAGTCTATAAAAAAAAACTTGGTGCACTGAATGGTAGTGGTGCATGTCTTTAATCCCAGCACTCTGCAAACAGAGGCAAGAAGATCTCTGAGTTCAAGGCCAGCCTGGTTTACAGAGAAAGCACCGGGACAGCTGGTGGTACACAGAGCAGCCCTGTCTTTGGAAAAGCAAAACAAAAAACCCTTGCATACAAATATTCATAATTATTCATAATCGCCAAAACCTGGAAATAATCTACAAGTCCATCATAGAGTTAAGTGGTTAAATAAATGCTGTTCAGCAGATAAAACTAGCAATGTGTTGGACATATTTGCTCCAGAAAGGTAAATAGGAAAAGAGAAAAGGAACTGAGATTGTCTAAGAGGGGCAGGAATAGGGACTGATGGAAACAGTGTGAGAGACAGAGGAGGGTGGAAATACTTTCAAACTGGATGCGGTAACCATTGTACTCTGTAGACTTGCCAAAAACCATCGAACTGTGCAATGGAAAGTGGCAAGAAGTTATGAATATATAAATTATACCTCAGCGAACTGCCTTTTAGGAAAAGGACATAATGTACATATCGTTTTGCATTCTACATTAGTCACCAAATAACAGTATGCATATCTGTTCATATGATCAACAACATTATGAAAATAATTTTCTAATAAACATTTAAGTCTTTTATTATGTAAAGCCAAATTTTGTTTCCATTCAGCTTACTTTCAGCTTTTTTATGGTAATAAAGCATTCATCTCTTTTTTTTTTTTTAGCATACTAATTCTAGTTTCCCGTCATCCCCCTCACCCTACCTCCCCTTTTGCTCCTCAGAACAATGAAGTACTACTTTCAGGTTTTAAAACTATGTCTTTTCTGTTTCAGTGCGCATTCCCCGCATGGCCTCAGACCTGTTATTTCACCTTTCATTTTTCATTTATTTGCTTTGATTTTTGTCATAGGAAAATATATATTACTAATCGTTCCTGCCTCTTAGGTGCAATATGGCCATTCTGAGCACACAGAAAATTAAGGATGAAGTATGTAGTACGGCAACAGCCAACGCCAACTAGGTGCTCGCCATCACTGCTATCTTCAATAATGATTATAAAACCAAATGTATGATTATTCCCTCAGAATAGGATCCTTCAAGTGAAATTCCAAGGATTGTTTTTCTGAACACTGTCTTCTAAATTAGAAGCAGGAAGAACACTCTTTGGGTTCTTCCTTACCCCCTTTCTGGCTACGCAGTGTGGTTTGGGGGGTTCTAGTGCCCATGTCTCAGTCTGATGTCTGTGGGAATGCCGTGGCTTTCCATCCTTTCTCGTCCATCAAAACCCACCAATCTTGTGAGTTGTGTCCTTTTGGGTGATGGACTGAGTGGCCTTGAGTAAGAAATTTGACAAAGCGACAATGAATAATAATGAATTGAGTTCTTGTGCACTGGTAAAAAAAAAAAAGTTGCCCATTTTAAAGACCAAACCCACCAGCGTCCTGGAATATGGAGTCTTAAAGACTCACTGAAAGGTCCCATGGGAAGTACTTTGCAGATCATGTGCTGCCTGCATTTTTTTAAACATGATGTGCATTGCCTTTCTTTTTTTTTTTTTTAACCATTTTCTTCTCCAGTTTCACCTCTTGTTTTACGTAAAACTCCCGTCCACAAAGAGAAAATCAATCCGTGGCCCTGCTGTTCCAGAGTGCTAAGCCTTCTCTCCTATGAGGCTTCACATACCATGTCTTCCTGGCTTGAGCCACGTTCACCTAGCCCATCTCCTTCATTTAGCTCCTTCTTCTAACCCAGGCATCCTACTGAACACTGTTTCCTCCTGGACATCTATTTCCCTGTCTGCCGCTCCCTGCTTAAGCTCCGATGGTACCCTGTCATTACCCTTACTGGATTTAAATTGTCTGTTTATTTGCCTCCTTCCTGATCACACTATGTGGCAGCCATGGGGTTATGTCACTTTGATCTCCCTTCAAGAAAGAGCTTGCTATTTAGCTGCAAGAAGTGCAGTTTGCTGACAGCCTCCAGCTGTTAATGCCTTCAAGATCTGCTTCAGCTGGAATGCTGAGGCCATGATCTTTTCCGGGCAGCCCAGCCAATGGCTGAGCCTAGCAGTGGAGCCAGAGCCGCAAGAGACTCTCAGTAGGAAATCTCTGGGTTGGCAGAGAAAGCCATAGATCAGCACAAGGGTCTGAGACCCCCTTCATCCTCCTCCTGGAGCCCCCCATTTCCTTTCATGGATGGCTTGCCTGCCTTGGGGTATAAGGCATCTCCCTGCCCAGTCCTGTTTCCTCGCTTGTTCCTGTTTCTCCAACAAATCTCTTGTGCTCTTAACTTTGTAGGCGCACCCGCCTCCAAGAAAACCTGATGTGCATGATAATGAGCTCTTTAACATTCAGAGATACACTGTCATCCAAATCATATCTCCAGCTTCCAGAACAACACACGATAGGATGACTGAGTGGATCAAGATGGCTTCCAACCCTGATGTCATGATCTTAGATAACTCACAGGTGTTGCTCAACATTCAAGAACATTCTGACCCAAAGACACAGGCCCACTTATGAAATGTGCTGCAGGAAATAGAATTATGCATTTTCCAGTGAGTATTTCCCAATAGCTGGATTTATGCCAGACATAAAATTTACCCTTTGGGATCGTCCCACAAGGTAAGGGAGTTAAGTGAGAGTTTCAGTGTATATGCAGACCTAAAATTGCATAAGAGTCATACAATTATTGTTTACTATGAAGATATCAAGTTTCAAATGTGGCTTCCTGTGCCTGAAATGTTCATCCAAATGTTGCTATCTGAAGTAACACCCAAAGGCTTTAAAGACACTCAATCCAGGCCCTGCCTATTTGGGGCTTGCTTGCTGTGATCTGTATGAGGGGTCGAGCTAGCAAACGCCCTTCTGTGCTGCCAACCCCTTGAGGGCAAGTGTGTCAAGCATGCTTCCACGTCACAGCCCTGACTTAACCCTAGAATCCAGCAAGAGCTGTACCATATTAGAAGACACGCGGTTTTGGCAACTTGGGTGAAATGCAAGCTCTGTTTCCTACCTTACAGCCTTTAGCTCGTAATCACACCCTGCTCATAAGAAGTTACACATAATAATGAGATCAGCATTCCCTTTCTTTTCTTTCTCTTTCGCTCTCCTGACTTTCCTTTTCTCCCTCATGTCTTCATTCCTTCCTGTCTTCTTTGCACACATCCCGTTTTCCCCGATAAAATTGTATTTGAGTGGTTAAATTGAAATAATACATATGTGCATTTGTTTGTGTGAAAACTAAGTTTAAAGATAATCTTGTTAACTTACCAAATAGTTACTTAATGTCTACTCCGGCAGACACCATGCCCAGTGCTTTGGAATCAGCCGTAAGCGAAAGAGACAGAGCTCTGCCCTCTGTCACAGACTCTCATGCCAGGGGCGGGGATTGTCAAAAACAATCAACTACCCAAGCCGGGTATGATGAATCACACTGCAATCCCAATAGTCGGAGGCCAGGGCAGAAGGATCACGAGTTCAAGGTCAGCTTTGGACTGCACAGGGAGACGGTGAGTCGAAACAGCACAAATCTGAAATGTTTGCAGTAATAGAAGTAATGGATGTTGTTGGCAGAAACAAAACACAATGGCTGGATGGGGTGACACATGCCTCTAAAGCCAGCATGTTCAGGAGACAAGTAGATCTCTATATATTTGAGACCAATTTGACTGATAAAGCAAGTTCTAGGGCAGCCAGAGAAACAGCGTGAGAAAGAACCCTGCCTCCAAAACAAAACAAAACCAAAAAACAAAGAAGTCACTCTGGCTCTCTGAAGATACTCAGATATTCATGTTCCAAACCTAGAGCCTGAGAATATAATCTCACGTGGAGAAGATATGGTTGATACTCATTCTTCAGAAGAAGAAATGGCCTAGACTGTTTGGATGGGTCCCGCATGCCTCCACCATCGCCCTTGCAGAGAGACACCAAGGATAAGAGGGACAACCTGGTCACAGAGGTACCAACCTGACTGATGCAGCCATAGTCTGTGCATGGCCTAGAACCACCCAAGGCAGGAAGCAGAGGGTAGAGCTTGGCCATGGAGCCACTTGATTTAGGGGTTTTGGCCTGCAGGCTGTGCTTTTTGTTTGTTTCACAACAGGAAGCTGGTGATAGCTTCTAGTCCAACGAAACGAACACAAAGGAATAAATAAACAAGTTAACTATAATCGATGCCAGAGGCCTAGAAGATGGTGGCATAGACGTCAGTCCACCCCATGGCTTCCCTGCTTTTTCTGTCTTCTTGAGTGTTTTAGAATAGGATCTCATTTTCTGCACTCTACATCATGTCCTGAGTGACACACTCTCACTTAGTGCTTTCCTCGGGATGTTGGAGATTAATTCTTACGAGACTAACTTAACCTCCTGAATCAATGTACAAAACACCTCTTCCCCTCATTGGTCCGGGTACAAACATCACAGTCATGAGGCTGTAAATACACATCTGCCCACAATTGTTGGTCACAGAACCTTTTCTGCTCTTCACACTGTGTTGTGTTATAAAGTGCTGCACAGGTAGAGGGAACAAGTTTGAGATTTGGGTTGGATTTTCACACCAATTGGTCCTGTGATCTTTGATAAGTTACTAAGGCTATTTACTTACAAGCCCATTTCCCCATGTGTGAAATAAGGGCTTGAGTTAGGTTTAACCTCAGACTTCTCTGGCTTCGCTATTAGCCATAATTCCATAGTCAAATAGATTTGTCACTGCCGCTCTTTTGTTTTGCTTTGTTTGGTTTGAAACAGAGTCTTACTGTGATAGCTTGCACAGTCCCTGCATGAATCCGGGCCAGATGGGGTCCCAGTATTGAGAAGGGACATGGATACAAGCCCCTATCCTTATCAGAAGCTATCTCCAATTAATAGCTGCTCATAGATGAAAACTCAGATTTCTCCAATAGAGTCTCACTGGGTATACAAACGACTCTTAAGGGTGAGTCCAGCAGCAGATGGCCAACACAAAATGAACTAAATGGCATTTTTGGCGTTTCCTAGTCTCCATGCTTTGTATGGGCATTATTTTTATGTCCTTTCATTCATTCATTTTTTTTGTAGGCCTTTTACATTTTTACTATGTTTTCGGGTGCAGTATTTCTGTGGGATTTCTGAGTATGCGAATGGGTGTGTCTTTGCATCTCTAAGTATTCTTTTGCTGTCTCTTTGGCTCTTTTTCTCCTGGTGGTTTGCTTGCTTCATTCTATGCCAGGTTGTTTGCTTGTGTTTCCTTATTATTTCTCAATTCTTCTTTCTATTCTAAAGATAAGGGGGAAAACGGTGTAGATTTTCAGTTGGGTGGGGAGTTTGGGAAGATTTGGGAGAAGTTGGTGGAGGGGAAACTAAATTCAGACTATATTAAATGAAAAAAATCTGTTTTCAGTTTTTTAAAAAGTTTCTTTTATTTTCAATAATGTCATGTGTGGGGGGTCTGTACTTAAGAGCTGGAGTTTTAAGGGGTTGTGAACTACCTGATGAGGGTGCTGGGAATCGAACTCTGGGAACCGAACTCACACCCTCTGCAAGAGCGGTATGTAATTTTAACTGCTGAGCCATCTTTCCAGGCTCTAGTCAAATCACCTTAACATTTGTCCAAAATATATTTATTTAAGCTGACATGGGGTTTCTACATAACTAGTCCCACAGTCAGATGGATTTTTACATATAGCAAAGTCATTTATGCAAATTGACTTGGTGTTTGGCATCTCTAATACTGGAAATATTTTGTAATACACAGTTACTCAAAATGAAGAGAACCTACGCTTTCTACCCTTGTAGCCACTGTGTATCCATTTCACAAGCCCAGGTGATTCCCAATTAATCAGAATCAACCTTCGGGAATTCTTTCTAAGGTTATAAATTTCATGATGCCATTTTCATGACATGGAGTAGCTTAAACAGGCCAATGTAAGCTGAGTCATTCAGTCAGAGAGAATCACCATTATGCCTCCTTGGTGAGGTTGGGAGTAAGCAGGCCCTAGCTCGTATCTGTGGTTCATTCATTATCATTATTCACTATTTGAACAAATCTTCAATCTGTGCTCCTGGCAATCCAGGTCTAAGCACATCTCTTCTTTCCGTTCCTCTTTCTCTCTATTCCTCCAACTCCTATGGTTCTAAGGCACAGGCTATTACTCACTTATATGTAGGAGTAGATAGTCATCAAGAAGCCTACTCCATCTCCTTGGACTGTATTTCATAAATCACGCCCATCGAAGAGCTTACCTGCACCAAGACAGCCAAGTGTTCATGTCAGTAGCCAACTGTCAGGATTAACATAAGAATACTTGAATTCATTGAAGGAACAAGAAGCAAACCCTCTGTTCTGTTGGACTGGAAATGAGCCATCGATCTAAGTTGTTCAACTGTGTGTGTTCCAGTTCTAGCACAGGCCCTGCAGTGAGTGAATCAAGCACTCTGTCAGTATGAAGAAAATGGCTGCATGTATGGTCAGAAGAAGACAGAAGTGGTCAGGGGATATTCACAGAGATGACTGGGGCTCCAAGAATTGAGGGGCATTGGATGGCAGAGACAAGGGGGACCTTTTAGAGAAAATGCAAAGAAAGATACAGAAATAGATACTCTTTGTAGAGATCTGAAAGTAGGATTTAGATGCGAAATTAATGCTGAAATCAATTCTTAAAAGATTAGGTTATTTCAGTGCATGACTTACATGCTGTTGAGTAGTTGGAGTCTGAGTCTAACATTTGTTAGCTTTGGCAGTGGCAACAAGATGTTCAAAGTTCTGGGAAAGCTTCAGGGTTGAGGGTGAATGGCAAACCTTTCCTTGTCAAATGCTGAGGTTTGTCAACTTCGGGTGTTAGTAAGAACCTTTAAGATCTCTGGGAACCTACAAGGCCACTCCAGCTAGGGAAGCAGGAACTGTATTAAAGGGTCACGTTTTTAGGAAGGTAGAGAATCTCTGCAGTAGAAGCTTCCTAAAACATGTACATATATGAAGTCAATCTAAATGAAATTGCCAAGTGATGGTGGAGATAGAGCCCAAACTGGCCATCTCATTGTCAAGTGAAACGTCCAATGCCAGGAATGGGTAGCGTCTAATTGAGTTGTTGGTAAAGGGATCCCATCACAACCCCCAAATAACCTAGACTGTTGCCAAAGCTATAGGCTTCTCTCCACAAAGAGATGGCAAGGGCCCCATTGCTGAAGACAATACCTACACAACTCACTGAATATGGAAAGGTCAAGCTGAACTGGTGTCCACATGGGACTTTACCCTTACATGCTAGCACCTTTGGTGCAGGAAAGTATTCTGCATATTACCAAAGAGGAAAGGTAAACACCAGCACAGCGACAAACCCTTCTCTCTGCAAGTGACCAGCAGATACGACGGTGCAGTAATGGCATAAAGCTTGTGAAAGTAACCAGCCAATAGCTGATTTGAGGTAAGGCTCACTCCGTGAGATGGAACACATAGCAAAAGCTACTTGGGTGACCAAGAACCTGAGACTAGATAGCCCAGGGTCCTAGGATAAAATCAAATACTATCATTCGAAGGCATGTAGTAATTAAATGACTCCTAATGACATTCTGCTACACTAAATAGATCAGAGACTTGCTCAACCGTTGTTGGAGGAGTTTCCTGCTGCAACAGATGGAAAAAAATACACAGACACAGCCACATGATCTGCAGAGAGGGAGAGATCTTGGAACACTCAGCCCTAAATGGGATGTCTTCATCAAATCTCTCCCTTTAGGGTTCAGGGAACCCTGCAGAATAG
The DNA here is from genome assembly GCF_017639785.1 of Mesocricetus auratus. NCBI lineage: Eukaryota > Metazoa > Chordata > Mammalia > Rodentia > Cricetidae > Mesocricetus > Mesocricetus auratus. The sequence continues at coordinate 15,915,065 of NW_024429204.1, read as the reverse complement.
GAGGCAAAAACAGTGTAAGAGTTAGAAGGATGGAGAAGACCAAGCAAATGAAGTTCTCTATACCGACAGGATAGACTTACATACGAACTCACAGTGACCGAGGTAGCATGTAAAGGGCCTGGACGGGTCTGCACCAGATGATATCCTAGAGCTGAAATAAGAGGCCACCTGCCCTCATTCCTAAGCAAGAAAGTATCTCCAACTGATAACCACTTGAAAATGAAAAGCTGGTTTTCTCTAACGGAGTCTCACTAGGGAAACAAACCACTCTTAATGTAAACTGAATGGCCAGAAGATGGCCAACAGAAAATGAACTCAAGGGCATTTTTGGAAGTTCTTTGTCTTGTTAGGACAAGTCAATTCTCCCACCCTTTAAGCTTTACCTTAGTTTAAATTTTAATTTAATTTAATTTTTAAGAAATTTACCTTACAGTTCATTTATATACATATGTTTCCAGTGTAGTGTTTTATCGGATTCTTGAGTGTATGAATAAATTCGTCTGTACATCTATATCTAGTCCTTGTGCCTTTTCTTTGGTGTTTTTCCTTCTGTTTGTTTGTTTTGTCCTATTCCAATGTGTTAGTTTTTGCTTTATCTTTTTTTGTTTTATTATTATTCCTTGGAGGCCTGCTTGGTTTCTAATGAGAGACACACAAGAGGTAGAGCGTTATGAGGTGGGGGAGGGGAGGAACTGGGAGGAGTGTAGATAATCTGGATATGCTATGTGAGAAAAATCTATTTTCAATGAAAGGAATAAAAGAAAAGATTGAAAAAGGAATCCTTAGGATTAGATATTTATGTCCAATCCTTAGAGCAAAGGATACACGTGTCTATAGATGCTATAGCTAAGGGTGTATCATTTCTTGTTATGATTGACTGAAGCTAGAATGTATGTATGCCCTTGGGAGCATGCTAAGGAGAGTCTGTTTTCCACAGACGTCTGGAAATTGTCACATTGTTTGGCTAGAAGCCAGTCAGGATCCTGGCCCTTAGCACTCCTATACCATTCCCTTCTCTGATTTGGGTCTTGGGAAAAGATGATCCAAATGTGGTTTTGCTTCCTACTCACATCCTAATATGGAATCCCGATATATAGCAAAGGTAAATGAAGAATTGAGTTGCTCCATTTAACATCTGTGACATCATATGAGACATGGTTGCATTCTTGTATTCCTAATACTCGGGAAGCTGAGATGGGAGTATAAAGAGATTAAGGACAACCTGGACAACATGTAGAGATCCTGCCCCATACAAATAAGATAAAGCAAAGCAATTCTATGGGCTTCTGTTACTCACAGATTTGGAAGTAATATCCACGCTCCAGAACCATCCACCGATGGTGGCTATCTCATGCTTATCTTTGTACCTCGTATCAGGGGAAGTCAAACACCAGACTGTCAGGCAAAACAAAAGACTTGGCATGTGACCTGTGCCATCTGCCAGCAATCTGACCCCACTCTGGTAGAGTGCGAGCAACCACACCAAACTTGTGGTCCCCATCTTTACAGGACTGTTCAGGAGAAGCTAATGTGTTCCTTTGCTTGTAAGGGCCTTTGCAAATGTGTCTTGTGTAAACATGAAGAATGGCTTTCAGTTTTGAGTCTTCTATGAGTGCATAACTGTCGATGTTACTGATTTCAGGATAAAAAAAAAAGAAGAAGACGAAAACCAAATAAATTCCTAGACCTTTGAAAGCGTCCAGGTAAGGAAAGGGTCAATTATGTCATAATCACTTAAAATTTAATTCCATCATTTTCTGACTTTTTTGTTAGTTTCAAAATATTCATGAACTTGTGACTAATACTTTGGTATGTTCTGTAAATGTGAGATAATTTGATGTTTACTCCTTGGGATAGTCTATGTTCCATGGTAATAATGGGTATACCCCAAATCTAAGTGACTTAACCTAACAAAAGTCTCTTACTCCTGTAAAAGTTATTGAAACTCACAGAACTGGAGAAGCTGCTCGTGACTCTGACATTCAGAAACTTCTGTCTTATTAGTCAACACACAGATTCCAAAGTTGTTTCATGGGATTTAAAAAAGAGAGAGAGAGAGAAATTCTCAGCGCATATCTGTTCTGGACTAGAAGTAACACATTATTTCCACTTACAGTCTATTGGCTGGAACTAATTACACAGCCCAACCAAAATGCAAAAGAAGCCAGAAAATGTAGGGCAACAATGAAATACTTGTTTAGCATCAACTTTCCTGGGATACAATGGGCCACTACCTCCGCCAGAGCCCTTACATGCTGTGTCCCAGGGACTGTTCTTAGCACAGAGAAATACAAAATACACAAAACACACAAACTGACTAATTCTATGGAGACTGAGGGCATGGTTCAGCAGGTTAAAGCATGTGTTGCCAAGCCTAAGAGCATGGTAGGAAGGAAGTACTGACATCACATCATCCTCTGACCTTCACGTGTATGTGGTAACATGTGTGTGAGCATGGGGATCAGGCACGCATGTAAGTAAAATAAATTAGTAAGAAATCATTCAAGAATGAGAACATCTGGCTTACATTCCAGGTGTTTCACTCTGTTGCTCCCTGTGCTTTCACAGCAATTGAGCCCTTTGTGAGGGTTGACGGGTGTGTCTTCTACATACATGTTTCTCTTATTGGTTGATGAATAAAACACTGTGGCCAATGAGGTGGGAAGATAGGCGGGGAGAGGAGATGAGGTAAATTCTGGGAATTGTAAGCAAACCAGAGTCTCGATGTGAGCCTGGGAAGAGAGGGTGAGTCAGGCGTCCTCTGGTGAGCCAAGACCACATGGAAATACATAGATTAATAGAAATGGGTTAATAATTAAGGCAGAGCTAGCCAATAAGAAGCTCAAGACACTGGTCAACAGTTTAATAATTAATATAGTGTCCTGTCTGTTTATTTGGGACTGAAGCGGTTGCAGGACCAGATGAATCAGAAAACACATGCTTATGGAGGGGGTACCAACGTTTTGTGAAAGAATAGGCCTGGTGTTGATACCCAGCCCCCACAAATTCTGTGCATTGCTTGTCAGCTGGTAACCACAGGTGCATCCTGTTCTCTAGTCCTGGCTTACAGCCCCGGCCTTGCCCACCTGACATCAACATCTAGCCTGAGGAAAACACAAGCTCTTACACCTGGGGTTTTTCCACTGTGCTGTAAGTCTGTATATAAGCCTACTCACTCCTTATGGCACACACACAGGCAGAAGTACAGATGTGGCACATACACGCACGCATTCTCCTGGCAACAAAGGCGGCAGACGCATTCTCTTAGCACAAACGGTTGGACATCCTGTCTTTCATTTCTCCATACCTCGGACTTGTTCGTGGTGCAGACGCCACAGCCCGGCACCATTCTTACAGTTCTGTGCTCCCAGTTAAGGAGGTGAGATATCTCTCTCAGCTCATGTCTGTTGGCCTTGATGTTCAGCACCCTTGCGGTTTCAGCTGGGAGGATGTCAGGGCGAGGAAGTTCAGCACTCTGCAGCCAGACTTGTTTGGTTTGGCACCATCTCCCAAAGCAGGGTGCTGGAAAGTTTGCTTATCATCCTACAGGACTGAGTGGGAAGAGCAGGTCCTAGCTGATAGACTCCAAATGAAAACTAATGGAAAAGTAGGGCTGGAGATTTTCGTGGGTGAACAGGAAGATACGGGGCCCAGGCTCTGGGTACGAATAGCCTTGTGATACCCTCAGCCAGATAGAATGGAAGCTGTGGTTAGTTTTCATTAAGGTCAGAGGGAGAAACCCAGAGTCACGTGTCCTTCCTCATCATTTTCTTGTAGGGAGTTGCTTCTCTCTATCATTGGGTTTCTCTCCAGCTAAAGGAAGAGATTGTTAGCATTTGCCAAATCGTGATGACTAAACTCTCTGGGCTGACTATTCAACAGGAACTGCCCCTCCTGTAGATTAGGATGGCTTGATTCTTGTTACTGCACTTGATACTTAGGCTAAATATCATTAGCATCCATTTCTACCTCCTCCTCGGTCTCCTTGTTGCCTTATATCACATGGGTCAGAAAGCTTACACCTAGGTTCCCCCTTGCTGTCAAGTTGAGTGCTATATAGGAACCCACAATGAGATATGCTCTAGATGACTAGCAGGGAGGTGGGACGGAGATACGCTTCTTCAGCGATGGTCTTGGCTGATGCACGTGCTTGCTGCATGGAGTGTTTCCTCATGGACCAGGAAGCCCATTTAAGAGCTGACTGGAGGTGGTCTGAAGCTGGAATGCTGAGTGTGGCTTCCTGAAACTTCATAAACAGTGCCAGCTGCAAGGGAAGCCTTGGAACCTAGCGGCGGTTTTAATCCCTACTTATGATTTGTAACTATTCGTTTCTCTACTTTAAACCATACTGTGCTTGAAAGACTGTCTAAATGTGCTCAGGTTGCTAAAACAAAACATCGTAAATTCAGTAACTTGTAAATCACACACAGTTTATTTCTCGTAGTCCTGGAGGCTGGAAAGGTTGAAATCAAAATACCCTCAGATTGCGTGTCTGGTGAGGGCCTGTGTCCTAGAAGCAGTACTTTCTAGAAGTGTCTGAACATATGGAAGGGTCTCTGTTTCCTTCCTAACCCCACTCCTAAGTTTTTGTCCCCATGATAGAGTCATGTCCTAAAGGCCCTACCTCCTAACGTTATCAACTAGAGGGTGGGAATTCAACATGTGGCACTTGTGGTAAACAAACATTAAGACCATGGCAAATACTAGGGTGATTTCTCTTTCCTGGACTTATTGCCTGACTTACATCTTTTCTTATGCTTCTTCATTCAGATATCTCTTCATTCTCCCGCAAGGTAAAATTAAAACTGTTTAGTTTTCACTGGGTCGGGGTGGGGGTGGGGGACATGCATTCGCATTTCCTTCTTGACTGTTTCCTTCGGAGAAGTTGCTTCCTGGATGTCTGCATGTCTCTCCAGGCTAGAGGAGAGGTTATTTTAATGTTTACTAAAATGTTAGGTATGGCTAAGCTCTCTGGGCTGACTTCTTCCAACAGGAAGTGCTCCTTCAAAACAGACTAGCAGGTCTATATTGTTCAAAATCACTCCCTCAGTAAAAGGCACAGTCAGGAAATATAGTCTAAGATCGCCCATTCTTATCTGTTTCTATGTCACTTCCTCTCTCTCTCTCTCTTTTTATTTTTGAGACAGGGTTTCTCTGTATAACAGCCCTGGCTGTCCTGGTACTCACTTTGTAGACCAGGTTGGCCTCGAACTCACAGAGATCTGCTGGCTTCTGCCTCCCAAGTGATGGGATTAAAGTCATGTGCCACCACTACCCAGCTCCTTCTTCATACTTTGAAACACAAAGAAAGTTTCCCTGCAATTCTGACCTTTTTGCACAACTGTCAGTCTTACATCTCTTTTTGTTGACTGTCTCCTCCGGTCTAACACTGTCATTGAATTTCTCCCTCTAAAGTTAGTCTCACAAAAATAAAGAAAAACAATTTTTAAAAAAGGAGGTGCCTTCTCAATGTATACTTCATGTTTGTAGGATGGCACCATGTTAATCTGAAGATCTTTCCAAAGGAAAGTGTGTAAACATTAACTTAAAGCAATTCTTCTCCCCCAAACCAAGTAAGGCAAGGAGCAGGGCCCTTACAAGTACTAGGAGATGGGATGCTAGTAGAAGGAAAATTCTCTTGCAACAGAAATAAAGAAGAAAGAATCCTAAAGAAACCATCTAGGACTTTACCTACTGGGGAAGATGCAGGCTCTCCTCTTGGCTGACTTACCTTCCATGTCTCCTATAGTTTCTTCCTGCCATCGTTTTACAGCAGACATCAAAGTGACTGTCCCTCCCCTGATTTACACGTGTGTAGCAGGGCTGAGGCAGCCACATCCAGGAGCAAAGCTATGCACACTGCTGGCATTCAGCAAAGGGGAACTTCAAAGTACTTTTCAAAGGTGAAGGGAAACTTGCCAGTTTGGAAGCTGCTGGAAGAATCCAGCACATATTTGACTTGTTTTCCGTCTAAAGAAGAGGGACTGGAGGCTGGAAAGGCTGCAGCTCATTGACTAGAGAACAGCAGGGAATAAGAATTCATCAGTCGGTGTCAAGATTTGTAACTGGAAAATCTTTTTAGAAGGAAAAATTAGCTCTTCTCCTTAAATTCCACTTTATAAATATCCTCCCAGACCCCTCCAAAGTTTGAGCTTTGGCTCCAGTGTTTTGACTCATGAGAATCAAAGCAACAAAGCAGGCAGCTAAGGAGGAGACTATGTGGTGACCAAACAGAAATGTGGTCACTGCAGGGAGGCACAGCAGCTAAAGACAGTTGCCATGCAAGCCTGACCTGAGTCCAATCTCCTGAGCCCATGCAGAGGTGTAAGGGAAGAAGCAGCCCCACAACGATGACCTCACACATCTGCATGTACCCCAGCAGGTGTGTCTCCCCCATAAGAAAGAGAGAGGGGGAGAGGGAGGGAGGAAGAGAAGTCAAGTCTGATGGTGGTGGCACGCACCTTTAATCCCATCACTTGGGAAGCAGAGGCAGACAGATCTCTATGAGTTAGAGAGGTCAGGCTGGAAGAGAGAGAGAGAGAGAGAGAGAGAGAGAGAGAGAGAGAGAGAGAGAGAGAGAGAGAGAGAGAGAGAGAGAAAGGAAGGAAGGAAGGAAGGAAGGATATGAATGATATGGATGCATGCATGGATGGATGCATGGAAAGGAGAAAAGAGGAGAATGAGAGGAGATTTCCAGGAAGAAAGGAACATAGGAAAACCCAGAAGGGACTGGATAGCTTCTTCCTGACCTCTGCTGCCACTGCATGCATACATGTGGGTAAACCATTCATATACATAAAGTAAGAGACAATAATTAAAAAGTAAACACCAGAAGGAAGACAAAGATGAGGAATATTCTACAGGGGCTGATAGGATGGCTCAGTGGCTAAAGGGACTTCGGCCGATCCTGAAAAGCTGAGTTTGATCCTCGGAACCCACACAGTAGAAGAACAGAACTGTCCTCACAGGTTATCTACTGACCTCTGCATGAATGACAAGGTTGCACACAGCACATGTGTGCGCACACTCACAAACATACAAACCCCCTAAATAGATGCAAAGAAGAGAAAGATCATCTCTCCAATGGAAAGATGGGCGATCATGGTCTCCCTGCAGCGACCAGCTAACTAAACTCATACTAAACTCATAGCAGTCATTGCTCAGACCCCTTCTGCGCTGTTTAAGGGGTCAGGGCTTCAGGATCACTTACCACTTTTGCCATTGCATATTTGGCTTCACCAATGCTGGCCATTCTGGTCCCTTGGTGTCATCTCTGGAGCAGCAGCAACCATAACTGTGTCACCTACAGTCTTGTTAGAAATGCACAGTCCAATGTCCTGTTCTGGTTGTGCTAAATCAGAGTTTACATTTTAACGAGAATTTCAGTGACTTGTATGAATATTAAATATTAGAGGCTCTGTCCTGCAACCAGAGAAAGTAACAAGCAAAGGAACATGACAGTGAATGAAAGAGTTTGCTCCGAGGGTGTTGGCATGAAGGTGACTATGAACTTTATCCTTAGGGAGAGTAATGAAAATTAAGCAACAAGAAACTATTAGTCAATGAATAGTGTTGCCCTACCATATACCATAAAGAAGAAAAGCCTACTCATTCCTAACCTAGTGTCTTGATGGGGGATGTCCTTCTGTATCTATGTTTCTCTTATTGGTTGATGAATAAAACACCATTTGGCCAATAGAGGCAGGAAGATAGGCAGGGTTAGGAGGCGACGAGAGTTCTGGGAAAGGTAGACAGAGAGGGGCCTCGGAGAGATGCCATGTAGAGACCAGCAGGATAGGGTGCACCCAGAATTCTCTGGTAAGATAAGACCATGGGGCTGGAGAGATGGCTCAGAGGTTAAGAGCACTGACTGCTCTTCCAGAGATCCTGAGTTCAATTCCCAGCAACCATATGGTGGCTCACAACCATCTACAATTCAATCTGGTGCCCTCTTCTGGCTTGTAGGCAGAACACGGTATGTGTAATAAATAAATAAATCTTTTTTTTAAAAAAAGATAAGACCATGTAGAAATGCATAAATTAGTAGTTATAGGTTAATAATTAAAACAGAGCTAGCCAATAAGAAGTCCTAGCTATAGGCCAACAGTTTAATAATTAATACAGTGTTTGTGTGTTTATTTGGGACTAAAGCAACAGTTGGACCTGGTGGGTCAAAAAAATCCCAGCAACAGTGTCTCTCGAAGTGTGGTTTGCACTGCAGTCACCTGGAGAACTTCTTAAACACAGATTGCCGGACCCTTCCCCATCCCCCTCATAGAAGTTCTGGTTCAACAGATCTAGAACGGACCTGAATGTCTGTTGTCTAACCAGGAAACTGATGGTGTTGGTCCAGTGATGACATTTTGAGAGAAGTCCCCAAAGCAGTGAAGATATTCACATAAAAGAATCTTGCTCCTACAAATTATTTGGGATAATTGTGGTCTCAAATCCCCTATTGAATTCATCATTGGAGACCAGACCACTTTACAGCGACTTCCAGAAAGAGCCCCTTGTGGGAAAGCCCAGATGCCTTGCAGGCAGCTGGATTGGGCTGAGAGCTAATTAGGAGGGAAGCTAGAACGATCCTGCTTTCCCAGGCGTGTTATCCAGCAAATGCAGAGACAGTGGGTTGTGGAAGGAAATTACACAGAGGAGACCCAGAGGCTGCCATTTCATTGGGGGAAAATATTGCCTTTTCATTATGAAAGAAAACTAGCATTTCCCATCTTCCCTTCCACCAAACGTAGGCAAGCATAAAACCAAAGTCAATTTCTTACAATTTAGTAACCTCAGTACCAACCAATTATATTCTGGACGGACCATGAGAAACAGCTGTTGTAACATCACAGCCTGAGCCATTCATCTCTGCTATTTAAGGGGATAAAATAGCCAATATTTTCATCCCCTTGTGATATTATCAAGACATGGCAAACAACCAGGACTATAGAGTATTAATTACATTAATTTGAAGAGACTCTTTTAATAGCTCCAGACTGAAATATATATATATATATATATGTATTTTTACAAACAATCATTCAATATATTCATGTTGGAGGTAGTGCTTAGTCTTCTACCAGCAGTAAAACTCTGAATCTGAAGGCAACCAATGGTCTTCACTTAAGGTGGACCCCAATAGCAAAATATTCTCACTGTTGCCATATATCAGTAATTAGCCTCTGCCATGTTAAAGGCTTTAGGAAAGGAAACATAAGGAAAGTATTTTGAACAGGAATAATCAAAACCCAGAGATTGATATTGGGTTCGACAAGCAAAACAGTCAGCCACTAGCTCTTATCTCTACTTCAGGCTGAAATAGTTGATCCTGTCCTCAGTGTGGCTGGAGAATAAATCTCTAAGACTGAATACTGCAGTCTTATATAACCTCTGTAGAACTGGGATTAAAGGCATGGAATCCCAAGTGCTGAGACCTCCTTTGTGTGAGCTGTTTCTCTTTTAGACTGATTCACTCCAATGTAACCCTGGGTGGACTTGAACTCACAGAGATCCATCTATTTTTGTCTCCTGAGTCCTGGGATTAAAGGTGTGTGCCACCACTGCCCAGCTTCTATAGCTAACTAGTGTGCCTGGTGGAATTAAAGGTGTGTATCACATTGCCTGGCCTCTATGGCTGTGACTAGCTTTGCATTTTGATTCCCAGTGGTTTTATTAGATCATGAACAATACTTCACTACAGTATTTGTTGTTAATGAATCCCTGGTATACACAAGAAGGTAGGACTGCTGCAGTATATTAAATACTTTATTTTACATATAATGCCTACAATGTACATTGCCTTCAGGGTCAAGAAAACCAAAAAATGATGGGCATTCCTTCTAAATAATTTGCTGACCATGCACCCTATAGAAGCAGGAAAGGAAAGAGAGGTACCAGTTGCTGAATAGATTCTGTACCTAGTTAGATATATGTCTTATATGGTCATATTTTAATAGAAAGAACTTTAGGATGAGGAATAAGAACATGAAAGGATAGTATAAGAAGCAATGACAATGCCATTTTGTTGATATGAAAATTATTTAACTAAAATCAAATGTTTTGTGCTAAGTATTGTGACATGGTGACCTATACATATTGTGACTATCTTCTCTCAACCAGGAACATATAACAGGTATTTGTTTGCCTAATAGGTAGTCAAATTGTGAAGTAACCCAAGCAGATAATATAGTTTTGTACTGGCAATAGATAACTAGGAAATCCAGTTTACCAAAAATCCAAGAAGTAAAAAAATTTCATTTGACTCCAGTCCTTAGGATGGAAGGGGAGTGTGGACTAGCTCTAAAGAATTGGGTGTTCAAGAAATTAGTGCCAAAGAATGATGGAATGTAGTAAGTGTAGCTATGGCTTGAATCTAGCCACTTATCATCTGGAGTCCAGGGGATTCTGCCCAAGATGTAAGGCACTTGCTCTAGGAACCCTCTGTGAACAGTGTTGGCAATGTCACATCTGCCAGATTCCCTGAAGACAGCTCCCAATAACTGTGGAGCCATGGTGGAGGAGTGGCTTCCAATCCTATGAGCATGCCCAAAGCTTGAGTTGGTCAAAGAGCAGTTCAGCGCTAGACTGAAAACATTCACTTGAAGAAATGGAGAGAATGCGCTCCAATGGCACAATTGCTGGAACCTGGATGAGCTACTGAATATGAAGAACCCTCACCAGGGCGTGAGAATGTCTGAAATAAGAGTAGAACAGCGCAGTGAGGCTACTTCAGTTGCAAAAAGGAAGAGAAAGTGTTGGTCATTACGAATGCACAACTGTAAATGGGAAATGTCGGAAGCATGTATGTGGGGGTGCCGGTGTACAAGTTGTCACCTTTAGGGATAGATTGCCATGCTGGGTATTGTTGCGGATCACAGATGTCACAACTGGATATGACTACTCGTTACCTCCCTCCCTTTATAGCATGAGTCGCCTCTCCCAGTGCTATGAAAGCTAGTCCATGGCTTTCAGGTCAGATTCAAGAGGAACCCTCTGAGTTCCGTGTCCCAAGTGTATGATGCCTTCAGCAACAGGGACTTACTTTCAGTCAAAGGCGACATCAACAGCCTGTATTGGACTCCTCTAACCAACAACTCAAAATGAGTTTTCTCATCATGCCTGGTACTGAGAAAAAAACAGAATTCTTAATGATACCATTGATCTGCTTCACGGACAGAGTCTGATCTCTGGACAGTTCTTAAACGCCAGCTCATAAACAGTGATGTTTAATGTCTGTGTGTTATTTCTGTCAGAACCTAGCCCCCAAAAGGAAATAAGTATAATTCTCCTTTATTTCCATATCTTGTTAATCCGCCTTTAAAAGTTTACTCCTGTGGGTGACAGTTCTGTGGCTTGGGCAGTGAGACAAGGATCTATCTCTAGTGCATGAGCTGGCCTTTTGGAGCTCATTCCCTATGGTGGGACACCTTGCTCAGTCTTAATACAGGAGGGAGGTGCCTGGTCCTGCCTCAGCTTGATATGCCAGACTTTGTTGACTCCTCATGGGAGGCCTTACCCTTTCTGAAGAGTGGATGGGGGGATGGGGAAGCTTGAGGTGGGGAGGGAGGGGAAACTGTGGTTGGTATGTAAAATGAAAACAAAATACTTTTAAAATCACACACTTTTAAGGAAGTTTGCTTCTTATAACCACACCAGTCCCCAAATTAGAAACTTTAAAAACATTTTGTGTCATGTTTGCCATTGCATAGGGAACGTGAATGCCTTCCGCTGATGCTGCTCATTTACTCAACGTATGTTAGCAAGCGTCTCTCAGTTATTTCTTTCTTTTGCCATGAAGATGGCATAACCAAGGCAACTTAGAGATGAGTGTGTTTAGGGCTCACGGTGTCAGAGGGTTAGAGTCCGTGACCATCAGGGTGGGAAGAGAGACAGTCGGCAGACAGGCTTGGCGCTAGTTGAGAGCTTACATCCTCATCAGCAAGTAGGAGGCACAGAGAGTCCTGTGGGCTTTGAGCTTCGGGAAGCCCCACTGGCAGACCTCCTTCAACAAAGCACATCATCTAATCCTCCCCAAACAGTTCCACCAAATGCGGACCAAGCATTCAAACATCTGAGCCTATGGGGGCCGTTCTCATTCAAACCCCCACTACAAGCCATTCTGTAGCTTTCAGAGCACGAGTCTGGGTGGTCGGTTTTCTGCCGTCCAGTGTATGGACAGTGCTGAATCATTCTCAAACTTCAGTCTTACTTATTAAAAGAAAACTGCCCCTCAGTTCCTAAGTAAATGTAAGATTGGTGGTGTTTTGGACAGTATCGTTATATAGAAAATTTCACCTGTTCTTGTTTATTTTGAAATGTCTGAAGTAAGAAACAATTTATTTATGTCATGGCCATTCAGCCAACGGAGGCACACACGGAGCCAGCATGCACACAGAGCTGCCTGGGGCAGGCTTACAAATGGCTGGGATACATGACTTGATGCTGGCTTCTTGGCCAAAGGCCACTTTGTGACTGGAGGGACACTTACTCCAAGAAAGCTAATGACCTCTCCCTTGAGCCAGACAAATAGTATGTATTCGTGGAAGATTTCGCCTTGAATACAAGCTCCAGCCTCTAGAAACCTATTGAGAACAAAGAGAATGGGCTTGGAGAAATAATACAGCAATTCTCAATGCATGTCTCCCTTTACTGATTACAGGCAGTGCTGAAACAGAAATGAAAGCAATTTAGTGGAAAGAAACTCCATTTGCCTATTGGACGGTGTATTTCAAAGATGATTTATCAAACTGATTAATTTCCAGGTGGTTATTTGTTCCCAACCTTTTAACTTAAAAAATTTCCTTTTTCTTTCCCAAACTTCCTTCTCCAAATTCTATTTTTATTATATTGTTGCATTACTGCGGCAATTCAATGACTTATACCTTTCTGTGTTCATAGTCTATTCAATAAGCACTTCATAATGAAGGATGTACTCTACTAAGTATATGATCCTGGTCCCCAAGAAGCTTTTGATCATTCTAAGATTTCTATTATTATTAACATTATTATTATGTGCTGTTATTATTATTTCACATGATGTATAATTTTAAAATACTATTTAATAGCTGCTTGTGTGTGTGTGTGTGTGTGTGTGTGGTGTGCATATTTGTGACAGCACACTTTGCCATGGCAATCATGTGGAGGTCAGAGGACAACCGTAGGTCTCAGTCTTCACTTTGTAATTTGCTACTGTGCTGAGTAGTCCAGGCTAGTTGGTTCTCAACCTTGTGGGTACCCTCTCAATTCCACGTTGCTGTAGGAATTACAAGCAGACACAAATGAGTCTGGCTTTTATACATGTTCTGAGGAGACCAAATTCAGGTCATCAGGCTGGTGTGGCAAGTACTTTTACCTGCAGAGTCATCTCCTTTAAAAAAATAGTTTCAATTTTGACTTTTTCATTTCATGTTTTATTGATTTAGCATGTGCCCAGTTAAGAACAATATTAACTGCACCCAAGCCAAGTCCCCTAATGAATACCTGTAATCCCACAATTAGAAAGGCAACAGCTGGAAGCTCACAGGTTTGAGGCCAGCCTGGGCTACATGGCCAGATCATGCTCTTTAAAAAAAGAAAATGGAGAAAAATAAAAGCTCCTGTAGTGATTTGAATATGAAATGCATGCCACAGATTTATGTTTCAAATGTTTTGCTTTTGAATGGCTGGCTTCCAGCTCATGGCATGCTGTGGTAAATTCTAGAAAACCTAGGGTTGGGGAGGAAGATGTAGTTAAAGGAACCAGATTGCTGGGGATGGGTCCTGGCCCCCTTTTCCATCTCTTTCTGTAATTTATATCTGCTACGAGCTGAGTAGCCTCAGGCACACACTCTTATGGCCATGCTGCTCTTCCTTACTATACACTCAGACACAGAAGCACATGGCCAACAGCTGAACCCTCCAAAACTACGAGCTGAAACAAATCCTCCCATAAGTGATTTCTGTTAGTTATTCCGTCATGGTGATGAACAGCTAACCAGCGAAGTACCCACATGAAGACATAATCCATATATAAATATATCCTTCTGTTTTACTTCAGTCCACAATTGAACGAGAGAGAGAGACAGAGAGAGAGAGACAGAGAGAGAGAGACAGAGAGAGAGAGAGGAAAGAGAGATACAGCTTTGCTGCTGTCCTCAAACACAACTTGAATGAGAGGATCTATGTACGGATGTTATTTTAATTAATTTGCTTGAGAATGTGGCGTAATACCGTTCACTAAACCTAGACTATCCCATGCCATTTGTCATCAGGAAGCAGGGTGGATCTACTTCTGGGTATGAGGACAAGAAAGAAGATTCAGGGACATGCCTGAAGGATGGGAGGTGGCAGCGAGGGGGCTGAGCTGCAATGTTTACCAGCCTGGCTTTTAGCTTCAGTTTCCTTCCTCTAATTAAGAGAAGGAAATGGTGTAAACCATTTCCTTTTCAATTAATGGGCGAATTCTAGAGATAGATATACTCAGTTCCTCAACCTGGCTTTCTTTAAAAAAAAAGATTCAATTTTTATTTTTATTACATTAATTAATTATTAATTGTGTGTGTGAACGTGTGTCAAGATATGCATGTGAGGTCAGAGGACAAGTTTGTGGAGGCAATATTCTCTTTCCATCTTGGGTTCCAGAGATTAAGCTCCAGCCGCCAGGCTCGTATGACAAGTGCTTTTACAAACCGAGCTAGTTTTCTGATGAAAACTTTCCATTCACCCTGATGTTATCAGTCTAGCTGGTGTCACAGACTTGGATGTGCACATGCTATATACATGCATAAAACTTACTTATAGGTTACTGGAAGTCAGTATGTGGTTTAGACAGGAAGTAAAGGAAAGCAAATACTGTGATCATTTGCCTGTATTATGAAAGAGAGTCCTCTGAGCCACCTCCAAGTATACTAGTCTAACCACTAGAAGCTGAGAGAATGTGACAAAAAGACCTTTTACTTTAAGGGTATAGAAAGAGAAACAAATTTGGGTACAAGTGGATTCATCAGTTAGGGACCAGGAGTGGTGAAACGCACATAGGATGTGTAAGAAAATCTTTTCTTTAAGAACACAAGTGGAGAACAAGAAGATGCAATTTTTCTTGATATACCAATGTACAATAAGGGCATATATTTAGTAACATCCATCTCCCTGCACCCTGAATAGCTGTTCATATCTGATGCACAGTCCTTCTCCCAGGCATGGAAAGGGAAGGATAGGTGAGGAGTCTCTCAGTCTCTCAGGTGGCCAGTGAGTGACACAGGCCTTGGATCTGTCTCCTCCCCCACCTAAAGAGCTAAAGAGTTCTCTCTCTCTCTCTCTCTCTCTCTCTCTCTCTCTCTCTCTCTCTCTCTCTCTCTCTCTCTCTCTCTCTCTCCCTCTCCCTCTCTCTCTCTGTGTGTGTGTGTGTGTAGCATAGCTGGCCACTTAGTAGGCACAGTTCTGAGAAGGCAGAACCGGGTTTAATTTAGGCGGGAGGATCAAATCCGGCTTGATTTGGTTGGTTCTTAAGACCCTTGTGGAGTTAAAACTGCCTCACTTCAATACTTTCTGAGAAGCAGAATGAAGGAAAGAGCATCTCTGGATTCCTCCCAAGCCTGTGATTCTTGAGGCAAGATGTCTGCCTGTCCACAGGAAGGTGATGGGTCCCTAGAGGTGGGATGAGGAGGATTGCATGGGAAGTGGAAGGCAGAGGTCGCTGTTCCAGTGCAACCCAGACTCTAAGGACAAGTCTGGATGATTCCTGACTTCTCGGGTGCAGTCACTTTCTTGACAGTTTTTGACAAACGTCCCAGGAATGCAAGTGACACTGAGGACAGCTAGGGTAGAGAAATGTACACTTAAATGTTGTATGAGGTCCCGTCAAAGACCACGCCCATTGGTTTGTTAGTTCATCTATTCTCTGTCAATTTATCACTTAATAGTACATTGGTGCTTCACAGGGTGTGGTCCTCTACTGTCAGCATCATTAGAAATGTAGAAACAATTCTTGGGGCTACTGCATACCTGCTCTGGTAGGCAACCTGTCTGACCAAATGGACATAGTGGATGTGCTTCAAAGACAGGCCACAAAAGATTGGGGTATGCTCTCAGCTGTGCTCTCTCACTTAATGAGAAGAGCCTGCGCAGTCTCAACAGCCTTTGAGTTAGCTCGCCTCTGAGAACCTGAAGTCTACCAACAGCTAAATGTGAGCGTGAACACAGACATGGGCACCAGGCAAGCCTTGAGCTTACCGCCGTGTCTTATATCCAGATTAGAATCTGTGAAAGACTCCAAGTCATAGAGTTCCTGGCCCATAGAACTCTGAGGTAAGAAATGTCTGTGACTTCAAACTTCTCCTTTGGATTACTTTGTTATGGAAAAATCCGTAACTAATATGGCATTGTCAAAACATAGACCAGTGTGGCCCTGGAATATGGACTTTGGCATATTCTCTCAGATAAGTCTCATGCAGACTGAGAAGCAGTTGCGTGACTCAGTCAAGACCAAGGGCGTTGGAGCCAGGCTGCCTGGGTTCAAATCTTAGCTTGATTACTTCTCAGCTGTAAGGGCCTTGGTGAGATATTTACCTCTCAGTCTTAATGTCTTCCATAAAAAACGTTACCCATAATGGTCCACCCCTTTAGGCTTGTGAAGAGGATTAACTGGGTAATAGATTTCGAGTACTTAGCATATTGCCTGGCAACAGCAAACACAATTTCATTATGATTCACTCATTCAACAAGCTGTAAAGCATAGACTAAGGGCAGATAGTAGAATTGCAAAGACTCATGATTTGACACACCGTGACACTATTGTCCTAGTAGGGAGACAGACATATAAAAGAATGAAGGTAAGTTTAAGTAAGGGTTTGGTGCTAGTATCATCATGGCACCCACATACAGCAGAATGGAGTCTAGTTATAGATTCTAACCTGGACCACGGGCAATTGAAATATTAGAAAAGAGTATGTATTGGCTGGGCATGGTGGTGCAAGCTTTTAATTCCACCTCTTAGGAGACAGAGGCAGGAGGAATCTCTGTGTGTTTGGGGCCAACTGGATCTACATACTGAGTTCTAGTCAAGCTAAGGCTAAATAGTGAGACTCTAGTTCAACCAAATAAACCAATGAAAAGGATATGTCTTGATTCTACCAACATTCCACTTGAATGTTTCTTTTTTCATGGCTAACAGATATTGTCTCCACAAGCTTCCTCAGACTAGCTGTTGTCTGACATGGAGGACCTAGGGGCCTGAATTACAAGGTAGTTGCTTCTTGGTTGTCATTTCTGCTCCAGAACAGATAGGCTGGTTAATCTAGCCTAGAGTGTTTTTTTTTTCTAGAAGGTTCTTCCCCTAGCAAAGTTGACTCCTTTCTTACCCTTCACACTTCTGCTTAAAAGCCTCCTGGGATAGTCTTCCTGATCACTCTGTTTAAACAGGGCCTCCATTGCTGTTCACTTTGCATTTCCTGAACAGTACTAGCACTTAGCACTTACTTAATTTATTTACATGTTGGCTATTCTCTCCCAGAGAAGTATTTACAATCTCCAGAGGATGGGGAAGATCTGTCTAGATCACCAGGCTGCATACCCAGAGTTGGCATTCGATAAATATTTGTTAGTGAATGGATTAGTGGATGAATGAACTTTTTTTTTTTACAGCCACTGCAGCACTTTAACACGATTTGCTAAAATGTCAATCTTAATTGTGAAGAACGTTAATTCAAATTCTAGGAGACACAGTGCTAAAATCAGAGAATGTGAAATCAAATCTAATTGGAGAGGGATGGGTGAGGAGACAGCCAGTAGACTATTTGATGCTCACCAAGGACCTCCTCCTAGGTGCTGGCACCAGGTTGAGCACTTCATGTGCACAGGCATCCAAAGAAGGAATCAACATTCTTTGGCGGGAACACACGAGAAAACCAAGGCTTAGAATAAATGACTTGCTTAAAGCCACAGCCACTGTTGTGCCCTTGAACTTGAAAGGCAAGACTCCAAAGCACTTGCGTTCGCCATTATCCTATCCTGCCCGCAATGGTCTACAGCCCTTTAAGTAAACACTAGGCTTAATCTTTTCCTCCGTTCTAGTCTCTCCAGACTTAACCTGGGTCCTGGCACAGCCTACCCAAAGGAGCCCCTCCTCCCAGCTCACTCCGTGCCCATGAGGCTTTGGCTTCTTGGTGTGGACCCAGGGTCTCCCTGGTGTCACCCTTTGCGCCTTTTCTCCTGACCTATCCCCAGTCCTCTGTGATTCAGCCAGCCCTCAAAACAACTTTCTGCTAGAGACCCAAAGATGCCACAATAGGCAGGGACTCAGTCAGATAAGAGCATGGCTCAGTTCTCAACAAAGAAGCTTCCTGCAGTAGATGGCAATTAACCAAGAGACCTCCAGCTGGGCAATGTGTAGAGTAGGAGACTTTGGAGCCGTCGGTTCTCAACGGATGTCATTCCCAAAGCCCTCCTTTCAAGGCTCAGTGTTCCATGCAGTAGAGGAGGCATGACTCAAGGAAACAGACACAACAGGACTGTTATGTATATGACATTACAAAGGCTGTTCCAGTACACGCAAAACCTGCACATGTTCAAACCAGATAAAATCCCTGCAGATCCGTGGTGCCGCGCGCCTTTAATCCCAGCCCTCAGAGAGCTGAATCAGGTGGATCTCTGTGAGCTCAAGGCCAGGCTGGTCTACAGATCTAGTCCTAGGACAGCCAAGGCTACACAGAGAAACCCTGTCTTGAAAAACCAAATCAAAGCAGTCTTACTGCAACTTCATGGGCCATCGCTGGCTGGTATATATGGGGGTCAGGGGGGTGGGCTGCACTTTTCTGAAGAGAATGGAGGAGTAGATGGTGTCGGAAGAGGGAAAGTTGGCAGGTGGGACAGGGAGGGGAGGTGGGAGGAGAGGAAACTGTGATGGGTCTGGGTAGATAATTAGTTAACTGAAAAAAATCCTAGCACTGAGAGGAGGAAGTGGAAGAAAAGTCCCACCCCTAACCAAGAGGCTATTTGCAAGTGGTACTTTCTGGGAGCAGAGGTATCAGTTTTCTCCAATGGAATATCCCTAGGTACAGCAACCACACTCCAGGACAGGCTCCACGCCCCCTGTGTATCTGGCCTACAGAACAGACTCTATGTCTTTTGTTGGTTGGTTGGTTGTGTGTGTGTATGTGTGTGTGTGTGTATGTGTGTGTGTGTGCGTGCAACAAGCTTGTGTACCTTTTGATCCTTTGTCTTGTTTTGATGATTTTTTTTGTCTCACTGATTTTCTTCTTTTTTCCTTTTTTCTTTTTAGTTTGTTTTGTCTTTTCCCCATCTCTTTTCTTTTTTTGAGAGAGAGAAAGAACAGGGATGATGTGGGTGGATAGGAAGATGGGGGAGGAGCTGGGAAGAGCTGGATGAGGGGAAAGAATATGTTCAAAACACCGTGAGTGCATGAACATATTGTTTACATAAAAGTTTTTAATAATTGTATGCTTGAGAAGAGGTGTGCCCAGTTAGCAAACAGATGCTACTCTACCGCCAGAAAACTTTTCTTCTTTATTTTAAAGATTTATTTATTTACTATGTATACAGTGCTCTGGCACCTATGCCTACACACCAGAAGAGGGCGCCAGATCTCATTACAGATGGTTGGGAGCCACCATGTGGCTGCTGGGAATTGAATTCAGGACCTCTGGAAGAACAGTCAGTGCTCTTAACCTCTGAGCCATCTCTCCAGGCCCCGGTAAACTTTCTTAAGGTTTCATCTTTACATCTAGGAGCAACACCCCCATAAGCATGAGGAGTTGACTGTGACCAAATGGTAATTTATTCATGGTACCCTCTGTAGCCACCCATGGTCAAAATATGGTCTCATATTTTGTGAAATGTGCAGGAGAGTGACCCTCACTTCATATTGTCAAGTGTATCTCATTCCCAACAGCAGGTTTGCTGGTGCCTTCCCAGAAAACCCTAAGGATTAACATTGGCTCTCTTTTGTCAAAAAGAGCATGTGATTTAAAGCAATTGCCACCTCCTACTGCAATGAGTCCCAAGATCAGACAAGCTAAAAAAGGACAGCTGGTCGGACCAGAGTTCACATGAGGAGTCGATGAGGGAAGTGGTGAGAATTCCTGCAGGTGAGGCTGGAGGGGGTTTGGGGGCCTACCTGCCTTGTGCTTGGAACAGGCCTTGCATGAGGGTTCTCTGGAAGTCTCCAGGCAGGCCCAACAACTCTGTCTCCACGGGCCCAAAAGAACAAGAAAGGATCCAGGCTTATCCGTTCTGCAACAGGATAGAAACCTGTGTTTTCCCCTTGTCATGAGGAATTGTTGGGCCTGCAGCTCTGATAGGCAACTGCAGCCTTAGATCCTCAGTAGGAGAGAACAGAGAAGAACTGTGCCCTGTGAGAAATTCCCTGCTCAAGGCTTATTAAGCCAGAATGTGAACTACTTCAGCAAGAGTCAAATAATCAGATTCTTGTTGACATATGGCCTGTGCTGAAATTTACCTACAAATACATCAAAATACATTTATTAGTTACCGTTACTTATTTTCTTGGTTTCTGAGCTGCCCTCATGTCTACCATGTCAAGGACATGAAAAGAAATAAGTTACCTGAATAGAGTGGAGGTTGAAGCATGCGCAGAACCCTGACTCACCCGGGTAGCTATAAAGATGCGTGAATTTCTAATTTGAAGAATGGCTCTGTTTGATTAGATGTCAAGTTTTCGGAAATGATGGCTCACCGAGGCCAGAGCAGTCTCTACCCATGCATATCTGAGTGTATGTTTTACTTGTTCATAAAGATGGCAGGCCTTGTGAAAATGACCTCAAGTTTTGCTCTGAAGAAACCCAGGGTTTGGAGAAATACAGACCATTCACCCAAGGAAGGAACTTTGGAGCACCCAAGATCATTTGACTAATGAAGTCTGTGGATAGGATGCAGGGGTCACCAAACACACATGACTCCAACGTTCATGAATTGTACTTAGCTCATAGAAGTAGCACCGGATGGGGGTCTGTCTCACTTCGAAGACTGGAGAAGTGCTTTTCCCCACACTAGGGTCTCATAGTTATCACTGTGAGCGCTACTAATTTTTGTACCATATTTCATATAGAAGCACTAGAGGACAGGAGAAAGGTTTAAAATTTGGTTGACAGCATGGAAGACAATGCTGGGTATCAGAAATAAATAAATGAAAATAAAGAAAAAGGTCCTGGCAATGTTGGAAGAGAGTTGCACAATGAAAACTGCTTAAATCTAATGTGGAAAGTGCATGATGTCCTGATTTCATCACCTTCTACAGCTGACATTTCAATTTCTCATTTTCTCTCAGTTACCCCATCTATAAATGGATCTACAAATTTTAATAAGGCTCCACACAAATGTTGCTACTTCCTCTTGTAAACTCTAGCACAGTCAGTTTTACTGCGATTATGTCTTTCCCTGTCTTGTTTTTCATTCTAAAATGAATTCTAGGAGACTGTACCGTACACTTTTTTTTTTAAATCCCAACCTTTGGGGAAGCTAGCTGCCAAGACACAGGGCTAGAACCACCATCTCTTCCAGCAGGGGTCAGTAGAACGTCTATGAGGCTCTTAGCAATACAGTAACATTCGGAGAAGGGCAACTTCTCGTCACCATTCCACAGAAAACACTCACCCACAAAAGGCTGTCCTATCACTAGAAATAGCAGCCAGTTCCAAGTTGTCAAACACACAAAGGACACGGCTAAACACGTCTTAGCCCCACAGGCCAGTTTATGGGGGAAGGAGAGTTAGTAGGAGAGAGCCTTCACTGTTTCAACGGCAGCTGGGAAAAACACTAATCAGTTACAGTGACTCATTAACAGTCACTGGCTATTGGCCAGTGACAAGTTTGTCTGTCATAATTTCCTTATCGTGATATTAGGAGTTGAAGATTGTCTCCTCTTCCTGTCATTGTCCTGTTGTAAAGAGTAAAGACTTTTAAAACTATGTGCTGGTTACACGAACTTGCAGGGCTGGGGGATGTAGTTAAGTTAGTACTCGAGTGTTTGCTTAGCGTTCAGGAAGTTAGGACACCCCACACCGCATGAATTGGATATGGTGTTGCACACCTGTAATTCCAGCACCGGGGAGATGGAGACAGAGGAATCAATCAAGCCCAAGGTAGTATTTTGGCCACCTAGCAAGTTTAGAAGCCAACATACTTTCCACCCTGTCAAAACAAACAAGAAACCCGACTCTCTCAGTCCTACCAATTAGTAGAAGCTGTTAAAAATGGAATTCAGATCATGTCAATTCCCATGCTGAAAAAGCCCTATTGGTCTTCCCACCCAGGAAATAAAATGCCAAAGCATAAGGAGCCCCTGCAATTTCTCGCCCGGTTTCCCAATCCCATAGTCCTGTATTCCCTGTTCTCCAGCCACAACTCTGTTTCTGCAGATATTGCAAGATGGGGTGTCTCAGTGCTCCCAGAGTCTGGAGCCCTAAGCAGCCCCTGCCTTCATAGAGGAATTAAGTGGAAAAGTAAATTCTAGAGTCACATTCGGATCAACTAAAGGAAAACTCCAGAGAGGAGACTCTGATACTTGTGGAGTTTTTAAATTTTATTTATTTTTATTTTAATGTATATTGGTGTCTGGCCATGGTTATCAGGTCCCCTGGAACTTTAGATACAGACAGTGGTGAGCTGCCATGTGGGTGCTGGGAATTGAACTCAGGTCCTCTGAAAGAGCAGTCAGTGCTCTTAACCACTGAGTTATCTCTCCAGCCCCAAACCATTTTTTAAAATTTGTTATTTGAGTTTTAAGCAGCCTACACCCCATGATAGGCACATCTTGTGGACATCCCAGGATGCACATGACTGTCGCTTACAACAAAGAGAATCAGAAGTTCAGAAAACCTTGACCCGAGCCCCACATTTTCCTTTGTAGAAACAAGGCATCACTTCCTCTGTAACCTTATGGTCTGGGGTGGCCAGACTCTGGCCTGACTGGGACAGAAGAGCTACTCAATAAATATTTCTCTAAGAAATTTGGAATGAGTTCCTAGCATCTCCCTCCTCCAGTCTGGATTCAGTCTCCCTGTTTGTTCTAGGCTGGAAGAATTATGTGCTGGGGACCTAAGATTGAGAGATGGTGTCTGGGAAGGGCTAACCCGGAGATTAACACAGACACTGTGCAGGTCTCTCTGCTGGGCTGGTACTAGCTTTCCCAAGTGGTATTCCTGTGCAAGCCAGATGAGACCCCTCACTCTACTTCCTTTCCTTTCCTTGAGGGTGGGGTTCCTCTCCCACTCCTCCACTTCCTCTACACACATATCCTTGACTATTTCTGCTGGGATAATTGATATCAGCATGCTCCACCATGCATCCTTCAGAAACTGCCTACTAGGCCTTCAGAAACAACCTGCTTCAGATTCCTGTAGAAGATCCTGTCCGGGAAAAGGGAAGAACCTGCCACCTGGACTCCTGATCCCTGGTAGGGAATGTCTCCATCCTTCACGATGCCCCAGGATGGTCCTTGCTCTCTTGTCTCTTCCTTTCTTCTCATATAACTCAGGGTACCACAAACAGCTCTTAGCCTTCCTAGCAGCCAGAAATGCTTCCTGCCTCAGATTCTGTCAGGTGTCATCATACACGGGTATCACAACATGCCCCTGCCAAATAAATTTCTGTGTAACCTTATTAACATTGATCATGAACATTGTAGATCATTTAATCATTTATAAACTATTTAGTTTGTGCTCGTGTGACAGGGGGATGTTCTTTTATATGTGTGTTACGCTTATTGGTTGATGTATAAAAACACTGTATGGCCAGTAGAGGCAGGAAGATAGGTGGGACTAGGAGGCGAGGAGAATTCTGGGAAAGGTAGACAGAGAGAGACCTTGAGGAGACTCCATGTAGTGGAGCAAGGAGTAATAGGTCCAGATCCTTTTCTGGCAAGATAAGACCATGTGGAAATACTTAGATTAATAGAAGTGGGTTAATAATTAAGACAGAGCTAGCCAATAAGAAGCCCTAGATATTGGCCAACAGTTTTATAATTAATATAGTGTCCATGTGTTTATTTGGGACTCAAGGGTGTCGGGATGTGGGCCAAGAAACTCCAGCAACACTTGTGTTTTGTAGCCATCTTTTTTTTTCTATAACAAATACACGTAAGGATCCTAGAGAATCATTTGTGCCCGTGGTTTTATATACATTAAAAGAAACACTTCCTTTGTCTGTCTTGTGAGGGACATTTTATGATGGTGTGAAAGCGATACATATTTAGTATAAACCAAACTTTGAATTTTGTTCTGAATTGCAAATTCAAAACAGAGTGTAATCCTGTCGCACAAAGTCGAGCAGCAGCTCATGGGCTTAGGATTACAGAGGAAAGCAGCAGATACCCAGTAGTGTTCCGTGGCTGAGCAACATGGTTGAGGAGGTAAGGGGTGTTAAATGCCCTTCCAGCTTAGGATGTTTACAACCTAAAGATGGGTGTATTGGGCTCCAGTCTTTCATAAATAGAGGGTGATCATATATAATACAGCCTGTGCTATTTGGTTTCTTTCTCATTTTCTTTCTTTAAAGACAGGGTTTCCTGTAGTATAGGCTGGCCTTTCTTGTACTACTAATCTCCCCACTATTCCCTCTTGAGGGCTGGGACTACAGATGTGCACCGACATTTTGGACAATACACATGGTTAACTGTAGTCACCATGCTGAGAGCACAAACTTATTTAGCTTAAATAGCAAGTTCATGTCTTTCTTCCTTTCTTTCTTCTCTCTCTCTCTCTCTCTCCCTCTCTCTCTCTCTTCCTTCCTTCCTTTCTTTCTTTTTATTTATTTTTGGTTTTTCGAGCCAGGGTTTCTCTGTGCAACAGTCCTGGCTGTTCTGGAACTCACTTTGTAGACCAGGCTGGCTTAGAACTCACTGAGATCTCCTGCCCCTGTCTCCCAAGACTGGGATTAAAGGCGTGGCCACCATTGCTGGCTGCCAGTTTATCTTTTTCAACCAACATTTCTCCATTTCTGCTTTAGTCCTGACAAACACTTTTCCTATTCTGTGCACCTGTGAATTCAAAGTTTTAGAAATCATTTTTAAAAAATTTTTTGAGATAATACTGTAATTACATTTCCCCACTCTCTCACATCCAAACTGTCCCATGTATCTACCTGCTCTCTCTTAAATTCATGGCCTCTGTCTTTCACTGTTGTTATATACATGTATTTATGCATGTAATATATATACATATTTAAATTGAGTTTTAAATTTATTTTGTTTTGAGGGTACAGGTAATTGAAACTTTTGCATTCTGGGCAAATGCTCTCCCACTAATCTGCAGCCTGGGCTCAAGGTTTTTTTGATCCAACACATAAGTCCAATCTTGAAGCATTTGTGTTTCCGTGTGTGGCTTACTTCTCTTTGTATAGTATTCTCCAAATTTATATGTGTTATTGCAAGTGAAAATCCCCCTCCCTCTTATGGTTAAGCAATATTCTATTTTATATGTACATTTTCCTGATCCATTCATCAGTGAACAAAAGTTTAGGTTGTCTTCATATCTTGGCTATTGAGGATCATGCCACAATGAGCATGGCAGTGCTGATATCTCTTTGACATACAGATCTCGTTGCCTTTGGCTTTATACCAAGTCAAGCAGAGGTATTCCTGGATTATTCGACATCACTTCTTCTGCTTTTAATGTGTTTAGGAAACCTTAATACTGTATACTTAAAATAGTATTAACTTACATAAACACCAGTGGAAGGTGAGTTCCCTTTTATTCACACCCTTTTCAAAACTTACTTCTTCACATAGCCATTCTAGTAGGTGTGAGTGGGCATCTTTTTTTTGTGACTTCAGTTTGCATTTCCCTGATGATTAGCATACTTTTTTTAACATATCCATGAGGGCACTTGTAAGTCTTCTTTGTGATCACCTCTATTTCAATCCTTCACCCCACCTTTATTATTTTTGCTATTGAGTTTAATGATCTTGTATATTTTCGATATTAATCTATTTCCCTACCACCAGCTACTTTTTCATTCCGTTGACTGTTATCTTTGCCCTGCAGAACATTTTCTTAGCTGAATCACTTATCTTTGCTTTTATTGTTTGTCCTAATGAGACCTCTCTTTGCAACTTCGTTCAAGGCATTTTTTAATCATCCATTCATTAATTCGTTTAATCCAGTATTTGAATTCTACCCGAGTTTAGGAGCTGCCCCATGCCCTAAGGATTAAAAAGCAAGACTAGGCTGGGGCCATAGTTCAGTGGTTAAGAACAGGTACTGTTGTTGCAGATGACCCAAGTTCTTTTCTTAGCACACACAATGACCAGATGCCCGCAGCCTTCACAAGTCCTTCTACACATACACACAGACACACACACACACACACACACACACACACACACACCCTAAAAGAGTAAGACTATCCCTTCTAGTTTAACAGCAGACAAAAAAGAAAATATATCAAGGCTGGAGAGATGGTTCAACAGTTAAGAGCATTTATTGCTTTTATAGAAGACTAGAATTCACTTTCTGACACCCACATGATGGCTCGAAGTCATCAGCAACACCATTTCCAGGGGATGTCATAACCTCTTCTGACTCCCATGAGCAACAGGCTTGTATGTGGTACACATCCACCCGTGTAGGCAAAACATCCATACACATAAACAAATATTAAAAGAAGATATCAGTAAGAAAATAACAGAAGGTGAGAAGACGTGGTGAAAAGTTCAGAGTAGGGGTGTTGCACTGATGAAGCTATTGTAGAGGTTACTATAGACTGCCTCTGGGTTTTTGGAGTGTAGACTATGGGTAATGACATCCATTATAGAGACATCCGATGTAGAGAAATGTATACATTACAAATTGAGATTGGCTGATTAAAAGACAAAGGCATTATTCCAGGCTAATCAACGAGAAGCTAAGGGTGAAATGAGATCAATACACAGGCTTAAGGCACTAGTCAACAGCAGAAACATGGGTGGAACCCATTTCCCCTCATTTTCAATACCATTTTTCCTCACATAACACAAACCACTATGGGGTGTGAATGTAATTAACACTGGGCTGTGAGGTGAGGGAATTCACCATAGTTAGGCAAGAAAAGCAAGACACTTGCAAAAGCAGAGAGAGGAAAGTCCTACCTTCTACAGAATGGAGGTGTTTGACACCCAGCTCTCAGCAGAAAGAACTCTTGCCTTGAAGACTGTTCATAACAGAGAGCTGGGGGTCACAGGGGTCCCCAATAACTGTCTTTACCTGCATGGTTCTCATCCTATTTGGAAGATGAGTGAACCCTTACCCTTGTTTCGGCCCTCTCTAAATCATGTGGTGGGGACAAAATAAATTTATAAAGCTGCCTCATCTTTGGCAAGTCCAACGTGGGCAGAAGCTTCAGGAATGCACCGTAATAGCCCACCCACATCCCTTCTTTATTCAAACAAATCTGAAACAACAAAGCTTGAAAACTTTCCACTCTGCCCTATTGTAACTGTACCATGGTTGGGGATTTCAATAGCCCCAGGGAGGTAGGGATGTGTCTGCTCCCAGCTCAGACACTCCCACAATAAACAATCACCAAACAGCTTGCTGCCCTAGGCAACTGCTTGTCCAGCTTGGGCTAGGGTGGGAAGGGGTCTAAATCAGAATTCAGGCTCTGAGGCTAAGAAATGCTCAGGAGTTTAGCACACCTTTGAGGCACTGGCGCTTCCTTGAGAAGACCGGTTTATCAGAATCATCCAATTAAGTTCACCCTGGATGACAGGCTTGGGGAAAGGGAGTCAATGGAAGGTCAACCAAAGGAAGGAACAACCATGGTACATTTAGGGTAAATAAAGCTATATATATATATATATATATATATATATATATATATATAATATATATACATACACACACACATTTTTTTTCTTCTGCAAAGGTTCCCTTCTATAGCGAGGGCAGGTGACATCTTAAAAACACCACCCCAAGAACAACACAAACGGGGGCAAAATGAAATGGCTTCTCTTCAGCCTTTAGGTCCCTCCTGGCCCGTGAAAAGAACAGGTGGGAGGGATTCAGGGACGAGGCGAGGGCCAGCAGATCAAGAAGGGCTTAGGAGGTGTTTTCTCGAGCTCCCAAGCACGGGTGGAGAACCGCCAACGGCTCCTCCGGACTGTGACAATTCCTCTTTATCGTCGCGGATGGGTGTCTCCGTGAGGAAGACAGAAAAAACGGATGGGTTACACAGGGGACTTAGGAAGTCCGTTTAAACGTACAAAAGAAAATACAAAAAAAAAAAAAAAATTGGGGCCTCAGCGGGTCGAAGAAACATCCCGACTGGCGCTCGCTTTCCACGAAGTCCCCACCCCACTCCTCCTGGCTTTCTTCATTTTCAGGCATCCTCCCACCAGGTCCTCTCAGCCCCCGGGCGTTCCCGGCTGGCTCGTGGGGACCCCGGGCATCCCGAGCCAGCAGCAGGCTGAGCCGGGCGTGTCCCCATCCCTCCGCCCGCGCCTCGGGGGGCCGGCCTGGTCCAGATCGCCTTCGGTGGAGGGGGCGGGGGTAGGGGAGGGCCCGGCCTTTGCCGAAAGGCCAGCGGTGGTGGGCGACACCCGGCCGGGCCGA
This sequence comes from Mesocricetus auratus, assembly GCF_017639785.1. Classification (NCBI taxonomy): domain Eukaryota; kingdom Metazoa; phylum Chordata; class Mammalia; order Rodentia; family Cricetidae; genus Mesocricetus; species Mesocricetus auratus. Next base: position 15,886,530 of record NW_024429204.1, on the reverse strand, counting down.
GCGGCTCGCCCACGGCCCGCCACCCGGCACCGAGGCCCGTCCCGGGGTCCCCGCGCCCGCGCCCGCGCCGGCGCCTCCTCCGGGCCGCCGGGGGGTTATGAATGGGCGCAGCGGAAGCCCCGCCCCACCCGGACGTGACGCCCGGCCAATGGCAGCGCGGGCTGCGTGGATGGATGAGGTCAGCGCTGTCGTGTCGGGAATGGAATGTGTAAGTGTAACATTCAGAACCGGGTAACATTCGGCGACCGAACGCGGCGGCCGGCAGCGCTAGCTAGCGCGGAGGCCTGCGAAGCGCCGCTCCGAGGCCGGCACTGCCCCTCGCGCGGGGAGGACGCGCCGCCGCCGCCGCCACCGCCGCCGCCGCGGCCACCTCCACCGCCAGCGCCGCTGCCGCCGCCGCCTCCCCGCCGCCGCCGCCGCCGCCGCCTCGTGCAGCCGGCCGGGCCGCCGCGCGCCCGGGGAGCCGGCCCCGCGAGCGAGCGAGCGAGCGCAGGAGTAAACACCGGCGCGGAGTGTGCGAGCCGCTGCAGAAGGGAAGAAAGGGAACATGCAGGGGTTTGTGAGGTTACGGCGCCCCAGCTGCAAGATGCACTAGCCGGCCGGGAGCCGGGGCGGGCTGACTTGTTGGAACCCGTAGCGCTCGCTCTGCACCCGAGGAGTCCGTGGTGGATGAGTTGAAGTTGCTGTCCCCGGGCTCGTTCTCCGCGCCGCCGACAGTCGGAACCCCGAGCGGCGAGCCAGGCGCTCCGGTCTTGCCATTGATTGGGTATCTATCGGGAGCTTTTTTTTTTTTTCTTTTCTTTTCTTTTCGCCGCTCGGCTCTCTCTTTTCTTTTTCTTTTTTTTCTCCCCCTCCCGGTCTTGTTGCATGCGAGAAGACTGCAGCCCCGCTGCTCGCCCGCCCGCCCGCCCTGGGTGCGAGACCTCCTGCCCGGCTCTCTCTCCCGCCTGTGCATTCATTGTGCAGCCCAAAGATGAAAGACCGAAGGGGAGAAAGTTAAAGAAATCGCCCACATGCGCTGGATCAGTCCACGGCTTGGGGAAAGGCATCCAGAGAAGGTGGGAGCGGAGAGTTTGAAGTCTTTACAGGCGGGAAGATGGCGGACTGGAGCTGAAAGTGTCGATTGGGAAACTTGGGTGATTCTTGTGTTTATTTACAATCCTCTTGACCCAGGCAGGACACATGCAGGCCAAAAAACGCTATTTCATCCTGCTCTCAGCTGGCTCTTGTCTCGCCCTTTTGTTTTATTTCGGAGGCGTGCAGTTTAGGGCATCGAGGAGCCACAGCCGGAGAGAAGAGCACAGTGGTCGGAATGGCTTGCACCAGCCCGGTCCGGATCATTTCTGGCCCCGCTTCCCGGACGCTCTGCGCCCCTTCTTTCCTTGGGATCAATTGGAAAACGAGGACTCCAGCGTGCCCATTTCCCCCCGGCAGAAGCGAGACGCCAACTCCAGCATCTACAAAGGCAAGAAGTGCCGCATGGAGTCCTGCTTCGATTTCACCCTTTGCAAGAAAAACGGCTTCAAAGTCTACGTCTACCCGCAGCAGAAAGGGGAGAAAATCGCCGAAAGTTACCAAAACATTCTAGCGGCCATCGAGGGCTCCAGGTTCTACACCTCGGATCCCAGCCAGGCGTGCCTCTTTGTCCTGAGTCTGGATACTTTAGACAGAGATCAGTTATCACCTCAGTATGTGCACAATTTGAGATCCAAAGTGCAGAGTCTCCACTTGTGGAACAATGGTAGGAATCATTTAATTTTTAATTTATATTCTGGCACTTGGCCCGACTACACCGAGGACGTGGGGTTTGACATCGGCCAGGCGATGCTGGCCAAAGCCAGCATTAGTACTGAAAACTTCCGACCCAACTTTGATGTTTCCATTCCCCTCTTTTCTAAGGATCATCCCAGGACAGGAGGGGAGAGGGGCTTTTTGAAATTTAACACCATCCCTCCTCTCAGGAAGTACATGTTGGTATTCAAGGGGAAGAGGTACCTGACGGGGATAGGGTCAGACACCAGGAATGCCTTATATCACGTCCATAACGGGGAGGACGTCGTACTCCTCACCACCTGCAGGCATGGCAAAGACTGGCAGAAGCACAAGGATTCTCGCTGCGACAGAGACAACACGGAGTATGAGAAGTAAGTGAGGGCTGCCGCCCGCCCGTCGAGGCTCAGCCCTGGGCCCTGGATGCCTGAGCCCAGGTGTGCGAGGTTGGGGGATGCCGGGTGGAGGAGGCGGAGAAGCCAGCCCTCGGAGCTGGGGCTTCCTGCTTGCCTAGGACCAAGTAGCCGGGCTCCAGGGTTGGAGGAGAGCGAGTTTGAGCTCCTCAGGCAAACTCGACAGTACTCTCTCCAGTCAAGTAGGAGGAGGTGTCTCCCGGATACTTTGAAAACTATTCACGACCCGTGTGTGTGTGTGTGTGTGTGTGTGTGTGTGTGTGTGTGTGTGTGTGTGTGTGTGTGTGTCTTGTGTGCTTTGCGGGGCTCTGATCCAAGTTTGGAAACTGGGCTTCACTGGGGTTGGGGGGGTACTGGAGAAGGTTTGCGGGGTGTCTGGAGACCCGGAGAGACACTGAGTCTGTCCTGGTCCACAGGTACTCGCCCCTATGATGATTGTTTTCTTCATGAACAGTACCTGTTCTCCGTGGAGTTTGCCAGGATTAAATTTTTGTCTTTTCCCCTAAGCTTTTAGGTTCTTGCTAGCTGGACTAATACGTAGATTTTTAGCTACCCAACTTGTGACTGCTCCACAGCATTGGTATTTACAAAGGTAGAGTGTAAGTTGGTGAAGGCCTCAGACTTTGAATGTAGTCATCATTCATTCATTCATTCGTTCGTTCATTTGTATGTATAAGCCCTGCCTTCTCTGGAGAAACTTTAAAATCTGGGCCTCAGGCCCACTGTGGTAAACTACCCTAGCTAATTTAGATTTCCCATTCCTCTTTGTCTTTATCTATTTGCATATAAATGTAGACTGTTAGTCTTTGAATGGGCTGGAGAGGCCTCCTTAGCCTCGGTGGAGAGCAGAGTTTTGTGTAGTTGCTAAGTAACTGAGTTGGTTACTTTGTAGCCCCTTTCAAGTCTTCCTTTTCCTTGTCTCTAACAGTAGCTGACACGCAGGATTTCAGGTCAAAGGTAGAATCCACAAATCTGTTTGAAGCCGAGGCTAGCAGGTCAGTTTCCTGATAGGCGAGGTCAGTGCCCCAGACTCTCACTTGCCTCTGGCTGGGAAAGAGTTAGCGGGCTCCTATGGTGCATTTCCACTTTACGCCAGTTAAAAACCAGAGCAGCCTTGTGCTATCCAGGGAAGGAAGGGGAAACCTCTCAGCTGACTGCAAGAGGAACAGGCAGAGGTTGGGCGCTTGTGCAATTGATTCATGAAATGCAGAGTAGGGGAAATGCTTCCCAAACCTGATTGGATCCGGAAGGGGTAGGGTGGGAAAGGGGCCCTGAAATGAAAGGTGTGATTGTTGTCCATGGAATCCCGCCGACTCTCTGGTCTCCATGGCAGTGACTGCAAGGGAAATTAAAGTCCTCTCCGACTTGATCATAGAGAGAGGATGTATCAAATACTCCCGATTCTGCTTCTGAACCCCTAGGACCTTTTCCATTTCAAGTGTAGGAACAGCCCAAGGCTAGGATCAATTGTGAATCTATATTTTCCTACACGGGGAAGTTATGTGTGAATATTGAGTGTTGTTGTAACGGAGTGAATTTTTTTCCCTCACAAAATAGTCTTAAACTGTGGTCAGAAATAAACTGCTTTGTTTAAAGGACATCTACTTTGAATTCTGGGGGCGCCTCTAAGAAAACAGTGCCTTCTAGGAATTTCTTTGGCTGGTGTGTTGTAGAGAGTAACCTGATAAGGCAAGCCTCCTCTTTTGATGTCTTCTAAAGAAATCTCGCCACATTTTATAGAAAGATCAGGGCGTTCTTCATTCTGGAAAAGCAGAAGAGAGCTTGCACCTTAGGAAACTTGCCTTGTGTTTGGGGCATTGCCTGAGTTCTGGGCCTCCAGACATATCTTCGTTGTGGTCTTTTTCCCACAGTCATTATTAATTCTTTATATTTTTCTGTGTAAAGCTTACTTTCACTTTCTAGAGAGGAGGGATGAAGAAACGTGTAGGCTTGCTGGCTTCCATGCAACTTCGTTTTGCTAGTTGAATGTAATTGATTTTTCACCTTGCTGTGATTGGGCCAAAAAAAATCTGACATCTTTCACCTTTTCCTGACTTATGTTTAAAAACCACCTGGGTCAGAACCTTGGGATCATATCTCTTTGGAAATGTGGCACTTAGAAAGAAAGCAAGTTTGTTCCCCTCCCCCCCCCCTCAGCAGGGTTTTCCTTGGTTTTATGTTCCCTTTTACACTCCTCCCAGCCCTAACTTTGTTTAATAGGACAGGTTAGCAGTGCAGGACACTGGCCCTCACCAGCCTGGCATTCCTAAAGTTTTAATTCCTTACCCATCTTGGATTATCAAAATCGTTACTTGCGAATACTATCAGCCTTTGCTTTTGACTTCGGAATACAGAGATGACACCAGAATACAGAACTCTGGAAGCAGTGTGTTTCGTAGCAGACACTCCTGTGCTAGCTACACTCTGAAATAAGAGCGTCTGATGTGGTCCTACTCTGGGGCCTGCAGGACTCCACTGAGGCGAACGACCCCAGACCTTTGAAGAGGAGGGGGGAGATGCTGAAGTCAGGTTCGCGAAAGTGGTCCCTGAAGATTTGGCTTCTTACATGGAAGCCACTCTAGAGTTGATTTCTACCCAGGGTTTAGGCTGTTTCCAGGGCGCGCCAAGCCTTCACTTGGTGACCGGCCTGCTGTAAAGACAGGATCAGTTTTTTATCTATTTCTCTTCTTCGTTAGCAAGTGCCTATGAAAAGGTTTCAACTTAATTTGCTTCTGCAGGCAACTCTCATGCAAGTTTGCCTTGGACACCAGATCTGATAACTAGATTGGAAATTTGTGGCACCTTCGTCAAGTTAGGCTAGTAGAACATAAGCAGATGCTTCAACTCCAAGAATAGTTGCTTCCAGTGATAGTATGTGATGCTGTATGTTGAAAGTCAGATGGTTGAGGATTCCTGTCCCACTTGCGATTTTGTGAAAAACCACACATGGATCACACCAGCGTAGAACAGCTCCATCCAATGAATGGGGATAATTTTGTGCTAGGGAAAAAATTGGTTCCTGTAAACTTTGACCCAGCTTTCCAAGATTATATTAAACACCTATTTTTTATGATGCACATAGTCCTTACCATTTACATATCTTTTTAGGTTTTTTGAGACAAGATTTCTTTCTCTCTTTTTTTTTTCTTCGAGACAGGGTTTCTCTGTATTGCTTTGGAGCCTGTCCTGGAACTCGCTCTGTAGACCAGGCTGTCTTTGAGCTCACAGAGATCCTCCTGCCTCTGCCTCCCGAGTGCTGGGACTAAAGGCGTGCGTCACCAACGTCCAGCCCGGCAAGATTTCTCTGTATCTCCGTCTGTCTTGGAACTTGCTCTCTAGGCCAAGCTGGCCTTGAACTCGGGGATCCACTGTCTCTGTGTCCCCTGAGTGATGGGGTTAATACAAGCACCACCACACCCAGCTTTCAGTTGCATGTCCTAACAGGTATAGGCAGCAGCGACTGAGTGAGTGTCTGTTGGGATCAGGAGTGAGGCCTTGGAGAAACACTCCCCTTTCTAATCCTTAGGGCTCCTCTGGCGTCTTTACTGAGCCTTTGCCTGAAGGTCACAGTTCAGATCCCTTTGAAGGTCATTATTAGGGAACTTCAAGTTTGGCTATCTCAAACACAAGGAGGAGAAGGTAGTGAGAGGTGACATCTACTTTTGCCCCCCCCATAATTGTTTTCAAGCAACTTTGCTGAGGACACTCAAAAGACAGTGCAGATCTTTGGACCCCTTTCTGTGTTCCCCAAAGCTGTACTCTGCTGGTATTTAGAAACCAAAACATACCTGTAGTGCATGTGTGTGCACATGGGCCTATGGAGGTCAGAGGACAACTTGGAGCCAGTTCTCTTCTTTAGATGAGCTCTGGGAATCGAACACACACCCTCAGGCTTGGAGGCAAGTGCCCTTCCCTACTGAGTCACCTCATGAGCCCCAGCCAGGGCGTGTTGTAGGTAGGTGATCGTTTTTTTAGCTTCTAGCACTCTCAGTTCTTAGGAATAGAAACTAAAGCATGGCAAATTTTCGGGACCAGTCAGAACTCCGATGACTGTAGGCTCTAGAATGGCCTTTGGGAGTTTTCATTAGTCAGCTCTCTTCCATTTCTAATTGCAACCACTTTGGAAACTCTCAGCCCCCAGGACATCCGAGTGGTGGTTGGTATTTCTGCAACTTGGTGAAAACTTTCCATGGGTGACTGGCAGGTGATGAAAAAGAAAAAAGATGCATGTACAGTTTGTCACATAGCTTAAAGGTTGGTGCAAATCCTGAGAGGACATCCTCAGAACCTTGCTGTGGGGTTCACAGTTTCCTTTTATTGTTACTTAAGGTGGATGTGTCCCCGAAAGTGCTTAATTTCACTGCTTCTTCTTTTTAATGCTTTATTTTGTTTTATTGAGACTTTTCTATTTGGCCTTAAGAACTTAGGGAACAGATCAAATTGACCAAACAAGTTGAATTCAGAGGTCCTTGTAGAGGAAGGAAGATGCGCTTTAGACAAGTCTTGACCCAGAAGGGCTTTCTCTCCTTTTCCTCCTTTATCCTAAGGAGGCTTGACAGACACTTGGAGCAAGTTCCTGATGGTCCAGGCCTAACTCCTCAGTAAATGTTTTCCTCCTCCCAAGTGAAAGGCAGGAACTGCGAGTCAAGACTTCAAATGTAAAACACGAGCACCTTTCTCCCCACAGTTGTGTTAAGGATGCAAAATGATCCTAAAATAACCCACAGATTAGAAATCATAGTCCTGGGCCAGGCTATGAAGTCAACATGTGTGTCTTCTGACAGGGAGGCTGTGCCCTCTTCCCCCAAGTTTCCTTCCTTTTGTGAACACCTGTCTGCAGAGACCCCCCTGAGAGCCTGATTCACAAGGAATTAAGGTTGGGGGAATGCTAGCACTACTTGGAGGCATATGTGCATTTTGTTTGAGCTCACAGTAAGAAGTGTTGAGTGGTGTCTGTTACCCTAGCTATGGGCCTAACAGATTTTACTGTAGTTAATGACAAGGACCTAAGATTCGGCCTTGTCTGTCCGAGAGGAGGCCACCTTTGGTCCTCTTGACTCCAGCCTGGGTGGCACAGAATTGTCAAGAGGAGACACCGTACTGTCAGGTGGTTATGCTTTGCCCTGTCCTGGAGGATCTACTGTCACAGGACAGGGTTCTAGAAAAACTCTGTTGGTGACCGTGTCAGTGTCAGATCAAAGGTTTGGTAGGTAGGACCAGGCTGTCCTGCCCGCAGCCACCTTGCAGCCTATCTTGCTGGCGCATCATACCGGTGTGTAAGCTGAAGCTGGAGGTGCCGAGGGAGCTGGTCCAAGGCTTCCCAGCTTGTACGTGGCAGATCTTGGGCGGTAGCCCAGGCTCTCTGGCTCCCAGTTCTCCGTCTTCTCACCATAGCCTGCTACTGCTTCCTGACACTCAGCCACCAACGCTGTGTGTGAGTTCAGGCGAAGTGGTCATTGGATTCTGCAGTCTCCAGGCATGAACATGGGGGCTCCTCTTCGATGGAATGTAATAACTGTTTTCACTCAGGGTCTCTTCTACACGGGTCGGCTTCAAACTCACTACCCTCCTTCCAAACTGGAAGAATGCTTATTACTGGACTTTAACCTTCCCTAGCTCGCCGAAACCTTTTGGACAAGTGAATCGTGGATCCACTTCACCCATTAGAAAGTAGGGTACCAAGGTTAGAAAAGCAAGCAAGGAATTACATCTGATGAACTAATTAATGATCCTGTAACCAGGGCCTTTCGATCCCCGAGCCTACATACTTTCAGTCCTTCCAAATGCTAGTGCCCCGGAGAATAAACACAGCAGATGCTTCTCTCGTTGCTTTTTTTCTTGCTTCCCAAGGAATGGATTCGCTTGCACATGCAGGGAAAGGACTTCAGTTCTGACATACCAGCCCTGAACTCCTTGAAGGGAAGCTTCATGAGTATTGCAATCTGGCCTGCATGGATTCAGCTTTTCAGTCTCCCTGGACTCTTCACAGAGACCTCTGCTGTCACTGAAAAGTCCTGTCCCTTCCTGTCTGCTCTCGGGGGATTATAAACGGACCCCCTTGGATGAGACCCAGGATGACAGTTGCCCCAGGTAGATGCGTGTTCCTCTAACATAGAAGGACCCACTGGGAGATTCTGCTTCTCGACACAGGACACCCATTGCTCTCAGAGCCTCAGCTCTGGAACGTCGATTCTCAACCCATGGGTCCTGACCCCTTTGGAGGTCGAACAACTCTCTCAAAGGGGTCGCCTAAGACCACCAGAAAACACAGATATTTACATCACAATTCATACCGGTAGCAAAATTGCAGTTATGAAGTAGCAACGAAACTGATTGCATGGTTCGGGGTCACCACAGCATGAGGAACTGTATTAAGGGGTCACAGTGTTAGGAAGGTTGAGGACCACTTCTTTAGGACAAAAGACAGTGCTGCTGGCCAGGGTGCGGCCCACGCATGCATAATTCAGGTAAAACTGTTGTTTCGAAAGGAACGCAAGTGGCGCCATCGCTCAGTGAGCATGAGGCCAGGAGTCTGGATTTCCAGCGCCCATGTAAAAAGCCAGCTATGCGCGCTTATAATGTCATTGCTGGGGAGTTGGAGACCAGAGGATGCTTGGTGCTTGCTGGTGACACTTCTAGTACAATTGGTGAGCCTCGGGGGTCAGAAATTAGGTCAAGTGTTTGAGCAAGACACCCCGTAATGACATTGGCTTCTGTCCTCCATATGGCCGCACACATGTGCACATCACACATACGCATGTGCACACGTGTCGCAAAAGGTTATCTGTCGGCTTTTGAGGGGAATGGGGAAGGCTCAGCATGCAGCAGAGCGACACTGCGTGACATTTCTTGCCCCATTGTGAGAGCTAGGCCATGTTAAAGTTTGACGGAGCCGCCTAACTTTGTGTTTGTGTTGTTTTATCTCTGCCTGTCCTAACGCTTTGTCCAGCTGTGTGAATTATTTAGTCAGTGGTAAATAAACCTTAACTTCACTGTTTGTCCAAGCTGCCCACGTGCTCAAGCCGGGGCCTCTTCTTTGGTAAGCACAGCTCCCGGCTTTCCACGGGCTGACCTCTCTGCTTTGGAATAGTTGAAACCAGAACTAAGCGTCTTTTGGACGTTTTCTCTCAACGCTTTTGAGGAGCATTTTGCTGTCCTACCAAAGTGACTTCGAAAGTGGGACTTTTGAGAGCACTTTTCTTTCTCTTCAGCTCATAGCTGTATCATACTTTCACCATTTGTATTCTCTTACTTTTGGAGGATGAATTTCACTGGAGTGCCTGCCTTGTGACCCAGGTCTCTCACAAACAACAGAGGACTTGTGTGCCCATCCCCCACCCCTCATCCCTCTAGGGTGGTAGGCGTTTTTTTTTAAGGTGAGGCAAAGCACCCAGTTCGGGAAGTGGCCGTCATTAAATGACAGCTTAGATAAACAGGGTAGGTGGTAATTGGCCCTGCAGGGGTCTTTGAAACTCCAGGCTCTGTTCCCTTTGAAGTTTTGTGTTGGCTCCAGCCAGAAACCTCTCTGGACTCTTTACAACGCTGGCAGCCCTAGCCTTCTCTCACCAAACACAGTGCTTGCTTTCTGGGGGTCTCAGGGTCTGCTGACCCTACTTGGGGGAGATGTTCTTCTCATAGCATCTGGTATCGGTCTAGGCCTTGCTTCTATTTCCCCTTTGATTGTAGACTCCGTGGTCCATGGGAAGTGAGTTTGGGCAGGTTCTTCACCTCGGGACAGCCACGTAAGCAATTCTTAAACCTAAGTGCATTGCTCCAAGTGCCTTTAAACTAGGCACACACACACACACACACACACACACACACACACACACACACACACACACACACACAGTGAGAGACAGAGAGAGAGAGATAGAGAGATAGAGAGAGCAGTTTAATTCCTTATTTTCAAGACTTTTTTATTGTTTGGTAACATAACTCCTTTTGATAGCACTGAGAGATTTGAAGCAATACCCACTTCCATTTTACCTTGTCCCTTATGTGAAGCTGTAGAAGGCAGAGCCCGGGCTTCTGAGCCAGGGGATAACTGACTCACAAGGATTCCTCGGCTAGGTTTTTCACCTCTCAGCCTTGGTTTTGCATCTGGAAACAGATTAGATTACTAGCCTTACAGTGTCCTGAAGAGGCTCAGAAGAGGAGTGATGGATGTGAGTGTACCTTGTAAATGCTAATGTGCTCTCAAGGGTGGTGGTGTTATTAAAACCATCTTCCCGTCGTCGTGGTCCAGGCAGCCGTATAGTGGCTCAGCTAGTTTCATAACTTGGCTCTTTGTAACTGTGCCCGGGAACTGTCTCTGCCCATCTCTTCCCTGCAATGGGGCGTAGGTAGGTGCTCTGCTCTTTAATCGTCGCTCTGTGGGATGTGGCAAGACCTGTGTGGGGTCTTCATGTTGGAGGTGGCAGATGGCAGGGGGAGAGGGTGGCCTCTGGGAGAGTCCAGCATTTTATTGGTCCCACGTCCCTTTGTGTTCCCTGCCTCGAGAATGCGGGGTTATTCCTTCTGCATCTGCCATTGCCAGCCCAGGGTGACATGTGGAGAGCCACACTGTGTGAATGGAACCCAGCCACTTTTAGCAGTCTCCTTGAGCTGGCTCAGCAGGTTCTTGGGCTACAGTGACAAGCTCAGAAATCTCTCAGGCCACCTCAAGTTACAGGATTTATTGTAAGGGGACAGGAGACAGAAACTAACCTGAGACTGCTCTGCTGAGTTCTGGGGATATGATACTATACGTAGGCGAGGTGATTTGCTTCTGTCCCGGACAGCTTTTCTGCTCCTCTGTGGCTGCTGACCATCACCGGTTAGTCTCTGCTTACGGCTGTTCGTTGTCTATGTCTGGTGGGAAACCAAGTCTGGTTGACTTTTCCAGTGATCCTTGTTTTTCTAAGGAGTTGGCATTCATGCTAGGCCAAGCCTTGGGTGGGGTGGAGACCCGGTCAGTGGCGGGATCTCCCTGTCACAGCACCACTCTTTTGCAAATGGACTGTTTGCTTTTGTTTTTTTGTTTTTGCAAAGATTATTGGAAAAATAAGTGATTGCAAAAGGTGATTATAAATAAACCCCCTTGGGATGAGGACTGGAATGATAGTTGCCCCAGGTTATAATGCGTGATTCAATAGTATAGAAAGGCCCACTGGGAAATTCTGCTTCTGGGACTCCGGACACCAATTGCTATCAAGCCTTAGGCTCTAGAACAGGTGGATCTCCTTTTGCAAAGCACATCTTGAAGTTGTTTCCTGGAACAGGGGATTGTGGTTAGGGGAAGTTTCGCTGCTGCGGCAGGTGCTGTTGAAGCCATATCCTGTTGGCACTTTTGTGTCTGAGCTCAGGGGATGGCAGCAGCCGCTGGCATTTATGGAGATTCTGCTGTGTGCTGGTTGGGTTGCACCTTCTCTCTGAGCTCAGCAAGAAAGTACAGTTTGCTCAAGTGAAGAAACAGAGGCAGAGAATCTTAAATTGAACCTACATTATTAGCACAGCCAGACTATAGAAATGGAGGTGTTCTGACTTCCAGGCCTATGCTGTCAACCTTAGTGGCTTTTGAGTAGTCCTCTCTGGCAGCAACAGGACCAGCGTCTCATCCGTTGTTGCCTGTTTGATTGACGGGTGGAGCATCACTTGGGTTTTCACCTGGAATTGATTTCATCAAGTTTAGAGAGAGAATTCTAAGTATTTTGGAAATCTGATTTCCCAGATAGAGTAGATTTGAAGCTGTAAATTTAGAGGCACGTGTTGGAGTCTCGCAAATAGATCTGGGAAGATGGGACAGCTGACAAGACAAATATAAGAAAGTAGGCCTGGGGGTTGCCTGGCAGTTTATGAATAGCTGGCCTAGCGCTCAAGAGCGTGTCCTCCATGCCGCACACACAGCAGTGGCTGTGCCTCCGAGTCTTGGGTAGTTAGTACCTTGTCACCCAGTACAGCCTCGGTAAATATTTGATAAGCTACACTGTAGTTTGTTAGGGTTGACCCCGAAGCATCATTTGTGTGTACTCCTCTGTAATAAAGTGGAAAAAAACCCAGTCCATTTCTATAACTTGCTTAATCAGGTGGGTGATATAAAAATATTTGGGTGCCATTAAGAATAAGCTATCCTTTTGGAAATTTGTCAGTCAAGCTAACCTTAGCGTCTTGCCTGCATGCCCAAGGTGGGCATGAGAAATTGAGATGCAGAGAAAGGCGGTGCCAGGAGGAGATGAGGAAACCTCTAGTTTGTGTCCCAGAGTTGTCCCAGTAAGCATGTTGAGGCACAGGACGCTCACACTCTTAGAGATGAGAACTCATGGGTGGAAGCCTAGAATGGATTCCACCATGTATCCGGCCTATGCTCCAGCACCCCGAGAGTTCATGAACTCGTCTGTGATATTGCTGTTGTAAACTATGATCACCGCACTACCATGCCCCAGGGCTTCTCATTGGTAGTTGACACCTCATGGCCTCTGGTCTGTTTCCTCAACTTCATCCCTTCCTCAAGTGAGAGCCACACCCCTCTTTCTGCTTCCTTTTCCTACAGCCTTCTGGAAAGCTGCCACCCTGCAATTTCTCACTTCTAGAGTTGCTTCCTGGAGCCCTGGTCTGTGCTTTCTTAGAACATACCATAGCCACTATAGCTTTGGATTTCCGTTTATTTAACTTTTCGTTTCTCTGTTTGCAGGAAATTACATGTGTGCTGAAGGCAGGAGCCCTGAGTGAGGTTATTTTAATCAGTGTGCACAAAACATACTTTCCTGCCCGTCATGTACATACGGTAGATACTCAGCAGTGACATGCATCACGAAAATGGTACCACGTGTTAGGAAATGCTAGGTTCTCTGAAGAAAAGCATGATCATGGGAAGTACAGTTGCCCCACGACATGGTTGTGGACTAGGAACTCCTGGGAACTTCTGTGAATACATCTTGGCTCCAGCTGTCTAACTCTCTAGGGATGCCCTTCCAGGTTTCTGAAAAGATCAGCCAGTGTTTTGGACACCCAGTGAAAGTAAGACTAAAAGATGGTTTTGTGGTTTTTAAATATGGAAGGAAGACAGCCTCCTTGGGAACACGGCTGGGGACTTTCTCACATAGTTCTGGGAAAGCCCGTGTGGCAGTCGGAGGACAACCTCAGGTGCCTGTCCGCTTTGTTTGAGTCAGTGACATTGCTGCTTGTTGCTGTGGACTTCAGGCTCCCTGACTCTTGAGCTTCCAATGAATCTATCTCTACCTCCCATGGTCTGTCGTTTTCATTTGTGTTCAGAAGTTATGAACATGCCTTCATGATGTATGGAAACACTTTAACCACCTAGCAGTCCCCCTAGCTCTGGTATCAACTAAAATAGGTCATTTTTATTGACCCACCTAGAATGTTGCCACTACTGACCATAGATTCATAGAATATGGTCTGTTAGGACTCACTCCCTTCCATTTGTAAAACAGGCTTTCCAGTCACTTCTCCAAGTTCATTTTGTTCTCTTGCTGGTTCTCCTGGTTTCCCTTTTGTTTGCAAATGAGAAATTTCTTTCAGTACTTTTTGAGAGGTACTTTCTCCTTTTCCCTTTTTTAAAGCTACTATTGTGTTGGCATAAAAATTAGTGAAACCAAATCCAAGTGAACCAACGGGTTCGCTGCACACAAACCCAAGATATTTATGAGGACTCAGGGAAAAATTGTTGGGGGACCCCTTTACCATTTAATTTTAATAGTCTCCAGCTACTAGGACTCCACACCTTTACTTTTCTCTAAATAAACTTTTATTACATATAAAAAACTTACAAATAGATAAAAGCACCCTAGCCCCAAATTAACTAGACCTAAAGTCAATACAAGTTATGAACGTATATACAGTAGAGATGGCTTTCGGAATGGAAACTGGAGTTTCACACTAAATTGGACCCTTTTAGTATCAAGTATGTTTTATGTAGTTGTCCATCGCACAAGCAAAACAGTCCATACAGAATTAAGAGCTAGAACGAAAGGCAGCTGTAGGTCCCCTGGCTTAACTCGTGCCCGTTAGCTCATTCAGGCTTCCTTACCTCTTTGGGTTTAGCCTTCCTTGGTCTTGTTTCTTCTCCCGTATGCACGTACCTCAGTTTACATATGGACCTATTTTACTGGCTGCGTTCTACATGTGGGAGAACACGCAGTTTCTCCCTGAGATTTCTTCCATGCCCCACAGATTGATTGAATAAAAAAATTGGCATCCTTTTTTCTCCCCCCCACTTCATCGAAGCTGGTCCTGGAGGCATTGCTGCTAAGCACACAGAAACGGTGCTGTGAGGCTGCTAATGAATTCATGTGGAGATTTCTCATTCAATTAAAAAGCAAGGGGCGGGGGTGGAAGGAAAGTGTACTGTTATTTCTCCTGCTGGCTTCTATTTCCTGCCCTTAGAATCTTCCCTGGCTTATGAGGACTCCCGAGGTAGGCATGTCGTATGGCATCGCTCAGGGTGTCTAGCTCAGGTAACCTCTGCGGTGCGATTGCTCGATTCTTAGTAGGTCTTAAAAATTGACTTGTATTTTGTGACCATCACATGACACTTGATTAAGTGTGAACTATGTTTTATGTTCCTCCAAAGGTTGCTAATGCTATTTTCCAAAATTACGGCTGACTTTGTATATCTAAAGGAATTGGAAAATCCAATCAGAGGGGAATCTGACAGTAAAATGCTTTGCTGAGAGGCAGAGAATATTTGTTTGTGTGAAAACACCATTTCTTATGTGCTACAGGCGCCTTTAAAATTCACGTTAAAAAGCTACCTTTAAACAGCGTGTTTTATGATGCCCGCATTTTTAAGTATGGTGCAATGTAGCAACCCTTTAAATAGAGAGCAGTGGCCTTTTATGGATTCAAGGAGCAGAAATTTGCAATTTTTTATATTTGGATTTTAGAGTTATAGTACATTTTTAAAAAATGAGAAGCAGTTTATGTTAAGATAAAATTTAACTACCTCAGTGTTTAGTGCAGGTAAAAGATTCCAGTAGTATTTTAATGAATTTATTTTATGTGTTGCCGTGTGTCTAAGGAGGAACTCAAGTAAGGATAATAGAGGGCAAAGAGAGATTAAATGCCAAAATAAATGATAGGTTTCCGTAAAGATAAGTGACGAAATCATTGCCTGTGGGAAGCAGGGACAGAAGAGGAGGAGCTAATGTGAAGAGCTTCGCAAGGTGGGTGGTGCCCTCCGTTTCTTCCCTCTAGTATTCCTGTGAGCTCTCTGGGGACTGGGGGTGTCAGGTCTGCACACACTGTCGTGCGTGTGTGTTTGCAAGTTGGAAGTGTGCTCTGTGGCGCTGGGGGCGGGGCCGATACCAGGGCACCTGGTGTCCAGTTCACTCTGGATAGTTGGGGTCAGACAGTCTCCTTTAGAGAGATGAGCAGGAAGATTATGGAATCAGCACTCAGGAGGTGGAGGCAGGAGGATCCCGCATTTAGGGCCAACCTGGGCTGCTAATCCACATCCCCAAATCACCTCAGGGACTTGCTCTTCTTACCTCGTGAAAGCCTTGCATGGGGTAGGTGAGAAACTAGAGGACCGGGGTTGGCTTGTGCTTGCCCAGCATGTAGACTGTAGGGAACAGTCATTTCTCAACACGGAGCTCAGAGGCACCGGGAGGTTACATATGCATCCTCTGCAGAATGGGGATCTGGATTACAGCGGGGTGTCTCTGTTACTATTTGCGAGACCTAGGGCGATGGCTGTTTGTGTGTCGGTGATCGTGGGGATGGTGATGGTTTCCACATCAGAGGGTTGTGATTGTGGGGGCTGAATGGGTAATGATACGTGTCACATGCTTAGGCCAGACCTTGGTGCATAGTAAACAGCTGGTGAGAAACCACAGTTCCTGCCGTTATTCATCTGTCTCATTAAGACCACATTAGGCTCATAATTTCAGACTCACCGTTTGTGTGTGCTCATCGTTCTCTTAATTTCATTTCTTTCATTTGACCTATCTGTTTACAGCTCATTATAGTTGTAGTGTGCAATGTGATACACGGTAGCTTGCCAGTCATGGGGAACCTCCTGGTGGTTTGGCAAGTGCCCAGAATTCCAACCACCTGTTGGAACCGTTGCCAAAATGCAAAAGATTTTCATTTTCCAGAAGCAGTTCAGCCAAGAGTGCCAATCATCGGGATGATATATTGTGTCTTTAAGAAAATACTCGTTTGGTTTCTGTGATGCTGATCAATGCGTACACTTCGTTCCTGCATCTTGCAAAACCATCCAAATATGATGGCAGGTATTATGGTGAGATTCCCCCGAAATGACTCTCAGAGATAAACCTGTCCGGGACTGAGAAGGTAAAACTAATTTTTTTTTCTCTCTCCAGCAATTCAAGTAGCCAAGCGAGAGATCCCATCATGCAGGAGTATTAGCAAACCGGAAAGCCATGGCAGGGAATAACTTTGCACACTCAACAATTTGCATGGTTAATAATGACTCTAACTTTGGTTGTTGCAGCCTGCAGCTGCAGCGGCAAGACCTCTGTGCTGTTTCTGCATGTCATATTTAAGCAGTGTGCACCTGTCCTTGGCGATAAACTTGTAACTGCAGCCAAGGTGAAGTCAGGGAGGAAATTCTAGACTGTGTTTTGAAGACTGTGCATTCAGACACACTGGAAATTCAGTTTTCATTTTCTCCCAGGGGACACAGCTGCGGTTACCAACAAACACACTCTCTGAGAGTTGTGATCTGATTCCTGTTGGAATCCGCATTAAAGACGTCCTGGCTGTCATTGGGTCAGCCTCACCATATCCAAAATGGGGAAAAACAGGTTGGAATAGGATTTTATTCTTGCTACCAGCTGGATACTCGTGGGCTGTGTGACTGACCTATGTGTTGTGGGGAGTGACTGGCCAGCATTTTGTGTAAAGAGTGTGACTGGCCAGCATTTTGTGTAAAGAGTGTATAACCCAAATCAGTGTCTGTTATTTTCCCCATCTCTGAGATCATCATGAGGTTGGTGCTAGGTCCTCTGCCGCCCCCCCATGTAGCTCTGGCTGGCCTAGAACTCTTGAATGACTAGGCTGGCCTCTAATTCGTAGAGATCCGCCTGCACCTGGTTTCTAAGAGCTGGGATTAAAATCGTAAATGGACAAGCCCGGCTGTGTGTTGTTCGGCATTGAAAACAAAGCATCAGGAATGATGTTCTCAAACACACTTCTTGTGTGGAGAGAGGGTTCTTCCTCTCTTGTCCTGTGGTCTCTTTCCTCTTCCCTCCTTCCGTTCGCCCTTCTCTCTTCTCACTTTCTCTTTTGGTGTGTTAATATGTTCGTGTGGTGTATTTGGTGTATATATGTGTGGGTGGATGGTTATATGGGGTGTGTATGCTGATACCCATTGGTGCATTGGCCAGAATAGTACTGTAGGGTGTATTCTATCACTCTCTCCCTTATTTAAGACAGGGCACACGCCTTTAATCCCAGCACTTGGGAGGCAGAGGCAGGCGGATCTCTGTGAGTTCGAGGCCAGCCTGCTCTACAGAATGAGTTCCAGGACAGCCTCCAAAACAATACAGAGAAACCCTGTCTTAAAAAACAAAAGAAACCAAACAAAACAAAACCCCAAAACAACCACCACCAATAAAGCCATCCCCAAAGCAAAAACAAGCAAACAACAAAACCAAACCAGAAAGATGGTGTGTTTCTGAATTTCAAGCTTACTGATTGGCTGGGCTGGCTAGCCAGTGAATTCCTGGGGTTCACTTGTCTCTGCCCCTCATTCTGGGGTTGCAGGTGTGTGTAGTCGAAATCAAGTCTTCTTGCTTACATAGCAAGCATTGTTAACCACTGAGCCATATCTGTAGCCTTGTCCTATGTCCTCTTAATGTCTTTTCAAAATAGAACTTGCCTTTCTTCTAGTAAACTGACTTAGAGAGTCAAGGAGCAGTGATTAAAAATACCATTTCGTATTTCCAGTGAACTCTTAATTAGATGAGGTGCAATAAGTAGAATGTTTGGACTTTGTCTCTAAAAGCTGCAAACAACTAGTTTTGGAACTCCTAGGCACGATGGCCTGGGCACTTTATCAGCGTGCTCTATTCAGGATATGGCTTAAGAACTATCATTTGAAGCTTGTCATTTTGGGCCCCCTTGGGGGTGTAAAAATGGTCTAGTGATTTTTGAGATAGCAGAACACAAGCCAGCAGACCATTTGGCTTGCACTTCAGCCCGGGGTGTTCCTTGTTAATCACCACCGTCATCTAGCGAAGCGAAGCTTCTATTAAGTATTGCTGTGTCCACTCGGCGCAGGTGAGGTGGTAATCTCAGAGGTAGGTTCCAGCCTATGTGGAGGGACTTGGAAGCTTCCCTTTTCTAGTCTCCTATCCTTCATAATTTTCGGGCTGCAACAGGCATGCCGGCTTTAGGTTTCTCCTCATGTCACTAAGGCCCAATGAGTTCTGGGCTTTAGACAGACAGCTGAGGGCTCACTCTTCTTTTTGGACCGTGAATCTTTCTGAATTATAATTTTTAAAAAGTTTTTGTCTCCTCAGACTCATGCACCTTCGTGGGGGTGGGGAGCTGGCTTATTCTTCTCTGGATTCCAGAGGCTCCCTCCCACTGTGTTAATGTATGTGGTAAGTAAGTACTTAACAAAGGTTATTACATTTGACTCAGTGTGTGTGTGTGTGTGTGTGTGTGTGTGTGTGTGTGTGTGTCTGTGTCTGTGTCTGTGTGTGCGTGCCGCATGTGCACATTTATGAATGTGCCTCTCTCTGTGTGTGTGTGTGTGTGTATATGTGTTGTGGGCGATTGAACCTTGGGCCTCCTAGATGTGTACACTGCTATTGAACTATATTTTGCCTGTAGTTTTTTTTTTTTAGTGTAAAAGTTCCAGAACTAAAATAAAAGACATGAATATGTCCAGTTCTGGGATTAAAAATGTTTTCAAAGGGAGTTGGCATGATGGATCATTGGCTAAGTGCACTGTTGCCCTCCCGTGGGACCGTGGGTCAGTCCCCAGCACGTACATGGTGTCTCATGAGCATCTCTAACTCCAGTTCCAGAGGATGTGATGCCCTCTTCTGACTCTGCTGGTACCAGACGCAGCTGTGGTGCCATGTATGCATACAGGCAAAACATATATACACATAAAATGAGGAAATCTGAGACACACACACACACACACACACACACACAGAGAGAGAGAGAGAGAGAGAGAGAGAGAGAGAGAGAGAGAGAGAGAGAGAGAGAATGAGAATGGCTCTTGGCTGAAGAGATGGCTCAGTGGTTAAGAGCACTGGCTGCCCTTCCAGAGAACCTGGCTCTGACTGCCTACACCCACAGGCAGCTTATAACTGTCTATAGCTACAGTTCTCAGGGTACGGGGGTTGGTTCCTGAAACCCTCTTCTGGTTTCCATAGGCACCAGGCATGCATGTAGCAAATAACATACTTTCAGGCAAAACAAACATGCACACACATTTTTTACAATTAAAAAATATCTAAGATATTTTTGGCTTATGTCTTTTCCAATTTGCAAGGAGGCCAGACCTCCCTGGCTTCTGGAGAAGAAAAATGTACTGAAGAGACCTTTTCCCCACCATTTGCCCCAAATAGATTTTATCTCCAAGTTATTTGGATACTTTCTGCTCTGCTGTTTAAGCTGATCATAGTTTCCAGTCTCTGCAGCATGAGAGCCAGAATGATGTTTATTTGATTTTTGTTTGTTTCCCGGGTTCTTAGCCTATATAGAATCCCAAAGAAATATTTGTTGGACGAGTTTCTTTGGTCATGGTGGCCTGTTAGTGAAGAAAGATTTTGGAGCTGATAAGTTTAACTCACTGTGTGGGGTTTTTTTTTTTTTTTTGAACAAACAATCCAAGGGGTGTTGACTAGGAAGAGTAAATTTGGAAGAGATTATTTTTCCTCCCTTGAGGTTCCAGATAATAGGAGTAAAATTAGAGATGTATCAAAATGAGATGATGATCTGCAGGTTTAAAATAACTTCAGCCTTTGTTATTTTAGTGACAACAGAACTACTTCTGGCCCGCAGAATACTGTATTATAAATTGTTACCTGCACTGTGTTGTCTAAGATGTGCAATTCGTCCTTGCTCAGGCTCAGCACTGGCGGTGCTTGGTGCATGGGAACTGGTTTCCTTTTGAGGAGCGTGCTGAGGGATGCTTGTCCTGTGGGCTTGTTTGTTTGTTTATTTCCTGCCTTTTTAAAATGTCAGCTGGGATCATTTGAGAAGAGGGAAATTCAACTGAGAAAAATGCCTCCTGAAAACGTGCTCTCCTAGGCAAGACTGGGGGTCCTTTTCTTGATGGATGATTGACAGAAGGGTCCAGCGCTTTGTGGGCAATTCTGTCCTCGGGCGATTGGTCCTGGAATGCGTAAGAAAGCAAACTGAAGGAGCCAGGAGAGCAAACCTGTAAGCTGCACTCCTCCATGGCCTTCGTTTCCGTTCCTGCCTCAAGGTTCCGGCCTTTTTTCCTCCAGTGAGGGACTCTGCCTGGAAGTTGCTTTCCATCGTGATGTTTATCACAACCCTGGAGACCTAGCTAAGACAAGGGCGAATCCATGGGGTTTGGTTCTGGCAGCACCGCAGCAGAGAACGCCTTGTTCGTTCCTTTGGCCCTGTGGCTCCTCAAACACCATGTGCTGTGCTCAACAAAGATCTGTGGGGACTGGGAGGCTCTCGTGGACTCTCCCCTCGTAGCATCAGCTGTCCGTGGAGGCGGCACATAGAACTCTGTGTTGTCATGCCCTGGGGCCTGGGTTCCACGCGCCAGCCTCAGCTTCCACTGAATACTTAGGCCTTTGATGCCCATCCCCGAAAGGCATGCATTTGGCACGCTTCCTGTTTCTAGGTGCTTTCCAGTATCAAGGCTGTTCTCAAAAACCCCTCTTCGTGTCAAGTCAGTGCGCTCCCTGCTTCCGTTAGTTGCTCTTTTCTTTCTTTCTTTTTTTGTAATTGTCCTTTCTTCTTTCAAGAACGCACCCGTGCACACATGTATGTATGCATGTACACACGCACACACTCACGCACGCACAACTGTCCCCTAGTTTATCCAGTGTTAGGTCTCCCACTGCCATTCAGCCAGGCTCTTTTAGCAAGAGTTCTGACGTCAGCGCTGAGCACGATGGCTCACACCTGATCTCAGTATTTGGCAGGATCACTGTGAGTCTGAAGCCGACCCTGGCTACAGAGCGAGACTCTTGTCTCAAAGGAAAAAAAGCATTTCAGAAGTGTGGTTTTTGCATTGAATTTTTAAGAGAGAGCCATGCAAAAAACGGCAGCATAAGCCACAGTTTGGTGGGTGTTGTAAGAAACAGAACTGAGATTACGGTACTTAAACGTGAAAGGTTCCAGTTTACAGGGGTGAAAGTTCCTTGTACTATGTTTCCCGTGACCACTTTAGCAGGTCAGCGTAGGTTCTTGGCTGAGCACATACAATTGATTGCCATGAAAGTGGAGTCATTATGGGCATGGTCTTTGTGGGTAGTTAAAAAAGACCATTCATTTGTATATCAAGCCGCGTTCGGCATCATCATGTCTGTCTCTCTCTTATTCCCTTTCAGTAGCTGTGTGGCATTTTGTTGTGACAAGAGTACTTTGATTATGTTATAATTGAGTACAATGGAAGAATATCTTTTATTCACCTCTGAGTTTTGGAGAATAACCAGTACTTTGATTTTGTTTGCTTGTTTTAGCAAAATGAGTTCTGGGGTGTGTAGTTCAGTTACCCATGTCTGTTAAAAGAATCTTTTAAAGACTTCATAGCTGTAGGATGTGACTTTTTAAAATATAAAAACAAAGCGATTTTGTTTTTCCCCATTTAGCCAAAAGGCCAAAGTCCACTAGCCCAAGACTGTTGGTCTCACAGAGAGAAATAAAGAAAAGCTTTCCTTGAGTTGGGACTCCGAGTGAGATTCTGAGTTGTAAAGTGGCACTTGGCTTGTGAGCCCTGCGAGTAAGGGTGCATGGGGGAGGCTTGGGGGAGCCCAGGTGGCTGTTTCCAGTTACTTCCTGCGGGGCTCTTAAAAGGCGCTTGTTTTCCATCTTGGCACGGGCAAGTACAAGGCATAACTGGGCAGACGACCTCAAATCTAGGACCTGCCATGTGTGGGTCGGACCATGACTGGCCCAAAAGGTTTAAGGAAGAAACAGAAGCAGAGAGGGGGAAGTCAGGGAAGAACCCACAGTTCCCTTGCGAGGCTCACATGGTGCGCGTTGAGTTTTTCCTTTCTGATTAGAACTGACAGTTGTACAGATAGGACTTACTTCTTGGGGTCAGGAAGAAGTGTTAGATTTTAGTTTGAATGTTCTCTTTTTCTAGGTCTCCTTCTGCCCTTCCTCTCTCTCTCTCTCTTTCTCTGTCTGTCTGTCTCTCTCTCTCTGACTACTTTAATTAAATGACAACTACTACATCAACATTCCACTTGCTGTTTGCAAGTGAAGTCAGAACTATGCCAGAATCCACAGTCTGTCTATCCATCCATCCATCCATCCATCCATCCATCCATCCATCCATCCATCCATCCATCCATCATTCCATCCATCCATCAGTGTCACAGGTTCTTGCCATGTAGTCGTGGCTACTTATTTGAGGCTGTCCTTCAACTTCTCATGATCCTCCTGCCTCAACCTTCCAAATGCTGGGTAACGGGCGGTGTTTGACCCCTTCCAGTCCATTCTCTCTCTCAACAGGTTTCCCTAGGTGGCTCACAAGGGGTCTGCTTGATCTCGTAAAGGTCTCTCATGGGCTGTGTTTCAACACATTGACTTTATATTTTTCTTCTCACCTCTAAGTTTTATGTTTCCTTGAATGTTGGCCTTAATTTTCCCCGAACAGGTCAGTGAGTGACCTTGTTCAAGTATCCTGACTTCAGTTCCCAAGTCGTAAGTTAGGGAGTGTGTTCTTCCTTGCCAGCCCAGAGAAGAAGGGGCATTCAGCAGTTGCTGGTTGATACATTTACTTTCTACCTGCTGGTTTTCAACAGTATTAATTTTTATGTGCTCTTTGTGGATTGCGTTTAATTAAAAGCAGTTCTATTCACAGAGGCACTTGTAGGTTTTTTTTCCCCTTCTGAAATGAATAAAACAAATAGGCATCTGGTATTTGTTTTGTATAACACAATCCCCATAAAATGAAGAGTAATAAAACATAATTATCTGCAAAGGCTTGTTTTATAAGCCCGAGAATGGGCTTGTTTCTATCAGGGTTTTCAATTCTACTCATGGGATAAGGACTCTCTTTGTACGTTAATACCCAACAACAATAGCAACAAATGCTTCACAATTATATTCACGAATCCACCTTTATTAAACAAACAGGGTTTCTTTTGGTTATAGTGTACATGCTCAAAGGTTATCATTACACTCTGTCTATATAAGCACATTAAGTTGGAAGAAAATTCTGTTTCCTGTTTGACAGTCTGTTGAGCTGGCAGGGTACTATTTCTGATTATGCTTCATTGTTGAGTTTCTGTAGGTCATAGATCGCTCTGTAGATTCCTCCTTGTAGGAAAGTGCACATTAAACTTTTACATGTGTTGTGTGTGTACATGCACACTCACACGTGTATGCATGGGTACGCCATAGGATGACCTCAGGAGCTATGGAGTCTCTTATTGGCATGGAGCTTGCTGAAGCTGCTAGGCTAGGGGGCCAGCAAGACACAGCTAGCTACCATGTCCATCTCTGCCTCCCAAGCAGTAGATCATATGTGTACTACCATGATGGCTTTTATGCGGGCGGGTGCTGGGGATGGAACTCAGGTCCTCATGCAAACACTTTACTGACTGAGCTGTCTACCTTGCCCCTCATGGACATCTTTATGGGGTTCATAGACCTCCTGACCATTGTTTAGTGAGCTGTGCCAGTATCTGGCAATTATTTTGAAAACGGTATTTGTAATCCGAAGCTAAGGTTTTTCATCTTTAGCGAATGAGTATCAGCTGAAAGAAATTCCTCCACTGGTTTTTTGTGGCCTTGAATTTAATTTCAGGGCTGGGCTCCTTTCTACAAATGGTGGAATATTGTTATCTGGGGGGAAGATGCAGAGTGTGGGAAGTCTGGGAATTACTAACTCAAAGGTGGCTGTGCTGTCAGGTTGATGGCAGGGTCTATGTCCCTGGGGGCTTTTATTGCCAGGACTATTTTTGTCATTTCTTTCCACGAGCCTTGGCATGGCGAATTCATCCTCTGGGGTTTTGTGCCCATTGCTGCAAGAAAAAAAAAGGCCCGGTAGCACATGCGTGCAGCCGTGTATCTCATGGTGACGCCTTTATGTGCTCGTGTGAGGCTGCAGTGATATCGACCCTCTTCCTTTCAATCAAACCACAGGGTTTGACTGGAGAAGAAGGGAGGCTTCAGAAATAACCAATTTCTGCAGAATTGAGACCCTGCATTGTTCTGGGCACTACAGCCATCATTGCTTATAGGAAGGAAAAGTCCACCTAATATCCATGTCCCATTTGAATAGGAGTTTCTATATTTAGATTTCTAGCCATTGTTTTTGCACTAACTTTTTGCACAGAAGTCCTAGCTGTCATTCCTTTTGTTGTGAATGAAGGCCACCGAAGTCCTTGGTGCCACCCCCCCCCCCTCCTTTTCACCCTCTGGAGAATGAACAGCTAAAATAAGTGCCAAGCGTATTCCAGCTTGGAGCAGCGGCCGCTTTGCGTGGTTATCGGAAATACCATTTCAGAACATACTTGGCAACTCAGAGTGCCCAATTAAAAAAGCCCCGTGGAAAGAGGAAGTCTGTGGATGTGCAATTAGTCCTTCAGCCTTAGAACAGTTCCTTTATGTGTGGAAGGCCGTAACATGAAATCACTGGACACAATAGCTTGACGCCAGGTGGTTAAAATAGGACTTTGCATGATGGGTTATTTATTACTCCTAAAAATGGTTCACCTAAAGATGTTCCATTCCCAGCTCCATAAAAATACTGGTGGTGTGAAGAAATGATGAAGACTTTCTTTTCCACTGTGAAATTTTAGGCAGTTGGTAGCCATAGCTAGCCGTATATGTGGTGATAATACATACACATAACCTTATATAAGAGGCACTTAAGGCTTAGGCTTTCTATTTATCTAGCTGGCAATCTCTTTCCTCCAACTTTTTATTTATTTTTTATTAAAAGAGGATGTTTGGGTACCACACTTTGCCCTGGCTGCCATGCTGGCTTTTACTGAAAAATGAAGCCTTGTTGAGGAAAACCAGATGAGCTGTATATTCTGAAATTATTTATAGTGTTTATGATAGAGAAACCAAAAAAAAAACCACTAAGCACTTAATAGCTTTTCTTATTTACAAGTCAGATTCACCTAAGGGATATTATTCTTTTATTTTGTGTGTGTGTGTGTGTGTGTGTTCAAAAATGTTCCCTTAAAATAGATTATCTGAGAGAATAAATGGGAGACATAGAATTTGTTGCTCATGAGAATGCAGGATGGAAATAGCTTTTCTTTTGGAATGCTCTCCAACAAAACAGTAAACACACAGCACACATGGTTCATGTACACACACACACATTCACACACGTGTGTGCATGGCTGTGATAGACAAGTGTATGTGAACATTGATTCTTTTCTTTCTTCTTTTGTTTTCTTTGAGACAGGGTTTTTCTGAATAGCTTTGGAACTTGTCCTGGAACTCACTCTGTAGACCAGGCTGGCCTAGAACTCACGGTGTTCCGCCTGCCTCTGCCTCCCGAGAGCTGGTATTAAAGGTGGGCACTACCACCACCCCGTGAACACGTGATTCTTTTTTCCCAGTTTATAAGAAATCATTGCATTAAAGTACGCAGAAAGAGAGTGTGTAGTGTGTGAATTACTTTTCCCCAGTGAGCTCCATAAAGATGGCATTATCTTCAACTGTACTGTGAATGTGGTATATTCCCACATAACAGCACACCCTAATGGCCAAACCCTAAAAAACAACAACCACGCCCTTCCAATAGGGTAAATCTGATGAAGCTTTTGATGACACTCAAAATATTGTCCCCCTTTACTCCTGCTATGGCATATGTGACTTTAATAATAGCTGGTGAATTGCAATTCCTTCATCACCCTGAAGGTCACTGCTGTCATTTCCTGATTCTTTATCCCATTCTTCCTGTGCGAGACAAAATTCTCAGGAAGGCTTGAGCAAATAGATTTGTTTATTTCTTTGAGGTGCCTGGGATTCAGTTCTGGGTCTCACAGATGCAAGCACTCCACTATTGAGCTGTTTCCACAGTCCCCAGAATGGGTGGTTTGTTTGCAGTCACTCCAGCATCCTTGTCTTCAGAGCTTATAAAATTGATATGCCAGCTTTTAAAAACGAATATGAGCATAAAAGTTGTATTTAGTACTTTCTAAATATTTCCTCCTGACCCTTTTACCAATTTGCTTACTGATGGTGATTAACGATTAGCATCGGAAGCTTCCATGCCTTCTTAGCAGAAAAGGCTCCTACCAGCTCTTTTCAATGAACCATCATGATGTGATGTAGGTTGGATGAATTCTGTTAGAAATTAGGTATTTGTTGCATGTTGCGGAGGGAAATGTTCTCTTTCCTCTAGTCCTTGCAAAAACTCTATTAGGTGTGCATTATGCTTGAGAGATGAGCAAAGTGAGACTTAAAAAAAAAAAAAAGGGAAGGCAGCATTAGAACGGGAGCCCAGCTCACAGTGGGTTCTGGAACCGGAACACCTGCGTGGTGCTATGCTCTGGGTCTTGCCAGGACCTGTGCTTTCAAGGTCCTCCAGGGTCTTTTCAAAACCCTGATATGCATGGAGCTAACATCTCTAGGGGTGGGGCCCTGAGCATCTGTGTTCTGTTCTACAGCAGAAGTAGTTTAGGCTCTTATAGGGGATCTCGAGCCTTCCTGTATTCAGGGGGGAAACTTAATGGTATGTCATTGGTCTTTGTGGTTCTGGGAGTTGTGTGCGGGGTGGTGAGGATGCCAGTGTGAGAGCGCCTTGGTAGGAGCCAATTCATAGCTTCAGAGGAGGACACAGACTTCATGAGACAGGGTTAGTGGTGGAATTGTTTATATTCATGCTGGATCGGGGCCAAGTTGGCCTTGACAAGTGGAACATTAAACACTTCTGGTGACTGGTGGGTGATTGCCCATATAATAAGATACATTCACAGCAGGTTATTGTTGCAGTGAGGACTGGATGGAAACTATGAAGTATCACTGTGTTCTCTAACTGTTCTTTAATTCTGGAAAGTGCTGTTCTGTGAATTTAGTCATTCATGAATTGAATATGTATCTGCTTGACACTTTTTGTCTTGTAGGCACATTCTTACGTCTGAATTTCTGGTTTGTGTTTGCTTTGCTCTGTTTTGTTTAGAGACAGTCTCACTATGTAGCCCTGGCTGTCCTGGAAGTCTGTATGTTGACCAGGGTAGCCTCAGACTCACAGAGATCCCCTCTCCTCTGGAGCTTATGTCTGTCTGTCTTTGTCTGTCCTTCCTTCATTCCTTCCTTCCTTTTTTTCCCCTCTTCCTCTTCTCCTTTCATTTTTAAATTTTTTTGAGATAGGGTTTCTCTGTGTAGCTGAGGCTGTCCAGGAACTTGTTTGTAGACCAGGCTGGTCTCCAACCCAGGGATCCCTCGCCTTTGCCTCTCAATGCTGGGACTAACGGCCAAGTCTGGTTGTGTGTCTGAATTTCAAAGTCAGTTCTTAGATTCAACTTCAGAGTTTGGCTAAGAGCACCATTACATCTGAGGAAGGGATTTTATCTGAATTACATGTTTAAAATAAAGGAGAAGTCAGTCTGTATGCCCTAAACTCTACCAGTTCTACTATTGGTTGGCCTTGTCCGTCAGCCGTTAGCACTATGGAAATGCCTTGCATCATAAGAATGTTCTCTGCTCTCCTGTTGGTACATCAGAAACCCGATCGGAAGTGTCATCAGTAGCTCCTGCTTTTACTGTCCTTCAGCACAAACTTAATCCTTATATCTTTGTTTTCAGGTTCAGAACTTCAGAAGGGATGAGGGTAGTTTGAATGAAACTGGGAACTTTAGCAAAGACGTCACTGGTTGGACATTTAAAAACTGAGACCAGTCCAGCATATATAACTAATTATACTTAGCTTGATTTGGGTTGCTTGATTTGTACGTTTGGAACTCTAATTAATTAATAGACTATTGATACCTTACACATTTTAAATTGTCAGCTCATTTTCTTATCAAAGAGAATCTGAGAATCTGCCAGAATATTTTTGTTTCGAAGGACTTGGCTGTGGTTTCCTAATGTTTTTATTCCTGAGGGGTGTTATTCCCATTGTTGTGATTGGAAAGGCACGGGCAGATCTTCCTGGAAAAATAAAGTGAAAATTTCCCAAGGAATAGTTGTCAGAAGGGTTGCAGCTGCCATCATAAGACATCGTTCATGGTGTCTGGTTTCGGGATATTTCCAAGTGTGACAAACCATTTTTCCTAGGTCATTTTCCTAGGACATAACGTAAGAGTTGCATTGCATTGTACACCAGCAGAGCTTTAGAAATAAACACATCCCTGGATACAGCAGTTAAGACATCTACTATTTTTAATGCATTTTGCTATTTTTACTTGGCATGTTATCTGAGGGTGAGAAAAGCCACCCTCTTGCCTGAATGTGAGGTCATTGTAGCTGTCCGTTCTCTATAATGGACTTGATGATGTTATGGTTCTAAAATAACTGGAAAATTAGCATTCCTCATGTCCATGCGTGTGACTGCAGCAGTCTATTATTTTTATATTGTTAATCATACTCTTCTGTCTGTCTGGTCTCCCTGTCCCCCTCCTCTCAGAACTTGAATGTCATAATTAAAACGGACCATAATGATACCCGGTAGAAGTCCTGTAACCTTTTGGTTTTGTGCTCTTCTCAGCTTTCCTACCAGTGTCCAGGTGTAGGCAAGTCATGTAGGGAGGGGCTGCTTGAAGGAGGAGAAAATGGAGCAGTTGAGACTCCTCGGGGACAGAGTCAGAGATTGCGAACGCATCAGTGGTAGGAGGGCTTCTGTAGAAAATACGACCCTGTAATTAAACGGGGGCATTCAAAGCATGCCAGCACCAATTCACTAAAGGACAGTGGCGATTCCTTTTTAAGTCCCTTTCCTCTTTCTCCTTCTGGGACTTGGTATGTGCAGGCATGGAAGACAGATGTGCAGAGTCCAGGGAGACTGCCTAGGGGAGGCGCAGCTGTACGGATATCTGCTTCCTCACCTTGGCGGCTGTGTCTCTGATGTCAGGGCTTATGGAAGGGAAGAAACCCATGGCACCTGTGGACAACGGAAGCGGAAAAGAAGGCGTTCTAAAGATGGTCGAGACCCCGTCCGCAAGCATCCCTGGGTTCCACAGGTGTCGTCTGGCGTGGTCTAAGCAGTTTAAAGCTGCCTGGAGATTAAGCAGAGTTTTGTGGGGGAAAAAACAGATTGGAATCTTCTTATTCAAACCTACTTGTATTTGACAATCTTAAGTACAAATTGCAGAAATTCTCTCTCTTTCTTCCCCCTTCCCTCTCCCACCCCCATCTCTACTTCTCTGTGTATGTGTTTTGAAAACAAATGTAATTAAGACAAAGCAGGGTTGGTATAGACGGCTTTATGGGTAAAAGCGCTTGCTTTGCAAATTCAGCAACCCAAGTTTGGTACCTTTAACCCACTGTAGAAACACAGATTCTATTCCTCAAAGTTGTCCTTTGACCTTTACATGAACATGTGTGCACACACATATCCTCGCACTAAATAAATAAATAAGGAAAAATCAATTGGCATGTTATGGCTTGCATGACCTGGTGGCTGCCTGGCATGGGGGAAGCATTTGAGTTTAATGATTAAGAGTGCTTAAGTGGAAAGCATTCAGCATTCTGTCCATTATAAATGTCCGATAAGTAAAAATGCTTATTTGGTAAATTTACTTTTAGGACTCCACTCCCGCCCTTAGTAATAGAATTATAGACATGTGCCATTATGCTGCCTAGAATTCACATCTTAACCATTTCCACCTAATTCGTGGGAGGTTGGCCCTCTCCTAGTTTGCCTCTCGTCTGCATTTTGTAAAGAGGAATCAACATCTTCATTTTCATATTTTATGTGAATTTATGACAGGAGGCAGGGCTTACCTATGTAGTCTTTTATGACCACAGACTTTCTATATATTCCAGGCTGCCCTGAACCACAGAGATCTGACTGTCACTGCCTCTTGAGTACTGGGATTAAAGGCGTATGCCACCATGCCTGGCTTGATTTGTGATTTTTGAAAATTATTTATGAACACATTTCCCTGTTCTTTATCACTTAAGTGCCTTTGGTGGCAAAAAAAAAAAAATCCTTGCAGTTTTGAAGTCATTAACATTGGCTAAGTTTTAAAAGATCAGCCCTCAGAGGAAAATGCATGCATTTTGATTATGCTTGGGGCCTTCAGAAAACCATTAAAACTCCAAGTGACATAAATGGGCAAAACCCGCCAGATTTCATTAAAGACTAGTGCTTAGTCTCCATCCGAATGCGACAGTGGGACTTTTGTGCTGTTCTCGTAGCTGGACTAGAGTATGGGAAGGACAAAGAAAAGGCCAGCAAACAACTTAATTCATTTCTTTACTTCCAAATGTGATCACTGAATCCACAGAAGGGTGACAGAGATGAGAAGCCACAGTGTTTAAAGATGCATGACATCTCTTGCCCTTCAAGGAAACTGAGGGAAGATCAGATCTCAAGATGATGCTAAGAACTTCTTACTGATAACAGGCAAGCGGAATTTGTGACCCTCAGCCGCTCAGCAAGTGCCGAGAACCGGAGCTGGCGGTGTTTGTGCAATCTTTCTGTGTTGCTTTGTCTCTTGCATTCTGTATCGGACAGATCTAACCCTCATAGTTTCGTTTCAAATCATAGCATTTGCTGTTCTCATTGCCTGGGTTAGGTCATCTGTCACAAGCCCAACGTCCGCCTAATTGTTGGCCTTTATCTCATTTAAGGCCCCCCTATAGCCTGCATAGATAGCATCACCTTCCAACAGTCCCTTGCCACGTCCACCCGTCTCTTCTGAGACCCAGCTCTCTGGCTCCCGTATCGTCTACTTGTAAGCAGTGTGATGTGTGATGTGGCTTTATAGTTGTATTGTGACTGGAGCTTGGTGGCCTCACTCATTCGGTCTCTTTGGGGATGGGGACCACATTTCACCCAGTGCCTAGCAGGGTGCCTGGATGCATTAGTGAATGGTCATTGAAAAAAAAAAAGGAATGAACCATGTTCCATCCATGCAAACCCTTGAGTAAGTGAAGCCTTCTGTAAGTGAAGCCATCTTTATCATTCCTGTTCACCTCCACCGAAGTTATTTTTTATTTCCATGGGAATTTTGTGTTTCACCTTCCCCTCTATGTGTAGCATGATTCAGGTTTTTCTTTTTAAGTTTTTGGAGGGGTGTGAAGTACAAGGCGGACTATAATGTGGGCTAAATCCCTGGCTATTCAACTCCTCTAGATTCTTTTAGCTTTCTAGAATGTTGAGAAAGTAATTAGTGGGTGAAAGGGGGAGGGGGTCGTTGGAAGAAATGGCTGGGATTCTTTGTATCCAAAAGAATGTTTCTCCTTGGTGATGAGGTAGGCATTGCCACCCTTATGAATGAATCCCTAAGCAAAATACAAAACACCAGCGGCCCTGCATTGTCTGGTGGACTCTGGCTTTCAGATTGCAATACCTTGTATAAGTAAGTTTAGAAATGGGTTTCCTGGCTGGGTTTCGGACATGCCATAATGTTGAGTGGCAGCCTAACCTTTGAACTTTCTGTGGTTTTGACTTCAAAAGGAATTCTGTGCTTTAGGGGGGAAAAGTCCAAGTAATTAATAGTGTTCAGGCGCTGAGAGAGAGGGAGAGCAGCTCAGATGTGTAGCCATGCTGAAAACATAAGCATCTTCAGCCTAGCTTGCCTTATTTGCATGGTAATTTTGCCCTTCAGATGAGGAGGCCGTGTTTTCCTGAAGTTCTTTTGTTTTTAATACCTTTACAATTACTCTTTCATGTGAAAGAATGATCTTAAGGCGTTTTTTTTTTTATTCTCCTATATGCTAATACATCTAATTTGTTTAGTTTTTACCCCTGAAGAACTGCGAATGTGTTTTAGCAATATTTTTGTAGCATATGACAGCTTTCATAGCAAAAACTATAAACCAGTAAGAATGTGTTTTTACCTAACTTCTGATGGAACTCCGAATCTTGCCTCCTGCATGTTTTGCTGTTCGTAGGTTCTCAATATGAAGCCAGGGCAACTTGGCTGTCCTCTGTGTTCTCACGATGTCTAATTTTGTCTCTCAGTTAAGGGTGGTTTGGGTTCAATTGCATGTACATCAAGATTGGTTTTTCTTAATTCTTTATTGTTTTTTAACTAAACAAGGCCACTGTTCAGCATTTCCCCATGTCCCCAGCCTGGTATTTTATGATGGACATCAGGATCCAGAGGTCAATAAATGCTTGTTCATTCCACTGTTCTTATTTTCCCTTCATTTCTGCAAAGTTAGTTAACTTCTTCCATAATGACTCTTCGGATAGAAATTATTTTTTTTCCAAGATAGTCTTAATGTTGGAATGGTCATGAATAAAAGAAAAAAATGAGAAACCAAGTTAGCTATCCCTTTGTTGTTCAACATATAACTGGAAGCAAAGAGTTGGGAAAGGAGCCTGTATGTTCATGGTGATTCAGTGGGTGGAAATTTTTTGTGTAATAAATGGATATGACTAAATCATGGTCCATACTTGAGGAATGAAATGGTAAGCTGATGTAAAATATGATTAGCACTAAAAAAGCTTACAAATACTTGCTGGCCCTATATCAAATGAACACCCAAATTATAACATTATCTCTGTTTTAAGATACTGCAGTTGAAATCAACATATGTGATAAGCACTGATTTTAAAAGTTATTGCGAAAGTGCTGTTCCCACGAACAATATTTTAACCCCTCTCCCCTTCTGGAGAGGTGGCTCTAGCTGGAAATATTAGATAGAAAGTTGTCTTATTAAATTTTAAATTATGAAGCTGGGGGTAGTGGCTCACACCTTTAATCCAGCACTCCGGAGGCAGAAGCAGTGGAACTCTGTAAGTTCGAGGCTAGCCTGCTCTGCAGAGTTTCAGGGTAGCCAGTGCTGTGGAGAGAGAGACCCCCATCTCAATTTTTGTTTTAATTATAAGGATGCTGATTGTCACTTGCTTGACATTTATTGCCAGAGCCATCCTGTTAATAATTCTGGCTTTACTGCCTTTCAGAATAGTTAGCACCTTGGTCCTCCAGAGCTGAGCAGCTTCTCCTTACTGACCTCACTGGTGGTTTCCTTCTCTCCTGTTCATGGTCTTTTGCTGAGACCACGACGAACAATGCCACAAGGTCGCTCTGCTTTAAAGGGGCCCCCGGACGGGGTCTGGCACGCCAGGAAGGGCTCTTGGCTTTTGCTGTGAGGTTTATGAAGGGCTGTCCATGGTGCAATTAAATGGGGGATGCATTTTTCGTCTCCACTGGTTCCTCTTTGATGGGAATCAGGCGTGGTCACAGTGGATTTCTCCATCGGGGATGCCTTACCAGATGGAGGTGGGCACAAGGTGGGTAGGTGGGAAACCTAGTTGAGCCCTCACAGGCTTGAGAGTCCTAGAGGCTGGAGGAAGCTCCTGGCTGCTGGTGACCTTTTCCTTGTACCACAGAGCCCCTGGCATTCCTTGCATGCTACCTTGAAAAGATAGTTTATTGCTTCCTAGGAACTCTGGACTTGGTAGGACTTGTTTGTTTATATATGGTCTAAAATGCACTTTGGGGGAAGAAAAATGAGCCTATTTATTTAACTACAACAGCTTGTACATTTCCGTGTGTTGTTTCTTTAATTGAAAATTCTGTCTGGAGACTGATCTCTCTTTTTAAAAAGAGGAAATTGGAACATTGCTTTGCAAGTGCTTAAAAAGAAAAACTGAAAAGTTTGAGACCTCCTATTATTATCGCTCTGTGCTTATTTTCCATTAATAACTCTTGATTTTCTGTTTATAAGAAATCAAGTAGAAATTACTTTTTAATTTCAGTTTGGATGCACAGTCGGTTCTGTAATTCAAATATGAGGTAACTGGGGTGTGGTTCACACTGAAACGTAGGAGACTCAGGAGACTGAGGAAGATGCTGGTCAGGGCTCTATGACCATGGCGGGCTACTTAGGAAGATGCTGGTCAGGGCTCTATGACCATGGCGGGCTACTTAGGAAGATGCTGGTCAGGGCTCTATGACCATGGCGGGCTACTTAGCACATTGTAAGACCCTGTTCTAGAAGACCCAACTCACCAGCCCACCACCCACTCACCCACTCAATCTCAAATCAAACCAAAACAATATAGTTTAAGCAAAAAGAAAGGCATTCACTGAATTCCAGCATTCACTCAGCAAACATATCTTTGAACTGATAGCTTATTCTGTGTGTTGGCACCTTTTGTGAACCAGGCTATGATGAGTAATCATGGGAGATTTAGACGGAGGCCCAGGTGGTGGGCCACTCAAGACTTATTCATGGTCATGTTTGCAACAGTTTATCCCACATGAGCTGTGTTTGCAGCATAGATCACTCGCCAAGCATGCTCAAGGTCTTGGGTTTCTTCCATCCCCAGCACCAGGAAATACATGACCTACTAGATGGCTCAGTGGGAAAGAACACTTTCCATGTAAGTCTGATCACTGGAGTTTGGTCCTCCTGACTTACATAACAGAAGGAGGGAATCTAACTACAAGTTGTCCTCTGACTGACATAAGCCCATCCACGACACGCGTCACTCACACGCCGCCACCTCGATAAGTTATATAAATAAGAAGAAAAAAATGAAGGAAAAAGAGAAGCACATAAACAAACCAAAGCGGCCAGGAATACTGATGCCCTAGACTGGAAGCAAAGCTTGATTACAGTGAATGATGGTCACACAGCACATTCCTTCGGCATGATAAATTCAGCGGAGAGTGTGAAATTAGCTCTTGAGACATCAGAGGTGAAACTTTGCATTTTCTTTTCGTTATGCATTTGCTGCTGTGTAGTGTGTGTGTGTGTGTGTGTGTGTGTGTGTGTGTGTGTGTGTGTAGGGTGTACTTGCATGTGCTTGTGGAAGCTAAAAGCTGACTTGGAGAACTTCCTCTGTCACTCTTCTTCACCTCATTTTAAAAATTTATTTGACTTAATTTTATGTGCATTGGTGTGAAGGTATCAGATCCCCTGGAAATGGAGTCACAGACAATTCTAAGCTACCATGTGGGTGCTGGGGATTGAACCCAGGTCCTCAGGAAGAACAGGCAGTGCTCTTAAGTGCTGAGCCATTTTTCTGGCCGGTCCCACTTCCTCCCTCCCTCCTCCTTTCCTCCCTCCCTCCCTCCCTCCCTCCCCCTTCCTTCCTTCCTTCCTTCCTTCCTTCCTTCCTTCCTTCCTTCCTTCCTTCCTTCCTTCCCTCCCTTCTTTCCTTCTTTCTTTTTTTCTTGAGACAAGGTCTCCATTGAACCTGAATCCCTCCTTAGGCCAGAACCAGCTTGGTTGTGAGTCTTGGAAGCAGCTACTTTGAATACCCTCCCAAACTCCAGTGTCAGGTGTGCCTTGGGTGCTTTCCCATGGGTGCTGGAGATGTCCTCATGCTTGTGTGACAAGCACTGTGCCCTCAGGCCCTGTGCCTGCTTTTTAAAGCAGCCCTGTTTGGGCTTTGTGGTCTTTGAGGTCATAGAACTCTGTGTTAAGGACTTCTGACTTTTCTTCAAGGACCTTTTGGAATTGTGTCGTGTTTATTTCGGGATTATGCATGTCTGCCCTGACCTGTGCTAGTGGGGATACATAAATCTAACCCTCAATTTGAATCATAACCTTGCGTTCCTGTTTTTTTCTTTCCCACAAACAATGTGAAAATGCATTAATGAAACCCAAACCAAGAAAGGTAAAATATTTACCACCTGCTGTACAACTTTCAGCCTTTTTTTTTTTAAAGCTTAATTGTTCCCTTTAAATAATGAGCAATTTGAGTTCTTAGCATCAGCATTTTAGAGTAGAGGGTATATCCTCCATTAAAAAAAACCTATGCTTACACAGTCTGCCCCTCCTGTAGCTCCGTTAGGACAATCTGCCAGCCCCGTGGAAGGCTGCAGTGTGAGCAGTTGAGACTATACACACTCCAGTGGCTGGGAAGGCCGGAGGCCTGGGGACAGTGAGGCCCTGGCTTTGCAGCTCCCTTCCTTTGTCCTTCATTCTGCTTAGCCTGGTCCCCTCCGCCGCCATCTGGGTTCCGAACATTTCCCTTACACATCACCGGGGAAGAGTTCTCTGATTAGCTTATTGGATCTTCATTTTCTTCGCCAGACCAGTCTGTTTCAAGACTTAAACCAAGTTGCAGCAGAGATCCAAACCGGCAGCCCGTGTCACAGGGGACCGGGAGCACTCTATTTGAGGGAATGAGCTTTCAAGACACAAAATGCCCCCTCCGGAGTATAGGGTGAATGAAACCCACCCTTTGAGTTGCGGTTTATTGTGGTAGGGAGGGATGAATGGCACCAACGTCCACACCTACTAAATAGTTATTAGAACCCCAGCAGCCAGCCTCGAGAGCTTGAGGTCCTCCTGTGCTACAGTTTCATCCTTTTCCAGCTGGCCGGGTGCTGTGACCCTCGGCCATTTTTTTCCCTTCCATTTAACACAGTTGTAAAGGGATTTATGTGCTTTCCTTTAGAACTTAGTAAGGCTGCTGTCATGAATATTTAATGGCCAGAACAGTTTGTTTTCTTTTGCTTTCTTTCCCAGCCCTGCCCCCCTCCCCCTTCCTTTCTGGTGCAATGTAAATATCTTGGCCCCTCACCCTCTGGCGGCATCCCTACCCAAGGCTGGCCTCACTCAGTCTGGAGGGACCGAGTCTGGAGGGACCCCCACCCCCACAGCTCTTGTCCCCTCCGCCGGCTCTCCCGGCATCCCTGGTAACTGGCCAGTGGGCGAGCACGGTGCCAGCGTTGCAGTCCTGTGGTGGGCTGGTCCTCCCGGGGTCCCAGAGCGCTCCTCCCGCTGTGCACTGCCTTCAACTCATCAGCCGACCAATTCCTTTGAACTTCACAGCCGGCACAAAGGCCTCCCCGAGCCTTAGCTGGGGCTCCCTCGGATGCATTCCTGACACTTCATGGGTCGCTGCCTCCTTTCTCTCTGGAACAGGGAAAAGGGCGAATGTCTGCGACAGAAAATGACTTTTGAAGATGCGCAGAGATTTACCGTGTCTGGAGCAAGCCCTGAACTTTTGCGATTATCTTAGAGAAATGCACTTTCCTTATTGGTGGGGCAGCCTCCTGCCTTCTTCCCTCCGGGCTCTCACCCTAGCTTTCCTCTAAGGAATTTCTCCCTCCCAGGCTCAGTCCCTCTCTTCGCCCAACCCCCATTCCGAATTTCCTTTTATTCCCCTGTGTGCTTTGTCTAACCTCGTGTGAGAGGGGGCTGGGGAGCTCAAGGAGGAAGGTTCCAGATTAGAGCCCCTTCTGCTTCTGAAGAAGTCTCACCGCCTGGGTTTGCCCACCTCAGGAAGTCTCTCAAAGATTAAACAAGGAAGTCCTCGTGCTTCATACAGTGCTTGGCTTGGTTGATGAACATTAGCCACGTGTTACACGTTTTCAGTCGTTTTTTTTTTCTGAGATTCTTCCGTATGGTCCAGTTTCCTGTACAGTTTGTGTGTTGGCATATGAGTTCACATGTTCCTGCGTGTATGCATGTATGCGTGTGTGCACTGGCTTGTGGAAACCAGAGGTCAAAATTGGGTGCCTGGCTGTTCCCCTTGCTGTTTGAGTCAGTCTTGGAGTTCATGGATTCTTCTGCCTTGACTGCGAGAGAGAGAGAGAGAGAGAGAGAGAGAGAGAGAGAGAGAGAGAGAGAGAGAGAGACAGAGAGAGACAGAGACAGAGACAGACAGAGACAGACAGAGACAGAGAGAGTGTGTGTATAATGTGCATTAGTGTGAGAGAGAGAGAGGAGAGAGGAGAGAGAGAGAGGAGAGTGTGTGTATAATGTGCATTAGTGAGAGAGAGAGAGAGAGAGAGAGAGAGAGAGAGAGAGAGAGAGAGAGAGAGAGGGAGGGAGGGAGGGAGAGTGTGTGTATAATGTGCATTAGTGTTTTGCCTTAGGTGTCTGGTCCCCTGGAACTGGAGCTACAGACAGCTGTGAGCTGCCATGTGGTTGCTGGGAATTGAACCTGGATCCTCTGGAAGAGCAGCCAGTGCTCTTGACCCCTAGAGCCATCTATATTTTGCAGAGGAGCGTTACAAATGTTCTCCAAGCTTAGAGAAACAAATTCTGGAGGAGCCTGTGCCAATCTGGCCATGGGCTCTGGTAGGTCCTCTGTTTGCCTTCTAAGGATCCAGTAGGAAAACCCTGCCTGGCGAGGTAAGCTGCTGCTAACCATATGTATGGCAGAAAGGGCCGTTGAACAGAATGGGAGCAGAGGTAAGAGGTTCATTCTCTGAGATACCATTCACCTGTGCACACTGGAAAAAGATGTCTGGTTACCTTTCTTTTAATTGGGTGTGTATGTGTGGGTACACGTGTGTGCATGCGTTTGCTAATGTAGTTAAATGTGCAAATATGTGCACTTGTATAAGGAGTTTGAAAGTCAACTTCTAGTGTTTTTCCTAAGAAGCCATTCACGTTGGGTGTTTTTGTTTTTGTTTTGTTTTTGAGATGGTTTCTCTGTGTAGGTCCGCCTGTCCTGGAACTCTCTGTAGAACAGGCTGGCCTCAGAGATCTACCTGAGTCTGCCTTCCAAGTTCCGGGATTAAAGGAGTGTGCCAACAATGCGGCTCACCTTGCCTTTTTTTTTTTTTAAGATTTATTTATTATATATACAGTGTTCTGCCTGCATGTATCCTTGCATGACAGAAGAAGGCAGCAGATCTCATCACAGATGGTTGTGAACCACCATGTGGTTGCTGGGAATTGAACTCAGGACCTCTGGAAGAACAGTCAGTGCTCTAAACCACTGAGCCATCTCTCCAGCCCTCACCATGCCTCTTTTCTTTCTTTTCTTTTTTCTTTCTCTCTTTGGTTTTTCTGTGTACCTTTGGAGCCTGTCGTGGAACTCGATCTGTCGACCAGGCTAGCCTGGAACTCACAGAGATCCACTTGCCTCTGCTGGGATTAAAGCATGTACTGCCATTGCCTGGGCTCACCTTGCTTTTAGAGACTGTGTCACTGGGACCTAATTTGTCCCAGGGGCCTTCCTTTCTCTGCCTCTCCAGTGCTGGGATTATAAGCATAGGGCGCCATAGCAGGCTTTTACGTGAGTGAGGGTATTGTACTTTTGGGGAGCAGACTCTCACCCTAGACTTGGTCCCTCCTAAGTGCTCATGTCTTTCTCACCCACTGACCCCATTGTACTTAACTAATGGAGGTAAACTTCACTTCTCTCCTAGTGACCTAAAGTTGACATAGTTAGCTGATGAGTAAGTTTATGTCACCATTCGTGGCGTGGTTACAATCAATTGAAATCTCTTGACTAGCTTCTGTATAGATTATTAATTGATTACATCCTCTGTCCTGTTGGGTGGAACGTTTGCATACTTATATTGAAAAATTCTTAATGGATTTTGTCTGAGACTCTAGCTGGATGGGCTAACTCTTGGGTTCTGTCCTTGGGTTATGTTAGTTCATTCCCGTGTGCCTTCAAGCTTGCTGGTAGCCTCTCAGATGCTATGCTAACAGACCAGCAGTCGGTCAGAGCTCATTCTTTTAGACCTACCTGCCTGAGCTGGGATTGACTCATTGCAGGTCCCTTTGAGTAAGCATTTCTAGCCTTAGTGCCTTTCCTGTCTCTTTGTTAGGCCAGGAAGCTTTTCTCAAATGCCGCTAACACCCTGACACACCTGTAACCAGATGTTGAAGCGACTGGGTTGGGTCCACAGAAATAGTACTTGGCCAGCTCCATCTATAGAACAAACCAGCTCCCACATTCCTTTGATCTCTTCCCGTGACTTTTTTTAAAAATAAGGTTTGCACTGCAAATGTTAATTGACATTAAGTCAACAAGTGCTGAGAGTCTAGTCACAGGGGTCTAGGAAGAAAGGAGCCTAAGAGAAAGGGCCTCTCCTTTACATGAGCAAGGTCTGCTTGGGTCAGGTAATTAGGTAACAATGTAGGTATATAATTAAGTGTTAAATTATGTAGCGTGGAAGCCATATGGAAATGGAGAAGTAACTTTTACAATTCCAGTGTCTGTAGGGGGCTGTAGAGCTGTTTCCTGTGATTTAGTTAATCCATTCTGTTCCACAATCATGGTGTCCTTCCTGTTTTCTCTCTCTCTCTCTCTCTCTCTCTCTCTCTCTCTCTCTCTCTCTCTCTCTCTCTCTCTCTCTCTCTCTCTCTCTCTCTCTCTCTCTCTCTCTCTGTCTCTCTCTCTCTCTCTCTCTCTCTCTCTCTCTCTCTCTCTCTCTCTCTCTCTCTCTCTCTCTCTCTCTCTCTCTCTCTCTCTCTCTCTCTCTCTCTCTCTCTCTCTCTCTCTCTCTCTCTCTCTCTCTCTCTCTCTCTCTCTCTCTCTCTCTCTCTTCTCTCTCTCTCTCTCCATCTCTCTCTCTCTCTCTCTCTCTCTCTCTCTCTCTCTCTCTCTCTCTCTCTCTCTCTCTCTCTCTCTCTCTCTCTCTCTCTCTCTCTCTCTCTCTCTCTCTCTCTCTCTCTCTCTCTCTCTCTCTCTCTCTCTCTCTCTCTCTCTCTCTCTCTCTCTCTCTCTCTCATCTCTCTCTCTCTCTCTCTTTAAATTAATGTGCATTGTGTTTTGCCTGCATGAGGGTGTTGGTTCCCCTGGAACTGGAGTTACAGACAACTGTGAGCTGCCACGTGGGTGCTGGGAATCGAACCCTGGGCCCCCTGGAAGAACAGCCAGTGCTCTTCATCACTGAGCCATATCTCCAGCCCATCCCTTTCCAGCTTTCTCGAAGAAATGACTCTACATTTTGTGATGACCTAGTCTATGCCAGGGCACCGGTGGTCTCAGAACTCTACTGATAGTGCTAACTCCCTGCCATGTACCTTTAGGAGTCTTTTTTATTCTTTGCAGATAAGGAAACCAAGTCAGGTAGGGAGGAGGCTGATTGCAGCTCCACATGAGCTCTGGTCAGTTTCTTCTTCCTTTTGAGTTTTGGCACTTGGGTGAGTGTAAATAAAGAATAGGCATGCTGTACTCTGGGAAAAGGACTTGGCTTTTCACCTGGATGGCTTTTTGGTTTTGCTGTGTTTTTCCTACTTTATAGGTTGTCAGGCAAGTTCCTTAACCCTTCAAAGTTTCTAGGTAGAAAAGAGTAGACTATTGGTAAGAATTGAGATACTTTCTATGAATGGGCGCTCTTGTATATCCAAATGCTTCGGGGGTTGTCACATGTTTCCATCCAAAGAGACCCTGCTTGAACTCTCCAGGAAAGGCTCATTTCTGCCTTGGTAGGGTTTTAAAATATGGTATCTTATGTCTTGTATGGAGTATTTCTACAGGGGCTAGATGGGAGGATAGGTAAGAGGAGGGATCAGAAATGAAAGTTCTGATTTTTCAATCTAGCTGTTCTTTGCCATCCATCCTGTATTAATTGAAACATTTCTTTTAATAGCCTTACTTTCCACCATTTTTATGACATTTAATGGTCAGTGCCCAACTTGTTTACCGGGGAGAATATAAACAAAGCTATCTCTTCCTATGATGGAGATTTTAACAGTAAAAGCTCACTGCATCATTATCCTGCCTGGTATTCCAGACAACTTTAAAGGACTCTGTCCCATGGTGTCAGAACGAACAAAGAACTATGTAATTTTACCATGTTTTAATACAGTGTTGCATAGAAGACGTTGTCATTTGATGGCAATCTATGAAAGTAGCCTGTGGACCAAGCACTGGCAAAATTATTTATTCTTCAATTATTTATTCATTCTAAAGGATATGAATACTGACAGACAGTAGGAAATGTCTACCTACCAATTTACAAAAATTGAGTGATGGAATCATTTGCAGACCAAAATGGCTTTTTAGTGACACTATTTTTATTTATTTAAATTCTCACTTTTTGTGGCTTACCTATGTTTACTACGCCCACTTACACGTTTGTAATGAGAGGCTGTTTTGTTCATAAAAGCTACTTTGGTACAAAGAAATTAGTATTTATTCTGAAAGAGTCAGGATCACAAATGGAGGTTTCAGTAACAGCCCCAGGAGTGCACAGTATTTTATATTCATATTTTATTTTTCAGTTGGGCATTTTATGTAAACTCTCTTTCCCTTTACTGGTGTATGGACCCTTGAATTCCTTTTCTAGTGGGGTTGGAGAGAACCATTGCACAGGTTCCCTTGACAGGGGGTAATTTCAACTTAATTTATGCCAAGGGAAATTTCCAGAAAAATCTTGCTTGTGTTTTTCCTTCTACTTAATTGCATTTGGGTTATTTGTTTGAGTCTAGTATGGTATTTATACACTGTAAAATACAGTGTTTCTAAACATTCACTTAGTGGTGTTCAGGTAATGAAGTTGGCTTTAGTTTTTAAGCTTTATTACTGATGTTTGCTGATAGTGAAGCCCAGAAATGGGGCCTTTTTCGAGGTGTGATGTCTTTCTTTGGAAGTCAGTTTCAGTTTTCTTAGTGATTTTTCAAATTCTTGGTTCAGGCTCAATTAATTTTACCTTCTGATATTCTGACAGAAAAGCACTCTTGATTTAATTGTTAAATACTTTTTAGCTGGGTTGTGATGGTACACACCTTTAATTCCAGCGCTTGGGAGGCATGGGGGGGGCACAGGCAGACAGATCTCTATGAGTTTGAGTCTACCATGGTCTACAGAGCAAGTTCCAGACAGCCAGGGTTACACAGAGAAACTGGAAAAACCAAAAAAAACAAACAAACAAAAAGTTTTTATCTGAATGGATATTTTTCATTGATTGCCTGAGGAAGCCAGAAGGTCTGATGCCCTAGAGCTGGAGGTACAAGTTGGGTTCTTGGGAGGAACAGTTAGTGATCTTGGTTGCTGAGCCATCTCTCCAGCCCCCTAGACTATTCTTAGATCAGAAATTAGTTATTCTGAGGGTATTGAACTATTCATAAAGTATAAGAAAGAAAAAAAACTTCAATATTTTGGTAGATAATTTAAAAAGTAGACATAGTCCTCTGTGTGTGTGTTTCCTCTCTCTCTCTCTCTCTCTCTCTCTCTCTCTCTCTCTCTCTCTCACACACACACACACACACACACACACACACTGAACACACACATGAATTTGCCATGTTCTTCAGGACACTTGGGACTAAAGTTTACCAGCAATCCAAGATTTTTATGAGCACTTTAAGCTTGGGCATAATTAATTACATCTGTTATGGAGACCAATGTCCAATGTCACCTTTCCCATGACCACATTTTGATGGGTAGAAGGGTATGTGAACAGATTGCCTGCTTTGCAGCAGGAGTGTTGGAATTTTCTGAAGTGTTCTTTACAAAATGATGGCTGGGCTACTGCATTATTCCTAGAGGCGGGCTTTCATCCGGTGTCTTCCATGGATCAACCTTGTGTAGTTGGCATGCTGCAGACTAGTAGGTTAAAAGATGAATTGCTGGAACTGTGTTTCAGGTAGCTTTGGTGTGAAGTTCGCTCTGGAGGTGTGGGTGGCTGTTCAGGTGTTCTTTCTCGGTGTCCGTTTGGTTTCTGAAGGCCCTCTGTATGTCTCATGCAGCCTTCATTCTTGGCATACACTCTCTCTAGATGCCGGCTTTAGTGTAGTTTCTGTTCCCTTCTCTGCCCAGTGGTAACGCATTGAGAGCCGGCGTTAGTTTTGCAGGGCCGTTCTCCAGCAGGAATTCTGAGATCACTCATGTTAGAAAGAAGAAATGAAAACCAAATAACCCAAACTTAGTGATTAGCATGTAAGACTCCCGAGTTCTATTAGAAGAAAATTTAAGCCAAGAATGACAGGCGTATTGTTGTGTAATACTAGTCGCAGTACGTTGTGGAGTAGAAAGAGATGATTGGCTGGCTTCAGTGCACACCTGGGCGTGCCCTTTCTCAGTTTCTCGTTAGTTCCCATCACTTGCTTCTCCCGGCCAGTGCAAGCGATGTCTGTCTGAATCAGAAAGTGCTCCGAACCGACACTGAACTAGAGGGAACATAGCTACCCCAGGGAAGAGGACATCTCCAACCCTTCTCATTTCTCAGACTTGTTTCCAAAAGGCGGGAGCGGTAGCATACCAGCACAGTTCTTACTTGGAGCAAACGTATAAGAGATCCAACAAAGTGTAGTGAAAATAGTCTGGTGGGAAACTTGATAAACTTTTCCATTGAACATCAAAAAAAATATTTCTCCCAGTAAGGATTTTTTAAAAAAACGGAGTATTTGCTGGTTTTTTTTTTTCAGGCATATGAACTTGGAATTAATGAGTATTTGTGTGTGTGTGTGTGTGTGTGTGTGTGTGTGTGTGTGTGTGTGTGTAAGATATTCTGATACACAAAGAGGCAGTGTTAAATTTATATTCATATGTTTTAAAAAGTTTACAAATTCCGGTTTGCATGTGCCCTGGATATTACTTTAAGAGCCTAGCTATTTAACGTGTGGCTTTAGAAGTAGATGTGACATTTTTCCTTGACGTAGATGGGTATTTACAACTTTCCGAGTTACTTTCAACGTGCCACGAAAAGGCCGGCCACATAGCTGGAGGAAATGTTGGGAACTTAACCCTAAGGTATTCGAATTCCAGACTCAGCTCTAGCCGTCTAAGTGCCTTGGCCATACAGCCTTGCTGAACTTCCTTGTCCCATGGGAAATAGCACTAGTGTGTCCATTTAAAGATGCTCCGAAGATGAAATGAGAGTGTCTTTTTTATGGCCATAGGTGTAAATTGGGAGGGGCATCTTGGGTAGTCA
This sequence comes from Mesocricetus auratus, assembly GCF_017639785.1. NCBI lineage: Eukaryota > Metazoa > Chordata > Mammalia > Rodentia > Cricetidae > Mesocricetus > Mesocricetus auratus. The sequence continues at coordinate 15,841,535 of NW_024429204.1, read as the reverse complement.
GAAAGAGATGGTTGCAGTTACTGTCATAGCAAACACCTCCCAAGCATGAGTCTTGTCACGGCAAGTTGTCCCTTCACTCTGCCTCTGCAAAGCTTGCAGCATGAGTCCTGAGGATAATGGGTCAGCACAGGTGTTGCCAAGCGAAACAGCAGAAGTAGCCCGTACTTTGATAATGTCTCAGATTTAATGTGTACTCTCTAAAATACTAACCAGCATTTACCTGGCTTTATTCTTGCTGAGATGGGATCTCTGCGTAGTCGCTTTGCAATTTTAGTAACTGAAGACTTGTAATTGCCATTATTTCAATTAGAATCGCCCTGAGCACCATTTTCCGTCTAGGACAGTCTGAAGTGAGGGTGTGTTGATTTGTCTTCCCTTGGAGAGTGCACACATTGGGTTTTCCTTTGGGAACCATAAGCCGTCGAGTGAGTTTCTTCTCCTGAGCTGCTCCTCTCCTCCTGCTGCTTGTGCTCATTCTTGTTTGTTGTTAGTGAGAGCTGTGTCTCTCTAGGTAAGAGCTGCTGTGAACTGAAGGAAGCCAGGCACCCCAGCTCAGCTTATGATGGTGGTGTCCTGAGAAGAAAATGGCAGAACCTGCAGGCTTCATGCACTTCAGGCTTATGGGTCTTGGTGGATCTTTTTTGATGAAGTCTTTTGGCCAAAACAAGCCACTGGATAAACCTAGAGTTACTGGTTGAGTAACTTCAGTAATGCATGCGGTTGGGGGCCGGGGAGGGGGGCGAGGGGCACTTACTGCGGCCACACCGCAGACAATCCATCAAAACATACGATGAGAGTTGCTTTTCTTGTTGCTGTGAGAAAATACCCTACAAAAGCAAGTTAAAGTTTCGGACTGGTCTCTTCTTACCTCCAAGTGTGCCAGCCACGGATTTGAGTCCCTTGTCCAAAGACAGCCGGTACTATAAACACAACACCCAAAACGCAACTCCACTTCTGCAGCTTGCCAGCATCTAATAGGTCTGCGATAGGCAAAACCTTAGAATATGTCTTCAGACTGAATTTCGTCTTCTCAGGTCTTCCTGTCACACAGACATACTTGAATTCGTAAACAGACAGCCAAACAACCTGTGTGTGTGTGTGTGTGTGTGTGTGTGTGTGTGTGTGTGTGTGTGTGTGTGCGCGCGCGAGAGAGAGAGAGAGAGAGAGAGAGAGAGAGAGAGAGAGAGAGAGAGAGAGAGCGCAAGTGCGCGTGTTCTTCGTGTCCAGTTTGACTGACAGACTGCTCTCACTACAGGAATTCTCAAGGTGTAGGGTGTAGGTTCAGATGCAGAGGAAGCCTTCTTTTCTTGTGTGTTTCAGTGTAAGTGTTGTCATTTTCCCAGCACATCCCAGGTTCTTAGATGCATTGGAAACCTCTACATTAAAACCTGAAAATGATTTTTTTCCCATTTAAAGTCAGAAGAGAAGGAAGAGAATTGATACACTTCATTGTGGACATAACTTTGTGAAATTGTATTTTTTTTATTACAATATACAGTGTTCTGCCTATATACCAGAAATGGGCACCAGACTGAATTGTAGATGGTTGTGAGCCACCATGTTGTTGCTGGGAATTGAACTCAGGACCTCTGGAAGAGCAGTCAGTGCTCTTAACCTCTGAGCTATCTCTCCAGTCCCTGAAATTGTATTTTTTTTTATTTTCATTGCTACAGTGTATCATTATTTTAAATTTGATTTGTCCCTATGCCCACTTTAGAGCCTGTAGAATGATAGCTGTTGCCTCCAGAGAATTGGAAGCTGTTTTCAAAGGCTCCATCTGCAGGCATATTAAAAAGCACATCTTACAGTGTTTTACCACACAGAGCTCTAGTCTTAATGAGTGCACGGTGTTAGCTATATAATAATAATAATGCAAGATCCAGTCAATTAATCCTTCCAGTGCAAACGTACAGGAAGGCTCTTTCAATTTGACTGGTCCCATAGGCAAGTCCAGTTGTAAACAGAAGGCTACACTTTGTAGCTCATGGTGCCATGTTTTGGTTTTTGTTTGTTTTGGTTCTGCTTCTTACAATCAGACAGCATAGAATTCCTACAGAGAAGTAAAGCCATTCATGGTAAGGACCCCAACGACCAAAACATGGGCTTGTGACGAGAACATGAGCCAATGCTGTGTGGCTGGTCCCATCCCTGGCCATCGTTCAGACTGCCCATGTGTGATTTCAGTAGGCGCTGTAGCGGAGCTTGGGAAAACGCCTCCTGAACTTGCGTGGGAGCTAGAAAAGTACCGAGCAGCTGCTGTTAGTGAACCCTTCAAACCTGGTTCCAGTGTACACCTTTCCAACAAGAACTGTCAGCTGAACGGCAGTGGAAAATGCCAGTTTCTGATAACTCTGAATGATGTGTAATTGCCACTGATTAGCGCTATAGTTCCTCAGCAGATACGCACTTCTTTGTTTTAAAAAGGAACTTGATTTAAAAAAAAAAAAAGAAACCACAACTGCCAGTTGTTTAATCTCGGGTGCTTTTAGTCTGTTGTTTTCCAGCCTCCACCCCTGAGAAATTTCAGCCTGCTATGTTCTCGTCACCAGCGGCAAGCATTCAAAAGTGATTCAGATTAAGAAATTAAAGGAATTGTGCAGAAATCATTACCTTCCAAGAAGGTTGCATTTCATTTTTTCCCCCTTGCAAGTAGAGATCAGAACTACCAGGTAGTTCTGCTTTTCAGATTTGAGCTCTTAAGCTCTGCAAAGCTAGGCATCTGCATTACTTGACATCTCAGAGTATATAGCGACCTAGTCCTGGTTAGGAGGTGATGGCGGGAAGGAGGGGGGTGAGTTACACAGTAAGCAGAATACATTGTATTTTTGGCAAGCAGGCTAGCATACTTCGTACAGCCTAAATGTAGAACTGTTTTTTTTTCCCCCTTCGATAAGGATCCAATTAGGCCTGTTTCCTGTTTAAAGGCTTGCTGTTCCTACCTGCCCTTTCTCTGTGGGCAAAGTCCCAGTTTGAGGTGCTCTTTTGGAATCCACCCTAAGCAGGCATCCTGGTTGCCTTTATTTACCTCTGCTATTACTCACACATGTCTCACATCTTGGGTTGTTAACATGCCATTGCTTCTGCTTTGGATGCCATGACAGGTCACTTCTTTCATTTACATAGACTTCCCTTAGATCAAATACCCTCACTTTGGGAAGTCTCGGGTTACTAACATGGGCAAGGTTAGCTCTGACACCATTCCATGGCTTTTATTTTTATTTTTTGAGACAGGGTTTCTCTGTAGCTTTGGAGCTTGTCCTGGAAATTGCTCTATAGACCAGATTGGTGTCCAACTCACAGAGATCTGCCTGTCTCTGCCTCCTGAGTGTTGGGATTAAAGGCGTGCGCCACCAACACCCAGCTCCATGGTCTTTTTGTTCGGCACACAGCACCAGTGTTGGGAAGTACATGTTGTCTGCCTATCTCCCTTCGGAAGTCTAGGAGGCCTGTTTAATTAACTATTGAGCAAGTTAGTGTCCACATTGTTGCAGGCAACAAATGACCTTTTCATCTCCATGGCATTTGTGTCCCCGGGGAAAGATTGTGGAGAGGCACAGACACTTTGTCTAAGAAATGAATTAACGTCACCCCACAAGTGTCTTTTTTTAGAGGTATCTTTTCATGAAGTTTCTAGAAATGAGAAAATGCTACCTACTACTTGGTGTCTGGTGGTCTTTCCTTCCTTCTGGCATTTCTTCCTTCTTTCTTTTTTAATTCCACTGACTTTTTTTTAAACCTTAGCACACTTAATTTTATTTTGTGTGTGTGCCTGCATGTATGTCTGTGAACCAATTGCATTCATAGTACCTGTGGAGGGCAGGAGAGGGAACTGGGTCCCCTGGAACTGGAATTACAGATTTGTGTGAGCTACCCGGTAGGTGCTCACTGTCCTGAACTCGCTGTCTGCCAAACTTCCTCTCCAGCCCTGTTTTTGTTTTTTAAGCTTTACCATCACAAACCATTTCCTTCCCGGAAGTTTTCAGTGCAATTTCTTTTCTTATCTTGGAAGTAATACTTTGAATTGGTTAAAATTTTTTTTTTATTCTACGTGTATGAATTTGCCTCTGCTTACCAAGCTTATCATTTGCATACACCATCCTTGGAGGCCAGAGGAGAGCTTCTGTCTCCTGGAACTGGAGTTACAGACAGTGTCAACCACCGTGACAGTGCTAGGAACTGAACCCAGTTCTTCTGCAAGAGCACCAAGTGCTCTTAACCGTCTCTCTAGCCCGTACTTTGAGTTTTGAACTTCAACAATCCCACTCAAAGTGTTTTCTCATTCAGCCCACTCAGATTTTAAATGTGTAAAGTGCTATCTGTTCTGTTAATTTATCTAAGGGGGATAGAATGGAAATGTTAAATGATCTACAGTTCCTTTGAGAAGACACACAGCTCTGATGATACTCCTTTAAAACCCTGGCATGGTCTTTGGCAGACCAACTCAACACGAAAGTGTTGTGCTTAACACACCTTATTATAAATGATTGGCAGCTTCATCTTGAGGTTTGAGTTGACTGAAGTACTTTTCAAATTATCCCGGACCAGAACATTCTTATCCTGACATCAGGCTGTCCTGAGGCAGCAGTGGGAGGAATTTATGGTTTTATATTAGGAATTAACCTTTAGATGTTTGAACATTTGGGTAAAAATCTGGGGCTGTTGAACCTTGTGGGTTATGAAGTGTTTTTAGGAGTATATTGAGGGACACTAATTCCTCACAGATGGGCAGTTTTATTAGCACATTTTCTATGGGCTGTATTTATTGGTTCCCTTTAGCTCAAGAAACATACATACCACCTTCATGCTGGGAATCCTTCATTTTTAGCCCTCTCTCTGATGGAATGTCCATCAAAGGAAACTTCCTCCCTCTTTGGTTACATGTGATTTTAATTTTGGCATGGGCTTCCTTACTGATTATAATGAGCCAATTACAGTACCTTAAACCTTTCCTGAATGTGTCTTGTTGGCAGTGTGCAGTTCAGTTGCACACGGTGCTTTTAGAATGGCGTGTGAGGTGGTCAGCCCAGAGCAAGGTTGAGGGAAATAGTGCACCCTAAGCCACTCAGCCACAGTGGACAGTTTGTGATGTTTTTGTGTCCCTCATCAAACTCAGGTACCTCCTGCGCGGACCACCTTCGCTTGAGAAGCAAGCATTTCCGTGTTTGCTTTTACTTTCTCGTGCTCTAAAGAGACAGAATGACACTAGGCAGAAGCTTTGAAATAATAGAAAGCAGAGCGGGCTTCCACAGCCTGCTGTCCTGGCTGTGGAATCACAGCCGTGCTCCAGAGGCTCTGTCACGTGACTCTGACAAGCAGCAGCTGTGCACTGTGGTGTTACAGCTTGTTCCTGGGCGTGCTGATGCAGGCCTTAATTGCTAAAAGCACAGACCTCTTTTTAACAGACTCTCCTTTAAGGGAAGGGCCGGGCTGCACTATGACCTGGAAAATGGAGGCGTTTAAAGCAGCACGGGATGTAAATGGCCTTCGCCAGCAGAGACCACTCACATCCGTGCCTCCAGCTGGGGAGACTTAAATACTCCAGGAAGGTTACTGGCCATCTTGGAAGGCCTCAGGGATCAGCTTCCTGAGTGATAGTTGGTAGCTTCAGTCCTTTTTTTTTTTTTTTTTGTGAATATGGGTATTTTACTAGCATGTATATCTGTGCATTAATGGGCCTGCAGCGCCCTTGAGAGCTGTAAGGATCCCTGGGCCTGGAGATACAGCTGGTTGTGAGCCACTGTGTGAGTGCTGAGAATCGAACCCAGGTCTTCTGGAAGAACAGCCGTTGCTGGTGACTGCTGAGCCATTGCTCTAGCCCCCAATAGCTGCAGTCTTAAACCTTCCCAGGGTCCAAGTAGGCATTGCCAATATGGCGTGGCAGTGGAGATGGTTGCCATATGGGACGGAGGTACAGAAAGAGAGAGAGATAGAATGGTTTGCCAAAAACTGGGAATGTGGCGTTTTAGGGACAGTCTCCGAAACTCTGAAAGTGTGTTTGAAGAAGTCCACAGGCTAGACTCAGTCTGCAGGAATCTGCCCTAGCGCCCCTCCTTGATACCCAGGAGTGTATAACCTACAAGGAAAAAGCCCTTTGTTTATCAATACCCAGGAGTCATTTGTACACCTTGTAGAATATCGGAAGCTTTGCAATCCTTGGTGATGTCTGTGTGTGGTAGGGAGCCATTTATGTATGATGCACCTGATATTTGTTGGGCGTATCCGAGGGTTCATCGAGTCTGTGTGTGCTCTGGCCGTATGTGCGGGGCTGTAGAAACGTGTTCTTTATGGAATCATTTTTTGGGTACCAGCATCTTTTGTGTGCATGGATCCATCAGTAGGCTACACAGGGTGTCTGGACTGAGGTCTTTCCTATTATCCTACTGTTCAAGCAGGTGCCTGTCAAAGAAACAGAAACAAGCTGAGTATTATGGGATTAAAGGATTTATTATAGAAATTGGCCCTTCCTCAGATACGAGAGACGGGAGGGGGAAGCGCAGGTCCTGCAGGGGAGCTAGAGGATTAGGAAGTTTCATGGGAAGCCCTAGAGGAGGGGTGGGCGGGTCAGAAGTGGGGGGTGCCGAGGGGACCACAAGGGAGGGGTACAGTGAGGTGTCTAAAATCTGTTGCCTCCCTGTCTGTGTAGTTCTCAGCCGGGTGGTTGCTGATGGGCAGAGCCTCTGCTCATCGACTGGGCCATGGGGGCAGAAAGGCGAGGGCAGAAGGCAAGGGTGGGCTCCACCTGCTCACACCGAATCTTCCGGGAGAGGTGGCCTTAGCCTTACTTTCACTTTGGAGATCAGAGGAGGAGAAAGTTCTCCTGAGTGGGAGCTCCCAGGTGACAAGTGGGCAAAGTTCAACACCACATCCTCTGTGGCTATGAAGAACCACACCCCAGCCCTGTTCCTGAAAACTGTTCACTCTGTCTACTGACATGCCACAAAGAGACGTTTACTCATTCTTAAATTTAAGGCTGAAATAGAAGATTACTGAATTACTGATTGCTGGACAGTAGCCCTGTCCCCTCCCCCCAGCCCCCAGGCAAGGTTTCTCAGTGTTGCTTTGGAACCTGTCTTGGAACTCGTTGAACTCACAGAGATCAACTTGCCTCTGCTTTCCCAAGTGCTAGGATTAAAGATATGCGCCACCGCTGCCTGGCAGCAGTAGGCACTTTTATGTGTAGACGCCTCCTACAGTTTCCTCCTAGCATTTCATTAGATGATTATATGCACATTAATGGGAATGGCTTGTATCTGATTTTCTTCCTGGAAATTTTTGGTCTGGTGGATTGTTGAAATAAAGAAGCAAAATGGGCCAGGCGGCAGTGGCACACGCCTTCAATCCTAGCACTTGGAAGGCAGAGGCAGGCGGATCTCTGAGTTCAAGGCCAGCCTAGTCTACAGAGCAAGTTCCAGGACAGTCAGGGTTACACAGAGAAAACCCTGTTGAAGAAGAAACAAAATGGGAGAGAGGAACTTTGGAGGGTGGGTTGAGGGAAGTTGAGTTAAACTTTGCCTTGGAGTAAACCCAAGGAAAGACACTCATATATCCATTTATCTGTGGTTCTTTCCAGCCACATATTTATCTATCTAAGTGTATATTCACTGAACTTTTCCAGTCTATTCTATTTCTTGCTACACACACACACACTCACACACACACACACACATGCACGCACGCACGCGAGCGCTTTTTTTTTTTCGAGATAGGGTTTCTCTGTAGCTTAGCAGACTTCTTGGAACTCTCTTAGTACACCAGGCTGGCCTCAAACTCACAGAGATCCTCCTGTCTCGCCTCACCAGTGCTGGCCTTAAAGGTGTGCGCCACCACCGCCAGGCTCAATGGAAAATGTTATGGCTATTTGACTGGAATTAAAAGTATTCTGTATCAGAGAGTTGAGGAATCTTTTGAAAGACAATCTAGTCTTAGGGATTGCCAGACTTGAGAGGATGTCTTCCCAGCCCTTAAGAAACTCAAAGCCGCCTTAGCATGGGTTTGCCTCTTTCCCACCAGTTGGTGAAAAAGATTGGCTTCTCCCCGTATGAGGAGATGCTAGGATAAATATGAGTCCCTGCTACCCAATTTGCCACCCCATTACCCGACCACAGTGTTGCCAGAGAGGTTAAATCTGTGCAGGAAAGGGAAGCATATTTTCGAAGTCTGTGGTTGGAGTTGGCAATTTTTGCCAAAGCAGAAGCTGCTCGTAGGTGACACTTCAACTTTTTATTGAAATATTGGCTGCAGCTACTTCTTGACTGGTAGCTACTGTGGCGGCTGAACAAGACACGGCAAATTGCTTTCAGCCCATAGGACGTTAATTTGGAGTGTGAGAGTAAGCACGGAGCCCGGTGTTTCCTCCTCGTTTCCTACAGCTGGAACTGAGCATTTTATCACTGACTCCCAATTCGCTTGATACTTTCTAGTAAGCGTTCCTTGTCATATAAATGACCAGTAGTACTTTTCTCCTTACACCGTTTATTGCATGCGTGCCGGTCAGGGAGTCGTGTGGTCTAGAGGTCTTCCTGTGAGGGAGTAGTTTCTTGGTGCAGTTAATGGACAGGTAGAGGTAACCCATGGAATAGGTGCAGATCGTTTAAAAGGTTTAAGAAGGCCGATGATATTTATTGGACCCCTGCATTGGAAATGGCCCCATGGGCTCGTGTTTCGTATGAGTCCTTAGCTTGTGAAGGAGGAAGGGCCTGGCAGGCAAGAGGCTGATAGGAGTAGGCCGCTCTAGGTTGTACCTGCTTCCGGAATGTTTGTCCCGCTTCCTGCCGGGAGAAGCTGCTACCACACACTTCCAACACCAGTCATGGCTGTCCCTACCAGGCTTTCACCACGTGGTGAGTGGAAATCACCAGGAAAACATGAGCCAAAAGAAACCTTTTGACTCATAAAAGTTACGTTTGTTGTAGACAAATCTTGAAAATGACCACTTAACATGATAGTTAGTCACTCCCTTGGTGAGTGCTTGTCCAGGCCAAGGTTCTCCATTGGGAAGGCTAGTTATTTTGACCAGAGTCTTTCTGTATAGCTATGACTAGCCTTAGACTCACTGTAAACCCAGCCTGGCTGCTAAGTCTTGCCAGTTGTCTTACGATAGCCTTCTAAGTGTTGGTATTGCCTGTGTGAGACACCACTCCTGTCTTGGAAGATTGCTTTCTCAAGGCCCCTAGGAAACTGGTCATGACCTAGGTGTGGATGAGAGAAACATTCACGTATATCTCATTCCTTAATTTAATATTTGCTTATGGGCCACCTGCTAGGTATTGAGCAGTAGACTGTGTGCTAGGGATACAGTGGTGAGTTAAATGGTTGCCCCGTTGGAGTTTATAGACTGGCTGGGGGAAAGACAATAATCCAGTATTTCAGTTAACATGTACATTAATTGTGGCAGACCCTCTGAAGGAGAGATGGACTGTGGCAGGAGGACTGGGTAAGAAAACATGTGGGATAGGGCAGGCCTTAGAGGGAGAGATGCTTTGGGAAAGGACCATCCTGCCTTGCAAGTCTGAGGCAATCCCTGCAGCCCTCTGGGACCGTCTTCAGAAAGGAGAGCGTCTCTGAAGGTGGCCTTGCCCTGCCACCCAGGCCCTGTTCTTGGGAAACAAAGTCACATCACCATGGCCGTTAGTTAGTAGGACATATTTGGCTGTCCCTCTGCATTGACTGTGGTGTCCTCCTGTGCTTCCGAGTTCTGCCTGCCAAACCCACCAGGTCCTGCATTCCCAGCCAAGGCTGGAAGCTCACCAAGTATCCCCTTCAGGCTCTCTTCCTTAGGAGCACTCCTTGACAACTGGTGTCTGTGGCTAGATCTCTGTCTAGTTAGAGCACCCTGCTGCCACCAGGGCAAGCTTGCTGTCTGCCTGGGCCAGACCGCCCAGCACATTTCCTGACTTCCTCACAGATGGTCACCTGGGCTCAGTGACAGGGCCTGTTTCTTCCTCACTCAGGGTAATGACTTCCCTCTGATGGCTCCTCTTTCAGACTGGCCCACATATCTGAAGGGACAAGTGTCAGAGCTCAGGGGACTTACAGTTTGGAAAGTAGGGCCAGCACAAGGGTGTGCAGGGAACATTTTTCGCCTCTTCCTGAAAATTGGTTGAGTTTCACAAGTCCATTTCCTTCTCACTGAATAATCAAGTGAGTCATGGTGAACTTCCAGTAAGAAGATTGCAACATGTTCTTCTTCAGTCTGTCCTATTATACCCAAGGGGAAACTTTTCAGTATGACTCTTCCAGCATCCATCCATCCATCCATCCATCCATCCATCCATCCATCCATCCATCCATCCATCCCCGAATAAGTATGGTTTTAAGATGGTTTAGAGGTACCAGGTAAAATTTTGTTTGTTTTCTACATTATCTCAAGGTGGCAGAGTATCCCACCAGTAAAACCAGCATTGGGAAACTGGTAGAAATAACAGGCATTTCTGTTTGAAAGTGTAATGAGGCTTAGTCACTTTTTGTAATAGACATTAATATTAATGTGACCATGACTCATATGTGTGGATACTAACCACACATTGAGATGGCATAAGTATCACCAGCTGGTCTTCCCTGTGAATAGAGAAGTTTCTATTGGATTGACTTTCTATGTGCGATAAGTGAAATTAACTTATTGTCAAGGGATGGGTCCAGGTGACAAGACAGGCCATCTGTCCTGAATGTTCACACTTCTGTGTACAACAAGCAAGAAGCTAAGTTTTTTTCTTTTTCCCGAAAAAGTAGCTTTAGATTATCTGTGTATATGCACTTGAATGCCGGCAGCGGTAGAGGCCAGGTGAGGGTGTCAGATCTGCTGTAGTTGTAGCCATCTGATGTCAGAGCTGATGACCTAATTTGGGTTCTCTGCAAGGACAGTAAGCCCACGTGACTCCTGAGCCATCTCTCCAGTCAGGGAAAATTTCCTTTCTTATTTTTTCTTTATGGTAGGAAACATGTTCAAAATGGATCATAAGCTATGATCTGGCAAAACTTTTCTTGAGCTAGAAATGAATTTAAAAGAGAATGACCACAAGACCATGAGTATTCACAGGCGTTTTATTACTATTTCTCAAAGCTTCAAACAGGGCAAATGGCCATCAACAAGGGAATTGAGGAACTATGCATGCCTTTTCAATGGATAATATCTAGCAATAAAAAATAGTCACCTTTCATATATGGTTATGGACAAAAGTCAAAATACTTGGTTGAACGAAAGAACGCAAAGAAAAAGAACTCAATTATATGCTGCAGTTCATGTAAATTTCTAGAATATACAAATTAATTGACACTAACAGAAAGCCAATTTTTTTTTTTTTGTAATTGTTTACTTTCCTGGATTTCACTTTGGTCGTTGGGAAAACACAGATGACAGCATCTATTTCAGGGCCAGTGTAAGGGTTAGCGATAATAAATATTAACTGTTTGACTTAAATGTGGACAACTGGTAGGCATGCGAAGGGTAGTGATTATGTTGTCAGTGATGTGGGGAGGTGACTTTTAACTGTGAACCTGAGGTACCTGTTGCAGGGGGGGCCATTGACTCTGAGGTCATCTGCACCCCAGGGGCCACTGTGGGCTGGCCTTCTCCAGCAAACTTGCCCTTAAAATAAGTTCTGAAGTGTATTTAGGAGTCAAATGAAAGTGCAGAAATGAGTCCACACAAATGAGTTAGCTCTTTTGGGAAGTGGGAGAGGAGGATGGGGAGAAAGCCTTCACCACAGGCACGTGTCATTTCATTGATGGTCTTGGGCGTGGTGTCGTGATGGGGAAGGAGGATGGAAAGCTTCAGATCATGGAAGCTTCTGGTTGACTATTCTTCTTGCTGATTCTACATGGCTTGTGTTTGTATATTGGAGGTTGCTAAGTAGCATCCCCACCCTCTTCCGATTAGATGCCAATAGGAGCTTTCCCTCTCATGTATATGACAGGTGAAAATCTCTTGTCTGTCAAATACATCCTGGGGTTCGGTGGGGGTGGGGGTGGGGGTGGGGGCGGAGACTACTGCTGTGTTGTCAAGAAGCAGCATGGATGAAGTTGAGATATTAATTTCAGTGTTGGAAGCAAGAAATGAGCAAAACTCATTGCCAGTGATAGAATTAACTATCTGGGTTGGTCTAGTGGAAAGAGCTGGTTCCAAGTCATTAGCTAGCTCCCCTGTTTATACCACAGGGCAATAATGGTACTTACCTTGGCTGCTGTGAGGAGTAAATAAGTTGAAAGCATTGAGTGTTTGCTTGAAGAAAACTGTGGTGTCCTTTTCTCTTTATCTGAGAGACTTTGCAAGCAGCCTAAGGGGAAAAAAAGAGTCTTCCGGCCTGCGGTTCTCTGGAGTTGATTTTTAAAGTGGTCATCACTTGAAGAGATCTGTTAAAAAATTATTCTGCAGTGATGGCATTGGAAGATAAATGTAGGAAATGGTACTTTTCCCCCCGGCTGATTCTTCTTCCCTGGGCCCACTGAAAGATCCTTGAGTTGTTATTTAAGCGCGAAGTCTCCTTGAGTTGAGCCGAAAATGATATCGAGGGCATGAAGTAGCTGTTATTGATGTCAGTGGCAGGGTTTGGAGAAGGAACTCCCGAGAGTGAGGGTGACCCAGGGAAGTGTCTTTCTCTGCATTCAACAAAGACCGGAGGCTGTCTCAGACCCTGGAGCTGACCAGGGGCCAGCACACAGCTGGCCGGTCTCTGTTCCAACAGGACGTCCCTGTGACTCAGGACCACTTGTAGCCAGATAGTGAACATTTTTCAACCCAGCCTCCTGCTGCTTTTTAAAACATACTTGTTTTAGAAGGTCCCCAAAAATGTCATTAAAGATGTGCCAGGCTTCAGCAGATGAGAATTTCTTCTGTACTGCCCTGACAGTGGTTGGGGACAGTGTACCCTGGCAGAGTGATGGAGGAATTGGCTTATGAGGGTCAAGAGTAGCAGGTGGCCCCATTATGTCCCCAGTTTAGAGAAGGATTCCCCCAGTGTCTCCCAAATTTCTCAGGTCCCAAACGCACAAAGAAATCTCCGCTCTTGGTGCCGTCACTAGGCAGATCACTTTAAAGTCCTCCTGTGTCGACTATAGACAGATGGGCTACTCTTCCCTAAACAGAGGGTACCTAATAACATTTGCCATTTGTGATTAACTTACTTTACTCCCCTGATGTAATGAGTCTGAACTGCTTTGGAACATCAATTTGAGATGTTCCAAAACAAAGCAAGAATCATTTTGCTCAAGACTGCTTTTGGAAAATGAGTATTAAACACGGTTTAAAGTTTAAAAACATTAATTTTTCCTCTAAGACCTGGAACCCATTCTATGACCTTACACAGCCATCACCCTGAAAATATGATGCCGACATTAACTCAGTTGTCTTAGAAACAATTTGAAATCCTCCCAGCCATTTAGGCTCGTTTTACATTCTTGCTAAATCACCAGGGATAGGGCAGGAGGAAGAAAAAAAATCGTAGAAATACAAATAACTGGAAACAGTAAGATAACAGCCAGGCATGGTGGCACACACCTTTTATCCCAGTTCTCTGGAGGCAGATGTAGGGAGATCTGTATGACTGCAAGACCAGTTGGTGTACATAGAGAGTTCCAGGCCAGCCACGGTGACATAGTTCGATACTGTCTTAAAATACTATATAAAAAAATAGGAGAGCAGACAAAAGCAAAATGTTTATCCTTATTTTGTCATCTTGACCTGTTGGTGGTATGTGCTGGCTGATTTTATGTCAACTTGACACAAGCTAGAGTCATCAGACAGGAGAGAGCCTGGGTTGAGAAAATGCCCCCATAGTATCTGGCTGTAAGGCATTTTCTTAATTAGTGATTGATGGGGCAGGGATCAGCACATCGTGGGTGGGTGGTGCCACCCCTCGCTGGTGGTCCTGACTTCTCTAAGAAAGCAGGCTGAGCAAGCTATGAGGAGGAGGCGGTAAGCAGCATCCTCCATGGCCTCTGCATCAGCTCCTGCCTCCAGTTCTGCGGTCCTTAACTTCCTGCCCTGACTTCCTTCAGTGATGGGGTGTGTGAGTGTGTACATGAAATACACCCTTTCCTCCCCAAGTTGTTTTTGGCAGTATTAACCCTAAGTAACACACTATGCAAGAAGTTTGGCCATCGCACAGAAGATCTTTCTGAATCATTTTCTGAAATGTTTTAAGCTGGTTTATAGCATCACACAGTCTATCTTCTGTCTTGTTATATCTCTTCAACTCAAAGAACACAGCTCTCCTCTAAAGGGAGTAAGAGATAGTTTATTCTCGATCCGAATATGAGTGACTGTAGTCCAAGAACACTGACTTAGGTTGCTCCAAATTCCATGGTCCATAGTTTTACAGAGCAAAGAAAGTTATAAATGGAGGCAAGTTTCAAATGCATTGGTGAGCATATCTGAGAGACAGCTATGGCAGGATTGAGGATTGGCTCATACATGTAGCCATCCTCCTGTCTCTGCCTCCCAAATGCTGGGATTGCAGGCATGTGCTTCTATGCCCTACTGGGCGTACAGGTGTGTGTCTGTGTTCATGCCATGTACTTAAGGGCATTCTTCTGGAGGCTAGTGGATAGCCTCTGGTGTCACCTCAGGGGCACCATTTATCTTCTTTGAAACAAGGGATTCTCATTGACTTGGAGCTTACTGGTTAGGATAGATTGGCAGGTCACCATGTTTATATCAGATGTGGGTCTTCATGCTTGCAAGGCATGAAGTTATTTACCCACTGATCACCCCACCCCCACCCTAGGAGGTCATCTTAGTCCTAGTTAGCTACACTGCTCCTGCCTGTGATTAAAAGTTGGAAAATGGTATGAGGTGATACGGTTTACGTGGGACCTTAATGTACAGTGACAGAAAGGACAAGGAACCACAGCTTTAAAGCCAAATTCATGGGTTCCCGTCAAAGCATGCCCTTCTACCTATGTGTACCTGTAGTTTTCCAGAAGTACACAGTTTTGAAATCCCTTTCCCCAGGGCCAGTGGCAAGGCAGTTTCTGACTTCACGATGTGGTTGCGTTTTATGCAGGAATGTAGAGCAGAATCATAGAGCAGCCACGTGGAGAATGACGTTAGAAGACACAGTATATTTTCAGGAGTAATTTAGAGCATGATTGACCTTACTGATGCTGTCAGTGTAGTATTTCTAGCTGACTGGGTTTACCAGCAGCTACTGGGCAACACTGTGCTTAGGAGGAATTGTGGGAGAAACTGCATGGATTGGTTAGTAAGTTAGCACTATAAAATTAGGAAATCAGCTTGCCGTTTGCCAGCACAGAAACACCTTCATAAGGTCCGAATGTCACTCATCCCTGTGATTTCTCCACCCAGTCAGCTGTTATTCCTTAGTGACTTTTTTTTCTTAGAAGCTGGAGGTATTCAGTTCTTGTTTCTCATGGGGCAGCTGTCCTTCACGCGATAGCAACTAAAGCTGTGATGACTCTAAAGGGAAATGTGGGGGTCTGGCATGTAATTTAGTGGATGGAAGCCCTTGTGGCCAAGCTTGATGACTTGAGCCCTCGAGCTTAGCCTACGTCGTGGAAGGAGAGTGCTAACCTCAGAAAGCTGCCCTCTGACCTCCACACACGTGCGGTACATGCCCATTCCACCCACGCATGCACACAGAGTAAACAGAATGTGTAAAGAGCAAATTTCAGATTGCATCTAGTATGCGAGCTGAGCTCTCTGACCTACACACACACACACACACACACACACACACACACTAGAATGTTTAAAAAAGAGCTCGTTTGAGATTGAATGCTAATATCTAAACGGAGTGAATTTTAATTAAACTGTCACTCACTTTGTGTAGATGGATTAACTTTTTCTGCCATTGTTAATATGCAAATAGCCAGGTAGGCGGGGTTCTGCTGTTCTTAACCTGTGTGGTGCTCTAGAAAGAATCATCATAACAGGATGAGAGCAATGCCCCTTGTTTGTTTTTTGTTGGCATGTACTCATTTTGCACACTGTTGTGTTTTTGTAACATCATTTCTTTCAAGTGTACCGTCTACTTTGGTGAAGTTCCAAGTGGCTCTAAATGTCATAGAGTTTACCCCCTTTTTGTCCTTCAATTTAATTCTTCGGGCAGTATCATCTCTTTAATTTCCTCACCCCCAAATTCACCTAAACAGCATTGATGAGAGGTAAACTATGACTTCTTGGCTGTCACGTTTTAAGGTCTGAGGTCTAAGAATAGTGCTCACAATTTTTAATGGTTAAAAAAATATAATAAATGCTCTGTGGTATATGTAAATTATTATGAAGCTCAAATGTCATTGGAATTCAGTCATATTCATTCAGTTGCATATATATCATGCCTGGAGGCTGCAATGGCAGAGTTAGTCATTGCGTTGGGCCCTGTACAGTCTAGGATTTTTCCTCTTCACAGGCAAGTTTGCTGACCCTGGGCGTTGAGGCACATGTTGAGAAGAAACATGAGTGACACAAAGAGTACATAACTTTTCTAGTTAGGTAGTAGGGTATCAGGCCTCAGTTTCCTGAAAGGTAAAATTGGTTCAACTTATCCCATCCCTGAGGGTTTGGTGAGGATGAATTGGGAGATCGAGTGCAAGTGTACTAACAGCATGCTACCCAGTACCTCAGAGACAAATGGTGTTTGTGCCTTTGTCTTTGCCACGGTTACTAGTATTTCAGGCATATTTTCTGACTTTAGGTCACCTGTTCAAATACAAGTCAGCCAGCAAGTGCAAGTGTACTAACAGCATGCTACCCAGTACCTCAGAGACAAATGGTGTTTGTGCCTTTGTCTTTGCCACGGTTACTAGTATTTCAGGCATATTTAGGTCACCTGTTCAAATACAAGTCAGCCAGCAAACAAAAAGAAACCAAACAAAACCAACAAATAAGCAAAACAAGCAAAATACAATCCCTCTCAAGCCTAACAATAGTTTATGAAATAGAAACTCCTCTATGTACATGTAGTCATCCATAGAGGTGTGCGCGTGTTCACGCACGCAAACACACACACACACACACACACACACACACACACACACACACACACACACACACTTTCCTCCACCAAATTGGTGGCATTCAGCACTCAAGGGGTTTTTGTGAGGTGCATCTCCCTGTAGAATCTCTTCTGTGAATAAAGAGCATCCCAGGCAGTAGCTAGCTGGTGAAGCAGACATGGCTTGCTTGGCCAGAGTGAGGTTGGGTAAATCAAGCAAGAGCCTTGACTGCAGTCTCTGTAGCCCTTGGCTGCCTCATGGTGTTCCCCCTTTCCATGCTTCTTTTTGGTAAAGCTCGTTGACAGGGCTGCTGTTTCTACCGAAGCAGCAATTGGACACCTCCCTTCTCCCCAATTAAGTTACACATGTGTATTTCCGTTCAGAGCTGGCAACCTCTTAGGAGCACTGTTCAAGGAGCCTGGTCCAGGGGTGCAGGTTGGCATTAACGGGGGTCTCTTGGCCTCTTCCTCCCTTGTACTGTCTGCTTTCCATGTATTATTAGCCACCTTATGAAGTCAGAACTTTGCCAAGGTCTGTTTTGGGTCATGGGGTCGTTGTCTGAGTCTACTGCTTACGATGTCCAGTGAGTTACTTTCTCCTGTTGATAGAAAAAAAAACATCTGATTGTGTCAGCCTCACTTAGGTTACTAATATATATGTAGCTAAGAAGCCTAGGGTGATGTAGGTGCCATGTGCTCTTACGAGTGAATTTTGTACAAATTACTGAATGGTGTGTCCCCTTGGCTTTCTTTTACCTTTCCTTTGTTGCTGCTAAAGACTTATCTCCTACTCTTGTGTTTTAAAAGTAGTATTGTCATGTGGCCTGGTGGGTCTGAGACAGTTGCTTATAAATGATTGAAGGTATTGCTTCCACCTTCTTCTACCCTGGAATGTCTGTTGAGGGAGGAAGAGCGGGAACTTGTTATTGGCTTCTGATGATAGTCTGGACCTTTTTTTATAGATTGTGTTTGGCTGCCAACGTGGTGCTTGGGTGTGATTAATTTGTGCAGTTTGCCATTGGATAAGTAATTTTCATTCCTTGGATCCTTGTTCAGAAGGGATTAGCCAAGTGAACTGGGAAACATGCCTTTGTAGGAGGGCTTGGGCTGTTTGTGATAATCAATGAACAATCCAGTGGCTGATTGAATTCAGCTCTTACAGAACTATCTGACTCATTGGCTCTTAATGCTTCTAAAAGTCTTCCACAGTGTTTTTAATCTCAGTGAGGTAGATATAGTTCAGAATTCAGCATTTCCTCGGGGATCTGGTGCTGGACATTCAGAGTGGATACGCTGTGAAATGGGTTTCACACAGGCAGCTTTTCTGATAGATACCTTATTCTGTCTTTCTCCTGGTATGGAAAAAAATGCATTGAAAGATTAATCTCAATTTAGCTCTTTCGGAAATGGAGAGTCAAAGCACAAGAAAAACAAAACAACTAAAACAAAACGTCGAGGGAAAAACAAAAAACAGCGAGAAACCCAGAGAATCAGGATCCGATCCGTCTTCGAGGCCTGTGGAGGATTCTCAGAGCCTGGGACACAGCTTTGGGTTTTGGCAATGCATCATTCTAGCAGTAAATAATTTACAGCTGAGCTTTGCCTGGTGGGCTGGTTGGAGCAGGTTCTGCCCAGGGGGCAAGGTTTCTGCTCAGATGTTCCCTTCATTTGATTTCTGCCCCAAGTAACTGTGGAGCAAGAGGAAAGTTTTCTCCCCTCTTGCTCTCTGCCTAGAATGGTTTCTTCCAGTTCTGAGTTCTGGTCTTGGGAACAGTGCATTGACTTGCTCCATGTCTGCTTGCTGGTGGTTGCTTGGGAGGGAGTTGTCTTGTTTTTTTTTTTTTTTTTTTTTTTTTTTTTGGTTTTTTGAAGCAGGGTTTTTCTGTGGCTTTGAAGTTTGTCCTGGAACTCACTCTGTAGCCCAGGCTGGCCTGGAACTCACAGAGATCCACCTGCCTCTGCCTCCCGAGTGCTGGGATTAAAGGCGTGCGCCACCAATGCCCAGTTGGGAGTAGTCTTCTGACTTCCAAGGAATAGAATAGTTGAGGTCCCCACTTGGCTTAGTAGACTCAGCCTTTGTCAGTTGCAGCCTAAATCTAGATGAGAGGTGAGTGACGGCCTGACAGATTTGGCAAAGCAAAATCCAGGACTCCCGAGTAAATCTGAAGTGGAGATAAGCAGGAGGAAATGTTCTATTAGCATTTCCTGCTTTCCTCTGACAGTCGTGGCTTAGGATAGAGAAGCTCCAGGACTGGAGAGATGGCTCAAAGGTCAAGAGCACTGGCTGTTCTTCCAGAGGACCCGAGTTCAATTCCCAGCAACCACATGGTGGGTCACAGCCATCTGTAATGAGATCTGGCGCCCTCTTCTCGCCTGCAGAGATACATGCAGACAGAACACTGTATGCATAATAAATAAATCTTTAAAACAGGAAAGGTACAGAGAAGCTTGATGCTCTTTCCTTAAGGGCTCTTGGGTTAGTTTAGTATTCGGAGACTAATGTGAATGGGAAAATAATTGTCCTGACAGGAAAAAGAGCCTGGCAATTATTAAGAACTTTCTATATGATTACTTTGTGGAATAATTGCTGCCAATCATTGTCCATTTGATATATACAGTTGATATTTACTGAATTCTGTTTGTAGAAATATATATGTATGCATCCAGTGTTTTTTTTTTTTTTTAAAAAAAAAAAACGAAGGTTAGGGGCTGTTGTGATTCCCATTTCACAGAAGGGGAAACTGAGGGAGACCAGATAGCAAGGGACCGCATTGAGGTTAAAGCAAAGGCTGCAGTATGGGGGGGGGGGTTTAGTCCAAGGTTGTCTGAGTCTTGATGGAGCCAGGATTCTAAGATGGTTCTTTTTCTCCCGTTGTTCTTATCGTGGCTAATATATGGAACCCACACGTGTCTGGGCACGCCCCCAGAGCGGTGGACTTAGTGGGTCCTCAAGGATGTTGTCCTTGGCATGGGGTCAGGCTGGGATTTGAAATTTCCCCAGGGCGTGCTAATATAGTTCAAGCTTGCTGCCCCCCCCCTATTTTTGGAGTCAAATGAATTACTCTCCTTAGGAAATCTGGTCGCTCTATGTGGCCATTCCTTTGGTTCCTACCCCTCCTCCCCAGAAACTCTCACCATTCCAAATCTGGCAGCTAATTTTTCATGGTCTTTGTTTCTTCGGAATTATTTTCAGGAAGTCCTGGTGGCATATATGTTGGGGTATAAACAAACCACAAAGAAAGGCCTCTTGGGGGTATTCTGTTGATGGATTTTTCTGAGTCATCTTTTCTTTTTCATTCCCCCATTATACTTCCTGGAGGGGGGGGGATGCCCCTTTGTTCTTCCTGTAGCTCCAGCTGGGCACCAGGCTTGGGGTTGGAGGAGGTTTACAGATTAATGAAACTAGACCACTGCCCTCCAGGAGTTTTCAGTCTTGGAAGGGAAGTATATAAACGTAAGTCCAGGTTTAGTTTCTCAGAGTCATTTCAGAGGGACAGAGGATTAAGGACTTCCGAGTCAGCAGAGGCAGAAAGGAAATGGGGAGGCGTGTGGCTCCTGTCTTACCTTGACTTGGTTCCTGTCCTGCATGTACTCCCTATAGTGCCCATGCCTGATCCTCAGTGGTGTTGTGGGTACCAAAGACCAGGCTTGGAATAAGGGAGTTTTCAGAGGGTACCAGTGACCAGGCTTGGGGCAAGGGCTTGGTCAGCAGCAACTGCCACCATGTTCCGTGTGTCATTGGAAGGCCTCCATCTGACCTTAAGGACCTGTGCTGTTGGGCTGAAAGTAGCTAGGCTTTTTCTATTGGTTTTTGAATTCACACAGTTTCTCTTAATTTGATAATCAGCGAGGAGCTATGGAGGCATCCGAATCAGAAACTAGATATAGACCTGGTATGATGACCTGTGGCTGAGTGTGGATTAGAATTGGAAGCCATGAAGAGTCTCTAATTAGGCAAAAAAAAAAAAAAAAAAAGAAAGCATCTAGGCAGTAGAGAAGGGGGTTATCCTTGCTTGAAGGCAGTGGCAGCAGAAAACGAAGGCATTTGGAGTGTTTGGAAGCCATGTGGTGATGGGAAGGGGATGGGGGACTGAGGTTCTCAGTCTTAGAGACATCTGTAGACGGACAACATGGAAGGAAGAGATGGGGATGGAAATTGGGTTCTGGGTAAAGTTCTTTTTGCAAACTTTTATTGTGAGCAATGTCGTGTCACATACCATCTTATTGCACCCGTGCTGTGATTGGCCATCTGGGGAGAATGTGGAATTTCACAATATCAGGTTTCCAGGGGTTTAAGGATGTGCCGGGAGAAAGTGTCCCCCTGCTGCCACCACCCCATCTGTCCTTCATGTCCGGCTCGAGCTCTCTTCCTCTTGTTTGCTGAGGGCCCTGTGTAATTCTTTGATAGGAAGTCCATAGGTCTTCTCTTGTTGTTTGACCAATGGAGCAGTCTCTTTCTTACCAGCTAGTTCTGTAAGCAATAAACACTTCTAATATTCTGAGAGTGTTTGTTCCTAAATGGGATTAGACTAGTGAGACATTTACTGAGGCCGGGCTTGACTTATAATTCAGAAACAGACGGTAGATGGCTTGCAAGGACCATTCTCACTCTAGGTATTTAAGGCCATTCACACGATTGTGTGCAGTTGCAAACCCTGTACTTGGTGGATGGTGTGATCTAGCCTTTCTGAAGGTTGCTAACAACTTCATTTCATTTTGCTGGGATAACATGGATTAGGGGTTGGCAGGCTTTCCGGAAGGTCCACACAGTAAACATTTTAGGCTTTGCAGTAGGATATCTGTCCCAGCTATTGAATTCTGCTGCTGTAACAGCAGAGCAGCCACAGAGAGTGTGTAAACAATAAACTTAGTTATGTCACAGTCTAGCTGGCTTCCACAAAGTGGGCTGGTTTTGAGCCACAGCTTTGCTGACCCCAGGCTTAGTATATGAGCGCTGTACCTTGCCTTCCCAGTTTTCATGATCACCTGTTAAAATGGTATCCATAGGAAAGCTAATTTCAGAGGGCTATTTTGATAATAAATGAGATCTCCCAGATAGTTTGGCGAAGTGACTGGAAAGGTTATAGAAAGGGTTAAATAGAGGGGATAAAGTCTGTTTTAGTCCGTATTACACAGTAACTCTGATGTTTAATGGCAACCATTTAATGGTAAGAAGAAACCAGCAAAGCAAACTTCAGGAAGCCATTTAGGATAGTTCTGCACAATGGACAGATGGAAATAGGTAGATACTGACTTTTAATAGACTACAAAAAGCCCAGATCATAGAAAACTCCACATGGCCAATAAAGTTCAATAGTGTTTATTCTTTGGAAGGTGGTCTTTCTTTCTTCCTTTTTTTCTTCCTTCCTTCCTTCCTTCCTTCCTTCCTTCCTTCCTTCCTTCCTTCCTTCTTTCTTTCTTCTTAGAAATTTTGTTTCATTCCTTTTCTGGATATGAGTTAAACTTTGACTCAGTTTTTGGCACAGGCTTACACCCAACTCACTCCCCACCCCAATAGTTGAAATGTAAGAAGTGTTTTTTTTTTTTTTTTTTGTACAAACAAAATGTAGGGAACATTTATCGAGTGCCTGCGATATGCCCACATTGTGGGAGGTGTTGCAGCTGGGGAGGAAGGTGCAATACTTACAGGGCGTGTCACAGACTTAGGGAGAAACACACGAGCATGCAACAGCCAGGCACCCATGCCAAGGCAGAGTATAAATAATCGAGGGCTCGTGTAGCGCATACACTGAGGTAGAGCTGCTGAAGGACGTGAACGTGAGCGCAGTCACCTCAGGTGGCATCAGACTCCAGAAGCCTCACGGAGAAAAATCTGGAGCTGACTTTGTGCATGGCGTTCATCTCAGCTTTGGGAGATCTCTTCCCTAGGAAGTAACTGTGCTCATCTCTGTGCGTCTTTCGCGGGCAAGTATATCTTTGCTCTGAAGACAGGGTACTGAATGGCCAAGACAACGACCTAGACTGGGAACTTTGTGGTGACCCTTAAAGGTCTCAAGGCATTTGGCTTTGCTTCACACTTGGAAGCACTAAGAAGTGAGGGTGACTGCTCATAAGAATGTGCCTGATGCCCCACATCTCTGCTTATTGCCCTTGGGATGCTAGGCTGACCTGCTATGAACATTGGGGGAAAGAGATAAACGCTAGTTCATCAGGACTCCTGGATTAGTTCTCATGTATCTATCCAAAGCGTCAGAACAGGACATGCCAAGAGTTAGTGCCCACTTGCTTCTGATTAATGACTGAGATAAATGTTTGAGGTTGGCCTGTGCCCTAAGTACAATGTTACTTTGAGTGTTAGTGCCACAGCGAGTGTGGACAGCTCTTTTCTTGCTCCCCATGATGGTGTCAGATATGTTACGGAAATTGAGATGCGGTTGGATGTTCTGCTTGGATGAGTAGAATTATGTATCTCAGATCAGGGGAGGGCTGCCTAACAGGGCAGAGTTACACTTGCATTAAAGAGTAGTCAGTGCCCCGCCATTTAACTCCTTTGCTGTGAACTTTTTTTTTTGAGACCGGGTTTCTCTGTGTAACAGCCCTGGGTGTCCTAGAATTCGCTCTGTAGACCAGGCTGGACTCTAACTCACTCCCTTTTATTCAGATTGTAAAATGATACTTCAGGCCACCCTCCAGTTTGTTTTAGATAAACATTTACGATGAATTACATCATGTTTTGAAAATGAGCTTTATGTTTCAAGCATGGTAGCAATATGTCTGTGTACTTCCCCTGATTCCTCCTCTTGGCCATGCATGGTTTACCGGACTGTTGGGTACCCTTGCCACAGCGTGACTCGAAACCGGTACACTGGGGACCTGCAGTCGTGAGCACGAGCCTGAGCCCAAACTTCGAGGCTACGCAGGCGGATCTACGGAGAACAATTGCTACTGCTCCTTGGTGACTAGGGGCAGGTTCTTTGCATTCTCAGGTGACGTCTTAGCCTTTGAGCCTGTGCCATGATCAACAAAAACCAAGACAGGTGCTTGAGCCAGAGCTTCGTTTTTGACGGAGGGGATAAACTGTAAGAGACCAGGCAGTGTGTGCGAATTGCAGTTGCTCAGAGGAGGGAGGAAATGCAGCGAATGCCATGTTAGATGCATCTGTGGCATCTGAATCCAAAAGACCACTCACTGTGCTACACTCTCTGCATGAGCCTAGAACATGGCGCTCCTGAGGGAGTGAGACTTCACCGATGGACATGACCCTTGGCCCATAGGTTTGCAGTCCAACTTATTGAAAAAAGGCGAACATACAGACAAGAAAAGGCAATGAAGGGAAATACATTTGGAACAGTCAATAAGCTAGACATGAATGTGTTTAGAATGTACAAGGTCCTGGGTTTGGTTCTAGTACCCCCTTCCCCCAATAAGAACTCAAACGGGAATCTCTTCACACTCCCAATTCTCCAGGAAACAAAAGTAGCTCTGCAAGGATAGTTTTCTGTAATTTATTGTCACCTTAAATGCACTTGGAATCCCCATCTCTGGGTAACAGAGACTCCTGTACTGGGCGATGGCTGAAAGAGGGGCTGGTTGGTGTGAATCAGCTTTCTTTGAGCAATGGTGTTTTAGGCCAGAAGAGTTTATTAGGATGCAGAGTAATTTGTTACAATTATGTATGAAAAAAAAAAAAAGATCCAAGTCAGGTTTCTCCCCATAATGAGAAGGAAAGTTCAGAGGCCAAACATTTGCAAATTTTTTTTCCAATAAGCCAGGGCGTTTCTTCATTAAACTGCAGTGTGCAGACCTGTATGTTTTCCTGAGCTGCGCTTCTTAAAGAATTTTTAGACGTGCCACACCTCCAAATGCCAATGCCAGGTGAAATGCCTGCCTGGCCTTAGTGAAGCGAGGGCACCTTCTCTTGCAAGCCAGTGGTTTTGTCTCTGGTGTGCTTGTTTTGGAAGAAAGCCTGCCCAGGCAGTAGTCCGTCTTGCTAGATCAGGTCCAAGCGAGTCTCTTTACTTCCATTCATTACTCCCGTGAGTTGTCGGTGGTTGGCTGTGTGTTCAGTGAAAATCAGCCATCAGCGTCTTCTTCATAGATTCTCTTTTTTTTTTTTTTTTTTTTGTGGCATTTTGATTTGACATTGTCATTTAGTAGTCTTTTCATTGTGCCCTCTGGCTGCTCATGTTGAAACAACGCATAGCTTTAACTCTAGAAGAAACAGAATTGGCATGTAAGTCGTCAGGGCCAATCTATGTTCCGTCTACATATTTTTACTCTTTTTTTTTTGGAGACAGGGTTTCTCTGTGTAGAGCTAGCTGTCCTTGAACTTGGAGATCTGCTTGCCTGTGCCTCCCAAGTCCCGGGATTAAAGGAGTATTCCACCACTGCCTGGCTGGTCTAAGTAACTTTTTAAAGACACTTGCCCCCATCATTGTTCAACCTCACAAATTTTATTTATTTTCAAAAGTTTACCTTCTATACATCAACACTCAAATCAAACAATCAGTTCTGGCTTTCAAAAGAGAACTTTTTTTTTTTTAATACCCATCTCTTGGTCTTTCAAGTATTTATTCAGCGGCCTGCACTTCATCAAAACCATGGCCCAGAAGATGTCTGCATTCTTCCTGTTCATGTGTGTGAGAACATGTATGAATAATTTAATATCCTAGCACAAATCTGTGTGAGAGCGAGGGCAGAGACACCATCCTAAAGTGGGCCATTATTCCTGAGATGCTTTCGATTTTTATTTGTTTATTTACTTATATTTAATTGTGTGGCAGCCCTGGGGACTGAAGCCAAGGCCTTGTGGATGTATATGCCATGCAAGTGCTCTTCGCTGAGCTATGCCTTCAGCCCTGCAGTGTTTTTGTTTGTAAGGCTTAATGAGATGAGGGTCCAGACAGATTGCAACAGTGGAAGAGAGATGAGAAAAATATGTTCACCGGTCAAAGAGGTGACAGAATGTGTTCTCTTATGAATTCATCAAATCTAACTTCTCATAATGAAAAGGTGGGTATTCCTAAAGGAGCTATCTTGTCAGCCTGCTTCTCTCCCTGTCTCTCTCTTTTACTTGGAAGAAATCCAAACCACAGAATGTTTATGGATTAAAGAAATGTTTAGTTTAAAGCATGGTCTCTACCATAGCTGTTTGGTGGAAGAAAATGTATTTCTGAGGAAGCTCTATTTTAAAATGAACGGCTGCTTCCAAGCATGGTGATACCTAGGAGGCAGAGGCAGGAGTACTTCCCTCATTTCAAGGCTAGCCTGGGCTAGGTGCTGAGTTCCAGGCCAACCAGGGCTACATAGCAGGATTCCTGTCTCCAGAACCAACTGGCCATTTTGTGTGGTATGTGTCTGTAATCCCAGCACATGTGAGATTGAGACCGGAGGATTGTCTTGGCTTCAAGACCAGACTTGCCAGGTATACAAAGACATGGTCTCACATGATAACAACAAGTAAGAAATAATATAATGTTG
The DNA here is from genome assembly GCF_017639785.1 of Mesocricetus auratus. Classification (NCBI taxonomy): domain Eukaryota; kingdom Metazoa; phylum Chordata; class Mammalia; order Rodentia; family Cricetidae; genus Mesocricetus; species Mesocricetus auratus. Next base: position 15,815,145 of record NW_024429204.1, on the reverse strand, counting down.
GGAAACAATGACTTCTGAGTTTCGGAGACTGATACAGGCTTGAGTTGGATTTATTGAGATTACACCTAAAATCACTTACTTGTCTTCTGGAGGAAACTAGTTCTCCCTGTTTTCTCCTCTTCTCCAACATTCTATATTGGGAAGAAGCAACAAGATTGGACTCTTGGTTTTGAAATGCTGAAGTAGAAGGACAGATGTTCATTAAGCCTTATAGAGAAATGAGATACATTTAGAGGTGGATTTGTGGTAAGTTTCTTTTCCTTTTAAAAAAATTATTTATTTTTGGCTTATGTATGAGTGTTCTCATGTGTACCTGCAGGCCAGAAAAGGGCATTAGATCCTATTACATATGGTTGCGAGCCACCATGTGGTTGTTGGGAATTGAACTCAGGACCTTTGGAAGAGCAGCCAGTGCTCTTAACCTTTGAGCCATCTCTGCAGTCCCTTGTGGTAGAGTTCAGTAGTGGTCTAGAAAGTGCACTGGCTTCTGTAGAATTCACACTTGAGTGCTGTTGTGTTGAGGTGGGGTCTTATTATGTTGCCCAGGCTACACTTGTACTTCCTTTTTTGTTTTGTTTTGATTTTGTTTTTGTTTTTTTTGAGGCAGGGTTTCTCTGTATTGTCTTGGAGGCTGTCTTGGAACTTGCTCTGTAGACCAGGCTGGTCTCGAACTCACAGAGATCCACCCGTCTCTGCCTCTTGAGTGCTGGGATTAAAGGCGTGCGCCACCAATGCCCGGCTCCTTGTACCTGGGTTTTGAGAATGGGTCTTTGTCTCTAGTGTCAGGCTTCACCCTTGCATCTGAGGACACTGGCAAGAAACTGTAGGGTTAAAAGATACCAAAGAGGAAAGCCCAGGATAGATCAAACCTCACTAGGGTGGTATAAAAATTTGTCTTTCTCCTCTCCCTTTTCCATTCTCTCTTAATATTTTGTCAGAGACCATATTGCTCAGTAAATACATAGTACAGCTTCTGTTTTTTATAAACATTTTTTAGCTTTATCTCTTTAGATTATTTTATCTTATTTACGTGCATTGGTGTTTTTGCCTGCATGTGTGTGTCTGTGAAGGTGTCAGAACTCCTGGAGTTGCAATTACAGTGGTTGCTGGGAATTGAACCCAGGTTCTCTGGAAGAGCAGCCAGTGTTCTTAACTGCTGAGCCATCTCTCCAGCCTATTTTCTAATGTTTAATTTTGCTCTTTTACAAATGGCACCTATAGGCGGTTGTTTCTATTCTTGCTTTTCTGGTGGCCACTGACTTGTTCTCCAGTGATGAGTTTAGTCTGCTGTGTGCAGATGGAAACACAGTTGCTATGGTGCTTTGTCCATTGGTTTGATCTCCTCTTTTCCCTCTGCACTCTGGATTAAGTGCTGAACAAAAGAGGATCCAAACCACAGTCCCCACTTTTGAATTCAGCCACCAGGATTGTTGTAACAGTCTCAAATCATGGGCCAGTTTATGGAAATAGCAAATGGAGACTCTTGTCATTAGCCACACTCAATTTCGAAATGCTGCAGGTATCAAGAGAGCTCCGTGACTTCAGGTGCTGGAAGAAGGCTGAGCCAGTGTCCCCATCCATGTCTGTGTGATTGTCGTGCGATTGTGTGTTTTCATCAGGGTCAGCATGCTATTGTTTCTGTTTTTCCTAAAACTGTAGAATCCAACCAGCTGCTCACACTGCAGAACTCTATAAGGTGTTATCACATTCATCAGTTTTCTCTTTGAGAAGATGTAGACTCCACAAGGTTTAAGAGACATCATCTTCAGGGAGCTGGAAGGAAGTGTTTGAAATGGCATACATGTTTGTGGTTCTGGTAACCAAGGAAACGTGTCCCTAGATACAAAGCCTCCTTTTAAAAAAATGAAGGTACTGTTCTGGGATTGTCTCAGAATCACCCTCAGCAAGATTCCAAAGGGATTTGAAGTTAAACTAGGTCGCCTTCAGAAACTTAAACAAGAGTTAGCAGAGCGCATGAGCATCGCCTTACAAAGCATGGAGCATTTCGAAGGGTACCTGGTGCATTGTGACCACAGAATGCTGCCATCTCTATAATTAGTGTCTTACTTGGATAGATGTGTGATGAATCCCACCTGGATTTAACTTTCCCCTGCTCTTGCTGATTATTTGCATTATTTTCATTTTTTTTGTTTGCCTTATAGTCTCAATCCTTAGCTTCTCTCCACCCCTTTTATAATAGTCATTAAAACCATATGGTGAAGTTTTACTCAACAACTACCAGGAACTTGGGTATAGATTTTGCTAACAGATTTTCATGTCCATCACTGTAGAGCCGGGACTTGACTTAGAGGATAATCTTGCTTAGGCTTTTTTCCCTCTGTTTTATACCTGGTACCCAAATGGAGCCCACTGCTTGCACAGCTAAGCACATATTCTACTGAGTCACTCCTTTGGTCCGTGTTAGTCAATAAACAAGAAACCAAGTCATTACCGTGTGTGCATCTGAGTCTAGACACATGGTTCATAAATAGTAAAAGATTAGGGCAGTCGTGGGTATGAGCATCTCTACCTCACATGTGCAGGACTTAGAAATACGTAGACTGGTCGAATGTAACAGTGCTTGGCATGGAGAGGGATTGAGTGAATTGCAGCTGACATAAATACCCTCAAGTTACTTAGCTCTGGAAGGACTCTCGACGGGCACATTGGTAGCAACCTCTTCTCCTAGGCTTTATTGTAATACCCTGTAAACTGAAAGTGTGCTACGTTTTCCTAAGTGATGCTCTTCATAATTAAAGTGGTTGAAGTGGGAAGAAGCATTCGTAGAATTTCCGCTCGAGAGCCGTTTTGACACCCGCTGCCTGCTTACCTATTAATTAAATTATATACCTCGGGATAAAATTTCAGTTTAGGTAAAAGTTAAGTCCTTGTTCTCTGAAAGGGACGGGGAAGCTTTGATGGCATTTTAAACCAGGTTTTGAGAGTCACAAAAATTAGCATAGACCCGAAACTGATTCTTACTATTTGGAAGTAGGGTTTCTCAAAGAGTCACATGTATCTGTGTGGACAAAGACTACTGAGCCTTACTCCAAAACGTCCCATTTACTTGGTCCAGGGGGCCTGGATGTCCAGTAAGTCCGTTCCTGGGGAGTTCCTGCAGCTGGA